>NC_044908.1:54081716-54713139 GCF_001633185.2 Quercus lobata
GGTTTTCATTTTCCAACCCAAACCATAAAAACAATATTGCACTTTAAAATGCTAATTTTAAAACAAATTTAAAACTACATTTCTGTAATAGTTAAATGATTAAATTCTCTATTTCCTATCCGTTTAAACTTCCAATACAATTGGTAATGGTATAAGAGCTTTTGAACAAGTGGAATTTATCAACAGCCTTTCCTATTTTTATAATCATATATTACTGTAATTAACAGAGGAGAGAAGGCAGAGTTTATTTATCTTACTGGGGTTGTTTTTAGTGATGGTGGCAGCTCCTCCAAAATTGCAAGCAATATCAGAATTCCCATTCTGTTGATAGTAGTTGTTGAAAGCATAGGATGCATGAGACAAGAGGGTGTCAGGGTTGAAACAAAGTCCACCCTCTTGGATTTCTCTGCAGTCGGCCATTCCGAGTCCACAAGCCCAGTCTAATGCATTCTGCAAATCAGCTTGAGAAACCCCAGGATGGGCAACACACCATGTTGTGCCATCAATGAAAGTTGTGTTGCCTTCTGGAGGAGACAATGTTGTCACTGGAATTGCTGTATCTGCCTTCTCTTGCACCACAGCTTCGGTTGTCAAAACTAAATATTTGTAAAATGAAGGGAATCAAATTAGTGAATAAAATTACAAATTGGTATTTCAAAAAATTGTTAATTGATATTTAATCAACATGCCTTTTGGCATTAAGTATGTTTTAGGTTCAATAAAACCATGAAACTCTAGATATTTTGAAGAACCGTTATCCCGAGAGCCTAACTTATGAGTTTGGACCTAATTATATTATATTAACATTTAACCATAGCCTTTGTCATTATTATTCAATTTGAGACTTCACTCGCGCATGTAACCAACAATTCCCAACAGATCATCTACTCTAAATCTCTAATGGTGGGTTGTGCATAAGCATTTAGGGGCCACTTAGCCTAGAACAATGATTATGGCACATTTGTCACATAAGTTACCCCAAAAAGTAAATAAGACAAACACCCATGCTCCATCTCTATAATCTTGCAACATCAGCATTTTAACTGTTATTTACTGTCCTGAGGAATAATTCAACCAAAAAAGAAAAAATTGTCCTGGGGAATATTTCATTGATGTTTAAAAACAGAAATTGGAGTGTATGATTTGAGGCTCGAGTAGGATCAACTAAGGTGCACTCGGGAAGCAAAGTGTGTGATCCCCCACCACCTTTTTCTTTTTATCTTCTATAGCACCATTGAGCTCTTTCATATAAAACAATTTAAAAAAATTGGTTTGAAGGCAAGTGAGAAGCATTTTCAGAGTAGCCTTTCGGTTTTGAGTAGAAAAAAGAATAATTTACATTGCCATAATAAGAAATTGATATATAAAAACTAAAACTTTGACACAGCAAGGTAGATGCAATTAAATTAAATATAGATTTCTAGATGAAAAAGAACCCAAATCATTCAATAGGTCCATAATGATTTTTAGCTTGTATTTTTATGATAATTCGAGATTTTTAGCTTGTAAATGGTAAAAGATCGAAAAAATTGTATTCATGAAGCTCGGAATTTCATTTGAGCTAGTGAATAATGCGATCTAATTGTGATTACAAATGGACTAACCATGGAAACCGATAAATGGGCAGTGAAAAGTCAAATTTGGCGTCAGAATATTCGTTTTGGCAGGCTTGGGGTATGTAGCACTGTAGCAGTGCCCAAGTCACCGCACTTTTGTAAAGTTTAGATAGTAACATGTTTTTTCCACCTTCTCAAAAAAAAAAAAAAAAAAAAAAAAAAAAAGTTTTTTCCTAAACAAAAGAAGAAAATGGAAGTAAAAAGTAAAAAAAATCTATTACCTACTTACATTTTGGATTATCTTAAAAAATGAATAATTGATTATGATTTATTATTTATTCATTGGTTTACAAGCATATATTCATAATTATTATGTGCACTTTTTTTATGCATAATTTGACTTTATTTTTAAAAAACTATATAAAAATATCATTTAATAATATTAAATGCACCATGGTAAATTTGTTTATTTATTTTTGATAAAAAATAAATTTGAAGACATTTCACTAGATGTGTCATTTGAATTACAAGCTCTTGGAACAATGATCAAATGTTGAGAAAATGACGAAGACAAGGAGGTTAATTAGGGCTACATGAACATATTATCCACACTTTTTTTTTCTGGAAATGAAAAATTTTAGGATAAATTACAGAACATTTGCCTATGTGGGAAAATAAAATAAGAAATATAAAAATAAAAAAATAAAAATAAAAACCGAAAAAAAGGTGTGGTAGGGATATAAAAAAAGGCAAATAAACAAACAGTATATTGACCTGCAAGTGCCAGGTTCTCAACAAGAAGTTAGAATAAAGAAATAAGAACAGTGAAAAAATATACAGAAAATGAGTAGCTAGAGCAACAAATATAGTACATACACCACCTAACAAGTCAAGCCCATGAATAAGAAAGAGGAAAGAAAACACCAAAAAAGGGTGAGCTTATAACAAGAAATAGAGCATTACCCAGATAGCATTCGATCAACAAAAGGCACTGCAAAAACCACATTTTCTTTGTCATGGCCATCGCTGCTTCGCCTCACCCTTCTGCCTAGCTAGAAAGCCTTTTCAAAGCCTCTTTTTGCTCAGCCTAAAACCAATAACAAAGGCAAAATGTCTCACTCTAGCTCTCCATGAACACACTTTGTCTCTCTCACTCTCTCTCACTCTCACTCTCACTTTGAAAGCTGGAGTACTAGAAGTATGAGAATGTGGGGTGTTTGAGGGAATCAGTAGTTTCTTCGACGAAAATTATGTTCCTTTCACTTTTTTTTGAGTTTTTGGTCAACAGGGTATGATTATGGTGTACGCATCAGAAGAGTATACTACTTTGACAGGGCAGACGGTGGATTCATTTTTAGACTTTCACAGATATATGGAGCTTTATTTAAGAAGGTGGTAGAGTGAGTCCAGCGATAAAGCAAGTTTTAGCTCTCTTCCTCAATCGACTTCTCGCGATATATTAACCCACTTGAAATTCTCTTTAGTTTGCCTCATTCGATGAGGTCATTCTGGTCCATCTAATTTTACTTAAAATGATCTTTTTTTTTTATTCTTCAAACTTAGTATTTGATTGGATATCACTTGTTTTACTGAAAATTAAAAATTTATTACTAAAAATACTGTAGTAAAATAATTTTTTAAACTAGTTGATAGGTAAAACATAAAACGCAAAACGCATGTTAGGCAAACTTATTGCAGTGGGACCCACGATAGGCAAAACGCGCATTTTTTAAGCTAATTGAAAACTTATTGCCGTGGGACCTAAGATTTATAAAACGCAAAATGCAAAATAATTGTTAGGCAAACGCACGCTTAGTGATCATTTGGATAGCGTCTACAAAGTCACGTCTTGCGTCTGGTGTTTGTATGCCCGTGGGACCCACGCTACACTAGCCAAAAATCACGCTCAAAGACTGAAAAATGCGTCTGTCAGTGGGTCCCATGCATTGTTCACGGGACCCACGAACTTGTTTTTTCAGCAAAATTTTCATTAAAAATGGGTCCCACGGTATTATTCAGACATTTAAAAATTATTTTGCTACAATATTTTCAGCAAATAAGCAGTATTCAAACACATCCTTAAAAGAATGTGAAATTTACTTAAGACTTAAGAGAGTGTTTCTTTGTTTTCTCCAAAAAAAAAAAAAAAAAAAAAAAGAAGAAGAAGAAGGAGAGAGAGAGAGAGAGAGAGAGAGAGAGAGAGAGAGAATGTTTCTTTGAATATATTCCTAGAGTGTGTAGTTCTACATCTCACACCCACTAGCACCGGCGTAGCTATGCCAAGAATGTCTTGAGGGGTCAAATAAAGATATGATGTGAAAGTCTATATAATATTCTATGTTCCTACCATGTATAATGGTATAAAAAAAGTATTATAAAATAATTTAAAATGTAAATTAAGTATTTTATAACCCTAATATGTGTATTACAAAGATTATCTTTATTTAACTTAATAATTGTGTCAACGTTGATAAAAATATTTGATATTTTTAACCTATATCCATCAACAATGTTTAGGCATTAAAGAAGTATAGAAAAAAAAAAATCATACAAAAGTTAATTGTTAGGGCAAGGACTAAAACTCTTATTTCTTTTTCCATTATTAGTAGAGAAAATTGTTAGGGTAAATGTGTTTGAAATGTCCCATTAGTTTAAGCAATTGGAATATACAATTACTAATAAGATTATGACTTTATTGGAATAAAAAATTATGACTTTATTTAAATAAATACAAATAACCTTATACTTTCTTATATATATATATATATATATATATTATTTTTTGAGATTAGGGTGGTGTTATAAATCGAGCTGTTTTCCATTTCATATGTATAAGTTTTTTATAATTAAAATAGTTATACATATTATTTTGTTAAAAAAATATTTTTTAAATTTACACTTAATAATAATAATAATAATTTTTTTTTTTTTTTTTTTTGGGAATGGTCCTAATGACTCCCCCACACCAAACTACATTTTGTAATTATAGGTAAAACCCTTAAGGGTGGCCTCAAAAAGTTAGTTAGAGATTGAATTAAGCCAACCTCTTGAGGTTACATCCTACTGTATTTCTACAACTTTTTTTGCATAAAAATGCATTTTGTATTTTTATATCTTTTTTGTTAACTTTAATTCAGTACTTTGCTTTAAGCCAAAATGAAAATTCTCAAAACAATCTTGTAATTCTTCTTAATATTACCCCCTCTCTCTTTTTCTTTTTCTTTTTCTTTTTTTCTCATTCTCTTACGTGATGTGTTTTCTCTCTCCCACCAACCCTTTGATGCAAACAAAAACTTGGAATCTCAAAGAGAAAATAGAAAGTAGCAACAAAACGAGAGAGGAACTCTGATTTCAAAATAAAATTCTTGTCCTTTTATAAAGTTGAGTTTACAATTATCAACCTTGGCTATTTATACACTAAGGAGTTGATTCACGTTCCTAATAATAACTTGTTAGAGCATTCCCATCAGCTCTCTCAAAAAAAATGCACCACCGGGTCCAACAGCCACCGCTACAACCACCGCCACAACAACAACCACCGCTACAATCACCGCCACAACAACCACAATCACCGGATCCTCCAACAAATTCCAAATCCAAAAAAAAAAAAAAAAAAAAAAAAACTCAAAATCTTCAACAAAACCCCAACCCAACAGATCAATCAATGACCAAACTCAACTAACCATCGGCGACGAGAGCTGTGGAGGACGACGAGCAAAGATCGGCGACCACCCCTGGGCGAGCAGAGCTTCAGATCGGCAAGCAGAGGTTCAGATTGGCGAGCTTCAATCGGCAAGCAGAGGTTCAGATCAGAATCGTCTTCTCAGGAAAAAAAAAAAAAAAAAAAAAAAAAAAAAAAGAGAGAGAAAGAGGCGCAGAGACGGAGAGATAAAAAAAAATGAAACTGAGATCGAATCGCCTTCTCAGGAAAAAAAAAAAAAAAAAAAAAAAAAAAAAAAAAAAAAAAAAAAGAGAGAAAGAGGCGCAGAGACGGAGAGATGGAGAGGAGAGATGGAGACCAGAGAGGAGAGAAAGAGAGAGAATTGTGTTGCGGAGAGAGAGAAAAGAGAATAAAATAAGGAAAAAAATTTATAGCATTTGTGTCCGTACCGTATCATATTTGAGACGGTACTGTAGCGGTGTGCCAAATTTTTTGGCATTTGACACACCTCATGAGGGTCTATTTTTGTTGTTTGGTGTGCCAAATGCCAAATATTTGGCATTTGGCACACCTGATGATAGTGCTCTTAACAACTTATTCCTAGCACGTGTCCAAAAAAAAAAAAAAATTAACCCATGTGTGAAAATCATAACAAATAGAGTTAGCACACATGTAAAACAATAGTCACATGTAAAAACCAATATTGCGGATAATTGTTATAAAGTTATTTATTTATTTATTATTATTTATATTGTAAGTGAGGGAGGATTTTTAAATTTCCTTTATGCAATAAAATTATATTCTAACATAATCTAAGTGTATATATGTGTAAAACTTCCTCCTTGAAACTTAATGCTATGTTTGGAAGTTTGGAGGAAGAGGAGAGGAAAGTAGAGGGGAGGAGAGTAAAGGTGAATGGTTATCCTCCACCTTATTTGGATGTTTTTAAAATTAAGTAAGGGGGAGATGAATAATTAATTTTTTCATAATTTGTAATTTTGTTAATATGGTAAGGGTAAATTTGATAATTCATTATGTCAAGCATTTTTATGCTTTACTCTCACTCCAAATCTCTCCAATTTAGGGTAATTAAAAATGAGAGGCTAGAAGTAGTTAGAACCCCTCCAAGATCCTTCAAATCCCTCCCCCTCCTCCCCTTAAAAAACATCAAAATAAGGTAATTTAACTTACTCTCTTTCCCTTTGCTCTACTCCTCTCTACTCCTTATCCATCCAAACAAGCTATAAAATCCGGCCCTTGCCCACGCCAAAGGTACGCAGAGGTAAGGAGGTATTTGAATCCTTAACATTTTTGTTAAAAACACCAAGACATTTCGGTTTGCCTGAAGGTCATTAGCTATTGTTCAATTTCCTACTAGATCTCATCTACTTCTTCCCATACAAGTGCTTTATTGTGGTTCCACAACATCATTCTACAATCCGAAGGTTGATAACCAAGTTCACCACACTTAAAATACTTGAAACCCCTTTTTTGTACTATTTCCAGCTCCCATGTTGGGATAAATCCTTGACGATGTGTGAATTATACTAAATATAACCCAAGCAATAGAGAAAATAGATATCCATGGATGCTTCAAGAAAATCAACCAACAAACACACCAAGAATTGTGTGGAAAACCCTCTAGTGTAGAGGAAAAACTACATGACAAATCCGATCAATCCACTATAATAAAATAGATATTACAACACTCAAGTCATATCTAAAACCTGACTTCACAATAAATTGGGAAAACACAATAATACATCTAGGACAAATACAATATCACCACAAAATTTGGTAGCAAGATCTTCCACTCTAAATATTTCAACTCTCTGCAATTGTAAAACCCAAAGAACCTTCCTAGAGAAAACCCCTAATTTATCTTCCTTGTCTATCTTGAAAAAAAAAATTTGACATTTTTTTTTCTTTTCAATGCCTCATAAAACACTCTTCTTTTTCCTTCAATCAGCTTTGCTCTCTTGTGTGTTTCTCTCTGAGTATCTCCGTTGAAAACCACACACACATCCCTTTTATAAAGAATACTAGCCACCTACGCTCCTAATCCAAGACAAACTAGGAATAGTAAGTCATGTACTTGTAAGCCGTTTCACCTATTTCTATTAGGAGTCTTCAATATTAACGTGGCAAGCTTATAATTCCAAGTGGACTGGACTTTAGGTATCATGCATCTCAACAATCTCCCTTTCATCTCCCACTCTAGCCCATCGAGGAAGTAGATCTTCATCCCAGCTTTTTTGTTAGAATTCATGCCAGCCAACCTGGCACAAAACTCAAGCTTCTATTGCATGAATTAAATGGAGAATATGAATATGAATATGAATACTATGATTAAACTCTTGACATCAAATTACTTGATTTGGAAGCTGAAGATGGAGGATGTCCTCTACCATAAGGACTTGCATGACCCCATCGAGGATGATAGTGCTAAGCCAAGTGATATGCCTGATAAAGATTGAAAGAAGTCAAATAGAAAAACCATTAGGTGTATTAAACAATGCATCGATGTTAGTGTGTTTCATTATGTATCTTAAGAGAGTAATGCATAAGCTATTTGGGAAAAATTGAAGGGTCTCTATGAAAGAAAGATAGCTCAAAATAAAGCTTGTGTAGCTAGAAAGCTTGTGAATTTGAAGCTTATTGAAGGGAGATCCATCGCTAAGCATTTAAGTGAGTTCCAAGACTTGGTGAATTAGATGGTTACAATGAAGCTAATATTAGATGATGAGTTCCAAGCTATATTACTCCTGAGTTCCTTTCTTGATAGTTGGGAGACTTTGGTGGTGTCAATTAGTAACTCTACTTCAAATGGTGTGTTACAACTTACAATGATAAATGATAGTTTATTCAATGGAAATGAAGAAAGGACATGGGCAAGGATAATGCACATGCTCTTGTCATAAAGAACAATGGGTCGAGTAAAGTAGAAATTCTAAGGGGCATAGTAAATCCAGAATTTAGTTAAGAAAATAAAAATGAAAATGAAAATCTGTTTGGTTACCAAAAAATCATAAGATTTTTTTTAAAAAAAACAAATAAAGAAAAGAATAAAATTGAAAAAAAAAAAAAGAAAAGAAAGAAGAAATTATTTTATGAACGTTGATGTAGCTATATCTTTTGCCATCTAAGGGTTGATGTGGACATAAAAATTTAAACATGTCAGCATTAGACATACCAAAAGTGAACACCGTTAGTCATATTAGCATTTTCCATCAGTAGTTGACAGTAATAGGGACCAAGTGATCATAAATTGAAAAATAACAGAGATCAAATTGACTACTGCCAAAATGTAGGGACCAGAATGATATATTCGCCTTTTTTATATCAGTCGAAACATAAATTCCTACCAAAACAACAAAATATTAGGGGTGGCAAAATTGGACATGACCCATAAACCCAATACGACACGGCATAAAATTAACATATTATGGGTTGAGGCTTAATGGGTTCGTGTCATATTCGGGTTGACATGGATGACCCGTTTAATAAACGGGTTGGGTTAGTGTTGAACATATAGAACTTCTTTAACCCATCTGACCCATTTAATTAAATGACATTTTACCAATATACCCTTCAAACTCTAGGTATATAAACTTATTAGTTGTTGTGGTTTATTTTCTTTGACATATTGTGATTGATTATTTGTGATATTGTGATATGCTTTAATTTTGAATGATTATTTGTGATGCAATTACTCGTTAATTTTGAATTTTATATTAAAAAAATTTATTTGATTGTTTTTTGATAATTTTTTTTTTCATTTTGATAAAATCTAATAAATAAGTCGACACGACTAACCCATTTAATAAATGGGTCGTGTTAGGGTTGAGGAATCTTGACCTGTTTAATAAACATGTCGGGTTAGTGTTGACCTATATCATCGAATACTTATAAGTTGACACGACACAAACCCGACATGCGAACATGAATTGCCACCTCTACAAAATATTCGTGGTCCAACTGGTACATGCTAGTACAATCTAATATTTTAAGCCAAAATGCAAAACTCACTCTGTATATTTCACAACTTTTTATTTCAATCCTCTAGATTTTAAAATTTTTCAATTCAATCTTCCGTTAAATAGCTATCCATTTTTTCGTTAACAACCCGAAAACCACACCATTTTGAACTGATTTTAAATTTTAATTTAATTATTTATTTATTAATTTAAATAAAATAAATAAATAAACCAAACGGGCCAATCCCCAAACTTCCTTCCCCAGCTCTCATTAATGGCTTCCATACCCAATAAGTCAACAACGAAAATCCCAACAAAATTTATATAAATCCCAATAACATTAACACCATTACCATCAAATTCTAATAGATCATTTGCAATCATCTCTATCTCTCCTTGTACCTTTTTCTTCTATATACTCTCTCACGACTTAGTATTTTCACTCTCACACTCTAGAAACCAAACCCAAAATTCCTTTTTCATTTTCACCCCCATGGCTATGAATATTTTCGACCACGAAGTGAACCAAGACACACACCCATGACCTCTTCGAAGTCACACTCAACTCTAACCAAATCAAAACCTTCGTCACCCAGATTTTCCAAAGCTACTCCCCACATAATCGGCTCCTACCTCTCCAACATCTACCGTGTCCACTATCGCCATCTCCATTGCCTCATTGTCGACCTCCAAACCCAGATTTTCCAAAGCTGCTCTGTTAATTTGTTTCACAATTTTCCTCTCTCCTTCCTATGCCATCTTGGTTGTCATCCCCTCCTCTCCCCTCAGTAGAAGAACATTGGGGTCTGGTTTTATTTTTAATTTCTAGTTTTTTATTATTTAAAGTTTTTTTTTAAAATTAAGAAATAAATAATTAAAATTTAAAATTAGTCCAAACGGCATCATTTTGGGGTGTTAACAGCAGAAATGTCCGAATGTAAAATTAGATGACTAAAATGAAAAACGATAAAATTTAAAATGTGAGTTTTGCATTTTACCCAATATATGTTGCCGGTACTAGGACGACATTGACTTTCTTGATAGAAATTCACAAATAGCAGAACTAGCTAGCCCCAATAGAAATTCACAAATAGCAGAACTAGCTAGCCCCAACAGTAATATTTTACTTGTCACAAATCTGAGGCACGTAACTCTACAGCAATGATTACTGGATTGGTATCAAAGGCATAGTAAGTAAAATTAGATTGTCACAAGTTTAATGTTTAAAGTACCAAAAGCAATAATTTTACCGCAACAACAAACTCCAAAACATGATTAATGAAGTACCAAAAATAGGGAAATGCACATCAAGATAAAATTAGATTATCTTCACGCATTGAATTTGTTTAAAACTTGAAGACTTTAAAGGTATGGTAAATAGAACAAATTAATTTACAAATGAAATGTGCATCCTCAATGGCTTTTCATTTTTCCGATATGTAAATTTTATGTTGTTATCTTTTTTCAAATAAATTTTATGTTGTTATCTTTTTTCAAACTTGCCAAATGGATTCTAATTTTCATTTATTTATTTTTCATATGCATTTTCAAAAATCTTAAAAGGGTTACAAATATAGAAAATTTAAACTATTTTATTAATATGGTTTTTAAACAAAATTTTCATAAACTTATTAATTTTTGAAGTTCACATAGGAGTAATATTAAAACCAAAATTTTATTGCTGAAGATAGCAAAAATAACAAATTTTAAACTATTATGACAAAGTTCAAAACATGGTTAATTTAAGTACCAATAAATTGATCTACACACCAGATAAAGTTTGATAATTTTCAACTACTAAAAATGTTCATAACCTAATCTCTCTAAATGTATGTCAAAGAAAAAAAAATTAACATATACCTGAATTTCAATTGTATTTAATGAAATTTTATTTTACAATATTTAAATATTTTGTCGTTATTTTTTTTTTTGGAGAAATTACACTTTACAAACCTAAATTATACCCCTTATTGCACTTTGCACTTTAAACTTTTCGAATGCACGTTTTGCACCCTAAACTCCGATTCTTGCTACACTTTGCACTCCAACGTTAAGTTTTCTATTTACTTGGACGGAAAAAATTGGCACAACGTGAAAATACCTAAATACCCCTCTTTTCAATACTTAAAAACAAAAGATAAATTACAATTTACTACCCTAAACTATACTTGTAAGGACTCAATTTGTGACGATCCCAAAACCAGTCTTGGGTTCGTACGTTAAAAGGCCCAAACAATATAATTTGTAGAGCGTGGGCGTCCAAGAACTAGATTAACCTCTGTGAAAGTAAACAGATTCAATCTCACGTTTATAGATGGATCAGAGCTGATATAACAATCGGTTTTTCTTTGAAATAAATACAGTTCTTTTGTTTTTCAAGTTTTCTTCCTGAGTCTTCTCTTTGTTTTCCTCTATGTTCCGATCCTTTCCTGCATGCCCCCCTTTCATGTTATATACCGCCCTCTTTATTCCATCTTCACCACACACGTATAGGTTGGGTTCAGGGGATCTCTTTCTGTTCCATCTAACACCTTCTGGAACCTCTTTCTAGTAGCTGTAAAGTTGCTTTATCACTGTTCAGGCATCACTTCCACATTAATGCGACCAGAGAGTTGGTTGAGAGGCAATTAATGCGGAGGCAGCTGTTACCATAAATATTTGTTTGCCTTCTCTCTCTCCCACCTTTGGCCCCTTATCCCACCTTGAGTGGTGACGTAGCTCCGAGGTATGTTTGTAACCAGATGGCGTCCTGATCGTCCTCGAACTCGTATTGCCGAGAAGGGTTTTGTCCTCGGACGAATACTGAACTCACCTTTCATGATATTCCTTCTTCCCTTCGTTTGGTTACCCCTTCAATCTGATATGGGCCTCCTCGGGCAGGTTTGCCTCCTCAGATAGGCCACAGGCCCAATTAACTTGACTTTAATAACTTTAGTGATTGACCGGCCCCCACAATACTCTTGATTAAATTTTGCACCCTAAATTTTGAATTTCCATCCAATTGTTAACAAAAAACTTAATGTTAGGGTGTAAAGTGAAACAAGGGTCATAGTTTAGGGTGTAAAACTTGCATTCGAAAAGTTTAATATACAAAGTGTAATCAATGGTATAATTTAGGGTAATAAAGTGTAATTTTCAATTTTTTTATAAGATACTTAATCAATTTGTGTGAGAACCTTTTCCCTCTCCTTTGTGTGTGTGTGTGTGTGTTTGTTTGTTTGTTTCTCAAAAAAAAAAAAAAAAAAGATACTTAAATCAATTCTACCATATCACATTTACATTCCATATAACATTTTAAAGGGTTAGAAATATAGCAAATTTAGAACGATTTTTTTAATACAACATTTAAATAAAAATTAACAAACATAAACATCTATTTTTTTTTTCCAATATAAAAATTTGGTCTCTAATGTTTATCTAATGTGCGAAAATAGTCTATAATGTTTTAGATGTGTTATTTTAGGCCATAATTTTTGATATTATGTTAAAATGGTCTTTGCCGTCAAGCAGTAGATAGAAAAATATGGTGTTCTAACGGTGATATTAAAAAATTATTATTAGTTATGCCACCTAGGTTTTCACATGGTTTTCCAAGTGGCCTTACTTATTATTTATATATATATATATATATAAATTTAAAAAAAAAAAACCTAAACTAAACTAAAATTACAAGTCTAATACAATTGGGATTGAATTCCATAAAATGTTGATTAAGATTAATGGAACCCTTTTGAGCATATCATTGGTCAAAGAAGTGTCTATTAGAGTTTGCAAAAAATAAAATTTTAAATATAGAATTATTAATTTTAAAAGAATTAATATTAACATTAAATTAATTTATCGAAGAAATAACTGAACATTTTAAAACACATAACAAAAGTCCAAAACATAGGGCTCGGCGAAATATTCAGACTTACTTATGGAGTGATGAATACGACCATCTAGCAGTCATTGAGTTCCTTTCATTACTTTTGTATAATAATCAGAACAAGTGATTGGTTTTTGATAGGTCAAAACATGTGAAATATGATAATACTAGATAAGGCACATGTAAGCAAAATATGATTTTCAAATACTAAAATTTGTTTACAATCCAAACACTCAAAATATATGGCAAAGAAAAAAAAATAACAAACACCTGATTTATATCTATGGTCAATGCCTTTTTTGTTTTTTAATATTTAATTTTTTGTAATTTTCTACCCCATGAGATGCTACTCAATTTTAACACATCATATATACCATTTTAAAAGTCTTAAAGGATTATTAATGTAGAAAATTAAAAATAATTTGTTTTAAATACATTATTTAAATAAAAATTTCCTAACATAAACATAAACATAATACATACATTAGAATTCTTTATAAGCCATGTGGGCTACTTTTTTGTTGTCCCAAGGAAACTATTTGCGTACTCCCTGGGAAACTTTTTGCAGTCCCACATCAAACACAATTCCCCCTACTTGCTGCCTTATAAGCTGTGAAGCTGAAGGAGTAGTGTACCTCCTTTTATTGTGGGGGCTGTTTTTGTTTTGGAGTGGGAAACTCTTGTACTCTCATTCCTTTTTTTTACGTGCGTCCCATATCGAAGAAGACTTCTTCCTTGTATATTTCTTTTTCCTATTTAGTCAACTTCACCCTTGCGCATTTCTCTCTTAGGGTTTGTTTAAAATTTGCTTATTTTGTTAAAACTAAAATTTTTTTATTGAAAGTACAATAAATAAAAGTAAAAGTTAGCTAAAATAATATAGTGAGACCCATAAATAGTACCAAAAAGTGCAGTAAGACCCATGAATAGTAGCAAAAATAAGCTGAATAGTAAAATAAGCTGGCAAAAATAATCTTTGCCAAACAAACACTAAGGGTCTGTTTGAGATCCGTTTATTTTGCTGAAACTGAAAACTTTTTGTTGAAGGTACTGTAGATAAAGGTGAAAATTAGTTGAAATAGTACAGTAGGACCCATGAAAAGTACCAAAAAGTACAATAGGACCCATGAATAGTAGCAAAAATAAGCTGAATAGTAAAATAAGTTGGCAAAAATAATCTTGCTAAATAGACACTTGTGTGCATTTGGCATGACTTAATTTTGCCAACTTATTTTACTATTCAGCTTATTTTTGCTACTATTTATGGGTCTCACTGTACTTTTTGGTATTATTCAACAAATTTTTACCTTTATCTACAGCACGTTTAACAAAACGTTTTCAATTTCAACCAAATAAGCTGATGTCAAACAGATTCTAATTTCTCCTGATGAAAACCACACACGCACACATCCCTTCAATATTAACATGGCAAGCTTGTAATCCCAAGTGGGCTGGACTTTAGGTGCCGTGCATTCAACAACCCTGGGCTCATTGGATGAAGGCATGGGGAGCTCGTCATTGCTTGCTTACCATCAAGATTGCTACCTCTCCTATCAATTGAAGAAGAACCAGCCTTTGTGTACTTGTAAATTATTATCCAGACCTCGAAACACTTCGGATTTTGTTATACAACCGTTTGCGTTGCTCATACCTCTCAATAGATTTTTCTATTCCGAAGGTATTGTCATATTTCAGGCCCACATAAATAAAAGCTCATTTTGATCAAAAACCTTATTTTTAGCTCATAATTTAAAAAAAAAAAAAAAAAAAATCCATTTTGCTTTCAAATTCCATGAAACCCCATTCTTGTGTAGAATTCAACCTTCGGTCAATGATCAAAAATTTTAGTAAACTAAAAAATGGGTTTAAAATAGGATTGTTTTTTATAGTTGAACCATTGATTTGATTTGGTTGTGTCTTTTGACCCTTTTGAGTTTTGTTGTTTGTTTTCTAAATATGGACTGGAGTCATGGGACCTTTTTAGGTCCCAGTTCAAGGATAGGGTATACTGTGTTTTTGTTGCATGCTTCCACTCTGTCACATGAGGGCGGACCTCACATGCTTCCTCTCTCTCACATGAGGGCGGGCCCCACAATGTGGGGTCCACCCTCATGTGAGGGAGAGGAAGCATGCAATGGAAACACAATAGATTTACTCCAGTTCAAGATAGTTGGGCCTTGGGATTTGGTCTGGTTTTTAGAAACATGAAAAATTGTCTAAATATTATGGAAATACGTGAAAATTAGTTTAATATGGTTGAATTTATTTATATTTTTCTAAACAAAATATAATTATTAGCTTAATTATTAAAACTTTAAAATAAACCAATTATCTAGTTATTAAATCAGCTCCAGTAATTAATTTGTTGTGCTAGAGTTTTTTAAAAATTATTAATTCATGGTAAAAAAAATGCATTATCTAGTAACATAGCTAAGCATTTTTTTAAAAAAATAAAATTTAATTATAGCTTCAGCATAATATTAAACGCTATATCACAACAAATGGATTTTACCAAAATTATTTTTGCCACAATTTTCAACGTCTAAACTCTAGAGGGCTAAAGGCAGAAAGAGTTAGGTCATCTTACCCAAAAGTTCTAACCTGTCTAGTGTCGACATTATTGACATCAGAACCTTTAATGGGAAAATCTAAACAATAGTGTTTGGGGCCAACGAAACACAATCCCCACCATGAGGCCCAAAATTTTATTTATTAGTTTGGGCCTTTGGGCTTAATAGATCGGTTGGAAGCTTAGTATGGTGTTTGGGTTGTGTTGTTTCAAGAAAAACGAAGTTGAGTTTGGGCTCCCAACTAAAAATTGAGTTCGGACTAGGTTGGGCATATTGGGCCGCTCAAACAAATCTAATTTGACTACAGGACCCAAAAAGTTTGTATAATCCACTTAGAGGGCGTTTGGATTGCGCTGAAAGTGGCTGAATGCATTGTTGCGTTTTCCAGTTTTTTTTTTAATTTATTTATTTTATTTATTTATTTTTTTTCTTTTTCAACCGCACTATTTGACCAAGTCAACTGTGAACAGTGCATTCGTGCACTGTTCATGGACCCACAAATTCTACTTTTTAGCAACTTTTTCATTAAAAATAGGCCCCACGATACTATTCACACATTTAAAAATTATTTTGCTACAGTGTTTTCAGTTTTAGTTTTCAGTTTCAGCAAAAATAAGCTCAATCCAAACAGACCCTTAGTGTGCGTTTGTGTGTAAATGATTTAGCATTGCGTTTGTGTTTTTGTTTTTGGCTGGGTCCCACGACACTGTTCACAATCCAGCCAAAAACACAAAAACGCGCATACCCATATATTTCTGGATTCCACGACAAAATTCATACCTTTAAAAATTATTTTTGTTTCAGTGTTTTCAGTAATAAGTTTTCAGCAAATAAACGGTATCCAAACAGACCCTTATTTTGCTGAAACTGAAAACTTTTTGTTGAAAGTAATGTAGATAAAAGTAAATATTAGTTGGTATAGTATAGTAGGACCTATAAATAGTAACAAAAAGTATAGTGGGGCCATGAATAGTAGCAAAAATAAGCAGAATAGTAAAATAAGTTGGCAAAAAATAAGTTAGCCAAACAGACACTTAGGGTCCGTTTGGATACAATTTATTTTTGCTGAAACTAAAAACTGAAAATACTGTAGTAAAATAATTTTTAAATGTGTGAATAGTACCATGGGACCCATTTTTAATATTTTTTTAATAAAGTGGTTGTGAGTCCTGTGAACAGTGTTGTGAACAGTGATGAACAGTGTTATTTGTCTCAAAAAGCAGAGAATGCGTGAGAAGAAAAAAAAAAAAAAAAAAAAAAGCAAAAGCAAAACGCAAACGCCGGATCCAAACACTAACTTAGGGCCCGTTTGGTACGTGTGTTTAAACAACAGTTTTCATTTTTTTTTGGAAATACGTGTGAGTGAAAAAAGTGTGTGGAAATATATGTAATGTTATTTAAAATCTGAAAACATATGCTTAGACACATGTACTAAATGGGCATAGTGTTTCTTTCTCTTTTGATGAATAAGACAATTTTATTTCATCAAAAAAAAAAAAAAAAAAAAAAAAAAAAATTTATAACAAACAGGAATTACAAAATTTGAAACACAACACAAAACTCAAGCTAACCAAAGAGCACTTAAGCTATATTTTTTCTTATGATACATCATCTTAAATTTTGCTAACGGCCTTGTAGCTGAATGACACCTGCATAAAGTGCTTAGGGTCTAGCGAGAAAATGATTCGAATTATAAAATTAACAGCATATTGTAATTATCTTAAAATAAAATAAAATTTCATTTTTCAAACTTTCTTTTCTCAAGAAGAAATTATGTCAATTTATGTCTGGAGTATAAAAGATGGCTCATGAGGATCATAAATAGCCATGCATTACAAGAAAATTGCATTTTAAAGATGTCATGTGATAAGCCCGTAGCCACGTGAGAGGGGGAATCAAATCAATGGTATGATAAGACTGAAAGCTTTCAACAAGGCTACGTGGAATGTAGCAATCAACAACAGTAAGAGATCAAATTGATTATTGATTTATAGAAGATAGGATAATTATCTGCCATCCAATGTATATTTCCAAAAACTTAGGGTTTTTTTTTCTTCTCCCTGTCTAGTGTCTAATCTCGGTTTTTTTTTTTTTTTTAATATATATTTTTTAAAGTTTAACACACTTTTGTAAAAACCTTTTTTCAATAATATTTGGAGCAGTATGTAAATTGTTTGTTCTTAATTGCACCATTTTTATTTATTTATTTTAAATTTAGTTTATTGACATATTTATACACTTAGTTTTTATTTCTTAATGTAATTTTGTTATTTTGATGTAATGAATTTACTTAGTATTTATATTTTTCAAATAGATTATACAAATTGATGAGTTATGATTTATAAAATATATTGAGAACAAGCGGTCACTTTTTTAGAATATTTTAAAATATACATTTTTTTAATGACAATTTAATAGTTGGGGGAGGGAGAGATTTTAACCTTAAACGTCTCTCTTAGACACATTAGAAGGTGTTAACTAGTTAAGTTGCAAGACTTTTCGCATTATAAAATATGTGCTGAAATTTATACTTGAATTAATAATAAAGAATATTTATATTAATTTAAAATAGGTTGGAAGTAGTTTTTAAATGGGCTGATGTGGAATGGGTTAGAACTTAGAAGCTGTTTCATGTGGGCTTGAAGTAAAAGCCTAAAGTAGTTTCACTTTAGGGATATTTGGCAAAAAAATTTCACGGAATTTGAAGGCTAGATGCAAAATCATAGAGAACCGAATTTGAAGGCATTTGAAGGCATGCCTTCAAATTCTGGTTTTTTAGCATAGAGAACCCGGTATATAGAGAACCTTCAAATTCCGGTTTTTTAGCATAGAGAACTTGGCATAAACAAACCCTAGATGCAAAATCATAGCTCTCCAAAAAATTTTCAATTACATCCAATAGGTTTTATTTTATATCTTAGCTTTGGTGGCACAAAACTCTACAAACTTGGATGGATGACTAAGTTTGAAAATTAAAATTTGATATAATTCTTGATTGATCAACTTTAGGGCTTGATTGATCGAAAATACTAAATCTCAATTGATCAACTAACACAAACACCAAACTTACTTGAGCAGTCTTGGTGTCAATCTTGACTTTGAAATAGATTCGAAAGACACTTAGAAGAATTACATTTGTTCATAGTTTGACAACCTAAAACTATAGACTCAACAAAACCATTAGCCACAAGACAAGCTTTGTATCAATCCACTGTACCATCAGACCAAGTTTTGATCTTATAAACCAATTTACAACCAACTACAGATTTTCATGGAGACAACTTAGCAAGATCTCAGGTATGATTCCAAAAGAGAGCATCAAGTTTTTCTGCCATAGTGGTTTTCCATAAAAGGATTACAAGAAAGCCTTAAAGTAGGACTAAGATATGTGAAGAGTAAAGGTTGCATAATAACAATAATAGTTTGTGAGATAACGAGGGGGGTGTTTTCACCCTAGTAGGGTGAGATAGAACCAGGGAGCTACATACACATGAGAGATCAGTGTGCTAGGAGAAGATTTCGAAGTGAACGTACTCGAGGAAAAATTACCTTCAACAGATGAAGGGTTTTTAGGAATAGAAGGATTTGTATAAATCGACAAAGGATTATGTTTAGCAAATTGAGGGTTAAAAATGTTGATCTCATTGAGGACATCACATTGACATTACTAGTAACATGGTTAATGACATCATTGTTGACATCACAATAATCACATGCATGTGCTAGCCTATGTACACGAGTGCACATACGGAGTAGTGTTGGCTCCAGGATTTTTTTTCTAGAGGGGGTTAATAGTGTTGTAATTTTTGTGTGCTAAATTTTTTGCTAATGAAAAAGAAAAATGCAGGAAAAACAATTCCATTTAACGGCTAATGACAAATTAAGTTAGAGTCCGGGGGAAAGATTTATTTATTTATTTATTTTTAAAAATGAAGTAACAATTTTAAGAGTAGAGCTATTGACACAATACTTTCACAACAAAATTTAGATGACAAGTTGTTAAAGATATATAAAAAAGTGATGGCATTTGCGGGTCTAAATAAAAACCAATTAAAACTTGTCACTTAACCTTTATTGTAAAATTATTGTAAAAATAACACTAAAATGATCACATTCAAACTTATTTCAATTGGGATTGAAAAAAATTTAATGTTTGGGTGTTTAAAATTTTATTTTAGGGGTCCCAAAAAAAATTGATATGTAATTTTTGGTTTTTGGCCAGGCCAGGGTTCATTTGAGCCCCATGGGCTGCTGGCTGTAGAGCCGCCTATTTGGATTTCTAGCAATAGCATGTATGGGCGCGTTGCGACAACAAGATGTAGTTGTAAAACTATACATGTATGACTTGTCGGAGGTCGAAGAATCGTTCTATGTGGTTGGTTTCATAAAAACAAGATATGTAATTGAAATTAAGATCCAAACGGACACGATCTTGGTGGAGACATTACTTATTTGCGTGAATGGCTAGAATTCTATTAGAACTGTGACAAAAATGGTGATGTGAATAATAACTTATTTGGGAGAATAACGACGTCAACGACAATAGAAAAAATAAGACAATTATGTATTAACAGATTTGTGTTGGCAGCGGAATCGCCTAATAGAGACTAAGATTGACAATTGGCACTGCATTTGAAGAAAAATGGTGACCTTATTGGTGACTGTTAGCAAACTAAAGCAAGATTGCTCTTATCTTACGACGATAAAAAAAAATGACTCGGATACCAGGAAAAAAGAGAGCAAGACTAAATAAATATTCATTGTATAATGCAATACATAAGAGATTATTTATGCGTAATTTATCCTAACCCTATTTTAATTCTAGCTAGCATGACTAGCTAGGAAACTCCACATGCAAGTATAGTTTTACTTTTGACCTATAAATATAGATGGAATTTACAATAATGGGCTTACAACACGTTTGGACCCAAGGTCCCTGATATATCTAACATGCAGATATCTTAAACATATATAAACTTTTTTTTTCTTGAGAATTAAGCGTCTCAAAAGCTTATCATATAAAAAAAGCCATAAATGAGTGGTTGAAAAGTGATTTGGTATGTGTTTTATAACTCTGCTTAATTAAAAACAAATCACTAATGAGTCGCGTTACCTAATCATATGCTTAATTCTGCACTTAAGATCAATACTCTATAGATGGTGGGAACAAAATCTAGTAGTTAGATGAGCAACCCTTAATTTTTTATATACAGAATCAAGTCGACATAGAAACAATGTGAAAAGGCTTGGGGAACATGAGGCGTGCATAATTTTATGGTACCAAGAAAGAGGAACTCGGATTCCACCCTAGGATTCCCCACCAATTTTTCTACTTTCGGGTTGTTCTTGGTGCAGTCATTACGTTTAGTATTTTACAATGTTTTAAATCTCTGAATCGTATGAACTTAATATACTTTAATACCAAAACAATATAAAAATGTTAGTTTTATATTGTGTTGATGTCATGGCTTTCAACTAACACTGCATTTTTATTTATTAGTTGTGTTGAGGATGAAGTTGTCTACGTGACATATTTTGCCTGCATGTCGGCCTAGCAAAACAGCGGGAATATTGGCTGGGTGTTTTGACTGTTTTCACTGCCATTTTTCCTTTTTAAAATCTTCATTTTTGTGCTTATCATTACCTTAATTTTGGCATTATATTCATATCATAAACTACTTAATTAACATGCATTCCTCAATCCTCACATGTAAATGGTACAATAGGTCAATGCAAAAACGAAAAAAAGCATAATCTTGCTGCGTCAATCTCTAGGTTTGCTTGCTCCATTTTCATATTCTAATGCAATCCGTGTTTCTACAATGTAAATTTGTGAAACTAACTAATATCATGTAATTTTTTAAGGGATGCAAAGTCAAGAGGGAAGACATAATTCTGGTCGAGACCTGTACGAGTTATTAATTTCTGGGTCTTTTCCAATGACCTGCAAATGGAAATCGTATTCTGTGATTTAACCCACGCAATAATTTAAGAATATCTTATTTCAAACTAAATAGGAATGATAAATCCCATTTATTTGGGATTTAAATTTTGTTAAGTTAACTTGAATTTGAGGTATTGCTAGGTCGAAGAAATTTTTATTTACAAGTTGAGGGCCATTGGTGACGATGCACCTAACTAATTAAATACTACCATTATAATTGTAGTATTTAATTAGTTAGGTGAACATGTGACAAATTTTTATTGGTAGAATATAGAGTAGAGGAAGAAAAGTGGGACAGAAGATTTGGATTCGTTGATTTGGTATCATTCGTAGGTTAAGCTCATTGTTCTTCAATTTTTAGTTTAGTAGGTTTCATGGTATTGTAAGCCACGAGATCATGCTAACTAGATTCTTGAAGTGATATGAATAATAAGATTTCAACTGTGACTTTAATGCAGAAGAAATTACCCTAGAGTATTATTAGGATATATATTCTCGACACACACACATATGTATATATATATATATATATATATGTTTTTCAAGTCATGATAAAGGTGTGTTTTTTTCTGTTTTTGATTGCTGGGTGTTGTGTGTTTTTCAAGGAAAGAACATGTGGAGGAGAGGGTTCTTAAATTTGCAATTTATAGTACAAACAGGATGAGTTGGAGTTATCCTGAAAATCTTTCTAGAACAACAAAATTGGCCTGCACATCCACACATTTATTTTTAGATCCTCTATGATCGCAGTGCTTACTTACAGTTTAAGTTAATGATTCGGGTTTTGCATTATTATTGTCAGCTTTTCTATCACTTCCTGATTGAACAAAGAGACACATTAAGGAAAAGCCAAACATTGAGAAAGTTGATTAAAAGATAATTGTACTTATAGAAAAAATGAGGTTTAAAATTTTGTAAATAAATAAATTAATTAAAAATATAAAAGAAAAAAATTACATCCAAATTCACATAACTAGACCTCCTAAGTGGGATTAAGAGTTTGGAGCTACTGATTTACATGTGGGAGCAATGATTCTTTGAGTTAGGAAGACCGGGAAAGTTAAGAAGTATCTTCGACTGTTGTCTGCACAAACACTAAAGGAGGTTGTCATGAAGATGATTTATCTTTGAGAGGTTTACTAGTGATACTTTGATAATACGGTTAGGTCTAGCATTTTGGAATGTAATGAACTTTTAGAATGGTGTGATACTCACGGAAGGTATCTCTCTAGCTCTCCTCCCTAGATCGGACCTCAAAGCCTAGATTTCTTCTGATTTAAAGCCTGTGATTTTGGTTTAGTGACAATCATGTGACAATTGGGTGATTCAATGTTCCAACCCGCTTTAAAATGAGCGGAGGGAGTATATCACATCATATCAAATGTGATGTAAGGTTGTAGGGGTATAATAAATGCAGAGATAACTGTAATTCTGCATAATCAATGCTTTTATTTAAGCGTGAGATCTAATGAAGTGATGAAATCGGCAAGACGATCTCTTTCTTTTTACTTTATCCATATGAAAGTGACCTATCGTTATTGGGGATTTCAGTCAATCCCACTCTTTATGCTGTTGAAATATGACCTAAACCCCTACAATTACGTTTCAAATTATTGCTTAATTGCGAAACTTATGGTTTAGAGTAACCAAATCCACAACTAGATCATCTTGTCTTCCAGTATGTTAAAATCTGAAAATACAATTATTGGTTACATTCTTCCTCTTAATGTTTGCATGACATGAGGTAATATACCTAAATTCATTTATGACATTCTTTTTTGGTATAGTGTATTCACCATGAATTATGTACTTAGATGCCTCTTCACATACTCAAAAGGACTGCAGTGGGTTGATGCAGTCAGTTTTCTCTTAGGTTTTTCCACTTTCCTCAGCTGGTTTTGTTCCAGTGACTGAATAGTATTACTTTGATTCTTTGTTAGTTCTATGTCACTGTGCTCATTAAATTAAAAGAAACAAAGCAAAAGCCTCTTAAATATAAGTGTCTGGCTTGAATTCCCTTATCAAAAAAATGTCATTGCTCTAATTCACATACAAATTCCACTTGGTGTACTTTTTGCTTGCCTTTTACACAACACCCATTTCCATCTAAAACTATCATGGGCCCCTTTTACATCAATTTCCTCTATATAGTCTATATATTTCCGTAGATGTATGAAAATGAGCACGAAACAATCCAAAACTCATGTAGGATTTTAGAGAATTGTTCTTGTCAAATATGGGACCCATTTCTTTTTTGTATTGGTGTGGGACCCTCAGCTCCAACTGTTGCTTCCCCACTCTTTTGCTTCCAATCTTGGTGCAGACATGTCATGAAGGAACTGTTTTTTTTTTCTTTCTTTTTTGTTGGCCATGTGAGTATTTTAGTATAAGTCTATTCTGTCCAGTTCTTGTTGCTAGATTGTTTTTCGAAATTAATTACAAAGATATTCAAATGGGGTATGTTAAAGGAAATTCGACATGCAATTTGCTTGTGTAGCCTTGTACATAGCCAGACTTTGTGCAATTAAAGTTGCACCCACCTTCCTCTCTTTTTCTCATTTTCTATTTATTCTATATTCTTTTTTGATTGGAAGACCATGGCCTACTCTAATTTCATTATCTTTAAAGACCTGATCATAATTAAAGATTTGGGACAATATCATCAATCTATCATAATTGAGTATATATGGCTAAAACATATATACACAATTTATTTATTATTTCATGTGACTCAATATAAATCTTTCTTAATTATGAGCAATTATAAATTATATAAAAATTGTTAAAATATAATTTATTTTAGGTAAAACTCAACCATAACAGTTTCAAGTTGTTTAGATCGTGTTTTCATTTAAATTTATATCAAAAGGTTTAAGAAATTTAAAAAGGATTTTCATTATTTATTTTAAAATGTATTTGAGTCATCTGACATAATTTATTTTTGTGACAAAGACTCGGTCATAAACAGTGTACTTCTGTCACATTATTAAAGAGAATTGTTTGTCTTTTATTGCTACAATACTATTTTAGTTCAATTTTGATAATATTAGTGAATTATATTTTATTTAATTTATTTCAAAATATTAAATTAACCTAGATTTTTAATTAATCTCTATAATAAATTGACATATTAGTAGTGTGAACTGAGTTCTAGTTAGTTTAATTAATAAAATTTTTTGTTTTTTGGATAAAAGATCTGAAATTTAATTTTTATTTACACTAAAAATTAATTAGTAATTTGACTTGATAATAAAAAATAATTATGTAACATAATTTGAAATATTATCGTGTTAAAAAGAAAAAGAAGAAAAACAAAAACAAAACAGGGGGCTCACATGTGTTGATATATTGGACGTTGTTTGGTGCATGGGCCAAAATTGGAGTTCTATTCTTTTCTTTTGCAAAGGTAGGCCCATTTGAGATGACGTATTAAAGATGGTTTCCTACATATTTTACCTAAGAATGGGACATAAAGAAACTTCTCTAGCTAATAGGTACTAAATATAATTCCACCTTTACAGTCACAACCTCAATTATTGGGCTTCATTCAAGCCTCACCCGATACTTGCAATCATGTTTCTGATAATGCTGTTTTTATTAAAAATTAAAAAAGTTTCTGATAATGCCTTTTAGAGAGAGAAAGAGAGAACACACAGATCTTCAGCATGAATTATAGGCTATTATGCAAACACACTGCAATATCTATTCATATAGAAAATAGTCAAATTACATGCATTTCAATTATTGACAAGTTTTTTACTCCCACAAAATAAATTATGAAAAGTATAATTTTTTTTTTCGATTGATGGATATTAATAGCATTAAATCTCCACTCCTTAAATGAAATTATTATCTATATGTTATATCATGTTTGGCTTAGTAGTTCTTAAGATCTTATGATATTCATTAAATCTTGGATTTGAAATCTTTTGCCAACATCTTAGGGTCATTTTCATGAGATTTCTCTTTATAATAACTTAGTACGTATGGGAGGGGGGACTGCATACAGCCGAGAGAATAATTAGATATTCGAAGAATTTTGAACACTCTTCTTTATTAAAAAAAAGAAAAAAAGAAAAAAAAAGGGCTTATATGGAATTTCTCTCTCTCTCTCTCTCTCTCTCTCTCTTTTTCTCATGTAATATTAAAACTCGGTGTCAAACTATTTATATTAAGAAATTCCCTTAACTTTAAATTCTCAAATCTGAATACAATTGTTCAACGTTAATTCAATCTTACTTTCTAGAAAATTAATAAAAATAAAATAAAATAAAATAAAAAAGCAAAGCAAAACAAAATGATGATTGTAGGCCTGGCCTGTACAAGAATCTCATGCAATAGTGAAAAGTCAGCTCAAGGGGCCAAATACGCACAATAAATGGCCCTACGTCTTGTTCAGTGTTTTTTGTTAGGTTGCATTTGACCCACCCTTCAATCACCTCCCAGGGCCAGAAGAGAACTGAAAAAAGGTGAAACCAAATTGCTCCTGCATGGAGAGCCAAATATACATGATAGGTCTAATCATACACCACGTAATTAGTTATATATGGTTCTTGTTGCAGTATTCTATCTTCACCGAAATTTAGTTTTTTTTTTTTTTTTTTTAGAAACGAAATTTAGTTGGAAGGTACTGATCAAAATCATTCTTTGCTCTTTTTCTTCTTTTTTTTTTTTCAAAACTAAAGTTAGAAGTTATTATTAATTCTAATTAGCTCAATTGTTAAATTTTTTTTTTATTGAATAAAATATTTAGAGTTTAAATCTCATTTACACAAAAAATAAATCATCATGTAGTAAATGTCATGAATTAAATTTCGATCTTACCTAAAAAATAAATAAAAACCCTTGGAAGTAATTAACTTCGGGCTGGTCGTCCAATGGTATTGGATTTAAAGCATCTGCAATGAGCTCAACATAGCTCTAGTGTAAAACAATTTAAGAAAAACATTTTTCTATTTTACCTTTCTACCTTTTTAATTGAAAACACCCTCCAACAAACTCTCTAATTTTCTGTTTATTCTTTTCTTTTTCTTTTCTTTTCTTTTCTCTTCATTTTCTTTGTTGTTTTTTACCAAACAGTCGCAACCCAGCAAACTTGATCATCTAGAATGAACCCATCACCCACCAACCTGAGAACAAACCTAGCAAACACATTGACCCGAGAATGAATTCGTACCCAACAAATTCACAACCTAAATAGACACAAAACCCAAGACCATCACTATAAGATCTTAGTTCGATCCTAAGCTCTATAGTTTTGCCTTAATCTGATCCACCAATTCCCAATCTAGTTTTGAGCCATGGAGGAAAGTCGACAATAACATCGTCCTAGTCTAGGAAACTGTCCACTCCATGTCCAATTCCAAGAGCAACATAGGTAGCATAGTATGGCCATCAAAATTTACAAGAAGAAAAACCCAACTAATTAATACTAGGACCACAACTTTTGCGACAATTTTTATCATAACTTACTCATATGACAAGTCGTAAATGGTGGAAGACTCCACCTCTCATAACTTACCACACGAACAAATTGTGACAAAAATAATAGTCTTAACATTTTCCAAAAAACCCTAATATTTTTCGGTTTCCCTTTGACTAAATGTTGAGCAACATGGCTCTTCATAGTATTTGCCGACAATTAAATAAGGAGTGAAATCAAATGATCAATACATAAAACTTGTATTATTGAAAAACACTTGTTCAGCTATAATGATTATTGTGCGTGGCAAAAGTGAGGCTAATGGGCCAACCCTCACTTGGGCTCTCAATTTATTTGTAACGTAGGCTTTGGATTTCCTACCTTGGGTAGTTCTTTATACAGAGACCCAACAAAACTGTCTTTCCCTCCTAATACTGCACAAGCTTAATTCTCACTTCTTCCACTCTTAGTCTCTTTTCGAACTTCTTAACAACCCCTCTCTCTTCTTTAGTTTCTCATATTTATAGCCAAAAATTAGTGGAGAGTTATAATTACTTTCATGGTTAGTGGGAAAGAAGGTTCAATGCCGTTATTCTTAAGTGGGTATTAGTTGGGAGTGGGGTGTGGTAAGAGTGGCATTAGAACTAGTTCCCACCTAAGTAGATTTGCTCGGCAGCGTTATTCCCCAAGGCACTGCTGGGCAGCCGAGAATTGGTGAACTCGAGCAATTGCCTTAATGTTCGGTAAGTGGTACACTAGGCATGATCTGGGTGAGGAAGCATGGTGTGTAATAATTAAGACCATTCGCTCAATGCAAGGTGGCATGAGACCTGGGCTTATGGTCCT
This sequence comes from Quercus lobata, assembly GCF_001633185.2. NCBI lineage: Eukaryota > Viridiplantae > Streptophyta > Magnoliopsida > Fagales > Fagaceae > Quercus > Quercus lobata. Next base: position 54,109,561 of record NC_044908.1, read on the forward strand.
TGTGGGCCTAGGGCCCGGGTCTCAGGCAAAAAGAGATTGGCGTCATGGGCCATGTTGTTGGGTCGGAGCCCAAGGCCCAATTGGGCTTGGGGGTCCAGGTACTGTACAATTATTTATCTAGTTTGTCTTCTTATATATACATTTCCAACTATAGTTTACAGCTTTTGGATGTTGGGTTTACTAAAATCAAGAGGGTACAATACATGATTTTTATTTTATAGACGGTATTTTACTATAGTTTTTTTTTAAAAGAAAAAATTAAATTAAATAGATATAATGTATAAAGACGGGAATTGACAAAATAGCATGCAAACGATATACACAACTGCCAAAGTTACCTAATTTACCTTTTATACTAAGATGCCAACTAAGCTGCATTAACAAGGATATAAAAAAACGTGAATTAAATTAACCAATAAAACAACTTAAAAAAAATAATTAATAAAAGAAAAAGAAAAATAAACGAAATACAACAGAAGCCTGATCGTTTAAGAAAAAAGAAAAAGAAAATAGAAGCATCTCATTTTGATCAGAGGCATGAGCCAGCTTGGGTAGTAGTCATCTTCTATTCTTCTTTAGAAATGGCTTAAACGAAACCAAAAGTATGAGCATGATCAATAAATTCAATACTTGGATGATATTCCCAAAAATGCATATATTAATCCCTCTTTTTTATTTTCAAATATGTCCAGTAATCCAAAAAAGAGGGAGTTTTTATATATTTTTTATTTTTCATTTTTAATTTATGTAGTGCAAGAGCATTAGTATCCAAGTGTTTAACCCTCAAACTGTTCTTTTAAAACCCACCACACACTAAAAAAACCCTTTATAGCTGGGTGTTTATACCTAAAAAGTTTTGCAACTTTGCTACAGTAACTTCTTATTATATAGCAAGTTTTAGAGAGTTATTTATTGATATATATTCTCTCTCTCTCTCTCTCTCTCTCTCTCTCTCTCTCTCTCTCTCTCTCTCTCTCTCTCTCTCTCTCTCTCTCCATGATGGCGATTGTTTTGAATTTGGATTTAGGTTGGCTGATTTAGGTTTTAGTTAATTTTGTGATTGGTGGGTCGTGCAATGATGGATACTGATCTGTGTGGTGGTAGATGGCGGTGGTGAATTGGTTTGGTGTGGAGGAGGTGGTGGTAGTGAGCTGCAATTTCAATTTATTTTATTTTAATTTAATATTTTATTTTAATATGGGTTTCTAGGTATGGGTATGTGATTTCGGAGGTAGTTGATGGTTGTGGTGGTGATGGATTCTAAGTGGTGGTGGGTTGTGGGAGTGGTGATTGTTGTGGTTGATTTTTTTTTTTTTTTGCTATAGGTTTTGATTTAGGAATGAGTATTGATAGTAGTAGTGGTTAGGGATGGCAATGGGGCGGGGCGGGGCCGAAGGATGAGATCTTCGCCCCCGCCCCGCATGGATTTTTCTTGCCCCATCCCCGTCCCGCCCCGCATGATGGGAAAAATTTCTTGCCCCATCCCTGCCCCTTAAGGCCCCACGAAGACCCGCGAAGCCCCACTCTACACCGTAAAACTTTATTTCTTGTTAATTTTCCCTACAACTATTACTATTTTTTCAAATAAAATGACATGTTTCAATAATAAAAATATACTTGAAATTATAAATAAATTTATCCTATCAAATTAAACTAATTTTTAGCAAAAACTAAATAATATTATCTAAATGTTTAACAAGACAATATCACAACAAAAATCTCATAACATGATAAAATAAAATTTTAACAAGCTTAAAGAAACAGTGTTGTTAAGCAGCCAAATGCCCACACAAAATTACAAAAACAATTACACAGACACATATTTAGAGCCACAGACCCGTAACTCATTAAAAAAAATTATATTATGTATATGATGAAAAGTAAGTTGAGAAAGACCGTATGAATCATGAATGAAATCATCAATTCAATAGTATATAAATTTGTTTCCAATAAAGACAAAAAAAAAAAAAAAAAAAAAGTTAAAATTGGTACCTTATTTCCAACTTTGCTAGAGAGAAAAAAGAGGTAGAGTCACGTTAGGTAGAATAAAATAAGTTGATGATATTTTTGTTTAAATAGTAGGGTTTTAGGATACAATAAAATTACAATTTAACCCTTATTAATGTGGGGCGGGGTGGGGATGGGGCGAGGTGGGGATGGGGCGGGGCGGGGTGGGTCTAAAAAGTTTAAACCCATCCCCGCCCTGCCCCGTGGTGTGGGTCTAAAATCTCGCTCCATCCCCGCCCACCACCTTTGCGGGGCAAGGAAAACCCGCACGGGGTGAAGCGGGGAAGGGCGGGTCAAGCGGGGCGGGGAAAAATTGCCATCCCTAGTAGTGGTAGATGATTTTGATTGTGGGTGGGTGGGTGAGGTGGTTGGTTGAGAGAGAGAGAGAGAGAGAGAGAGAGAGAGAGAGAGAGAGAGTTTAATATAAAAAATTGAATAGAGTCAGATACATGTGATATTTAAAATAAGAAATGAAATGTTGAGTAAATTGTAAAATATTATTTTAAAGTAGATAAAACAATTTTTCATATGATAAAATAGGTTGTCTTTTTTACAAACTCAACTATGAATGCTCTAAGGGCAATCAAATTTAGCTATAAACCCCACAAAGAGGAAATTATTGTTTTTGTGATAAATGTCCTTATAAATTAATGACTTTTTTGTTAAAATAAAATTTATCATTATAAATTAATGTTTTATTGCTAAAATAAATTTTATCATATGAGATTGGATTGTATTGAAAAAGTAATAAGTAAGAAGAAAATTAATTAATTGTTCATCAAAAAAGAATATTAATTAATTAATTAATTATTATTATTATATTCAAGAATAAAAGACTAATTTCATTTGGACTGACACTAATGACTTTTTCTCCCCTTTTCAGAACCTATAAGATCATACTGCGCGTGTGGGTTCAGTTTCTACGCAGGTTATGAAGAAAAGCGACCAAAATCCACGTGACAAACACCCAAAGATGACCTTCCCCACACGTGCCGTAACTTAACCCCGCGTCATCAAAAAAAGGCACATATAGCTATGGCTTTTACCAAAGTACCAAAACTCTACCACGGTTAAAACCTCGTGGTAAAAAAACACAAAGTACGTAGTACTTAGCAAAATTTAAAACAAAAAACCCAGATTAAGGAAAATTAAGCTCTGTATTTGTCTGTACAACCCAGCATAAATACCCCTCAACTAACTCACTATTTTTCATTCTCTCTCTCTCTCTAACAACAAAACCAGAGAGACCTAACCAAACACTTCTCTCTCTCTCTCTCTCTTTCTTTCTCTAGCCTTTATTAGTTTCCAGTACGGATTTCTTTTATGTAAGAAACCCTAATATTTAGCTCCGACGACCTCAAAAGCCTGCTACGTTTGCAAATGCGCATTCAAAGCCCTTTAATATAATACAGCACCCTTTTTCCTGAAAGCTTTGACTTCTCTTTCATGGACTTTCTGTTCACAAAGAAAAAGTATCTGATTCTATAGCCCCTCAAATTCACTGTTTGTTCTGCGGGGTGGGTAACTATCTAACAGTCTCACCACAAAAACCTGGTTTCAGATTCCATTTGGGTTTTTTTTTTTTTTCCTTTATATAAGAGCTACTAGCATGGTGTACCTTGTTTCTCTGTAGAGAGGAACAAAAGATTTTAGCTTTCTAAAATGTTAGACCGTAACCGAGATTCAGATAGCGAACTGAGTTTAGAAGCTTTGAATTCTGGTTATAGTTCAATGAGCAGCGATAGTTGTAGCAGTTTTAGCCGGCTTTCCTTTGAGCTCAACGTTCCCGCAGCTTCACAATCCTCGCCTGAAAACCTCTTAACTCTCAAGCCTCACCGTTCCTCAGATTTCGCTTACTCCGCCGTTCGCCGGACGGGTCTCACCTTCCGTGACTTCAGACTCATCCGCCGCATCGGCGCCGGAGATATTGGTACTGTGTATCTCTGTGCACTCAGAGACTGTTCCGACTACTACGCGATGAAGGTGGTGGACAAACAGGCCTTGGCGAAGAAGAACAAGGTGCAGAGAGCTGAGATGGAGAGGAAGATTCTGAAGATGCTGGACCATCCTTTTTTGCCTACGCTTCACGCCGAGTTCGAAGCCTCCCATTTCTCTTGCATTGTCATGGAGTTTTGCTCCGGCGGCGACTTGCATTCTTTGCGCCACAAACAACCCCACAAACGCTTCTCTCTCAGCTCCGCTAGGTATACTTTCATGTCCGATCCATATCTCTGAATATTATCTGAAACAAAAAACAATAAAGCTTTCACAAAGATACTAAAAAAAAAAAAAAAAAAAAAAACATTTAAAAGCTGCGTTTCTTCTGAAGTTGAAAGAGAAATTTCGTTTTTGCATGTTTGTTTTTTTTGTTTTCTTGTGCTGCGAGAGATAAGTAAAAGTTTCTTTTCTCTTGTCTGCTTTCGCAGCTCTGATTTCGAATCAAAATCAATTAAAAATCGCTTTCAAATTTTTTATTTCCATTTTTTTGCTCTGCAGCTAAGATTTTCTCGGATTATCTCTCTGACTTAGCCGCAAATTTCCTTTAAATGAAAATTTTCCGTTATTGGATGTGATAGAAACCCATTCATTTCATTGCTTTATTGATCCATTTTGCTAGATCAGGCAATTTCTTTACCTTCTCACACAAGTAAACATTATTGCTCAACGTTTGGTTCCCGAGAAATTTGGTTTAACTCGGCCGATTCAACTCAATCTAACTCAGTTCATTTTCATTTGGGATTATTTATTTATTTATTCAGGTTTTATGCTTCGGAAATTCTGGTTGCATTAGAGTACCTTCACATGCTGGGAATAATCTACAGAGACCTTAAGCCTGAAAACGTTTTAGTAAGATCAGACGGTCATATCATGCTCTCAGACTTCGATCTCTCTCTATGCTCAGACGCAATCCCAGCCGTCGAATCCCCATCGTGCTCTCCAGAAACCGCGACACCATCGACTCCGTCGTACACCCGCGGCGTACACATGCCATTCTCCTGCCTCCCAAACCGGTTCTTCCGGTCACGCAAGGTCCAAACCTTAGCCCCGAACCGGCTGTTCGTGGCGGAGCCGGTCGACGCCCGGTCGTGCTCCTTCGTCGGGACCCACGAGTACGTGTCGCCGGAAGTCGCGTCCGGCGGGTCCCACGGCAACGCGGTCGACTGGTGGGCCTTCGGGATCTTCATCTACGAAATGATCTACGGTCGCACGCCCTTCGCGGCTCCATCGAACGAGACAACGCTGCGTAACATCATAAAAAAGCCCCTCGAGTTCCCGACGTCCCCCACGCCCCCCAGCACGAGTGAGCTCCACGCGCGCGACCTCATCTCCGGGCTGCTGAACAAGGACCCGGTTAGCCGACTCGGGTCGAAGCGCGGAGCCGCCGACGTCAAAAAGCACCCGTTTTTCAAGAGCCTGAATTTCGCTCTCGTACGGTCGCTCACGCCGCCGGAGGTCCCGGGTCTCAAAACGACGCCGAAGAGGTGCGGTGGTGTTGGCGGTAGCAGTAGTAGTAGTAATAGTAATGCACAATCAACGGCGTTTGAGTACTTTTGATTTGAAACAAACGGCGGGATTCGCGCCACGTGTCGAGTCGGTGCTGCCAGATTTTGTCACTGGCTTTTGTATATTCGAGCTGTCTTTTTTTGGTTTTTTTTTTTTTTATAATTTTTTTTTAATGGGTCCCTCTGTTTCTGACGTACTGTTACGTGACTTTTGTATGTTTGGGAGGGGATATACCTAATTTTCACGTAAATATATAAAATTGATATGATATAATATGTAAATGTGGGAAATGCGAGGAAGTCTATAATGTGTAGTCTGTAAAGTAGAGTATATATAGAGTAGAGAGATAGAGGTCTAAAATAGAGTAGAGTAGAGCCTTAAAAGATGGAGAGGATGTGTGGGATTTAGTATTACAAAGTCAGAGAAAATAGTATTCCGACAGGATTGAACCAAAGGGAAAAAGGCAGTGTGGGATCATATCTGATCCTGAGTTTTACGTTGCCAAATCACGGCTGTTGATTATGTCATGGTTACTGTATAAAGCCTCAATAGCCTTTACTTGTTATGGTAATGCTTGGGGATGTGTGGGGAAAAAAAAAAAAAAGAAAAAAAAAAGTGGAGCAAGTTATCCAGGATCAACAACTCGTAATTCGTATCTAACAAATACATAAAAGTGGTTTTTCTTTTTCTATACCAATTGTGTGTGTGTGTTTTTTTTTTTTAATAGTATCTAAATTTGGTAACTTGTGTGGCTAGCTCGTAGAACCTTCTTTCGTTTTTTTTATTGAATTATTGGATGGACCTGGTAGTCGAACCTGTTGATTGCCTGTTTTTAACAATCTCTACCTTGCCCTTTTACGATTGAATCAGTGTGAACATGTGAGTGAACATGTGGAGCATACTTTCGTTGTCTTTTACTACTCATTTTTCAACTTTGTTTATCTTGGTATAACACTTAAAATTCCTATTTTTTAATAGTTGAATATATACTTACTGGTAAGAAGGTATCTCATTTATAAAATTTATTACATTGATCTATGAAACCTATATATTATGAAAAGGATAATATATATAAATAATGCATGAGATAATTGGTTTTTTTTTTTTTTTTTTGGTAAACACATGAGATAATTGTTACTTATTTGATAAGACTTTGATCCACTTCATCTCTCCATTAGAAGAACTCTTCTTTTTCCCTTATAGTGATACACACTAATTTGGTGAGTCTTAAATCCATGACTTCATCCCTCTATCTTTCTCTTACAAAGATAATGTTTGAGTTGGAGCTAAATAACTCTTTCTTGTAAGTTAAATAGCTCATTTTTTCCCGTTATAGTAACTTTTTTTTTGAGAAACCAGACCAAGAAGCCTGGGACTTTATTCAACAAAGAACTTAATAAACATCACGTAAAACGAATGGGACAATGCCTATATGTAGGTCTTCCAACTGCACATATAACCCCAAGACAGAATTCGCTTTCTTAGCTAAAGCATCAGCAACAAAATTATAAACACGATTAACATGATTAAACTCAACAAATTGAAAAACTGAGGCTTGAACGCAAATGTCCTCTATAATGTTCCCATAACTAGACAGCTCACCAGTACTATGGATAAGAGCATTGATGACCACAGTTAAGTTACCTTCAAATACCACCTAAAAGTTAGTAACTTTGTTAGAATAACAATAAGTGATAAAATTCACAACTTCCTCTTAAAACTTTTGAGATAAGTGATAATTTATCATAGTATAAGAACAATTATTTATCATGGGGAACTTTCAAGTCATATAGGAGAAAAAATGCTATAATATAATGATTAAGTATTTAAATTTACTATTTCTTATTAATTTAAACTTTTTGAAATTTTCTTTTGGAGAAAATAAACCTTTTGGATTAATTAAATATTGTCATAACATTTTGTAGAATATAAGCATGTATTTGTGACATTGAATTCTCCTAATGTATGTCACACCATTTGAGGTACCCGTACCACAATGGAATATATAATAGTCTCCAATAAAGCAAGATGTTTTTACATGTTTCTAAAGTCGGTCAACGAAAGTCTAGCATTTTGAACACAAATGCTATTTGCATAGCTTTAGGAATAAAGAGAACATAAAACAAACAGGTTAGAATTGCCGTCACAAATCTTGTAGAAAAGAGGTTGCGAGCGATTTGTGCATTTCACTCAAGAAAGATTGCGCTTTTGAAGGACATGATTTGGCTTGCCTCCATGCAACATATATAGAATTTTGCAACTCTCATGCTTTTCAAAAGAAACATGGAATGTGATAATATTGCGTTTATTTCCTCCTCTCTCTCTTTTGCTACTTTAATTATTCTGTGAATATAACTTCGTTTTATTTATTTATTTTGGTTGATGCAATAATGACTTTTTGAAAGTATAGACGACAACCTTTCACAAGTCTTACGCCACCGGAACCAATTTCACTAATGAAGATCATAATAACTTCATAAGTTGGCCTTCTACATATGAGACAACTTTGTTCATTACCATCTTATACGAAACCCACAATTTGGGTGCTTAATTACTAAGTAAAAAGATTTTAAAAAATTTTACTTTGTGGTTGTGGATAACTTTCATCTCTTATTTCTACAAAAAAAATCATTTGCAGACAGATTAGCCTTGCTTTAATAAGACATAAGCAAAATATAGTAATGAACAATTTTGAATGATTAGGTTTTGACACTTCCAAAATTCCATTAATGAAGAATATTTATTAGGAAAAGGTAGCTAGCTAGCTAGGTTTACTCGAAAAGCATAAAATCTCCCAAATTCCACAACATTTTTTGACTTTGGAGTAAGTTGATTTTGCTTTGCTAAAACCCTATCCTTATGGTAACTTAAGAAGGACGCATATATAAGGTGATGAGGATAAGCAACACGTGGGGATAAGGAATCATGTGAGGCCACATGTAGGGCAAATAAAAAGCTTAAGCATCAATGGCTTAACTTGTCTCTCTTTAAGGTCTTAGAGTCTTTTGGCTGAATATTGCTAAATTTGAAGTTAATTTGTGTTATAGGTACTGTTTCAACTTATTTAGGAATCTGAGGAAAGAGAGTGAATTTCGGCAATACCATTGCCGAAATTCAACAAAAGTAGGAGAGAGAAATTTTTGATTTTCGGCAACACCATCACCGAAATAGGAGGGAAAATTTTTTATTTTTTTTCCCTCCTATTTCGGCAATGCCATTGCCACATTTCACTTTTTTTTTTTTTTTTTAAGAAATGATATGTGCACACAATTTTTACAATATTTTTACAACATTTTTACAACAAATCACAGGTAATTAGTTATTATTAGTTAAAATTTGAATTTAACACTGAGATTACTTTTTTAATCCAACAAATATAACCTGCCACTTAAAATTTGTTGTAAAAATATTGTAAAAATTGTGTGCACATATCATTTCTTAATATTAAAAAAAAAAAAAAAAAAAGTGAAATGTGGCAATGGCATTGCCGAAATAGGAGGGAAAAATTTCTCTCTCCTACTTTTGTTGAATTTCGGCAATAGTATTGCCGAAATTCACTCTCTTTCCTCAGATTCCTAAATAAGTTGAAACAGTACCTATAACACAAATTAACTTCAAATTTAGCAATATTCAGCCAAAAGACTATAAGGTCTTACCCTTTATTACTTTTATAATCATAGTTAGGGTTTTTATTTTATTTTATTTATTTGTTGGTATTTAAATCATTGGATGATAATAATTTAGTTGAAATCAAAGCCAAAAAGCGTGTATAAAAAGGTCAAGAATTGTTTTGCAGAGGCCGAGGTTTGTGAAAGGACTTTAAAGCACATCCCCACTTTCACGTGTGAACTTAGACTGTGAGGAACACTTACCAAACAGTAGGCTGTGCTCAAGCATTGAGGTTCGGACGTGTATTTCACAGTCATAAAGGAATTTTTCTCAGGTGAGAGGAAACTTTTGGAGAAGACTGTAGTAGAGAATGAAAGAAAGTAAAGGGTATGTGTGTGGTGGGACTGAACTGATGAGCCCGATTGACAACACATGGGTTTGTCCATGTGATCACCTGCCAACCAGGCAGCCATACCAGCTCACTTTAAAGCAGTTGTCTCCCTTTCTTGTCTCAAGCTCTAACGATGGCTGCCCCACACATCCAATCTCTTTCAAACACGTTGCATATACATATTCGTCATCTACTTCCCTCATGGTTGACCCTACGTACCCATTTAGTGCATCACCAGAAGCCTATACCAATCGACCTTGTTTGTTCTAAACATGGAAAGGATGAAGGCCAAAAGGGTGTCGGGATTGTTGGGAAGAGAGTATTGCCGTATTGGTGATATAAAGGGAAAAGAAAGAAAGAAAGAAAGAAAAATAGAAATGATAATGGTGATGATGAGAAGGAAGAAAAGGCATTCAACATGATTGAAGAAGATGGGAATAATTGATGTGTTAATGGTAATGGTGCAACCTGTCTTTCATTAAATGGTCAATATATCTAAAATAAAATGAAAAAAACTCACGTCTCTTTCTCAACTTAAAAAAAAAAAAAAAAAAAAAAAAAAAAAAAATTAGGTGTAGATTTTTATTCTCTACAACATGATTGATGGAGTAATTAAAAAAAATACTTTCTACCCTAAGATTTATAAGCTTTCCTTTGGCTCGAGTCGATTTGATCTATGTGAATTTGAAAGAGTTAGTCTAATAGTTCTTAATTAAGTTCTCGTAAAACCTTATTTGATTTGTGAATTCTTGAGTTTAAATCATTATATGTCATTTTGGTATTATCTTTAAGGGATTATTTCACATGATTCCTAGTTTGTATGAGACGAGAGAACACACATAAATAAAGAATAAGTTAAATATTCAAAAGTTTTAGCATCTTCCTTGAGAAAAAATAAAATAAAACTTTTAAAATATATATATGATTTTATAATTAGTTACAATTTACAACAGCATAAGATAGGCGATCCATTCAGTTGAATAAAGTTGAGGGAGCAAAGCAACCAAACATTTGACAAACAAAAGAATCTCCATGATATGGCCAAGTCTCATAACCCATAGTTGTCAAAATGTGATTCATAATAATTTTTATTTTTTTGTATCATATTGTATTATGTAATGTAAAATACATTAACTTTTTATAAATTTTATATTAAAATTATCGATATAGCTATGTAAAATGTAGAACTCATAAAGTGAAGCCACTCTTGCAAAACCATTTCATCATTTATTTCTTCATTCTTCGTAGTCTCCAACATTTACTATATGTGTGTATATATTTTGTTATTTAACCATTTTTTCATAGTATGGAAAATGAACTTGGAAAATGTAAAGTAAAGTATGAGGCATGTGGTCTAAATTTTGTATTAGGAAGAGAACAAAAATAAAAATAAAAATAAAAACAACAACAAAGAACAAACTCATGAACGTGTTATTTGATGGGGCTTCACCAAGTACTTCAATAATTTAATTTTTTTTTTTAAAAAGCCTAGCAACTTGTTCGACTCAACTCAAATTACAAATTCTAACCCTCCTTCCCCTCCCCCTCCCCAACGCCCCCCCCAAAAAAAAATCACCAATTATAACTGACTTGTCTATGTATCATGTGATTGATCAGTATAGTAGATACATATTTACGATGTGGTACATTTTTTATTTGATTTGAGAATAGCTTATTTGAATCTTTAAATAATTTTGTTAACCCACAGTTTATCCACTATTAAACTAAAGAAAATCTCAATTTTACTCAAACATAAGCTTTTATTCTCTTTTGAGAAAAAAAAAATATAGACTTTTATTTTAGTTTTACATATTGCAAACCCTTTTATTTTATAGGAAATACTACAAACCTAATTATCGACTCTATAAAACTCCATTCCCAATTAAGAGTAATACTTAAGGTACCGTCATTAATACTCTACCTTAAAATTGCTAATTTTGCATTTAACTCAAATTAAATTCGTGCTCCAAGGTACTGCACATGCTGAGCTCAAAATTAAAATTTTAGCCCAAAATCAAAAAGTTGATTTTGAGATACATTATGATCAATCATCAATTGGTACAACTTGCTTGGCCAAGATCATAGAAGATATATATATATATATATATATATATTTATATATATATATTCTTTTAGGATTTGATTCTAAACACATCAATCAAATTCTCACCAATAAAGGATAACGAAAAGTGGTAATTTGTACACGACATGAGCTCCTCCCTTTCCTTTTTTCTTCTATGAAACCCACTCAAAATTCTCATGAAATCCCATTAAACACCACCATGGTTGAAAATCTCTTACTAGTTGTAGACATCGTATTTTGTACCCTTTACGACTTGGGCCTTCGTTCCCCAATGATATTAAAATTCTAAGACTCAAGGTTGGTTTAGGGCCCAATTAGATATTAAATTGACTTGAGAAATGTTAGAATGAAAAATATAACTTTAAATGAGCAAATAAATCTATTTTTGGCAAGGTAAAGTCAAAGAAATCCTCGGCCTGCGGTTTGGAACAAATCCCACATCATCTGGGAGTCGTTCTAAACCTTCATGTTCACAATATAAATAGCCATACATGGTACCTTTTCAAAAGATACAAAAATCCTAAGTGGAAACACTAAGATTCACTAGAAATAGTAAATCAAAAAGGGAGTTTTTCATAAAACATCATCAAGTCAATTTTCTTTTGAATGGGGTCTTCTCTGGCCTTGATATCCGAGTTTAAGATTACTAATCACTTTTTATTGATTGTGAATAGATTTGACTAAGGGGAACGGTAAAAAAATCAAGGTTGAAGAGTTTTTGTTTTGAGGTATCAGTTCTAAGTTTTTTTCTTTATTTTCTCTAGTTTAATTTTGTTTTTGTTTTTGTTTCTTCTTGTTTTTGTTTTTGTTTTGTGTTTATATATTTTTGCTTAGCTTAGTCTTTATGTTCCTAAGCATGTCAGGTTGCTAGTCTCTTTATTTTAAGTGTTACTCTATTTTCTGTGCCAGGGTTTTTAAGCAAACCTGCGCACGCATGCATCGTGCATGCACGCGCAGGTCAAAGATGTGCACACATGCAGATGGACCACGCATGCAGGCCTCTACATTTGCGCCCATATCACTGCCTATAAACCCTAATCCAAAATTTTCCTTTGTTTTTTTTGCTTATTTCACATGATATGCCTCTGTTTGATTCCTTTTTATAGGTATTAGTTCTTATTCTATGTTTATTATTTGTTGCTTTTCACATGTTTAAATTAGGGTTTATTTTTGGTTTCTTTATTTTGATGCCATGAACATGCATTCACATGCTCATACATTGATGTCATAGGTATTGTGATGCTGTAAGATAAGTGCGGTAAGTCTTGCATTCACATGTACATGCATTTGTTTGTGACATAATCTTGTTTAGGTTTGATGAACATGATGTGGTGGTTTAAATAAGTGTGTTTGCGTCTTAATGTTTTCCAATGATCCCTTGATGATACCATGATTGTTTGCTGCCTATGTCCTACCTTGATTTAATGTTCACATGCTTCTACCTTTGATGTGATATAATGACATGATGTTAGATTAATGCTAGGTTGATATGAGATGCCATGATAGATGAATGATTAGGTTTTGGGATGATTGATGCTATGTTGTATGTTTAGATGTATGTTAATATGTGTGTGAGTATAGATATAATATTGAATATGCCTTTAATAGGGTTAAGACATGAGACATAATGAGAGGAAGCCAATCCTAAGGTTGGACAATTTTAGGTGCTTAATACCTTTCCAAAACCGTACCTAAACTCCAAATCCATACTCTGATAGTAAGATCAAAAGTGATAACGCCTTAAAATATATACTTGTTATATATTTATGTGGGTGTTATCTTCTTATTACTATACTTAATTTGTATGATTAAGCTATGATTTGCATTAGTCCCTACTATTTATCTTTAAATAATTTCTTGAATAAGATGTCATTTGTTGTGTGTAATTTTCTACTTTCAAAAATTCATGTGAAAAAATGAGTTTACAGGAGTTTGTGAGAGAATAGAGGCCAAACTAGAATTAAAGTGGAGCTAAAAGACCATGCTTAAATGTCTAAGGAGGTGCAGCTGGAGTGCTTTGGTCATTCACCATGTTTGGAAGCTTCAAAAAAGGAAAGAAATCAAAGAGGCAGAATCTGAAAAGGAATAATCAGATTTGAGTACTGATCAGTATTTTGGGCGTATCTCTCTTTTCAAAAATCCAATTGATACAAGGCTAGATGGGTTGGAACCATGACTTAAATATCTACAAATTTCCAGTTTTTAGTTTTCCGAAATTCACAATTTTTGAGGGCCGAAATTAATTCACAAGTTACTACTATGTATCTAGACGAAAATTAAAATTGTAAAATTTTTATTTTCTTTGGATACTTTGACGTTAGAGTTTTGAAGGGAGGCTATGTAGAACAAATTTGGCAGAGAAAACCTTGTATTTTCCTTTCTCTAATGGCAGCCTAAACTCTTTGCTAGGGCTAGGGGTTATGTTTCTTCTATATGGTATGAATATTCAATGTGATTCTTTCTAGGATTTTATCAACAAAATATTTGATTGTTCAATTAAATTTCTTTTGATGTATTAGTTCTTCCATGCTTTCGATAAGTTCAATCATGTTTTTCTTATTGTTTAGATGAATTTCTAATAGTTTCAAATAACAATAAGGTTTTAAAATGAATGAGTTTTTCTGAAAACTTTTCTAACCGCATTATTAATCTAGGTTATTATAAATTCTTGAATTGTCTCAGTTCAACCGAATTATAAGTACTTAATTGTATAAAAACAATCAATTATGAAATATATAATTTCTTAGATCACAAAGAATTTCATATCGATATAAGGAAACACCCCAATGCCCTAATATTTACATAATTGACTTAAATAAGTTATCACTATTATTCTTGTTTACAATTACTAGGCAAAAATTATTCTTCATCTTCACCAAAAGTTTTTTATTTTTTTATTTTTATAATTACATTGTCTTTGAATTTACCTCGCTCACTGTGGTTTGACCTCAGTACTCCGAGAATTATATTGTTACGATCTCTTGCACTTGAGAGTGAGCAAGTAGTTAAAAAGGTCCTTCCTCAAGAGGGCACAATATATATGGTTCCTAGGCTATTACAAAAACTAGGTGGTGACTCTCCATTATGTCTACACTAGCTAGTACTTATCATCATCACAAACCCATCATCAGCCACAATTTTATCATCAACCAACCACCCCCAATCACCCAAATAAAGCAAATCCATTAACCAAGAGCACCCAAATATCCAATGGCAACATTTTAACTTGTTGTCTATTAAAATGAGTTGTGTTTTATTGTTTAAAATTCTAGTGAGATGATGTGTTGAATAGAGTTGTTCATATTACAAAACCCTAAGCTTTTTTTTTTTTTTTTTTTTTAAAAAATTTTTTATCTTGATTACTTTAATTTTGTTATGTTTTTTCTATTTTAACTGTGAAGTAATGAGATGATGTTTTTTCTATTTTAGTGAGATGATGTGTTTAATAGAGTTGTTTAGTAACTACACTAACCTTAGTTGAGTAAAGTTACAGTATTTAAACAATAGGCAGTATAGTAATAAATGGCCTAATCACTAGTGGGTACATTGTAAGCAAACCTAGAATATATATTTATATTTCAATAATTAGCTACAAATAATTTTTTCATGCAAAAGAAATAATATATAAACTTATGTTTATTCATATGTTTAAAGGGCTAATGTTCATTTTGCCATCATTTATTTTGAATTTGGCATTTTCATGTTTTATTACTTTGGTAGCGCAATGCAACACTATAACAAAGGATTATTTGTCAAGAAAAAAAAAAATGTTAAATACATAAACATTAGCTAATCATGAAGTATGAGACTTGGGGCTAAAAATTCATAGTCACTAATGACGGCTATCAACCATGATGATAGCTTTGATATCTCTCTTCTTGGAGTCTATTGATCAACCCTAAGCCTCTTCTATATTTTTTTTTCTTATGTATACATTTTTTTATATATATAAAATAAAAAAAATAAAAAAAATCCATTGGGCTTTTTAGCTATACTCATCATCTTAAACTTAGTGTTTATCCTTTAGAATTTAGAATGCTGGGAGTTGGAATCACAATCGTGGTAAAATTATTTACAACTTGTTAGAAACTAAGGTCTAGATTTTCCATATATTGTACCTCAGGCCTGCGTATAGTACTCATTCTTGTAACTCAATTAAAAAGTAGCAATCTTAAAATTGGAAAACCTGCTAACCTACTTTTCCCCCAATATTGAGAGTCCATAGTTTGGAGGAAAAAAAAATAAGAGAAAAATGTACCAACTCTTTTTTTTTTCTTATTTATTTTTTTTTTAAAGAACACAACCTTGAATATGTAATAACTTGTCTCCTTATTGTTTTTTCTATTTTTTTTTTTTTGTGATTTTAGATATATTGTTTATCTATGTATAAACATATTTTTAGTTTAGAACCTCATTTTATTAACATTATAGTGCCTAACAAACCAAAAAGTAATAAATATCGGTATTAAAATGATGTTTTAGTTTATGATTATGTTCTTTAAATCACAATAAGGGTTTAAGAGAGAAAGTGACGAGATACACCCACAGTTAGTAATAGCAAATCTAAAAAAAATAGAAATGATAATGGTGATGATGAGAAGGAAGAAAAGGCATTCAACATGATTGAAGAAGATGGGAATAATTGGTTTGTTAATGGTAATGGTGCAACCTATCTTTCATTAAATGGTCAATATATCTAAAATAAAATGAAAAAACTCACGTCTCTTTCTCAACTGACTTGTCTATGTATCATGTGATTGGTTAGTATAGTAGATACATATTTACAATATGGTACATTTTTTATTTGATTTGAGAATGACTTATTTGAATTTTTAAATAATTTTGTTAACCCATAGTTTATCCACTATTAAACTAAAGAAAATCTCAATTTTACTTAAACATAAGCTTTTATTCTCTTTTGAGAAAAAAAAAATATAAACTTTTATTTTAGTTTTACACATTACAAACACTTTTATTTTATAGGAAATACTACAAACCTAATTATCGACTCTATAAAACTCCATTTCCAACTAAGAGTAATACTTAAGGTACCGTCATTAATACTTTACCTCAAAATTGCTAATTATGCATTTAACTCAAATTAAATTCATGCTCCAAGGTACTGCACATGCCAAGCTCAAAATTAAAATTCTAGCCCAAAAGCAAAAAGTTAGTTTTGAGATACATTATGATCAATCATCAATTGGTACAGCTTGCTTGGCCAAGATCATAGAAGATATATATATATATATATATATATATATATATTCTTGGAGGACTTGATTCTAAACACATCAATCCGATTCTCACCAATAAAGGATAACGAAAAGTGGTAATTTGTACATGGCATGAGCTCCTCCCTTTCCTTTTTTCTTCTATGAAACCCACTCAAAATTCTCATGAAATCCCATTAAACACCACCATAGTTGAAAATCTCTTACTAGCTGTAGACACCGTATTTTGTACTCCTTACGATTTGGGCCCCAGTTCCCCAATGATATTGAAATTCTAAGACTCAAGATTAGTTTAAGAACAAATTAGATGTTAAATTGACTTGAGAAATATTAAAATGAAAAATATAACTTTAAATGAACAAATATATCTATTTTTGGAAAAGTAAAGCCAAGGAAATTCTTGGCCTACGGTTTGGAACGAATCCCACATCATCTAGGAGCCATTTCAAACCCTTATTTTTACAATATAAATAGTCATACATGGTACCTTTTCAAAAGATATAGAAACCCTAAGGGAAAACACTAAGATTCACAAGAAATAGTAAATCAAAGAGGGAGTTTTTCATAAAACATCCTCAAGTCAATTTTCTTTTGAATGGGGTCTTCTCTAGCCTTGATATTTGAGTTTAAGATTACTAATCACTTTTTATTGATTGTGAATAGATTTGACTAAGGATAACGGTCAAAAAATCAAACTTGAAGAACTTTTGTTTTGAGGTATTAGTTCTAAGCTTTTTCCTTTATTTTCTCTAGTCTAATTCTGTTTTTTGTTTGTTTCTTTGTTTGTTTTGTATTTATATATGTTTGCTTACCTTAGTCTTTATGTTCCTAAGCATGTCAGGTTGCTAGTCTCCTTATTTTAAGTGTTACTTTGTTTCTGTGCTAGAGTTTTTGAGCAAACCTAGGCACGCATGCATCGTTCATCGATGCATGCGCTTGCAGCATGCACACACAGGTCAAAGATAAGAACGTATGCAAATGGCCCACGCACATGGGCCTCTACATTTGTGCGCATACTGCTGCCCAGAAACCTTAATCCAATTTTTTTCTTTGTTTTCTTTGCTTATTTCACATGATATGCCTATGTTTGATTCCTTTTTATAGGTATTAGTTCTTATTTTATGTTTATTATTTGTTGCTTTTCACATGTTTAAATTAGGGTTTATTTTTGGTTTCTTTGTTTTTATGCCCTAAACACATTCACATGCTCATACGTTGATATCATAGGTATTGTGATGCAGTAAAGTAAGTGAGGTAAGTCTTGCATTCACATGTACATGCATTTTTTTGTGACATAATCTTGTTTAGGGTTGATGATCATGATGTGGTGGTTTAAATAAGTGTGTTTGCATCTTAATGTTTTCCAATGATCCCTTGATGATACCATGATTGTTTGTTGTCTATGTCCTGCCTTGATTTAATGTTCACATGCTTCTACCTTTGATGTGATATAATGACATGATGCTAGATTATTGCTAGGTTGATATGAGATGCCATGATAGATGAATGATTAGGTTTTGGGATGATTGATGCTATGTTGTATATTTAGATGTATGCTAGTATGTGTGTGAGCATATATACAATATTTGTAAGGTTGAATTTATTCAACCATCTAATTGGCTTTATTCTGTGCCAAATTTGCTTGTATTTCAGCATTTAGTAACCCTGTATTTAGGTGGGCTTGTTGTAAGGGTAGTGAGTGAGATAGAGTGAAGTTTGCTCAAGAGTGTGTAAGAAAACAGAGACTCGCGGCTTGGCCACGCGGGTGACTCGCAGCTGCAAGCCGCCAGACGCAACACACGTGCCAAGCATGCCGGAAGGTGAACAGTCATGCTAGCTGGAGCACTACAGGATAAAACAGGACAATTGGCCATACGGTTATCTCGCGAATGGATCTCGCGACTTAGTCAAGTCGCGAGGTCAAGTCGCGAGCCACCCCTATTTTGTAAAACCTAACGTTTCACATTCCTCTCTCACTCCAGTATAAATACCCCTTTTATCCACAAATGTAAGAGAGCTTCTAAAGAGAATTTTAAGAGAGAAACCCTAAAGAAAAACAAGATTGATTCACCCACAATCTATACATTAGAGTCTCTTCAAATTTCTCAACTCTCTTCCTCTCCATTGTCAAATCCTTGAGAGGCATTTTACCAAACCTTGTTCTCACCATATTCATCACTGTGAGAGGGCTGTTTGGATTTCTGGGAAGCAGTTAGGAAGGAACCAATCTACATTGGTTGATGCTACGGTCTAGTAGCGGAATCCAGGAAGCTAGAAAAGAAAAAGGTTCGGCGCAACCTCGTTGGAGCAAGAAGCTTGGAGGGCTTAGGTGCACTGGGTAGATTAGGTTTGGAGGGTCTATTGCTGTCCATGTATCCCAATTATATTTTCTAGTGGATTGTTTACCGCTTGGAGGGTGGCGGAGAGGTTTTATACTGAGGGCTTCGGTTTCTTCTTCAATAACACATCGCGTGTTGTCTTTGTGTTTGCATCTTCCTTCCCTTTTATCTTTGCCTTTTATTATCTGCTGTGGGTTGTGATTTTAATTTGGCTTAGATAGTTTTTCCAATTCCATATTATAGTTTATGTTAATTTTCTGCACACTTGTTGTTTGACATAATGCTTGAATTGGTTAAGTTATAATTTGGGGGTCTAAACGTTCAAGGGTGTTTATACACATATTTGAACTTTCAATATTGAATATGTCTTTAATAGGGTTAAGACATAAGACACAATGAGAGGAAGCCAACCCTAAGGTTGAACGATTTTAGGTGCCTAATACATTCCCAAAACCATACCTAAACTCTGAATTCATACTTTGGTAATAAGATCAAAAGTGATAATGTCTTAAAATGTATACTTGTTATATATTTATGTGGGTGTTATCTCCTTATTACTATACTTAATTGGTATACTTAGGTTACGATTTGCATTAGTCCCTACTATTTATCTTTACATAATTTCTTGAATAAGATGTCATAAATTGTGTGTAATTTTTTACTTTCAGAAAATTATGTGAAAAAAAAAAGAGTTTATAGGAGTTTGTGAGAGAATAAAGGCCAAACTAGGATTAAGGTGGAGCTAAAGGACTATGCTTAAATGTCTAAGAAGGTGCAGTTGGAGTGCTTGGGTCGTCTAACATGTTTGGAAGTTTCAAATAAGGAAAGAAATCAAAGAGGCAAAATCTGAAAAAGAAAAATCAGATTTGAGCACTGATTAGTATTTTGGGCATATCTCTCTCTTTAAAAACCCAATTGACACTAGGCTAGATGGGTTGGAACCATGCCTTAAATATCTACAACTTTCTAGTTTTGAGTGTTTCGAAATTCACAATTTTTGAAGGTCGGAATTAACTCACAATTTACTACTGTATATCTAGACGAAAATTAAAATTGTAAAAGTTTTATTTTCTTTGGACACTTTGTCGTTAGGGTTTTGAAGGGAGGCTACGTAGAAAAAATTTGGTAGAGAAAACCTTTTATTTCCTTTCTCTAATGGCAGCCTAAACTCTTTGCTAGGGCTAGAGGTTATGTTTCTTCTATATGGTATGAATATTCAATGTGATTCTTTCTAGGATTTTATCAACAACATATTTGATTGTTCAATTAGATTTCTTTTGATTTATTAGTTCTTCCATACTTTTAATAAGTTCAATCATGTTTTTCTTATTATTTAGATGAATCTCTAATAGTTTCAAATAGAAATTAGGTTTTAAAGTGAATGAGTTTTTCTGAAAACTTTTCTAACCGCATTATTAATCTAGGTTATCATGCGTTCTTGAATTATCTCAGTTCAACCAAATTATAAGTATTTAATTGTATAAGAACTATCAATTATGAGATATATAATTTCTTAGATCACAAAAAATTTCATATCGATATAGAAAAACACCCCAATGACCTAATATTTACATTATTGACTTAAATAAGTTATCACTGTTATTCTTGTTTTCAATTACTAGGCAAAAATTATTCTTTATCTTCTCCAAAAGTTTTTTATTTTTATTTTTATTTATAATTACATTGTCTTTGAATTTACCTCGCTCCTTGTGGTTTGGCCTCCGTATTCCGAGAATTATATTGCCACGATCTCCTGCACTTGGGAGTGAGCAAGCAAAAAGGTCCTTTCTCGAGAGGGCGCAATATATATGGTTCCTAGGCCATTACAAACACTAGGTGGCGAATCCCCATTGTGTCTACACTAGCTAGTACTTATCATCATCACAAACCCATCATTAGCCACAATTTTATCATCAACCAACCACCCCTAATCACCCAAATAAGGCAAACCCATTAACCAAAAGCACCCAAATATCCAATGGCAACACCTTAACTTGTTGTCTATTGAAATGAGTTGCGTTTTATTGCTTAAAATTTTAGTGAGATGATGTCTTGAATAGAGTTGTTCATATTACAAAACCCTAACCATTTTTTATCTTGATTACTTTAATTTTGATATGTTTTTCTATTTTAACTGTGAAGTAATGAGGTGGGTAAACATATCAGTAACTGCACTAACCTTAGTTGAGTAAAGTTACACTTTTTAAACAATAGGTAGTAAAGTAATAAAGGGCCTAATCACAAGTGGGTACATTGTAATCAAACCTAGAATATATATTTATATTTCAATAATTAGCTACTAATAAATTTTTCATGCAAAAGAAATAATATATAAACTTATGTTTATTCATATGTTTAAAGGACTAATGCTCATTTTGCCATCATTTATTTTGAATTTGGCCTTTTCATGTTTTATTACTTTGGTAGCGCAGTGCAACACTATAACAAAGATTTGTCTAGAAAAAAAAAAAAGGATAATTACAGTAAACCCACTTATAGTATGGCTCGTTTTCACTTTGCCTACCCGTGGTTCAATCATTTACACTTTACCCACCTGAGATTTGTCCCGTTAGCCTTCCGTAACCCACCTCTCTGTTTGCCATTAGAAAAACATATTTTTAGGCAAAAACAAATATAACAAGAATCAAAAAGCTAGGGTTTTTCATCGCTCTCTTATAGTCTTATATATCTTCGTCATCAAGAAATTTAAGAAATGCAACTAGATGGAAGAATCAGCAGGTGGGGGAATTCAACAACAAGTAGACACTTCAACAGAAAATCTAAATCAAAGTACTGTGTCTCACAAGGAAGGAAACACTTCATGTGGAAATGAAAATCACAATAAATGGTTGGTAGATAACATCGCAGCACAGCTTGAAAGGCCAACGACTTCATCAATTGACTATCGTATCACCAAAGTTCCAGATCACATTTGTAGTGTGAATCCACAAGCTTACACTCCTAAGGTTATTTCAATTGGCCCTATTCACCACTTCGATGAAAAATTACAAACCATGGAAAAGCAAAAAGTAGCATACCTTAGGTATTTCATTGTTCAGGTTAATATAGAATTGGAGAAGTTCCAAAGCACTATAAAGGAGATGGAAGCAACAATTTGATGTTGCTATACAGAGACCAGTTTGCGTAGCATGAGCAATGATGATTTTGTGAATATGATCTTGCGGGATGCGATCTTCATTTTAGAGCTTTTCCATAGATATTAGACCGGAAGTTGGGAAAGAGATGATCTGATGCCAACAAACCTCTGGATGTCTGCTTTCTTGAGGCTTGACTTGGTATTACTTGAAAACCAGCTTCCATTCTTTGTTCTTGAGAAACTATACAATCTTGCTTTTGACCATCACTCAAACTTCCCTTCTTTAATTTTAGAGCTTTTCCATAGATATTAAAACCCTAACTTTTTGATTCTTGTTCTATTTGTTTTTGCTTAAAAATGTGTTCTTCTAACAGCAAACAGAAAGGTGGGTTATGGAAGGCTAACAAGACTAACCTCAGGTGGGCAATGTGTTAATGATTGAACCACGGGTAAGTAAAGTGAAAACGGGTCATACCACAGGTGGGTTTACTGTAATTATCCCCAAAAAAAAAAAGAATACATATATATGTTAAATACATAAACATTAGCTAATCATGAAGTATGAGACTTGGGGCTAAAAATTCATAGTCACTAATGACGGCTATCAACCATGATGATAGCTTTGATATCTCTCTTCTAGGAGGCTATTGATCAACCCTAAGCCTCTTCTATATTATTTTTTTCTTATGTATACATTTTTTTTATTAAAAAAAAAAAAAATCCATTGGGCTTTTTAGCTATACTCATCATCTTAAACTTAGTGTTTATCTTTTAGAATTTAGAATGTTGGGAGTTGAAATCACAATAGTGGTAAAATTATTCACAACTTGCTAGAAATTGAGGGCTAGATTTTCCGTATGTTGTAACTCAGGCCTGTGTACAGTACTCATTCTTGTAACTCAATTAAAAAGTAGCAATTGTAAAATTGGAGAAACGACTAACCTACTTTTCCCCTAATATTGAGAGTCCATAGTTTGGAAGGAAAAAAAAAGAGAAAAATGTACCAACTCTTTTTGTTTTCTTATTTATTTATTTATTACAAAACAAAACCTTGAATATGTAATAACTTGTCTCCTTATTGTGTTTTTTTTTTTTTTTTTTTTTTTTTTTTTGTAATTTTAGATATTGTTTATCTATGTGTTTTATAATTTAGTAAGGAAAATTTATCTATGTGTTTTATAACTAACATTTTCTTGACTATATTCTCAAGTTAAATCTTAAATTCCTTTGGGCGGAAGTAATACCCTTCAAAGAGGCCTATTATTCCCAAGTTAATTTTTCAATTTTCGTAATGCAATTTGATTAAATGTCCCACTTATAAAAATATGTATGAACATATTTTTAGTTTAGAACCTCATTTTATTAACATATAGTGCCTAACAAACCGGAAAGTAATATAAACCTTGTACATATGCACCTTGATTTATAAATATTGGTATTAAAATGATGTTGTAGTTTATGATTATGTTGTTTAAATCACAATGAGGGTTTAAGAAAGAAAATGAAGACAATATTCTTTGAAGGGGAGGGGAATGTTGTGTCTTAAAGGACACATGGTATCCAAGCCAATTGTAATCAATTTAGATTAAACGTACACGAGGAAAAAAGATAACAGCTCCTAATAACAAACAACCTAATCTCCTAATCTTATCTCCTCAATAGTAGGAAAATATTATTGATAATAAGTCACGTTAAACACAACCATTTGAACTCAATTTAAACAGATGACTACTACTAGAATTCAAATGCAACATCTTCAATTATAGCTTATTTGATGAATTGCTTAGTTGTCATGTGTTCTTGGGACACAAAAAATAGTTTTAGTTCCAAAAAAAAAGGGGCAAAGAAAATCAAAATTTATGCAAACTTTAGGGGCTAAAACAATATTTCAGCCTTATCTTATGTCTCACTCAATTAAATGTGAATGTGTTTTTTTTTTTTTTTTTCAAATTTATTATTATAAACAATGTGGATATGTACCATACTAATTTGTTTAGACTTCATAACCATAACATGTATTAACTTCCCCCTTTTTTATTTTTTTAATAATAACTTCTCTCTTTCCTTCATATTTTTCTCAAAATATGCATCTATATCATTGTTTTTCTCAGCCTTAATTCATCTAGCAACGGTCAGTGGTTTTGAAATGTCATTCCATATATAAATCAGATGTTCCACATATACAAATTGTGTCCATTCCATATAAGGACTGACAAGTATATATAAATGTTTATGGGGTGTGGGAGGTAAGGGTCGGGGTTCAAGTTTTCAGAAGGAACATTTACACACATATACACTTAGATTAAGTTAGAATAAAATTCTATCTTGTATAAAAAAAAAAATGACAGACCGTTACCGTTGAAAAGAGAAAAGGTAAAGTGGTTTTGAGATGCCATTCCATATTTAGAAGATACCCTTAATGTTCAATGGATTCGACTACTGTTCTCCTTGTGTGAGATCCTTTCCTCCATGTCTTGAAGAAAATCAAATAAGAAAATGTGTAAGTCAATCATTTGCTGTTTCTTTTAATTTTGTTTTGGATTGCTTTTATATCCAAAAACCAGGATTATATATAAATTTTTATGAGTTATTCAAAGTTATCTTCAATTTTTTGTTTCTATCTTTAACACAAATAGCTCCTTTTTTTTTTTTTTTTATTCAAAGTCTTCTTTGTCTAAGCTGTTAGTCCAACAATGATCTATAAATCAGAAGGAAAAAGTATAGCTTTTTTAACAAATCCTTCACTTCTACAAGATAAATATCAACCTTAGTTGATGTCTTACATGTTAAAATTTTTTGTTAACTTTCATTGTCATCTTCATTTGAATCAACCACCAAGATGTGAAACTCTTTGCACTCTATCCATTAAATAAATTTGCTCCCTATCTAGTAAATAAATCTAGGGACATATAAAAAATTCTCAATAATTTCATAATAATATGAATTCTAGTTAGCTCAATTGATAAAATTTTTGGTACTTGAATAAGAGATCTAGGAATCCAATCCTTGCCTAGATTAAAAAAAAAAAAAAAAAAAAATTGGTGAATTGGGCAAATATGTCATGTATCATCTTAAGAGGGTGACCTAGAAGATGACCATAGTTGTCAAAATGTAATTCATAACATGAAGTGACTTTCATTTTGTTGTATCGTTGAATTATGTATTGTAAAATACACTAACCTTTTGTAAAATTTATAGAAAAATTATAGATATACATATGTAAAATGTGTGTGTATATATATTTATAAATTTTAAAAATATCCAAGACTAGTTACTACAAGATTCTTAGTCAAGGTAAGACGTATGTGATCCTTTCAGTTGGTCTAATTCTCAAATTTTTTTAGAAAGAGACAAAATGTGTATGATAATGAATCTCAAGTTAAAGATAATTATTTGTTTTTTATCATTAAAAAAAAGGTTAAAGATAATTGTAAAAGATACAAAGTTTAACTATAAATTTAGTTATAACTAGTGGCTACAACTCCACTCAATATTTATTTATAAAATGTGAATTTTGAGAAATCCACCATTTGATTACATTTTCTTTTTATATTTTCTATGCTTGCAAAATTTCCAAAAAATCAAAGATCGATAGTTATATTATCAATAAAATATTTAAATTTCAAATATTTGTAGTGATAAATAATTCATAAAAAATAAATTTATGGATCAAATAGTAAATAATATTTGATTGACGTGAAATTTGACATGCATGTTAAGAACATAAAGAAAATTAAATCCAACGGTTAGATTTTCAAAATATTTAGTTATTATAAAGATATTGAGTGGATTTATAGCAATTGACTACAACTAAATATGTAGCTAAACTTTATCCTTATAAAAGATCAATAAGAGATAAAGGGTGGTGGCCAAAAAAGAAAGGAAAAATGTTAAAAGTATTGCAAATTGTACTGCATAATCTTTATATAATGATAACAAGGTGATTTAAACATTTATTTTTTTAGAGAAGTACTACGTTTACAACATTTTCTCAACAAATCCTATGGGGCATGTTATTACTGGTTTTCATATAAATCCACCACTGAAATTATTTTCTTACCCACCAATAACAACGAATAACAACTGGTCACATAGATTTATTGTGAAAATATTATGAACATAACATTTTTAATTTTTTTATGTGATTTAAAATTATTATTATTATTATTATTATTATTATTTTTGGCAATTGAAACATTCATTTATTATTTAGAAAATGCTATAACTACTGCATATTTTACTATAAAAACTTACGAAATCATATGAAAAAAAATTGTTATACTTAAATAAGTAAAATTTGCAGTATCCTAACATCATTAAAAATAAATAAATAAATGTATAAGCTTGCATATGCCAACTGCCAAGTACGTATCTCGTAAATAAATTACGATGGGTCTACACATATTGACATATGACACGTTCTTTCTAGATACCTTTCGATGATAAAGGTAGACGTAGATGGGGGTGTTGTCAGTTTTCCCATAATTAGCAATGGGATTGAAGCTAATTATTCCATGGGTAAAAGAGATATGGGATGACTTTCTTTCTTTAAATGACGCTTTTTTTCAAGCCCAACTTGGCAAATACGATGATCATCATCATATATTTAATGGTTTGACTTTGATTTTAACAACTATAATCAAAGTCTTGTCGGAAAAATTTGCTCGATGTTACTAAAATATCATCGAAAATTGTTTGGTTAAGAGCAAAATATATATATATTGCTTTGTCAACAACTTGGGAGTTTGAGAGAGAGGGCGGTGCCAAGAAAAATGCCAGTTGAGATATAATCGAACAAAGCAAAATGCCAGCTATATTATTAGGTCTTAGTATCCATCTAGGTAGAGTTTCAAAGTAATTTGGCCTTGTTGTCCTCTGCAATCCTGACCTATATAATTGCTCTATGAGATCAGTCAAATCATCTCAAGGTAATTAGAGCTATTAGAGGATCTTATTAATTGGGTTCAGGAAATTTTTGTCGATAAGGATTCACTTATGGACCAAACTTTACGTTCATGAATGGGATGTTGACCTTTAAATGGTCGAAGCTTTTGTCTATATAGATTTGTACCATTATATGTATGAGGATCTTGAATTAAAATGGAAAAAAAAATTAAATACATGATGAATTTTGATTGGTAAAATATAAAATAGAATACAAAAAATAGTATAGAGAATTTGTATTCATCGATCTTATGTGTTGATAAACTATGTCAAATTGTGAGTCTTTTGTTGTGTCTTGTAGTTGTAAGTCAAGAATAAGATGAATATCTAAAAATCAACTCAAGAAAGAGGATTCTTGACCTAAAAAAAATAAATAATAATAATCTACCTTGATTTATTTAGATAGTTAGAACTAGGCTTTAAATCAGTCATTTAAGTTGACAAAGTATTTGAATTTCAGCCTTATTTGTTAGTGTGTAAAAGAGACTTGATAGAAATCGACTAATATGATGTTTTATAGAGAAGAAACAATTGAGTTTGTGCGCCTAGATTTTGTATGAATATCTCTTAATTTCATCATACCAAAAATATCAAGGTATAGCTAAATATCATTTGGTGAAGAAGCTAAAGCCACAGTGTTACCACATACTTATTGCTGTAATGAATACATTCAAAAGGTTCTCAAAATCAATCGGAGGTTCCGGTCGTATAGTAGGTGCGTGTGTCATCTGTGAAGAGATCTATATGGTTGAAGAGTTCAAATGTTTTAAAGCACTAAAAATGATTTATTGTAAGTTGTTTAAGAGTTATAAAGCCTAGGAAAATATTTTTCTAGGACTGTAAAACTTATCTTATCATAAAGTATTTAATTATTTATCTTGTTGGGGAAAATTTTCCTTGGAGTGGTTTTTCTCTTGGATTATGAAGGATTATGGAGAACTTAGTTTGAGAGACTTCTAAAAGGGCTGTAAATGAACCAACCTGTTCATAAACAGCTCGGACTTAGCTCGATAAAAAGTTTGTTCATGTTTGTTTGTTTATAAACAATTGCCAAGATTAAACTTTAATTTTAGGCTTGTTTAATAAATGAGCCGAGCCCGAGTAAAAAATATTATTCATGAACATGCTTATGAACATCAAGGCTCGATACAAAAGTAACAAAACAAGTTGAGATTAAGCTTATTTATGAATTTGGTAATAAAATTGATATGAGCTTGACAAGTAAACTCATACCCTTCTAAGACTTTAATTAATTATAAGTTGAGACCACTCATCCAAACCAAATAGGCTAGATAATAAACTTAATATAGGCTTGATAATATACTTGTGTTGGATTTCAAGCTCAAAAACTTGATATTGAGCTTGAGTTTGGACTTGATATTGAGCTCGAACTTTGCTTGAATAATAAATCAAGACGAGTTCAAGTTTTTATATTTTATAACGAGCTCAAACTTGAACATTATTTGTAAGCTCATATTAAGCTCAAGCCAAACTTGAACATTCTACTCTTGCTGTCGAGCTAAGCTTGAACATTCACTACTAGACAAAATTCGACTCGTTTATAGCCCTACTTCTACTTGAGGCTCTTTTGGATATCCCTGTTGAAGGCTATTTTCTAATCTTCGGCCCATATTCTCTTTGTTACATGGGTTGGACTACAAAGCCCAAAATTGCAAGTGAACTCATCGCAATGGAGAGTTCTTGGAAGCCCACAATCAGCTCCCACAAAATGCTTCACAACTCATAAGCATATTCTCTCATAAACAAATCAGATCTCACACGTATTGAACTATTGATTTGTCTTCTATGTTGTCTTCTCCACCGAAGCCACTCTGTATCATCTTCCCAATTAAAGCTACTGGAGCAAGTCACTTTCCTAGCACAAAATAGGGTCAGATCAAACCACTCTGTATCATCTTGATTAAAGTTCCTGGAGCAAAGCAACCAAACATTCGACAACAAAAAGAAGCTACATGAAATGGCCAAGTTCCGTACTCATAATTGTCAAAATGTGATTCACAATGCATGTGAAGTGATTTTCATTTGTTTTATCGTATTGTATTATGTATTGTAAAATACACTAACTTTTTATAATTTTATTGATATAGATATATAAAACGTAGAATTGTTTTTAATAAATTTGAGAAATATTCAACTAATGACTAATTTAATCATTATCTATACAATAATATTAACAAAGTTAACAAAATAAATCAAATTAAAATATGTCTTAAATATCTACATTCAAACTGATAAAACTTTTTTTTTCTTTTGAGAAACAAACTGGTAAAACTTAAAAGTTACATCACATTTATTGCCAAATTAATTTCATTTCCATAGTTCAAGTTGATGTTATTATCATCTTGCAAAACCATTCATCATTAACATCTTCATTCTTTGCAATTTCGAACATTTACTATATCCTTTGTCATTTAATCTCTTTTCAAAGTATAGAAAATGAACTTGTATATAAAAGTAAAGTGTGAGGTGTGTGGTCTAAATTTTGTATTAGAAAGAGAATAAACAAATAAAAACAACAAATAACAAACTCATGAATGCGTTAATTGATGGAGCTTCACCAAGTAGTTCATAGTTTAATGTTAAAAACAAGCCAAACAACTTGTTGGACTCAACTCAAATTATATATTCTAACTCCCCCACCCCCATAAAAAGAAAAAAAAAATTATAACTTAATTGTCTATTGTTGAATATGGGATTTGGGATTCAATTTTCGCCTATACCAAAAATTAACTGGTGTTTTGGTCAAATAATAAAGAACTATGATCAGGAGTGGACATCATAGTTTGAAACTCTCTAAAAAAAAAATACTTGCTTATGTATCATGTGATTGATCAATATGGTCTATACATTCTTATGATACAATACATTTTTCAGTTGATTTGAGAATAGCTTATTTGAATCTTTAAATAATTTTTTAATCCATATTTTATCCACTAAAAACACTAAAGAAAATCTCAAATATAAAATTTTATTATTTTTTGAGAAACAAATATAGACTTTTATTTTAGTTTTCATGTGGCAAACCCATTTTGTTTTTTTAGGAAATACTGCAAACCTAATTATTGACTCTATAAAAATTCATTCCCAAGTAAGAGTAATATTTTTGTACCGTCATTAATACTTTACCTTAAAATTGCTAATTCTGCATTTAGCTCAAAATTCTTACTCAAAGGTGGTTGTGATCAATCATCAATTACTGCCTGCTTGGCCAAGACCATGGAGGAAACATATTCTTGGAAGACTTGATTCTGAACACATATCATTCAGATTATCACCAATAAAAGAAAATGAAAAGTGGTAATGTAGTTTTGTACACAACATGAGTTGCCCCCATCCCTTTTTTATTCTATGAAACCCACTCAAAATTCCCATGAAATCCCATTAAACACCACCATGGCTGAAAATCTCCAACTAGCTAGCACCCATCACCATCCCAAACCCATCATCATCCACAATTTTATCATCAACCAACCACACAAATAAGGCAAACTCATGAATCAAAAACCCCCAAATATCCAATGGCAACACCCTAACTTATTGTCTATTGAAATGAGTTGTGTTTTGTTGTCTAAAATTTTAGTAAGATGATGTGGTGAATAGACTTGCTCATATTATAAAACTCTAAACTTTTTATCTTGATTTCTCTAATTTAGTTATTTTTTTTTTTTATGTTTTAACTATGAAGCGATGAGGTGGGTAATAGATCTTTAACTAAGCTAACCCTAGATAGGAAAAGTGACTTTTAATAAATAAAAAGTAGCAGAGTGATAATATGACAAACAACATGTGGGAAAATTGTAATTAACCATAGAACATATATATATATCTCAAGAATTAGCCACAAGCAGTGTTTTAATGTAAAAGAAATAATGTATAAACTTATATTTATTCTTATATTCAAAGAAATGATGCTTGTTTTGTCACTTTGCCATCATTTATTTTAAACTTGGCCACTTGATGTTTATTACTTTGAAAGCACAATGCAACACTACAACAAAGAATTATTCATGAAGTAAACATGGGCTAATCATGAAATATGAGACTTGGGGCTAAAAATTGGTTGTCACCAATAACCACTATCAACCATGATGATAATTTTGATATCTCTCCTCTTGGAGTCTATTGGTCAATGCTAAGCCTCTTCAATATTATTATTTCTTATGTATACATTTTTTTTTTTTTATAAAAAATATCCATTAGACATTTCAGCCATACCCATCATCTTGAACTATAATGTTTATCCTTTAGAATTTGGAGTGTTGGGAGCTGAAATCACAACAATTATAAAATTATTCACAATCTTGATATTTTCCACAGCTAATCAATTTGTTAGAAAAGAAGGTCTTTGTGCAATACTTTTTTCCATTACATTAGTTTCAACTATGAAATTTGAATGCACTAGTTTCATATGAATATACACCGTGAAAATAGCTTGACTACTTTTTCCCAATGTTGAGTCCATAGTTTGGAGAAAATTAGGGGGAAAATGTACCAACTCTTAATAATATCTTAAAAAAAAAACAAAACAAAACCTTGATGATGTAATAACTTGTGACCTCATTTTTTTTTCTAATTCTGTTTTTGGTCTAGACGTATTGTTTATCAATATGTTTTATAATTTAAGAAAGTTTGTCTATGTGTTTTATAATTAAAATTTTCTTAGCTGTACTCCCAAGTTAAGTCTTAAACCCCTATGGGAGGAAGTCTTAAACCTTCAAAGAGCCCTATAATTTGCAAATTATATTTTAAGTTTTCCAAATGCACGTTTGTCTATATACCATCTCATGTCCTTAGCTCTTTGGCCTGACATGTACAATCTCCTCAGTCTCGGTGTCAACGGGAAGTAACACAATACCTTATGAAGAATCATCTTACCTTGGGCACGTGTATCCTTGTACCTAGGCACCTCACACACCGGACATTTATCAAGGTTTTCATTTTCCTTCTAAAATAGTGCACAATCATTTTTGCATGCATCTATATGCTCGCATGACATGCCCAAGTCACGTAATATCTTCTTTGCTTCATAAGTTGACCTTGGAACCAAGTTACCTTTCGGTAAAACCTTTGTTAGCAATTCTAGCATCATATCAAGTCTCTTATTACTCAAGTGGGTCATTACCTTTACATTCAACATCTCAATAACAAACTTCAAGATACTATAATCAATGCAACTTGGATACAACTCACACTCTGCATCTTCCGCAAGTTTGTCAAAATAACGCACCTCCTCATCTTCGGTTGCATTTCTTGGTTCCCCTCTAATTCGGTCACCTACCAAGGCATCGATACCATCCATATGATCACCATCCGACATTTCATTATCATGAATGTTCTCGTTCAATACACGAGATTCTCCATGATTATACCAATTAATATAAGATTGCATAATCCCACGATGAAGCAAATGGATACGCATAGTATGAGGAGATTTTCAATAGCAATTCACACAGTGAATACACGGGCACTGAATATTACCACTCAAGTCCACAACCGCTCTTGCAAAATTAATGAATGCATTGATCCCTTCAATATATGGATGACTTAATCTGCCATCAGGTGTCTTACCCATTGTCATCCAACTTTTATCCATGTTTGACTACAATTGCAAGATGAATGCTACTTTAGTAAAATAAAGACAACTCATGCATAATGTATTCTAACATCTCAGTCTATAAGCTACTTAGTTAAAGTTTTATCTCATTCATGAATGCACAAGTCTATATTAATACTTAAACAAATATACATTGCACACACAAATATACACTCCCAATATTAGTTTAAACCACCTTATAACACCATGCAAGCCACCCGCTTGCTCCAACACAACAACTCACCACAAAACCAATCACAAGCATCACAACTATAGAGTGTTTACAAGTATTGAAATCAATTAAAGTACTATTCATCACATCTAATCAACAAGTTTCATTCACATTTGTAAGAAATGAAAAACACTCCCAATATTAGTTTAAACCACCTTATAACACTATGCAACCCACCCGCTTGCCCTAACACAGCAACCCACCACAAAACCAATTCCAACATCACAAGTATAGAATTTTACAAGTATTTAAATCAAATAAAATACTATTCATCATATCTAATCAACAATTTTCATTCACATTTGCAAGAACTGAAAAACAGTCCTAATATGTATTTAAACCACCTAATAACACCATGCAAGTCACCAGCTTGCTCCAACACAACATACCACCACAAATCCAATTTCCAACATTACAAGTATAGAGTTTTATAATGTTTTTAACTAAAATTTACTTACTTTGCTCAAGCTAAGCTTATAACTTTCAGAAAAAATCCAAAATTATTGCAAACAATGTGAATTTAGCCTGCAAAAGAAAAGTTAAATTTATAAATACTTCAGTCATGAAAATGATCCTCTCTTAAGTTATTACACAAACTCATAGCTTACACATGTAATACAGCAGTCATCCAAATTCCTCATCCAACATCTTCAACTTCTTCAACTAAAATTTCAACATCCAACCCCTGTAGCCACGTCCAACCCAGATTTCAAACAAACCCACCTCCCCAATTTCACAAACTGCACAGCAAAGCTCCTTTAATGAAGAAGAGTTATTTGGACATACAAAAACATAAATAGACACATACCAAGTAACTTTTCCTATCAATTCATTGAAGCAGCCAACCAATTGAATTCAAGGGGCAAACCACAATTAATAATTTTGGGGGGAAAAAAAGGAAAGTAGAAAAGAAAACACCATTATGCAGCACCATTACACAAACAAGAAAAAAGTACCCCACCAAAGAAATTTTAAGTGCAAGAGAACAAAAACTCAGAAAGTTTAAAGGGTCAAAACCATTAGTGTAGCTGAAACACATGCAGGGAAAAGGAGTTACAATTTAAATTTAGAGAAGTTCAAGGAATCAAAGCTATCTAGCAAAGCTAAAACATGCTCTAAGGAACTTCTCCAAATGGTGTGAATCATTGATGCCCATGATACAATAATAACAACCAAGTCTTTAGTCTCAAAATTTTGGTGTGAAATATGATAGTAGAGAACGTACTTTTGTTGGACTAGGGTCCGTTTGGATACAGCTGAAAACTGAAAACTGAAACTGAAAACTGAAAAACACTGTAGCAAAATAATTTTTAATGTGTAAATAGTACCGTGGGACCCATTTTTAATATTTTTTTCTGAATAAAGTGACTGTGGGTCCCATGAACAGTGCGTAAACAGTGTATGAACAGTAAAATTTGTCTCCCGCACAGTACATGAACAGTACTTTTACTGTTCATTCGCTGGAAAAAAAAAAAAAAAAATTCTAGAAACACAAACGCGTTTGGGAAGCGCAAAACGCGCTTCCCAAACGCACTCTAAGAACAATAGTTTTTTTCTTTCTCTTAGCCAGTAGTTCATACAGTGCTCTGGTGAAAACTGAAAATAGTCCTACAAAAGAACCCAATTCAACACCATTATAACAGGTTCTAATGGCCTTCATAAACAAAATTCTACGAGAAACAGAGAGAGGACCATGTAGAAACACTACCAACATTTAAAAATAAAAGTAAAAACCAAAATAAAGAACCATAATTCACTTTTCAAATTCCTTTTATCACAGAACAATGGAGAAAAAATATAAACAAACCAAAATAAAAATGGAGAAAAATAAGCAAACCTCATACATGGGTTGAAATAAAAAATAAAAAAATAAAAAAAATAAAAAAAAATCAAGTTGAAGAACTTACATGGGTTGAATCTGGTGGGAATGCAAAGGGTCGGTTGAAATGTGTCGGCGAAGAGGAGTCGGCGAGTCGAAGGCAATAGCGATGACACAACCCAACGCTAAATGATGGATCGTCGTTGATGGATCGTTGCCGGTGGTCCAACTCAGAAAATGAAGAAGTCCGTCGCAAGGATCGTCGCCGAGTTCGTCGCAAGGTTTGCTCTTAATGGAGCTTCATCAGCGACGGTTTGAGCTTCATCGGTGACAGTTGAGATCAACGACAACGGTGGGAGATCAACAGCAACAGTGGTTTGGGTTTGGGAGCTTAATCGCTGTTTGGGGTTTTTTTTTTTTTTTTTTAACTACTTTGAGTGAAATGTTTGTGAATTGTTTGTGAAATGTTTTGACCCTTTGAACTTAAAAGATCGAAATGGCTCAGAGAGTGCCAGGTATTGCAATTAGGCTTTTAAGTCTTTAGTGAAGAATTTCAGTTTCATCACTAAAGACCGGGCTTTGTTAAGTTTTTTAGTGACGAAATTCATATTTCATCATTAAATCATATTTTTAGTGACGAATTGTGATTTCGTCACTAAAAACATATAAGTGCAAAATTATTATTATTTTTAGTGACGAATATTTTTCGTCAGTAATTCTTCCTTATAGTGACGAAAGGATTTTCATCACTAATACTATCCACAGTAATACCTACAGTGATGAAATATTTCGTCACTAAAAATTTCAACTTTTAGCTACGAAATATTTCGTCACTATAGATTAATTAAACTCACGCCAAAGTTTCCCTCCACTAACACCCATTTTTCAAATCACAATAGCGACAAAATTTATTTTTCATCACTAAATGTTATAATTTTTTTCATTATTAGTGACGAAATTCATATTTCGTCACTAAAAATACATTTTGTTGGAGTGAATTTATAAACATATGTATATACATTTTGAAAATTAGAACCCCATTTTATTAACATTAAAGCGCTTAACAAACCAAAACATAAGAAATATTGTACATATGCACCATATTTTATAAATACTAGTCTGTAGCCCATGCAATACACGATAATTTTAACATGATGTTTTCTCAAAAGTACATCTAATTATATACATTAAAATGTCATATGAAAGACATCATTTTTTTTTTGTTTCCATCTTTCTCTCTTAAATAAGGAACATAAAACCTAGACTGATAATGAAAAAATAAATGAGATTGTCAAGCATAACAAAGCAAAACTATTTAAATTATTCCTGATGTAAACATTGGATACATTGAAAGTAGTATATATGTGAAGTCTAGCCATTCTCATTGTTCTTACTATGTAAACTTTTTTTTTTTTTTTTTAATCTTACTAAGTAGACCAGTGATGTAAATCACAACCAAAACAAAAAGGAAGATTTTAACAAATTACATTTCCTTTCCAGAGGTTATTAAAAAAAAAAAAACAGCAATATGAGATGGCATGAAAGGGCTGAGTTTTCGCCAGAATTTCTATTGGATTCAATTTAGAGAATAAACTCCTTAGTTTATGCGAACTACTTTGTAACCTGTGTTTATGCATGAAAATTATGAATTGTAGTGATGTTATTGATGTTAGTTTGGGTTATTAAACATATAGGACATAGTTCGACTAGGACATTCGAAGATACTAAAATCATCATGATAATGGTTATACCAAGTTTCTCATTACATTACTATTACGTATATAATTTTGAAAATCATTATTGGATACTACATATACGATATCAATTCATAATTATTGTCTGTGAAATTCTACTAAATATAACACAAAATAAAATAATAAATTGGTCAAATAATATTTCCTAAAATGAATGGGGATAAGTGCTTGGGATCGTTCAGTTCAATTATAGTATGTTACATTCAATATCTTCGCATGTAAAATATCTGAATAAAAACAGTATAAAAAATATGCTCATTAGTTTAGATAAAAATAATAGCAAAAATCTAAACAATTTAATTTATATGGAAAGCTAACAAAAGCAATTTTTTTTTTATTCTAATTGAATTTTCTCTAAACTTTGATTTAAAAAAGCAATATACATATATATATATATATATATATTACCTAGTTAGTAATGGACAGTACATAGCCATGATATATTGCATAAATGACTTATAAATTTGAATTGTTTTTAGTTATATACAAAAAAAAAAAAACCTCATAAATAAAAAATCATTCAAACTCTCTCTTCCTCTAATTTTATATATAAGTTAGATATACGATTATATATATATATATATTATAGTTTATTCATATTGGGCTCATTTTTTACACTAAATTAACTCATTTTACACAAAAATTTAAAAACTTAGATTAAATAGGACATGTGGCGCAAAATTAAACTTTAATTGAAATCAAATTTTTACATTGAATTAACTCACTTGGTCCACCACACAACCTTGGTGCGATGGTCACTCCACAGGTATAAGTGCTTGTAGGGTGTAGGGGGTAAGGGCCGAGATTCAAATCTTTAGGAGGAAGCTTCACACACATACACTTAGATTAAGTTAGAGTAGAATTCTATCTTAAAAAAAAAAAAAAAAAAAAAAAAAAAAAAAAAAAAAAAAAAAAAAAAAAACAACCCTCACTTGACACAAAATTTTAAAAACTTAGATTATATAGGACATGTGGTTCAAAATTAGACTCTAATTCAATTTAAAATTTAATTGAATCTTCTCCCAGTTTTGCATATA
This sequence comes from Quercus lobata, assembly GCF_001633185.2. Lineage (NCBI taxonomy): Eukaryota > Viridiplantae > Streptophyta > Magnoliopsida > Fagales > Fagaceae > Quercus > Quercus lobata. Next base: position 54,147,225 of record NC_044908.1, read on the forward strand.
TATATGAGTTGAACTCAATTTACACCTAGTGTAACTTTAAGTAATGTTCCATCACTCAATAACTTTTTATTGAATTCATATTTTGAAATTCAATCGTTGAATTACATGTTCTATATGTTCTTAACATATATTCCAAATTTAATGCAAATCAAATGTAATTTACCATTCGATTCATAAACTAATCTTTTGTGCATTATTTCAAATTACAAAAACTTGAATTTAAATAATTGATTGATGACATGGCTATTGATCTTTGATCACTTAGAATCTTGCAAGTATGAAGAATATACGAAGATAATGTAATCTAACTATGGATTTGTCAAAATTTGCATCCAATTAAAAACTATTAGTTGGTATAACATTATTTTAGAGTTACACCAAATATAACTTGAAACCAATAATGGAGGTCCAAAGATTTGTGAGAAAATGTATTTATAAGGATAGGGATGTGGGGGCAAAGAGAGAAGTAAAAAGACAAAATTCTAAAACTTAATGATTCAATGATTTATTGAGGAAAGCATAGAGTCTTGACTCTTCAATTAAACTCAACCCTTTATTAAAGGCTAATGTGTTACAAGAAACGGATTACATAGATTCAGTATTTCATTTTTCTTCCCCCTTCTATATTTGTTTTTGTTTACTCCAAAACTTAAATCCGATGGGCAATAAATAGTCGTGTAAAACAAAAAAGGAGCACGTGTAGTGTTTTTAAATATGACCGTTTTTCTTTTCTTTTCCTTACTTGATGTGTAACACAAAACGACATATATGACATTTAAAGGCCATATTTAGTTGTCCTAATATAGACCCAAATCACCAGAAATATGGTAGAATATTAATGAAATTATAATTGAACATTAAAGGGCATTTTTTTTTTTTAATTTCTCTTTATTATAGACACATGGAAAACATATTAACTTGTGCAAATAATTGCTTGACATGTGTTGTTGTTTGCCCATATAATATCAATTAGGGCAAATTTCAAAGTTGGTCTCTATTCTTTACACCATATTTCAATTTAGTCCATAATCTTTCAATTGTGTCAATTTGATCTTTAATCTTTCAGTAATGTGTTAATTTAGTCCATGTTGTTATCTTTTGGATGGAAATTGTTGATGTGGCAAATGGCCCAAATAAAAATTTACTTTTTTCCACATCAACGGATACTGTACCGCCACATCAGTTTTTATTATAAAAAAAACTCAAATTAAATCTGCAACACGTATTTTTCTAAAATCCAAAACCCCTAATAACTCATCTTCATCTCATCTTCGTTCTTCTTCTCTCTCATTAGTCACCATCCAAAAAGCATGATTATATGATCGTTGGTATGATTGGAAGACGAAAAAGGATTTACGTAGCCAATCTCAATTCCTCAAGATTAAGATATGCTAACATATGCCAGGGCGGGGGAAGTAGAGTTGTTTTATGAATTTTTTCTCCTTTAATGCAAATAGTGTATTTTTTGAATGTATTGTATAAATGAACCACTCCAAGATATAGTGTATCTTGATTTCTTTTGGGAGGCTGCCATAAGATTAAGGGTGGCAATTCGTGTTTGTGTGTTGGGTTTGTGTCGTATTAACTCATGTGTATCCGACTATATGGATCAACACTAACCCGACATGTTTATTAAACGGGTCAAGATTCCTTTACTCTAACACGACTCATTTATTAAACGGGTTAGTCGTGTCAACCTGTTTATCAGATTTTATCAAGATGAAGAAAAAAAATTTATGAGAAAACAAACAAATAGATATTTTAAATATAAAATTCAGAACTAATGAGTAACTACATCACAAATAATCATTTAAAACTAAAGTATATTTCAATATCACAAATAATCAATCATAATATGTTAAAAAAAATAAACCACAACAACTAATAATTTTATATACCTAAGGTTTGAAGGTTATATTAGTAAAATTTCATTTAATAAAATGGGTTAGATAGGTCAAACAGGTTCCATAGATTGAACACTAACCCAACCTGTTTATTAAACGGGTCCGTCGTGTCAACCCGAATATGACACGAACCCATTAAGTTTCAACCCATAATCTGCTAATTTCGTGTCATGTCATGTAGAGTTTGTGGGTCGTGTCCAATTTTGCCACCCCTACATAAGATCACCCACAATCGTTTTCTTTGTTAATGATGCGAAACTTTTTCCCGAGATTTACCAGCGCTATATAAACAAGTAACCATGTACAAATGCAGGGTTTGTTGGTACTCTAATTCGTCTTCTTTGCCACAGTAGACGAAAAATGGAAAAAGATAAAGGTTAATAGCAGTCTGAGATAGAGAAGAGTAGAGACTAACAAGAAAGAGGGAGGAAGAAGAGATGGAGAAAGTCAAGAATTTTGGATTTTAGGGAAATAATTCAGATTTAATTTGGTTTTTTTTAATTGACATGGCAATACATGTGTCATTGTCAAAAAATAATTTTTTATTTGAGCGTGGGTCACATCATCAATTTCCATCTAAGAGATAATGATGGGAACTAAATGAACATAGTACTGAAAGATTAAGGACCAAATTGACACAATCAAAAAGTTTAGGACTAAATTGAAATATGGTGTAAAGGATAGGGATTAACTTTGTAATTTACCCTATCAATTAAATATAGGAAGTTGTCATGTGTTTATTTTAAGAGATGAATATGTGTAATTGTAGCAAGCATCCACTAGTTTTGTGATCCAATTCAACCAAAAAAAAAAAAAAAAAAGTTTGGGATCCAGCTTTTATAATATACTAGTATGTAGCCCCGTGCTACCGCACGAGAATGGATATATTATTAATCATGAGTTTATTCATGTTTAAAAGGCTCAGTTAAGTCTAAATTCATATTATTAACCAGAAAATTTCATTAACAAAACTTAGCAGTATATATATTTTACACAGAAAGATGAACCTTGGTGACAATGTTTATCCAAAAGATCCATTCACGCTTTTGAATCTTCAATCTCAATTGGTGATTGAAATTTTCGCAGCTTAAAAATTTAAAATTAAAAAAAAAAAAAAAAAAACCGTCAGAGTTGTACTCATTTTGTAGTTTTACGATGGGTCATTTTGTAACATGATGGGCATTTGTGTGAAGAAAAAACCTCTGAAGTTCCATGGTTGATAAAAGAAATTCTCTCCAATCTCTTTTTATAGAGAGATGGGTTTGTACGTGTTTTTATACATCCTTGGGGCTAAAAATTCGTAATCACCAATAACTACTACTACTTGAAATCAAATGCAACATGACTGTAGCTTATTTGAATTGCTTGGCTGCCATGTGTTCTTGGGACACAACAAATAGTTTAAAAACCCAAAAAAAAAAAAAAAAAAAAAGCAAAGAAAATCAAAACTCATACAAACTTTAGGGACAAAAACAATATTTTAGCCTTATATTATGTATCACTCAATCAAATATGGATGTGTGTGTGCACTTAAAAAAAAAAAAAAAATGTGGATGTATACCATACTAAATAGTTTAGAGCATCCATAGCAACCGTGCCAAATGTGTCAAATGCCAAATATTTGGCACATTTGGCACACCAAACACAAAAATCCCCCTTTATCAGATGTTCCAAATCTTATTATTTTTGCAACATGTGAACAGTACCCTCACAAATTTGCCACTGTACGGACAGCTGTGGCATAAGTTTTTATTATTTTTTTATTCCACTTTCTCTCTCATCTATCCGTCAGTCTCCCTTCAAACCCCAATCCTCTCCTCTCAAACCCCACTCTGTCTCTCTATCTCCCACTCCCTGTTTCTCTCGGTGCCGTTGCCCTGCTCGACCTCGGCGCCTCCGTGCTCACCAAGACGCTGACGTTCGCCGCCGCATTCTCCGCCTTCTTCGCTCATCGCGTGGCTCATTGCGCTCGCTTTCTTCTTCGCCTGCGGGTTCATCAAGACCAGGCTCAAGAATCGAATCGCTTACCAGCTCGTCGTTGGCGCGAATTTGACTTTCAACACGATCAAGCAGACGATCGGGTGGACCGATTGGGCCAAGGCAGCGATCGTGCCTGGGTTGGTGTCGTTGATTGTTGGGGTGATTTGTAATGGGGTCCGGTGGTATGGGTGTGGGGTTTTGATTTGTGGGAGTGGGTTTTGGGTCGTGGTGGTGCAGTGGCGGCGTGGGGCCATGGTTGTGGCTGGGTTTTGTTTTGAATTGTGTTTTGGGTTGTGGAGGATGTGGTGGTTGTGTGGTGGTGGCCGGTGGTTGTTGGCAACAGTGTGGTGGCTGTTCATTGTGATTGATGAGTTGTAAATATTATTTTAATGGGTAGGAAATATTATTTTAATGTATAGAATTGAATGATAAAACATCTGATAAATTGGATGTTGTAAAATGATGTGGTAAAATAATAAAGTAGGTCTTTAGTGTGGTAAAATGGCATAATTTTTGCCACATCTGCTGTGAATGCTCTTAGACTTCAAAACAGTATCATGTATTAACTTCCTTTTTCTTTTTCTTTTTTTATAATGACTTCTCTTGATTTTGCCTTCATATTTCTCAACCTTACTTTATCTAGCAAAGATCTTTTTATTTTTTTTGAAATGTCATTCCACATATAAATTAGATGGTGTTCTAGGTATACAAATGTGTCTTTTTCATATAAGGAATGGCATTCCAAAATAAGAAACCGTTAGAGCATTAGCATCAAGTTTGCTAAATGTTAAATGTATAGCATTTAGCACACTTGACACCAAAAATCCACCAATATGAGAGAGAGAGAGAGAGACCAGCTGAGATATAATCGAGCAAAGCAAAATGCCAGCTATGTTAGGTCTTAGTATCCATTCTAGGTAGAGTTTCATAGTAATTTGGCCTTGTTGTCCTCTGTAATCCTGACCTATATAATTGGATTGCTCTATGAAGTCAATCAAATCATCTCAAGGTATTTTGAGCTATTAGAGGATCTACGTTAATTGGATTCAGGAAATTTTTGTTGATTATCCCTTATGAGGATTCACTTATTGACCAAACAATACACTTGCTCTACAATGGTTATGAATGGGATGTTGACCATTAAATGGTCAAAGTAATCGTCAATGGGCCGGGCTGGGCCGGCCCGACCTGTTTTTACTTGGCCCATGGGTCTAATGGGCTGGGCTTAACGGGCTGTTGACTAGTCAATGGGCTAGGTCGGGCCGGGCTAGATGGAAAAATCCTAGCCCATGGCCCTACTCATGGGCAATGCCCATTTAGGCTTTAGTGGGCTAGGCTAGTGAGGTGGGTTTAATGGGCTAGTCATGGGCATTTTTAACAGGTCTTCAATGGGGTTATAAAAATTTAACCAAAAAAATTATAATTATATATTATTACAAACTATCAAATTGAACAATTAAATCTACTAAAAAGATTCTATTAAAAAAAATACTAAGACATACCTCTTAAAAAGGTACTAAAATAATATTAATTAACTTTTATTGATAAGAATAAATAAGTACATTGAATTAAATATCAACTCTTAAAGGAAATATTTGAAGAATAAAATATCAATTCTTAAAGGAAATATATGAAGAATCAAATATCAACTCATTAAGGAAAGAATTTCTTCCAACCAACGGTAAGCTTTTTTTTTTAAGGAATTTCTTCTATAATTGTAACTTGTAAGGAAAGAATTGGAATTTATCAAAGGAAAGAATGACTTTCTTTCCAGAGGCACAGAGGTAGGGCAACAGTCATCTTAGTAACTTTGTTTTAAAAATCAAAGCTACTAGACTAATACCAAAATATATATTTATTATGCATATTGTATCACAATCATGCCAAGTATTTAGTGGTTAGGTGTGTGGTCTTAAAGTTTTTATAATGTCTAAAGTTCAATCCCTCACCCACCCAACCCCCAAATTATTTTGTTATAAATTTTGGTCAATGAGTCAGGCTAACGGGTCGGGCTACTAGGCTGGGCTAACGGGCCGGCCCACCGGGCGCCCATGGGTAAAGAAACCAACCCATAGCCTGTCCCATTGGGCTACTGGGTTGCCCACGAGCTTCATTATTACCGGGCTGGCTGCCCATTAGCCTGGTGGGCTAGCGGGCTACTGGGCCAGCCCATGGGTCATGGGCTATTTGATGACCCTTGATTTTTACCATTATATGTACTAGGATCGTATGCGTTGACAAATTGTGTCAAATTGTGAGTCTTGTTATATCTTATAGTTGTAAGTCAAGTATAAGATGAATATCTAAAGATCGACTAAAGAAAGAGGATTCTTGAACCAAAATAATAATAATAATAATCTACCTTGATTTATTCAGATTGTTAGAACTAAGCTTTAAATCACTCATTTAAGTTGACAAAGTAATTTAATTTCAAGCCCTTTTTGTTAGTGTGTAAAAGAGACTTGATAGAAATTGACTTATATGAGGTTTTCTAGAGAAGCAACAATTGAGTTTGCGCGCCTGGGTTTTGTATGAATGTCTCTTAATTTCATCATACCAAAAATATCAAAGTAGATCTGAATATCAATTGGTGAAGAAGCTAAAGCCATAGTGTTACCGCATACTTATTGCTATATTTTTCTGGGATTGTAAAACTTATCTTACCATAAAGTATTTAATTATTTATCTTGTTTGGGAAAATTTTTCATGGAGTGGTTTTTCCCTTGGATTCTCAAGGATTAAGGACAACTTAGTTCAAGGGACTTCTAATTGAGGCTCCTATGGATATCCATGTCGAATGGTATTTTCTAATCTATGGCCCATATTCTGTTCGTTACATGGGTTGGACTACAAAACCCAAAATTGCAAGTGAACTCATCGCAATGGAGTGTTCTTGGAAGCCCACAATCAGCTCCCACAAATTGCTTCACAACTCATTAGCATATTCTCTCATAAACAAATCAGATCTCACACGTATTGAACAGAACTATTGATTTGTCTTCTATGCTGTCTTCTCCACCGAAGCCACTCTGTATCTTCTTCCCAATTAAGGCTACTGGAGCAAGTCACTTTCCTAGCACAAAATAGGCTCAGATCAAATCACTCTGTATCATCTTGATTAAAGTTGCTGGAGCAAAGCAACCAAACATTTGACAACACAAAGAAGCTACATGAGATGGCTAAGTCTTGTACTCATAGCTGTCTAAATGTGATTCATAATGTGAAGTGATTTTCTTAAGTTGTATCGTATTGTATTATATATTGTAAAATACACTAACTTTTTATAAATTTTATTGTTATAGATATATATAAAATGTAAAATTGTTTTTTTTTTTTTTTTAAATTTGGAAATATTTAACTAATAACTAATTTAATCAGTATGTATGCAATAATATTAACAAAATTAACAAAATAAATCAAATTAAAATATATCTTAAATATCTACATTCAAACTGATAAAACTTTTTTTTTTGGGAGAAACAAACCCATAAAACTTAAAAGTTATAATAGGTGATATATAATAAAAATATGTTATTTATCATCACATTTATTGCCAATTTTTTTCATTTCCATAGTTCAAGTTGATGTTATCATCATCTTGCAAAACCATTTCATCATTTACATCTTCATTCTTTGCAATTTGGAACATTTACTGTATCCATTTTCATTTAATCCGTTTTCAAAGTATAGAAAATGAACTTGTATATAAAAGTAAAGTGTGAGGTGTGTAGTCTAAATTTTGTATTAAAAAGAGAATAAAAAAATAAAAACAACAAATAACAAACTCGTGAACGCTTTATTTGATGGAGCTTCGCCAAGTAGTTCATACTTCATAGTTTAATGTTAAAAACAAGCCTAACAATTTGTTGGACTCAACTCAAATTACAAATTCTAACTCACCCTCCCCCATAAAAAGAATAAAAAAGAATTATAACTTGTCTATGTATCATGTGATTGATCGGTATGGTCTATACATATTTATGATACAATACATTTTTCAATTGATTTGAGAATGACTTATTTGAATCTTTAAATAATTTTTTAATCCATATTTTATCCACTAAAAATACTAAGAAAATATCAATTTTACTCAAATATAAATTTTAATTATTTTTTGAGAAACAAATATAAACTTTTATTTTAGTTTTACATATTGCAAACCCATTTTGTTTTTTTCGGCAATATTGCAAAACCAATTATTGACTCTATAAAAATTCATTTCCAAGTAAGAGTAATACTGAGGTACAGTGATTAATACTTTACCTTAAAATTGCTAATTTTGCATTTAGCTCAAAATTCATGCTCAAAGGTGCTTGTGATCAATCATCAATTACCGCCTGCTTGGCCAAGACCATGAAGGAAATGTATTCTTGGAAGACTTGATTCTTAACATATATCAATCAAATTATCACCTATAAAAGGCAATGAAAAATGGTAATTTGTAGTTTTGTACATGACATGAGCTCCCCCATCCCTTTTTTATTCTATGAAACCCACTCCCAATTCCCATGAAATCCCATTAACACCACCATGGTTGAAAATCTCTAACTAGCCAGCACCCATCACCATCCCAAACCCATCATCATCCACAATTTTATCATCAACTAACCACCCAAATAAGGCAAACCCATGAATCAAAAGCACCCAAATATCCAATGACAACACCCTAACTTGTTGTCTATTGAAATGGATTGTGTTTTATTGTCTAAAATTTTGGTGAGATGATGTCTTGAATAGAGTTGCTTATGTTACAAAACTCTAAACTTTTGATCTTAATTTCTTGAATTTAGTTATGATTTTTTATGTTTTAACCATGAAGGGATGAGGTGGGTAATAGATCTTTAACTAAGCTAACCCTAGGTAGGTGTACGTGCAAGTTAGATTTGTGAACTTGTGTGAGAAATGGATGAGCTATCTAACAGTACATTTTGATGAAAAAGCTCGGAAGAGATAAAAATGAAAGCTTTAACATCATAAAATCGAGAGAAAAAAGAAAGCATTGCAAGGAAAGTAAAGAAAACAAAGGATGTACGTGGAAAACCCTTAAGGAAGGGTGAAAAACCATGGTTGAGAAAGGGTGAATGTCCCTTACTCCTTCAAGTTCTCTATTATGTAAAAATGGAATTTTTTCTTGTACAATAATGGTGTTCTTCCTAAAAGAGAGACCTTTTCTCTACCTCACTTCCTTACAAACTTTATACTCTTTTTTCTAATGTTCTCTCCTGGTTCTTGCCCTAATAGTCCAGCAACATGTTCCTTTATAGTCTGAAGAATGTTGCTAAGTACAAAAGACAGGTGTCAAATTGCAATTCCCCCATTTGAACCCTAATATAGCTGCTATACTATGTAGTGTTGGAGGAAAGATAGTGAGCATTCTGAAATCAGAGTAGCGGCCTGAAGAGTGACCTTGCCACTTTGTGGGGAGCAATCCTTAGACAAGGAAAGGGACATAAAGGGCATTGAGAGCGATGCATGTGTCCTTGACAGTGGTCTAACACTAGCACAACCAATAAAAAGGAGGAATCTCATAGCCTCTGACCACAGGGGGTCACTATCTCCCTTTTGTGAGTGCTAAGTGTCCATGTCAGGTGCAAATCTCACTCTTCCCTAAGATGGTCATGCTGTTGGCATGGACCAAAGATCCTTTCCCCAGCTAACGTTTCCTCTCCTTTGCTCACAGCCATTCCACATATAGAGTTCGGATCCAGCTATGTCAACATTCTTACATGCCTTGGTTGGTGTACTGTACAGTAGGTAAAGTGACTTTTTATAAATAATAGGTAGCAAAGTGATAACATGACAAATCACATGTGGGTAAATTGTAATTGTGGGGCCCAAATGATTTATGAGCCAAGCCCATCTACTCGGGGAGAATCCGAAGGCCCAAGCCGAGGAGGGCTATGGCCCAAGCTCGACAAAATAGCCTATGGATACTGCCGAGGACAGCTCAGTCCTCGGCAGACCCAAAGTCCCCCCTGAAAGAGGGGTAAAAACGGTATAGGACTGAAACTTGGAAGAAAGATCTAAAATATCCAGGGAAAGCTGCCCTTACTGTCATTCAATGCTCTGAACCTGACAGAGCCGCATTCTTTGGCTTTTACAACCACCCCCAACGACTTTGAATATGGGCTGATGGGACAAGTATCAATCCTAGAAAGGTTGACCCTATACGTGGACGAAGGATAATGAACGCAGGCAAATATAAAAGGAAAAATAAGTAACCTAAAGGAAGGGGTTGGGAAAAATTGCCAAAAACCAGAGCCTCCCAGCCCACCTCCAGGAGAAAGACTCTAGGGGTGAAGGAAAACTTAAACTTGTACGAATACCGCGAAAAACCCACCGCCTGTCAACCAGGGCCTAGCCTTCCAAACCCACGCTCTACAAATGATATTGTTAGGGGCCTTTTTACGTGCGAACCCGACACTGTTACGGTCCGCCACGAATCGTGTCCTTACAATTGGCGCCGTCTGTGGGAAAGGCTTGTGTGTTGGTATAGGATGTGGGTCGATAGAGTTTCTTCGTTATTTCTAACCGTTGGTTATAGAGTTCTAGTATAAAGTTCTGCTAGGGGCTACGTTTCTTGACTAGGGGTTTGGCTGAGGAGCTAACTCCCTTAAAGCCAAGGTCTCCCGTAAAGAGCAAACTAGGCACTTGATAGCGTTAATCGTATGGATAAACTCTAGGGGCTTGGTTAAGGAGCTAACTCCCCTAAAGCCAAGATCCCACACAAAGAGAAAACTAGGTTTTGGACAGAACCAGGGCATTGCATAGTCCACGGACTTAAGCCTATGGGGAAACCAACTACTTGGATGAGGAAAACTAGGTTTTGGACAGAACCAGGGCATTGCATAGTCCACGGACTCAAGCCTATGGGGAAACCAACTACCTGGATGAGGAAAACTAGGTTTTGGACAGAACTAAGGCATTGCATAGTCCTCGGACTCAAGCCTATGGGGAAACCAACTACCTGGATGAGAAAAACTAGGTTTTGGACAGAACCAGGGCATTGCATAGTCCTCGGACTCAAGCCTATGGGGAAACCAACTACCTGGATGAGGAACCAACTATTTAAAAAAAAAAAAACTATGGCACATAAACCTCGAAATCCATCCGAAGAGAACTCCGCGTTAACAGATAGGTTAATACCTTGATTGCGCAGATTCCTCGGTCTACCCTCTGATCCCCAGTATTAAAGGGGTTGATGCGATACGACACAACGTATTACCCAAAAAGCACAACCAAAGTCCCTCGCTACTCGGCTACCCTCTCGGACGAATTACTTAGAGTTTATCGTTCTCGGACATCGCTCTAACATGCATCGCGCAGCACTCAGTGGTTATCCCGGTTAGTTCCAAGAGTTTAATTTATTGATGATTAACCTTGTTATGCTTGATAATATTTGTAAGTTTAAACTAGTAGGAATCTGTGTTAAGGCATTTTTCTGCCTGGAATATCATTAAGGGCAAGCTTATATTTAATATTCATGCATAAAGTAGTTGTTACGGAGAAGAAAGATATGTATAGAGAAATAGACATATATTTTATTAAGACAAGGGAACAGTACAGTGTACAATGAAAAGCTTAAACAAAGCCTACATTGAAGCTAACTACGTAAGCAACGAAAAATACAAGAGAGTGAAGATAAAGCCGAGGAGGTAGCACAGAGGAGAAGTTGGCTACTGTCTCGAGACCTTATTCCTCCTCAATGCTTTTGCATGTCCATAACTCAGGCAGCAAAAGAACCCAACTTGGGGCCTGCACCGGTGAAGAAAAGGTGCAGGGAACCTGACCTCAGGCTAACACCATCTACAGAAAAGGTGCAGGGAGCCGGAAGTTGGGGAGCCCCCGCAAAAATTTGTCTGCTACAAGGCAGACGGCGCTGATGGCGGAAATTCCTTCTTCTGACATACCAAAAATCTGGCATGACCAGAACCTGCTTCGGATTTTGACTAAAAGAAGGAGGAGTACCATCTTCCTCCTGTCAAGACGGAGGACTGGCTTGAATCTGTGCCATCCTTGTCCATACCATATCACCTTGAGGATTCGGTGCCTCTGAAGCGTGCGGAGACCTTTCATCCCCATCCACGCCTCAAACATCTTGCTTTGAGGCAGTGGCACTAGAAAGAGAGATCGCGGATATGGAAGAAATATGGTTCTGAAGGGAACAGGAGAGTTCATGTGCAAGTGAAGTGATCCCCTATCCCATTTATACCCAGAAGTAAACCGGTGGCATTTAATTCACGCAGCGTCCCAAGGAACGCTACAGACAAAACGTCTCTGGCTCGATTTCCAACGTCGTCTGCAACCCTGAGGCTAAAGGAGTCTCGAGAAGGCGCATCTCGAACACTGGGACGCCAAAGAGTACCGCGTGATCAAAGACTACGGAAATACCTCTTAATTTGTGGGCCCAGTAAATTCGCGGCCCAGACCCGTTCAGCATATGGGCCCAGGGACAAAACCAAGGCCTTGCATGGTCCTCGGACTCAAGCCTATGGGGAAACCAAGTACAAAAAAGAAAAAAATCATAGGTTTTGGACAGAACCAAGGCATTGCATGGTCCTCGGACTCAAGCCTATGGGGAAACCAAGTACAAAAATTATAATTATTACAAGTTTTGGACAGAACCAAGGCCTTGTATGGTCCTCGGACCCAAGCCAATGGGGAAACCAAATACTTGGATAAGAAAAGGTTTGAATTTCGTAAGATGGGTTACTTGATAAAAATGTCAGGTCACTTCATCCACGGCTTAAACACCATAAAAGGTTAAGACTAATAAAGTTGTAAGGAAGGTGGTGGAACGCCCCAGCATTTAGTCGTATAAGAAGGCTGTTCATTTGGTGGGTGATATATCTTCAAATGGTTATTCCTCACACGGCATCAAACCTTCGTTTTTCTCCTCGGCTAGCATGGGGTAAGTATTACTTTTCACTGGTCGGCCTTATTGTGCCAAGCATTTCTATTAAAGTTATGGCGACATCTTTTTATTATCAAGTATTTTGGTCTTAGTCGTCATTGATTTAGATGCTATATTATTGTGCCGAGCAGCGTTTGTAAATTTAAAAAAAAAAGAAAAGGCATAGAGACAAAACATGCGAAATAAAATAACAACAATTTTTATTAATACGAAAAATTATTACAACGTACAAAGAGGGGCTCAAACGAGCCTATACAAAATGTGAACTGCCTAAGCAACAATTACATCCGTAGTACAGATAAGTAAACTGTCAGGCGTCTTTTAAACTCGTCTTCAAAGTCTCTCCAATCTCTGCCTCAATACTGCTCATATTACGATAAGAACCTTCTTTGGGAAAAAATGGCGGAGAAGGAAATAGTAAGGAAGAAATCAATGAAGAAGATGGAGGAGATGAATGAAGAAGATGGAGGACATGAGTAAAGAAGGAGGAGAAGAAGAGAGAAGAGATGAAAAGAAAGAAAAAGGAGCAAAAGAGGGAGAAGTGAAAGCACCAGAATGGATCTGGTGCTGGGAAGACTAAGAAAGGGAGACGGAGGATAGCACCAGTGAAGGAAGAGAGGAAGAAGTAGAGACACTTAGTCCCTGCCTCGATCCTGACTCCCAACACACTGGAGCCATACTAGGTATGCTCATAGGAGAGCGATTGGTACTGATGATGGGTGTTCTCGACTCAGTCACGCCGAAAGTTTGACGTGACAAGTCCCTGCTTCGGATTTTGACTGAAAGAAGGGTGAGGTTGATTTTGAGTCTTCGCCACCCCTGTCCCGATCGAGCCATAATGAGCTTTATTGGAGCATGGCGTTTATGGGAGGGGTTTGGCTCCTGCATCACTCGTTGTTATGGTAAAGTGTATCACGATTTAGTTTATAAACCAGTGGGTAAAATGAACCCTAGGGGAGGCCAAGTATTTCGAATCTCAGAAGGATGAAAAGGAATTCTTTACAAAAACAATAACCTCCTCCCTTCCTTCTTATACAGAGGGTGGAGCGAGAGACATTTAATAGGTTCAGATCTCCAAAGGAATCTGCCAACACAAACATGCCGGTTCCGTTTCTCCACCCCATCAAAACAAACCGCCGAATTAAATTAGTCTCGTAAATAGTGGTCATTAAAAGCGCGTCTTGGATACCCAAACGACAAGAACGCATCAAGCGCGAAATCAAAAAACTGTCTCATAGACCGGTGCATTTCTTGGACAGATGAAGAGCCGCCAGCATTATTAAAAGGCCAAATTGATTGGGCCGTAGGAAGAAGTTCGGCATCACCAAAACCCCCCATTTCCAACCAAGAGGTTGGACAGCCGGGTTTTGAGGGGCTATTGTGGGGCCCAAATGATTTATGGGCCAGGCCCATCTACCCGGGGAGAATCCGAAGGCCCAAGCCGAGGAGGGCTATGGCCCAAGCTCGACAAAATAGCCTATGGATACTGCTGAGGACAGCTCAGTCCTCGGCAGACCCAAAGTCCCCCCTGAAAGAGGGGTAAAAACGGTATAGGACTGAAACTTAGAAGAAAGATCTAAAATATCCAGGAAAAGCTGCCTTTACTGCCATTCAATGCTCTGAACCTGACAGAGCTGCATTCTTTGGCTTTTACAACCACCCCCAACGACTTTGAATATGGGTTGATGGGACAAGTATCAATCCTGGAAAGGTTGACCCTATACGTGGACGAAGGACAATGAACGCAGGCAAATATAAAAGGAAAAATAAGTAACCTAAAGGAAGGGGTTGGGAAAAATGGCCAAAAACCAGAGCCTCCCACCCCACCTCCAGGAGAAAGACTCCAGGGGTGAAGGAAAACTTAAACTTGTACGAACACCGCGAAAAACCCACCGCCTGTCAACCAGGGTCTAGCCTTCCAAATCCACGCTCTACAAATGATATTGTTAGGGGCCTTTTTACATGCGAACCCGACACTGTTACGGTCCGCCATGAATCGTGTCCTTACAGTAATTAATGCTAGAATATATATTTATATCTCAAGAATTATCCATAAGCAGTGTTTTAATGTAAGAGAAATAATGTATAAACTTATTTTTATTCTTATGTTCAAAGAAATGATGTTTATTTTGTCACTTTGTCATCATTTATTTTGAATTTGGCCACTTGATATTTGTTAATTTGAAAGCACAATGCAACACTACAACAAAGAATTATTCATGAAGTAAACATTAGGTAGTCATGAAATATGAGACCTGGGGCTAAAAATTGGTAGTCACCAATAACCGCTATCAACCATGATGATAGCTTTGATATCTCTCCTCTTGGAGTCTATTGGTCAATGCTAAGCCTCTTCTATATTATTATTTCTTATGTATATACACACACACATATATATACACACCCATTAGGATTTTCAACCATACTCATCTGCTTAAACTATAATGTTTATCCTTTAGAATTTAGAGTGTTGGGAGCTGAAATCATAGCAATGGTAAAATTATTCACAATTTTGATATTTTCCACAGCTGATTGATTTGTTAGAAATGAAAGTTTTGGTGCAATATTTCATGGCTTAGGTTTGATTTCAAACAATTAAATTAGAGGTAACTTCTGATGTTTCCACCGTGAAAAAAATGGAGAATGTGCTTGACTACTTTTTCTCAATATTGAGTCTATATTTTGGAGAAAAATAGGGGGGAAATGTACCAATTCTTAATAATATCTTAAAAAAAAAAAAAAAAAAACTTGACGATGTAATAACTTGTCACCTCATTTTTTATTTTTATTTTTTATTCTAGACGTATTTTTTATCAGTGTTTTATAATTTACTAAGAAAAGTTTATCTATATGTTTTATAATTGACATTTTCTTGGCTATACTCCCAATTTAAATCTTAAACCCATATGGGAGGAAGTACTCCCCTTCAAAGAGCCCTATAATTCACAAGTTAAATTTTAACTTTTCCAAATGTAATTTGTTTATATGTCCCATGTATAGACATATGTATATGCATTTTAAAAATTAGAATCCCATTTTATTAACATTGAAGTGCCTAACAAATTAACCAAAACTTAAGAAATATTGTACATATACACCATAATGTATAAATAATAGTCTGTAGTTCGTGTGATGTACGATAATATTAACATAATGTTTTCTCAAAAGTACATCTAATTATATACATTACAATGTCATATGAAACAATCATTTTCTTTGTTTCCATCTTTCTCTCTAATATAAGGAACATAAAACCTAGAATGATAATGAAAAAATTAATGAGATTGTCAAGCATGGCAAAGTCAAACCATTTAAATTAGAAGTAAAACTATTTAAATTATCTCTGATGTAAACATTAGACACATTGAAAGTAGTAAATATGTGACATCTAGCCATTGTCATTGTTCTTACAAAGTAAACTCATACTTTTTTATCATCTTACAAAGTAGATCTGTGTGATGTAAATTACAATCAAAACAAAAGGAAGATTTTAACAAATTACAATTCCTTACTAGAGGTTTAAAAATAAAGAAAAAGAAAAGCAGTATGACATGGCGTGAAAGGGCTGAGTTTTGGCTAGAATTTCTATTGGATTCTCTTTAGAGAATAAACTCCTTAGTTTATACCAGTTAGGCATAGCGGAGGTCCAAGGATTTGTGAGAAAATGTATTTATAGGAATAGGGACGTGGGGCAAAGAGAGAAGCAAAAGACAAAATTGTAAAACTTAAGAGAAGTATTACGTTTATAATATTTTCATGACAAATTAGAGGCAGTTTTTCTCCAAAAAAAAAAAAATTATAGGTAGTTAGTTATTATTAGTTATAATTTCAATTTATCATTAAAATTACATTTTTGCCCCACCAATAATAACCTATAACAACTTGTCACTTAGGATTTATTGTAAAAATATTATATACACAACATTTCTCAAAACTTAATAATTCAATGTTTTTTTGAGGAAAACATAGATTTTTTTTTTTTTCTTTTGGTAAATTGCAAAGTACACTCCTGAAGTTTGGAATTGTTTGAGTTGTACACCATGGAGTTTGGTTCCGTTAGCAAAAACACACCCTTAATTAGTTTTGGTTGTTAAATGACATGTCAACATGATGACATGTTTTTATTTTTTTGGCTAAATCATCCCTTAAACAACACAGTTTTACCCAAAAATCAAAACACAAAACTTAACTATTTACACGACACAGTTTTACCCAAATAAAAACTATTCCCAAATAATTGACACATATTAAACGTATTAATTTGTACAAATAATTGCTTGACATGTGTCGTTATTAGCCCATATAATATCAAGAGTAAATTGTAAATTACACTCTGAAGTTTGGAGTTATTGAATTTTATATTTGAAGTTTCAGAATTTGAATTTTATTCTCTAAAATTACATTTTGTTTGAATTTTAGTTTCTCCGTTAGTTATTTGCTGATAGTAAGTGTTATGTCATGCCTAGTTTTGGTTCAATTAAACAGTGACATGTGTAATTATCTATTCCATGTCATTAACTAAACTTAATATAAATCTTTAAAAATATTTTTCTTTTACAATATTTCTGATTTTCTGGGTATTCAAAGTTTTCCCAAGAAAATCAAAATTTTCTTTACAAATAAAGACTAAAAAATGACAATTCAAAACAAAAACTCAAATGAAGCCAAGCACATGGAAACAAGCATAGAAATAAAGACAAGAACTCAGATAAAAATTTCTTTCCACCATTTTTTCTCAGTATCCAAAAGAAATCCACCAGTTTTCCAACCATGAAAATCAAGCCCAACTATGAAAACCCAGCCAAGAAAACACCATGAAAAACCCAGCCATGAAACACCATGAAAAACCCAACTATGAAAACGAAGACCTAACCAACCCTTTAAACCCAAATTGAACCATGAAAGGTCAGCAAATAAAAAACAACAATCCAAGCACACAAACTGATCTCCAGCCTTAGCGGCACCAATATCAATTCGACTCGAATCAGAATATGATATCTCAAGCGAAATCAAGACGAGACAATGAAGTGCTACGAAGCGGCCAACGAGATAGAGGAGGAGCTCAAGAGAGAAATCGAAGACTTGAAGGTCAAAGTTATTTTCCTCAGAATCTGGTTCAAGCCGATTTTGGTAAAGGTCAAAATAGGTGAGAGAAGTATTGTCTTAGAGTGAGGGAAGGAGATATATTTTTTTAGATGTGTTTTGAAGTTGTGTGGATTTATAATTGTTTTAGATTTGTATCAAGATTTTGTGGGTTTCCAATTCTATGTGTTTTGATCTATTAGAATTGTGTTAATTCTATTATATATATTTTTTTGTTTACATAATTTTTTAAGTTTTAGATAATTTAATTTAATTTAATTTTTCTTAAACTTTTAAACATATTTAATTTTATATAAAATGATGAAATTGATGTGGCATTTTTTCATTAGATACCGAAACACGCACGACAAGCTAATGTGGCACTTAATGGCCATATCGACAAATAACTGATGAAATGGCTAAAATCTAAACAACATGTAATTTTAGGATGTAAAATCCAAATTTTGAAACTTTAGAGTGTAAAATCTAATAACTCCCAAACTTTAAGAGCGTATTTTACAATTTACCCTAATATCAATTAAATATAGGAAGTTGTCGCATGTATGTTTTAAGAGAGGAATATGTATCATTGTAGCATGCATCCACTAGTTGTGAGATTTAACTTTTATAATATATTATAGATTGTTATTAAAATGATGGTGTAGTTTATGATTATGTTGTTTAAATGAGGATGAAATATCATTTTCGTCTCTAAACTATTACAAAAGTTCATTTTTCATCCCTAAACTTTCGAAAGATTGTTTTTCGTCCCTAAACTTTCTAAAACATTATGATTTTCGTCCTTCTATCCATAGCTGTTAGTTTATGTCTTATGTGACTTAACGAAGTGTTGAAATATTATTTGACTTAGATTAAATTATTTTACTTTTAAAAATGTGGACGCATGGCAAATAATTGTTGGCACACATGGAAACCATTTTTTAAAATGCCAAAATACCCCTATCTCCCCCAGTTGACACAACCCAATAGAAATCCATTACTCATGCCTTTAATCTCAAAATTCCCAAACTTGAAACCCCAACCCAATCGTGAAATATTTACCGGCGACCCAACCATTCAACGGTAGCTTCTTTCCACCTACGTCAAGGAGAAAAAATAGGACTTAGAACTCAATTGGCTTGGTTAGTGCAAAAGACCTAAAACCCCCAAATCTAAATTACTTTTGAGATTATTTGTTTCAATGGATCTTTACCGAGGTGTATAGATAATGGTTTTTTTTTTTTTTCAATGGTTTTTTTTTGCTTAATCATACCAAAAGAAGTATTATATTTTTTTGTTGGTAAGTCTACGCTAGTTTTGTTGCTGGCTGTTTCATTATAGATAATGGTAATTATATTTTTATGAATTTCCAAGCTATACTACATGATGTTAGATTTAGGGTTTCACATATATTTCTTTGTTTCAATCAATTAAGTCCTTGTTAGTCATTACCAAGTTGAGTTTTTCTAATCTGATTGCCAACTTCACAGAGGTCGGTAACTTATGAGATGTGAGTGGGCCGTTGCTAATTATGTATAACCCAATTGATTGGGGATTTTGGGGTTCTAAGCCATATTTCATCTCATCGATGCAGGCGAAGTGAGACTGCCATTAAACGGTTGGAGGGCGGTGGGAATTTCATGGTTGGGGGCTTGGGGCAGTTGGACTTTGGGGTTTCAGATTTGGGGATTGGATTTCTATCGGGTTGTCAAATGAGAGAATGAAGGGTATTTTTGGCCTTTTAAAAAATGGTTTTCATGTGTGCCAACAATTATTTGCCACGTGTTCATATATATATATATATATATATATATAAAGTCAGATACTATGTCAGCACCCCATCAGGCCACATAGGACATAAACTAACATACATAAACAGAAGGATGAAAATTAGAACATTTTGTAAAGTTTAGGGATAGAAAACAAACTTTCGAAAGTTTAAAGATGAAAAACGAACTTTTGTAATAGTTTAGGGATGAGTATGATATTTTACCCTTTAAATCACAATAGGGTTTAAGAGAGAACGTGAAGAGAACCACGCACACATAGCAATAGTAAGACCTAAATCTTGAGGACAAGATTCTTTGAAGGGGAGAGAAATAGTGTGTCTTAAAGACACGAGGCAGCCAAACCAATTGTAATCACCATCACCGCCAAAGACCGACAACCCATCACCATCCCTCCCATAACAACCAAAAAAAATCCCTCACAACAACTGCCACTAACCAACCAAAACCATCGAGATCAACCACTGCTGATGATAATGCGAGATCGGTGGCAAAATGGAGAGATCGATGGTTAGGTGGCAGAATGGAGGAAGAGAGGAGAAGCAATAGAAGAGGCTAAGTGAGAGAGGAAGAAAGGAGAGGATGAGAGTGATAGAGAAAAGTATAGAGAGAGAGAGAGAGAGAAGGAGGTGAGAAATGAGTGAGAGTAGAATTAAAAATTTTATAGCATTTCTGTCCGTGTTGTTTTAAATTTGGAATGGTACTATTTGTCCATGTTAAAATTTTTATCATTTAGAACATTTGATGTATGAGATTTTTTGGTGTTTGGTGTGCCAAATGCTAAAAATTTAGCATTTGGAACACCTGATGCCAATGCTCTAATAGAAGGGTAAGGTAACAAATGCCATAAATTTTTATTAGTTTTTTCTCTTTCCATGTCTTTCTTCTCCTTTTCTCCAAATCAAATTTCTCTCTCCTCTTTCTCGTCTCTCCTTGTCTTTTTTCTCCCATGGCCGGTCTCTCCTCTCTCCTTTCTCCCTCTCTCCCATGGCTGATCCTCCAACAAAACGCCATTACTCACATAGCTCAAAAAGCCCATGGCTGGCCCTCTAGTAAAACGTTGTCACTCACCACTGCCACTTACCATCGCTTGATTTCTCTCTCTCACTTTCTCACTATGTTTGTTTTTGCCATGGGTCTTGGATAATTTTTCAAATTGGGTTGATGGGTTTTGGGGTGTGATTGTTGTTGTATGGTGGTGGTTTATGGTATTTTTGCGGTGGTTGTTTTTTGTTTTTGTACGGTGGTCGTTGTTGGTGGTTATGGGTTTGGTAATGGGTTTGTTGTGGGTATTTGGCTAGATTTGTTTTGAGTTGTGTTTTGGATTGTGGAGGATGAGGTGGTTGTTTGGTGTTTTTGTATGGTGGTGGTTGTTGGTGGTTAGGGGTTTGGTAATGGGTTTGTTGTGGGTATTTGGCTAGATTTGGTTGGGTTTGTTTTGAGTTGTGTTTTGGATTGTTGAGGATGCGGTGGTTGTGTGGTGGAAGTGGTGGTGGCCATTGGTTTATTTTGGCAATTGTGTTTTGTATTGGGTTGAGTTTTAAGTTAATATTATTTTAATATGTTGCATATATTATTTTAATGTATTGAATTGAAGAATATAAAATGTGATGTAGAGTGTATTGTAAAATGATGTGCAAAAATAATAAAATAGTTTTTTAATGTTTTAAAATTACATTTTTTTTACAACTCCTAATGATAGTGCCCTTATTGTTGATTACTTGATTAGAAAGCGGTAATTAGTTTTGGGATGCCATTCCATATATAAGATATGATTATAATGTTCAATGGGTGTGGTTGTTATTTTCCTTGCATGAGCCTCTTTCCTCAAAATCTAGAAGATGACCATGTTGAGGTGTAGAAAATGTCAACATCTTAAGACGATATGTGCTAGTTGTGGGATGTTGAGGTGTCTTGACCTGATGATACAGAACAATTATTATAGGCCCACTATAATTAGGGTTGAAGTATTTTAATAAAAAAAAAATTATATTTGTAATTAATTTGTCCGATTAATATTTAAGTCAAAATTTGACCAAATTTTTTTTTACTAATTTATAGAGTTTTATTTGAGATTTATAAATTATATTCCTATTAAACTCAATTTTTTATTCACATCCTTTCATATTTGGCGGCCTATTTGGTTTTTTTGTAAGTCTCCAGTTCATTAAGTTTATAAATAGATCCTCTCCCTCAGCCTATTAAAGATAAACACTATCTATCTAATGTCTCTTAGGCTGTGTTTGGTTGGATGTAAAATATTTTCCGGAAAAGAAAATATTTTCGGTGAAAACATTTTCGGGAAAGGAAAATATTTTCAAGTGTTTGGTTGCATTCCAAAAAATATTTTGAAAAATATTTTCTAGTGTTTGGTTATATTCTTGAAAATGCTCTAGAAAACCCATTTTTATCATGTTTCTCACATTTTCTCACATTTTCTCAGCTTCCAAACAAATATATCATCAAATCCAACAAAACCCAAATTCTCAATACCCAACAAAAAAAAATTCATCAAATCAGAGATCAACCCAAAATCAGAGAACAACAAAACAAGAACCACCCACGCCACCACAACAAGAAAATCAGAGATCAAAGAGAGCAAGCGGATCGGCGACAAGATCGACCCAGAGGAGGATCGACCCAGAGCAAGCAGATCGACAATTCGGCGGGACGATCTCAGGTTTGACGAATGGGTTTGACGAATGGTGCGACGATTTCTGGGTTTGCGATGATCGGTGACGAATGGATTTGACGATTTCTAGGTTCGCGACGATCGGTGACGAATGGGTTTGACGATTTCTGGGTTCGCGATCTGAGGAATGGGTTTGACAGCACGATCTCTCTCTCTCTCTCTCTCTCTCTCTCTCTCTCTCTGTGTTTGTGCGTCTGAGTCCTTCCTTCTCTTGCTCTCTCTCTCTCTTTGGGCATTGCTCGACGAACGAGCTCGATCTTGGGTTTTCTGGGATCGTCGGAGCTCTTGGATGTGGATTGATCTCGCCTTCGCCGGTGCTAGGGTGCTGGTGCTATCTCTCTTCCTTGCTGTCTCTCTCTCTCTTTTATTTTCCTGGGGTGGAAGTGATTTGAAGTGAAAATGAGAACGGAAATTATTTTCCACCCTCTCAGCCTTATTTTACTGTCAAACTAAAAATGTTTTCAATTTGACCGAATTTTCAGTAACAGCCAAACATCCACTTTTCCAAAAAAGCATTTCCGGAATCAGTTTGAAGCCAAAACAAACGGAGCCTTATTCTTTACATTTTTTACTCTTATTATCAACCAAAAATATAATAAAAGTTACATTTTTCTATAACTATGTTATCAAAGTATAAATAAGAGTACTATTTTTGAAATTCCTATTTCACGTAGTAGTTCTGACTAGTAAGATGACGGGAAGGGTGGCCAACCCGTTTTATCTCAAGGATGGTGTGCCTAAAAAGTTGGTTGCATCAGTGATGAAAGATCGATCTTACAAATATCATGTATCATCTTAAGAGGGTGACATTTTCTGCTCCTCAACATAGTCATCCTTAATCTCGTGTCTAGGACTTACGTATAATTGAAGCTTTAAACCAAACAAATTTGTACTCTTATTCCAAGTAGAATTCAAAATCATCAAAGGCAAAGCTTGACTTAATCAATTCAAGCCACATGTCAACAGACACAATAAGTGCATATATACAATTAACATATTAAAATTACATGACTTGGTTGTTGTTATAATCTAAAAGAAAGATTACATTAGGTTGCTTTCTAATTACAATTTAAGGAAAAGGGGAAATTGCATTTTTTTTTTCTAGTTGCATTCTAAAAAATCGAAATTAAATTGACAAAAATCGAATCATACAATAATCTTATCACAACATAAAATTAACAAGAATATATATATATATATATATATATATGTGAAAAAAAAAATTACATTTTCAGGTGTCAAATTAAACTAGAGAATGCATTCTCAAGAATTACCAAAGTCTACTGCCTAAACAAAGTGTTAACTACGTTTTTTTTTTTTAAATGTTACATTTGTATCTGATTTTTCAAATCAAAGATTGAATTGTAAATAAATAAAAAGTCAAAAGTTTGTGCCAGACGTCAAAATAAAAAAAATAAAATAAAGATAACATGTAATTCTACTACCACATAAAAATCACAACTTTTACTACAACTATCTTACAACTTTCAATGTAATAATACTTTATAACTTAATATTAGTAAAAAGAGAATTATCTACTATGGTAAAATAAGAACCCAAAATATCATTATCATTTTAGAGTCATTGTCAATTTGGTTTCTACATTTTAATAGCAATTAAATTGGTTCGTGTTAATTTCAATTTATAGTCATTTTGGGGACAAATTTGAGTTTGTTTTAATTACTAAGTTGATATGTGCATCTATCAGAGTTGAAAATTAATAAATTTGAGAATGACTTATTTGAATCTTTAAATAATATATATATATATATATATATTAATTTACTATAAAACTAATAAAGAAAATCTCAAATTTAGTCAAATATAAACTTTTATTCTTTTTTCAAAAACAAATATAGAATTTTATTTTAACTTTTGTACAATACACCAGCCAAGACATGTGAGAGTGTTGACATGGTTGGCTCCAAAATGGCTATGAGCAAAGGAGGGGAAATGTTGGTTGAAGTAAAGGATCTTTGGTCCGTGCTAATGGCGTGACCATCTTGGGAAAGAGTGAGATTTGCACTTGACATGGACACCCAACACTCACAAGAGGGAGATAGTGACCCCCTATAGTCAAAGGCTATGAAATCCCCCTTTTTTTATTGGTTGTGCTTGTGCTAGACCATTGTTAAGGACACGTGCATCATTCTTAGTGCCCCTGATGTCCCTTTCCTTGTCCAAGGATTGCTCCCCATGTAGTGGCAGGGTCACGCTCCATGTCGCTACCCTGACTTTGGCATGCTCATTCTCTCTTCTCCAGCCACTACATGTATAGTACAACAATTGTATTAAGAATCAAATGGAGGAATCATGGTTTGACACTTTTTTTTTTATACTTGACAACATTCTTCGGACTATAAGAGGGACATGTTACTCAACCATTAGGGCAAGAACAGGAAGAGAACATTAGAGAAAAGAGTAGAAAGTTTGTAAGGAAGTGAGGTAGAGAAAAAGGCCTCTCTTTTAGGAAGAATACCATCATTGTACAAGGAAAACTTCCATTTTTCACATAATAGAGAGCTTGAAAGAGTAAGGGACATTTCCCTTTGCTCACCCGTGGTTTTTCATCCCTTCTTAAGGGTTTTCCACATACATTATTTGTTTTCTTTACTTTCCTTGCAATGCTTTCTTTTTCTCTCGACTTTATGATGTTAAAGCATTCATTTTTATCACTTTCAAGCTTTTTCATCAAAATGTACTGTTAGATAGTTCATTTATTTTTCATACTAGTTCACAAATCTAACTTGCACATACAACTTTACACTATTGTAAACCTATTTATCAACTCTATAAAACCACATTCATAATCTACCCTAAAATTGCTAATTTTGCATTTATCTCTAAATTCGTGCTTAAGGTGTTGCACATTCTGAGTTCAAAATTAAAATATGAGCCTAAAAGAGACGAGTCAGTTTTAGATAAATTGTGATCAATTGGTACGACTTGCTTGGCTAAGATCATGGAAGAGAGATATTCTTGGAGGACTTGATTCTAAACACATATCAAATAGACTCTCACCAATAAAATACAATGAGCAGTGGTACAAAACAAGAAAAAAGTGGTAATTTGTACAAGGCATGAGCTCCCCCTTCCTTTATTTTATTTTATTTTTATTTATGAAACCCACTAAAAATTCTCATGGAATTCCATTAAACACAACAATGGCCTAAAATCTCCAATTAACTTGCACCCATTACCATCACAATCCCATCATCAGCCACAGTTTTAGCGTCAAACAACCACCTAAACAGAAAAAACTCATGAACCAAAAGCACCCAAACATTTAGAGGCAACACCTTAACTTGTTGTCAATTGAAATGGGTTGTGTTTGGTTGTCTAAACTTTTAGTGAGATGTTGTGTTGAATAGAGCTGTTCATATTACACAACCCAAATGTTTTTATTTTGATTTTGATTTCTTTAATTTTGTACATTTTGTACATTTTTATGTTTTATCTATGAATTGATGAGGTAGGTAATGGATCTCTAATTGAGCTAACCTTAAGTGGATAAAATAACATTTTTATAAACCATAGGTGGCAATGTGATAACGTGACTAATCACATGTGGGTAATGGCTCTCTTATTCTTTACATTTTTTACTCTTATTCTCTACCAAAAAAATAAAATAAAAAATGAAAGTTACATTTTTCTATAACTATGTCATCAAAGTATAAATAAGAGTACTATTTTTTGAACTTCCTATTTTACGTAGTAGTTCTGACTAGTAAGATGACAGCAAGGGTGGCGAACCAGTTTTATCTCAAGGATGGCGTGCCTAAAAAGTTGGTTGCATCAATGATGAAACATCGACCTTACAAATTTCATGTATCATCTTAAGAGGGTGACATTTTCTGCTCCTCAACATGGTCATCCTTAATCTCACGTCTAGGAAACATTGAAGCTTCAATTACAAATAAACTGAAGCTTTAAACCAAAACAAATTTGTACTCCTATTCCAAGTAGATTTCCAAATCACCAAAGGCAAAGCCTAACTTAATAAATTCAAGCCAATGTCAATAGACACAATAAGTGCATACAATTAACAAAATAAAATTACATGACTTGGTTTTTGTTATAATCTAAAAGAAAGATTGCATTAGCTTGCTTTCTAATTACAATTTAAGGAAAGAGGAAATTACATTGTTTAATTTCCTAGTTGCATTCTAAAAAATCAAAATTACATTGACAAAAATCGAATCATACAAATTATTTGCTTTTAATTAAAATTGAGAAGCAAAATGCTGAATAAGAATTCTCCTTCTAAATTAGTTGTAAAGATTATGAAATATACAATATAATAATCTTATCACAAAATAAAATTAACAAGAATATATATATATATATATATGAAAAAAAACATAAAAATTACATTTTTAGGTGTCGAAACTAAAGAATGCATTCTCAAGAAATACCAAATTCTACTGCCTAAACAAAGTGTTAATTGCGTTTTTTTTTTTTTTAATAATACATTTGTATCTAATTTTTCAAATCAGAGATTGAATTCGTAAATCAAAAAAAAAAAAAAAAAAAGTCAAAAGTTTGTGTCATACGTCCAAAAAAAAAAAAAAAAAAAAAAACATAGATAACGTGTAATTCTAGTACCACATAAAAATTACAACTTTTACCACAACTATCTTACAACTTTCAATGTAGTAATACTTAATAACTTAATATTAGTAAAAAAGAGAATTATCTACTAGGCTAAAATAAGAACTCAAAATATCATTATCATTTTGGAGTCATTGTCAATTTGGTTTCTACATTTTGATAGCAATTAAATTGGTTTGCGTTAATTTCAATTTATAGTTATTTTGGGTACAAATTTGAGTTTGTTTTAATTACTGAGTTGATATGTGCATCTATTAAAGTTGAAAATTAATAAATTTGAGAATGACTTATTTGAATCTTTAAATAATATTTTTTTAAATATACTGTAAAACTAATAAAGAAAATCTCAAATTTACTCAAATATAAACTTTTATTCTTTTTTCAAAAACAAGTATATAATTTTTCAATTTTACACTATTTTAAACCTATTTATCAACTTTATAAACCACATTGATAATTTACCTTAAAATTGCTAATTTTGTATTTATCTTAAAATTCGTTCTTAAAGGTGTTGCACATTCTGAGCTCAAAATTAAAATATGACCCTATAAGAGATGAGTCAGTTTTAGATACATTGGGATCAATTGGTACGACTTGATTAGTTAAGATCATGGAAGAAAGATATTCTTGGAGGACTTGATTCTGAACACATATCAAATAGACTCTCACCAAGAAAATACAATGAGCAGTGGTAGATAACAAGAAAAAAGTGGTAATTTGTACAAGGCATGAGCTCCCCCTTCATTTTTTCTTCTATTAAACCCACTAAAAATTCTCGTGGAACTCCATTAAACACAACAATGACTGAAAATCTCCAATTAACTTGCACCTATTACCATCACAATCCCATCATCCGCCACAGTTTTAGCGTCAAACAACCACTCGAAAAAGGAAAACTCATGAACCAAAAGCACCCAAATATTTAGTGGCAACACCTTAACTTGTTGTCAATTGAAATAGGCTGTGTTTTGTTGTCTAAATTTTTAGTGAGATGCTGTGTTGAATAGAGCTATTCATATTACACAACCCAAACTTTTTTATTTTGATTTCTTTAATTTTGTTACGTTTTTTATATATTTATTTTAGTAAATAGTAATATTTATTAGAACACACACGAGAATAATAATACTAGTGTTTTAAACCGGATTTATAATTTAATTGTGAATTGATGAGGTGGGTAATGGATATCTAACTGAGCTAACCTTAGATGGGTAAAGTAAAAAAAAATTAAACCATAGGTGGCAATGTGATAACGTAACAAATCACATGTGTTAAATTGTAATTAACCCTAGAATATATATATTTATATTTTAATAATTAGCCACAAGAAATGTTTTAATGTCCAAGAAATAATGTATAAACTTATGTTTATTTATATGTTTGAAGAACAATTTTTTTAATAAAAAATAATGTAAAAACAATGTTTTAATTTCGTTTTATCATCATTTATTTTGAATCTGGTCTTTTCATGTTTTATTACTTTGGAAGCACAATGCAACACTACAACAAATGATTATTCATTTAGATAAAAATATATAATACATAAACATTAGTTAATCATGAAGAATATGAGACTTGGATCTAAAAATTTGTAGTCACCAATAAACACTATCAACCATGACGATAGCTTTGATATCTCTCTTTGTAAAGTCAATTGGTCATCCCTAAGCCTCTTCTATATTATTATTTCTATGTATACTTTTTTTTCTTTCTTTTTTTTAATATTCATTAGGCTTTTTCAACCATACTCATCATCTTAAACTCTAATTTTTATCCATTATAATATAGGTTGTTGGGAGTTGGCAACAATGGTAAGCTCTCTTACTAGCTTGATATTTTCACAGTTAAACAATTTGTTAGAATTGAAGGTCTTTATGCAATTTGTTAAGTGTTAGGATTTATTCCAGTGCTCTCAATTTTTCCTGGAGCTAAGCAGTATGTTGCTTCATAGGTGTGATTGCAATAATACTGCATGTAACCTGCTAGACTAGTTTTCCCCAATAATTTCTTTTTTATTTACAAAAAACCAAAAACAAAACCTTGACAATGTAATAACTTGTCCCCTCATTTTTTTTCTAATTTTTTTATGGCGATTATATGTTTATCTGTGTTTTTAAATTTATTAAGGAAATTTTATTTATTTGTTTTATAACTAACATTTTCTTGGCTATATTCTCAATTTAAATCTTAAACCCCTGTTGGAGGAAGTACTCCCCTTCAAAGAGCCCTAATTATTCACAAGTTAAATCTTAACTTTTCTAAATGCAATTTGATTATATGTCCCATGTATAAATATATGTATATACATTTTGAAGATTAGAACCCCATGTTATTAACATTAAAGTGCCGAACAAACCAAAACGTAAGAAACCTTGTACATATGCATCATGATTTAAAATACTACTATTAAAATGATGATGTAGTTTATGATTATGGTGTTTAAATCATAATGGGGTTTAGGAGAAAAGGTGAAGAGAACCACCCACACATTGCAACAGTAAGGCTTAAATCTTGAGGACAAGATTTTTTGAAGGGGAGGGAATTGTTGTCTTAAGGACATGTGGTAGCCAAGCCAACTGCAATCAATTCAAATTACATGTACATATGAGGATAAAAAAAATAAAAAATAACAACTGCTAAAAACAAATAACCTACCTAACCTTAATGTATTTAATTTATTTTGTAAGTAAAGTACAAACGTTATTTAATATTGCTTTAATGTTTTTTTTTTTTTTTTCCTTTTCCTTTTTCCATATTTGGATTCTATTTATTTATCATTGACCATGTAATATTGCTTTAAAGTTTTTTTTTTTTTTTTCCTTTTCCTTTTTCCATATTTGGATTCTGTTTATTTATCATTGACTATGTAGACGGTGTATCGCACATATATTTATTAGGAACTGGCTTAGTTCTAGTATTCTTGTGCATTGGATTTGTTAGGATACTCATGTCAAACTTTTGTTAAATGTCCATATCTTAGTAGGCGCCAGTCTTCTTCACCTGACCATTGCATCAATATGGATCAAATAATCCGTTGGGTGTACATTCAGAGATGGATAAAATTGCTTTTTACCCAAGCTCGAGAAATGCAGCTGCGATTGGCTTCTCACAGTGCACAGAGCACCGGATTCATTCTTGCCATAATTATTATAATTGAGTCATTGGGACACTTGTGCAATCAAAACAATCTATTAGAACGGAAGAAATAATTTAAAAGAGTATGATATTTGTTCGTTCTGAAATAAATTGGATATCATTAAAAAAAAAGGAATGTTGATTGTGTCCGTACAAGTTTATAAATGTCAAGTTCAAAGGTGTGGATGGTAACTTGTGGGTTCTAATTATTAACCTCAAGCGTGTTAATGTATTTTAATCATAGTGCCTTGGCGTTTATAAGGGGGCTTCTCCACACACACACACACAAGAGACCCATATATCAATAGAATGATAAGAGTACTAACCATAGGAGTTATGAAATTTGTGCAAAACAAATATATACACTCTATTTTATTTTTCCCCTTCGAAAAGTCAAGCTATAAAGTCGTATAATAATTTAAGACTTGCTGAAAATATAACGTTGCTTCATAATGGACGGCATTTGCATGGGTAGGATATATTAATTAGATTATTAACTATAAAAAATATCGGTAGACAAATACACAAATACAGGAGCACACAAGTCATTTTTTTTAGACGCACTTTACAAAAGGACCAAAAGGACTTAGCCAAAATAGTAATCTCCGAAGTCATAAAAATCATAGTCAGAGAAATCATCATAGGATAAATCGCTTTCCCCTGAGAATTCATAATGCCCATAACCCTCAGAGAGAGAGACGTAATCTATGTCCGACATACCAGATGGGTCGTCTTCATCAAAAGATCCACCATCATCAATTTCAGCAGCAAATTCATAGTCATCAGTGGGATCATCGGGACGCCGCAAGCTTTTAATCCGTTCAGCACATCTTTTTCCCAAATCCCCAGATAGATTGACATTGAAACATCGCCTTAGGTCAAGTGATTCAAGGTGAGGACAACCATTAAGTATGGCATTCAAGCCATCATTTGTCAGCTGATTTCCAAAAAGCTGGAGGTGGCGCAATTCAGGCATGCTCTCTGCAACAGCAACTGCCTCCTCATCGCACTCTATGTGAACGCTTCTAATCCCCTGCCGGTTCAATTTGAATGATTTCAAAAGAGGACAACAGCGCCCCAAAGCCATCAGAGGTTCTTTTGAAAATAAACAAATTGTAATCTCCAGCTCCTCCAATAATGGAAGTTTTGCAGCTGCTTCATTCAATCCCTCATCCATAATGTGATAGCAAGAAACAAGACGAAGGCGTCTAAGCTGACTTGAACTGCCAAAATACCAGAAGATTTGATAAATAAAATAAAAAAGAACCGGCAGTTATAAAGTAAATACAAAATTGTGGAAGAATTCTGCATCTACAAATCCCTTTTTGGAGAACAAATAGCTTGAGCCCACCATATATAGATAGTGAACTGCAGTAAGTGATCAAAGAAATATTTTTCTAGAACCAGCAGCCCATTGGGGCTCATAATTCTATAGGAGGGCTTGAATGTGTTGTGCTGTCTATCTAGTTGGGAACATTCTCTAAACCAAATCATCCACGAAACCAATTAATAAAATCCCATGCCCAAAGCTTCCTACCTGAATTTGAAGCTATCAACCCAAGTACTTGTGACCATGTGTCAGCTGACAACATAAGCAAGCTTGCCCAAATATCAAAAACAAGCAAACTATCCCAAGTTTGTAACACATCAATTGAAAACACAGAATACAGCCTAAAGTAGTAGACTAGTAATCAGTATCTAGTAACATATAGTCATAGCCCTATAAATGAGTATTAGTTTACATATGCTGATACTAGGGAAAAAAAAAAAGGCTTTCTTTAATATAGGCCAACTATAATACTACATAATAAAATTGCACTTGTGGCATCATTTTAGAGAAGTCACTGCTGCACCAATTAGACCTAATTATAATAGACCAAGGTTCTAATGAATTACACAAGCCTCATGGATGTTTAAATCCTTAATTAAAACATGAAAGGAGTCCAAATGTACTGAGGGTTGAACAATAGGCAATATTATGCAAAGGTAATTTAAATGATCAGTTTGATTAAAGTCCTCAACAAATTGCAAGAGATGCAAATTTACTTATTCGTCAATTGATAATTGGCTCAATGTGCATGAAGTATACAACAAACCACACAGTGTGCGCAAGAGTGACAAAACTGATAGCACCCCAAATTTTAATGAAGATAAAAAAAGAGTTAACCTATTTTTCTCTTTGACATAAGTGGTCATTGGTGAAGGACAGATTAGATTATTAGAAATATGTATACATGTTCTTGTGGAGTGCTTTATACTCAATAAAACTTGTAGATTTTAGGGTTAGGTATAGGGCTTTTAGCTTGAATATGGCTTGAAAAGATTGGATTTTTAAGGAGAAAACTAGCTGTTGAGTGTGTTCCCAAATAAAATATGGGGGGATTGGGGGAGAGAAAATTATACACCTTCAATCAAGTATTATTGGGGAAATGGTCATAATATTTTGAAGATGCAGGAGATCAATTTTGAAGAAGAGTGATTGGTGCGGGAATTGGGGAAACTTGGGGTCAATGGACAATGGGGTCTATCAGCAGTAGTCAGGGGTGTGACCTATGGAGGAGTATAAGGGTAAAATGATGAGGAAACTTGGGCCAATGGACAATGTAAATGGTACACCAGTCATGCTCATGGGTGTGGCCTATGGAGGAGTGTAAGGGTTGGATAGGATAAGTGCACGAGGTACATTTGTTATGAGATTGGGGATGGTCATAGGGTAAATTTCTATACAAGGCACAGTAATCTTGTACTCTCTTTGTTTTTTGATTGTAAGTTATAGTCACCCAATGGGTCATGAACCTAGAGTGTAGTAATCATGTACTGAAAGAGAGATACCCAGATTTGTATTCAATTGCTGTATATAAAGACACTTCAGTGCATATGTATTCGGAGCAAATAAACGAGGGGGATCTCAATAATGGAATATTAAAATTGCACGTGATTTTTAAAGCTGGGATCTCTTTTTTTTTTTTTTGATAGGTAATCAGTGTAGTTATAATGTTACATTGACTATATATATATATATAAATATATATATGTATATATATTTATATAAGAGTTACACCTTTTTTTGGACCATTGATTATTATTAGATCAAAGGGTGAAAAAATAGTCATAGTAATGTCATTATTATTTTCTAAAAATTAGGGATTTAGGCATTAACTCTTCTTATTAAAGGGGGAAAAAAAACACAGCATTAACTCCCACTTTCCTCCACATCATCATCTTCTTCCTCTCATCCTCTCTCACATCTTTTTTCCTGCACTATGTACCTAGGTCACCATCATATATTTCTACTGGAAAATTTTAGAAATAGTCACAATCATTTTAGAGAAAAATTGTTGAGGATGAGTATTTCTACGGATAAAAAGAACGCATGGCCAAAGCCAATTTAAAAAATTAGTACTCTAACAACGTGATACCATCTCTTAGCCATATCATCATCTCCCACTATGGTCCTTGAATGATCTTAAAAAAGATGGGCTCCCTTACATCAATATATGCAAAGCATCATGGTTTATGGCAAAATAGGCTAGTACTTTCGTGGCGTTATTTTTCTTTGTATAATGAACAAACACTCCAAGGACCACCACCTTAGAGTTGAACCTTAATGTCCTCCATGATATGGCCCCACAGTCTCTAATGCTTGCCATACTCCAAAATAACCTCTACAGTGAAAGTCACAGCAAACCTAAGTAGCTAAATATACAATCAACATTTGTCTTGCTTCCTTATGATTTGTTTGCACGAGAGCAAGAAGATTATGTGAGAGAGGAAGAACATGATGGCTTTTTTCTTTTTTCTTTTTTTTTTTTCCTTTGATAAGAAGAGTTACTGCCTAAATCACTAATTTCTAGAGAATAATAATGACATTACCGTGAGTGTGTTTTCACCCTTAGATCTAATAGTAATCAATGATCCAAAAAAGATGTAACTCTTTTGAAGTTATACCGGGTGTAACTTGAACCCATCTCTCTCTCTCTCTCTCTCTCTCTCTCTATATATATATATAAAGGAAAACGAGTTCACAATGATGAACCCAAAAGAACAAAGATCAAGCAGCTATTCTAAGAGAGACAAGGAAATCTATGCTGGATGAGCAATCCTAGAAACCCCAACATCGAGACCAACCAAAAAGAGTTCACTGGCACAAATCTTTTAAATGGGTCAGTCAGTTCTCTTTTCAATATCCCTTATTCCAAAATCCTTTTTTTTAAGATTTTATTCAAAAGAGACTACTTCATGCAAAACGGGAAAAAAGTATCCCAAACAAATACAACAGATTATATACAAAAAGACAGTTCCAATTACATGAGAAGAATTAAGTGCAAGTTAAGCTATAGTTCCCTGGCCAATTATCCAATTTAGAGTCAATGTTTAGAGTAAATCGACGCCAACTTGATTTGACAACTGAAGTACAAGTTCAGGGACTAAATTATATTTTAGCCAAAGATATAAACAAAAATGAACAATTCCAATTACACCAAAAAAGCAAAATGTGACAGATATATCAAAAATCACTGACTATTAATTATGAAATTGAGAGAGCATATTGAGAGAAAATATAGAAGAGACCTGTGGGTGATGTGTTTGAGGAGATCATCAGTGCCGAAGTACTCGATGCTGATATCACGCAACTGACCGGAGCTGCGATCGATGGCGTGGCGGCACATCTTCTCGAGGTGATCGAGGTCCCAGTACTCGTGATTGCGCATGTCGATGGCGCGCCACATGGAGGGGTCTTTGCAGAGATTGCGCCAATGCATGCACACCTTCTGCGCGCTCTCCAGGATCTCGATTGCTCCCAGTCTCTGCAGAATCGACGCCGTCACGTCCCTCGGAAGTTCCAGCCAGTTCCTGTACTGCTCACTACGAGTAGAAGAAGAAGAAGATGAAGATGAAGATGGGGACTCCATTTTCGTGGTTCAGATTTTACATACTTAGGGAAATTCTGGAAAATGGAAATGGGACTTTCTAGGGTTTGGAATTTGGGTGTGTTTGAGAATTTTGACTCAATTGAATTAAGTGATGGAAGGGATACATGACTTGCCACGATTTTTTTAAATCCTGTGCGATCGGGCGGTTTTTATTTTTATTTTTTTCATAAATAAATAAATAAATATTGTGTTATTAGTTCCCTAAATAATCTTTAATAACCAAAAAAAGACCTCAAGAATATTTTTGATAATTGAATAGTTGTAATGGGAAGGGACATTTCAACCGAGAATGTCGGGGACATATAAAAAGGTGATAACTAATTAAACTATAAGCTTGTTAATGTATTTTTTGTCATACTAAAAGTTATAATCTCATTAATGTACACTTTGTCATATTAATCATTCACCGTTTAATTTGAGAGTTCAATTGTTAATGGTCCCATAATATAGACCTTGATTTTTCAATAAAGTTACATCATTTATCAAACCAAATATAAAATATAATTTTTAATATTTTATAAATTGGATTCACTAATTGAAAAATTTTACGTATCCTCGAACTCTCTTTTCACATTTATAGTAAACCCTACCATAAATTTAATGAGTAAATTCTATCATAAATTCATATTATGAGAGTATCTAAGAATTACACTTCACTCTCCAGAGAAGGACAAGAAAATAAAAGCTTTGTATAGTGATAGATTCCAAGGAATTGTAGGCCCTATGAAATTTGCTTAAACATATAAACTAATCACAGGATGGATCCTAATTATATATACATATAATAAATCCAACTAGGAGATGTTATCACACCATTTTTTTTCAACTCTATTTTTACCCCTTTTCAAAAGTCCACCTATAAAGTTATATATTAATTTAAGATTTGCCAAAATGTCACGTTACTTTTACTGAACGACGGCATTTGCATAATTAGGATATATTAATATTAGTTTATTAGAAAATATATAAGTTCAAACTTCATGTCTAAATAAAATTCAAAATATTGGTAGCGAATACTGAAATGCAGAGCACATAATAAGTCATTTTGTTTAGGTGCGCACTTTACAAAAGGACTTGTCAAAAAATATAATTTCAAAGTTTTGATACTCAGTGAAATCATCATAGGAGAAATTGGTGTCCCCTGAGAATCCTTGATACCCATAATCATCAGAGAGGTCATCCAATATACTCCCAATCCTCACTGTATTTTCTAAAGTAATCATCATAGGAGAAATCACTGTCGTAGTAACACTCATAATCATCAGAGAGGTCATCTATATCCATCCAATACGGAATGTCTTGCTCAAAAGATCCATTATCAGAAGTTTCAACAATGAGTCTACAGTCATTAGTAGAATCATTGGGAAGCCGCAAGTTTTTAATCCGTGCACATCTTCTTCCCAAATCTCCAGACAGAGTGACATTGAAACATTTCCTTAGGTCAAGTGATTCAAGGTGAGGACAATTGTCTAGTATGGCCTGCAAGCCATCATTTGTCAGCCTATTTCTAATAAGCTGGAGGTGGCGCAGTTCGGGCATGTTCTTTGCAACAGCAACTGCCTCCTCATCACATTGTATGCCAGGGAGTCTATACCCATGGTTCCATTTGAATGATTTCAAATGAGGACAATGGCGCCCCACAGCTTCAATAGTTTCATCTGACAGTAAAGAACTCGTAATCTCCAGCTCCTCCAATAATGGAAGTTTTTCAGCCATTTCAATCAATCCCTCATCTGTAATTTCATAGCAATCAAAGAGCCGAAGGCATCTGAGCTGACTCGAACTGCAAAAATACCAAGGATGTGATAAAAAAAATGAACCAGCAGTTATAAACAGACGGACAAAGTTTGGCTCCATACTATTTGAAGCTATCTTTTCTAACCTATTATGGCAAATTATAAGACTATCCATATGTATTATTTAAACAAGTCACATGACTCATTAAAAAAATAATGTAGCTAAAACAACATTTGAATGGTCTTTTCAATTGTCACATGGTAGGTTGAAATAAGATAGCTCCAAACATTCTTAGAGCCAAACTTTTTCCTAAACAGACATGTAAACACAAAAATATGGAATGATTTTGCATCTGCAAATTCAATATTGGAGACAAATAGCTTGAACCCACCATATAGATTGTGAACTGCAGTACGTCTACTGTACACAGGAAAATTGTTCAAGGAACAGAAAACAACGTATCTAGTTGGGAACATTATCTAGGCCAAATCACCCAAGCTTCATTCCTGAATTTGAAGCCATCAATCCAAGTACTTGTGACCATCAGTTAACAACATAAGCAAGCTTGCCCAAATATCAAAAACAGGCAAACTATTCCAAGTTTGTAACTCCTCTACAGAAAATAAAGGATATATATGTACTCCTCAAGCATTTTTAATTCCTTGATTTAAACATTAAGAAGGAAGCCCAAATGTAGTGATTGTTGAACAATAGGCATTATTATGCAAAGGTAGTTTGAACAGTCAATCTGATCATTTGATCCAAGACACACAACAAATTGTAGGAGGTGCAAATTACTTTATTCGTCAATTGATATTTGGTTCAATATGCATTAAATATCCAAAAAATTGGGGTTAAATGTGGTTGCAACAACCAATCATTGTGTGCAAGAGTGATAAAAATAATAACACCCCAAATTTTACTGAAGAAGAAAGAACAAGTTAAGTCATTTCTCTCTTTGATATAAGTGATCATTGGTGTAGGACAAATTAAAAACAGACTGTATACATGTGCTTGTGGTGTGCTTAAAGTTTATAATACTTGTAGATTTAGGTCTAGGGTCTGTAGTTTGAATATAGCTTGAAAGGTTGGATTTAAGGGGTGAACAAGCTGCTGTGTGTTCTCCAATAAAATATAGGTTTTTTTTTTTTTTTTTTAGAATCAAGCATTATCTAGGGAAATGGTTGTGGTACTTTAAAGAGGCAAAAGATCAATTTTGAAAAAGAATGATTGGTGAAGGGAAGCTCAGGGTCAATGTACAATGGAGAGGAACAGAATTTGAGGGTGCAATTTGTAATTTGGCCTTTCGTTTTTTGTGGACAGCAACTTGGTAAAAAACGTAGACAAGGGACAATCTCATAAAAAGAGAGACAACTTCCATATATTAGTGTTGTATTGTGCAAATGTTACAGGAAAACAATGGATCATTTGTTGACCCATTGCACAATGGCTCCTGAATTATGGGCTTTTTACTTTTGTAATGTTTGGAATACAGTCATGATGCCTAACAGCCTAAGAGGGTTATCATCTATGAAGCACGGGTGCGTTTCGGGACTCGGGTGCGGGTGCGGGTGCGGGTGCGGGACTCGGCAATTTTTGAAAAAATAGGGTGCGGGTGCGGCGGGACTCGGCGATTAAAAAATTATTAAAAATATTTTTATTTATATTTTCTATATATTTTTACTATAAAAATATTCTTAAAAAACACATTAATATACTTGATTCATAAAACAAAGAAAGAAGAAGGCAAAAATCACATCTGAGGTCAGAATTTCGGCTGCTCCGGCGAGTTTTAAGGCCAATTTCGGCCGATTTCGGCCGATTTCGGCCGTTTCCGGCCTGTATCGGCCGTATCGGTCTCCGGCCGATACGACCCGATATGGCCGATACAGGCCCGATTCTGGCCGAATCAGCCCGATTCGGCGCGAATCGAAGCCGATTCGGCCCGAATCGAGCCGCGTCGGCGCGAATCCAGCCGATTCGGCTCGAATCCGAGAAAAAAAAAAACTCAGACGCGGCCGGACTCGCGGTCAACCGCGTCGGACGCCGCGTCCCGCGTCGCGCCGCGTCGGACTCGGGTGCGCCACCCTCCCAGCCGCGTCCGTGCTTTCTAGGTTATCATTGTTCTTTTTGGCTGGAGAAGCTGCTTTGAAAAGCATAGGAGTTCATTTGTCCGGAAGGCACACCTCTTTGCTTAATGTGTGGATAATTTGGAGGAAAAGGAATAGTGGCATCTTTAATAGAGTGGAGCTAATTGTTACTGAGCCTGAGACTCTGAGTTGAAATCCAACACTTGAGATCTTTATTCAAGTGGTCCAAAAGAATAGGCACAATTGAATTCAGTCCCTTTCTTTTTTGTATGTAATTATTGATTATTTTTTATAAGTAGGAGTAACTTGCATAGAACCAACAATTGACCTGATTAAAAGACTATTTCACTGCTTTATTGAGTCCACTACCAGTTCATTAGTTGAATTGTAGACTTGAGACTTATTATTTCATACATTTTATAGTTACTAAAATAATTAATAAAAAAAAATACAAACATGTTATATATATTCAAAGAAAAAAAAAAGAATTGAACAATGAGCTCAACAAATGACTTAGTTATAAAACAAGTAAAGAAAAATACATCACATGACATAAACACATTATTCATGTACATTATTCAAAATCAAAAAAGAGAGAAGAAAAGAGAAAACTTTGGGCTATTCAGAGGCAGTGATAGAGAGAGAGACACTCTATCCATGCATGATTTCAATAACACAACATGATTCCTATTATCAAAATCTGAATATCTCTTGAGCAGTGTAGTCAAAGGCAAGCCAGGCACTCGCCTAGGCGCCTGTGTGAGGCGAGGCGCCTTAAAGGCTCTAAAGTGAGGTGCCTTTAGTGAGGCGCTCACCTTTAGAGTCTAAGTGAGCAAGGTGACTGCCTTAAGCCATAAAAAAGGTGCTATAAGGCGAGAACTTCAAGTTTTTTTTTTTAAGTTTTTTTTTTCTTTTTTAAATAAAAAGTTTGTTGTGAAACCTATTTTTAAATTATTAATTTCAAATGGCATGTTATAAAACCTATTGTTAGTTAAATTAATTTACAAATTTTTTTTAAAAGACTTATTGTTATATTGAAGCTTATTGTAAATCATATTTTTAGAACTAACTGATAGAGCCTAAACCATGTTAATCCTATTTTGAAATAATTTGATGGACCTAATATCTTCATGCTACACATTGAAAAACACTTCATTATAATATTATAATACACTAGGTACATATGATTTAAATTCTATATGTATAATAAATATATTGACAATGTGGCACCTTGCTTTACTCGGGCTAGAGCCTTTTTGTCGCCTCACGCCTCAGGCAATACAAGGTCTCTTTCACCTTTGACTACCTTGCTCTTGAGTAATATCTATTAGGACTTGGACTCCTAATTCATGGGAAAACACCAACCTTAAAGCTAGGATGCACAGACACAGACACGGGTAAAGGTAGAGCAATTTTTGAAAAATCATAACGTGATACAACAGATAGGACATCTTTACGACACAACACAGATATGGCGTGTCCGTGCATCCTAGCCTTAAAGTGCCCATGATGGTTAATTTGGCATTTCAAATCCAAATTCAAGTATCCAAACGCAATCAATCATAAAGTTCTAGACTAATCGTTTGCCCCAAAAAAAAAAAATCACGGATACCCCAAATTACAAAGTCAACCATAATTTATTGAAAACAAAAAACCCAACTTAGAAATCATTTTATTAAATTAGCATTTGCATTTGGTTTTTCTAGAGTTTATTATAAAAATAAAATAAAATAAAATAAAAAACCCCAAATATCAAAAACTGAAAATGCAAAAACAAAAATTTAACCAAAAAAGAAGAAGAAGAAGTTACCTTTGGGCGATATAATTGAGGAGTTCATCGTTAGCGAAGTACTCAATGTTGATACCTCGCAATTGGCCACAGCTGCGATCGACGGCGTTGCGGCACATCTTCAGGGGGTCGAATGGCCCGTCTTCCCATTCGCAGAGATTGCACATGTTGATGTCGCGCCACATGGAAGGTTCTTTGCAGATACTGCGCCACAGCGTGCACACCTTCTGTGCGGTCTCGAGGATCTCGACCGCACCGAGTCTCTGGAGAATCGACTCCGTCACGTCCCTCGGGAGCTCCAGCCAGTTCCGTGGAATCTCCTTTTTCCTCCACACTTTCTTAATTTGCTTTTTCGAAGAAGACGAAGGAGCACGAGAAGTAGAAGAAGAAGAAAAAGGAGTAGTAGGCTCCTTTTTCTTCCATACTTTCTTTTGAGGCACTTTCGGATTGGGATTGTCTCGGAATTTGAATTTCTGCATTTGGATTTTGAGTTCGGCGCTGAGAATTGGAATTTCTAGGGTTTTGGATTTGGTGTGCCGTAGTTTCTGGGAGATGAGATTTTGAGAGAGAGAGAGAGAGAGAGAGAGTGAAAGAAAATGAATATGGAAAGTTTTGTATATCGGTATATATATGGCTTGACACGTTTTTTCTTTTTTAAATGCCTATACAATCGGGCGGGTTGGTTTTTTTTTTTTTTTTAATATTTTATTTTATTTAAATAAAATTAATATGGTTTTTTTTTTTTTTTCAATTTCAAAAAATAACAATGGGCTTTATAAGGAAACAAAAGAAAGTTTTCAAAACCCATCTTTTCGATTCATGAGACCCAGAATTTGATTATGAGTAGGCCCAATTAAAATCACATAGAAAATCTTGCAATGATATGCTCTAAATCTTGCTTTTAACTCAGTTTTAGTATTTTTTTTGAAAGCCTTAAATCTCAATTAGAGTGGCATTTTTTCTTACTTAAAACTTAAAAGGATGTTTACAACACTGAGGCTTTTTTTTTTATTCGTTTAATTAAAATGTATAATAACATGTTTAGGGAAAAAAAAAAAAAAAATCAAATTGTGAATCCATTAAAGTTATCTCCAATAGGGAAAAAATGATGACAAGTTACAAAAGTGATTGCATTATCATGGGAAATGATGCTATGAAACTTGCTTAACATAAAATTTTTCTTTGAGAAGATGATTGACATAAAATTTAGTCATACAATGGATCCAAAATATTTTATAAGTTAAGAGTCTTGTAACTTAATTAATTTGCACTTTATCGTGTGTTCATAACATCCAAAATTCAAATCCCACATTCCTTGTTGTAAGTTGTAATTATCGAATTAGAAAAATTAATAATAATAATAATAATAAAAACAAAACAAAAGTCCAGCTATGAGGTTATTTAATAATTTAAGACTTGCTGGAATGTAATGATACATTTACTGAATAGCATTTTCAGGGATATGATATATTAGTTAATTAGAGACTATAAATAAAAATTTCAGATCTAATCACCAAAGTACTCCTAACACAAAATATTCAAAAGTGTAGCACAAAAGTCATTTAGTGTAGATGCACTATACAAAAGGACTAGCCAAAAAACTCTGAAGTCATTAATTGGATACTAGTAGATAGGATCGTTATCAGAGTCATCATCAAAAGATTCATCATTATCGGGGTCGTCATCAAAAGATTCATCATCATCGGAGTCGATGGGGTTGTTATCAGAGTCATCATCAAATGATCTATCATCATCGGGGTCGTCATCAAAAAATTCATCATCATCAGAGTCGATGGGATTGTTATCAGAGTCATCATCAAATGATCCATCATCATCATCATGAATGTCGTCAGAGTCATCATCAAAAGATTCATCATCATCATGAATGTCGTCTGTGTCTTCATCAAAAGATCCATCATCATCATGAATGCGGTTGGATTCCTCATCAGAAGATCCATCATCATCATGTATGTCAGCAACAAATTCATAGTCATCACCAAAAGATCCATCTTCATCATGAATGTCATCAGAGTCATCATCAAAAGATCCATCATCATCATAAATGTCATCAACAAATTCATAGTCATCAGTGGAATCATTGGAAAGATACAAGCTCTGTTCAGCAATGAATTCATAGCCATCCATGGAATCATTGGGATGCCGCAAGTTTTTAATCCGTTCAGCACATCTTCTCCCCAAATTTCCTGACAAAGTGACATTGAAACATCTCCTTAAGTCAAGTGATTCAAGGTGAGGACAACCATCAAGTATGGCCTGCAAGCCATCATTAGTCAGCTGATTTCCAATAAGCTGGAGGTGGTGTAATTCGGGCATGTTCTTTGCAATAGCAACTGCCTCCTCATCACACTCTGTCTGAGAAAGTCCAGTAGCATACCACCGCTGATTCCATTTGAATGATTTCAAAAGAGGACAACAGCGCCCCACATCTTCCAGAGATTCTTTTGGCAATAAAAAAAGCGTAATGCCTAGCTCCTCCAATAATGGAAGTTTTGCAGTCGCTTCCCTCAATGCCTTTTCTGAAATGCAATCGCAACATACAAGACGAAGGCGTCTAAGCTGACTTGAACTGCATAAATACCAAGGATGTGATAAAAAATGAACTTGAAGTTATAAACAGACAAGTCAATACAAAAATGTGGAAGAATTCTGCAGCTACAAATTCTATATTGGAGGCAAATAGCTTGAACCCACCATATAGATTGTGAACTGCAGTAAGTCAACAAAGAAATTTTCTTTAGGACCTCCAGTCCAGTGTGACTCATAATTCTATAGGAGGGCTGCAATGTATTTGTATGCCGTCTATTTTCTATTGTACACAGAAAAATTTTTGAAAGAAAAGAAAACAACATAACTAGTTGGGAACATTCTCTAGGCCAAATCACCCAAGCTTCCTACCTAACTTTGAAGCTATCAATCCAAGTACTTGTGACCATGTGTCAGCTAACAACATAAGCAAGCTTGCCCAAATATCCAAAAAAAAAGGGTTCAATGGTGTTGCAAATTACTTAATTCGTCAATTGATATTTGGTTCAATGTGCATTAAATATCCAGAAAAAGAGGTTCAATGTGGTTGTAACAACCACTCATTTTGTTGAAGAGTGACAAAACTAATAGCACCCCAAATTTTACTGAAGAAGGAAGAACAAGTAAAGTTATTTCTCTCTTTGATACAAGTGATCGTTGGTGTAGGACAAATTAGAAAGAACCTGTATACATGTGCTTGTGGTGTGCTTAAAGTTTAATAATACTTGTAGATTTAGGTACAGGGTCTGTAGTTTGAATATAACTTCGAAAGGTTGGATTTAAGGGGTGAACAAGCTGCTGAGTGTGTTCTTCAATCAAGCATTATTGAGGAAATGGTTGTGGTACTTTGAAGAGTCATAGGTGTGGGGAAGCTTTGGGGTATATGGACAACTGGGAGAGTCAGCAGTAGTCATGGGTGTGACCTATTGAGATCTTTGTTCAAGTGGTCCAAAACAATAGTATTTTAGGAGTACTTTTCATAGTCAACAAAACTAGTCCACTGGTTCATTAGTTGAACAGTAGACTTAATAATTATTATTTCATAGTACAAAATTGACATTTAA
Source organism: Quercus lobata (assembly GCF_001633185.2). Taxonomy (NCBI): domain Eukaryota; kingdom Viridiplantae; phylum Streptophyta; class Magnoliopsida; order Fagales; family Fagaceae; genus Quercus; species Quercus lobata. Next base: position 54,191,488 of record NC_044908.1, read on the forward strand.
AACACAGAAAAATTCGTACTTTAACAAATCAAATTACACCAAAATCAAATGAATAGAACAAAATCAAACAGATATATCACAAATCGAGATGGAAAAAAAAAATAAAAATAAAAAAAGTACCTTTGGGCAATGTAGAGGAGGAGCTCGTCTGAGCCAAAGTTGTCGATGTTGATATCTAGCAGCTGGCCGAAACTGCGATCGATGGCGTGAATGCACATCTTCTCGAGACAGTATCGCATTGGCATGTTAATGGGGTCACCGAGACTACGTGTGCAGTAGCTACTGCGCATGTCGATGGCGCGCCACATGGAGGGGTCTTTGCAGAGACTGCGCCACAGCATGCACACCTTCTGCGCGGTCTCCAGTATCTCGACTGCCCCGAGTCTGTGTAGAATCGACGCCGTCACGTCCCTTGGGAGTTCCAGCCAGTTCCGGGTGGTCTCCTTTTTCTTCCTCCATACTTTCTTAGTTTGCTTTTTCGAAGATGAAGAAGAAGGAGCAGAAAATGGAGCAGAAGGAGAAGGAGGAGGAGGAGGAAGAGGCTCTTTTTTCTTCCATACTCTCTTTGGTGGCATTTTGGGATTTGGGTTTTCTCGAAATTGGTATTTTTTGCATTTGATTTTGATTTGGGCAGTGGAGGGGTAATGATATTTCTTCCATAATGATATTTCTAAGGGTTTTTTTTTTTTTTTTTTTGGTATTAGGTATCTAAATACCGTTTATTTTTGTTAAAATTAAAAAATTATTGTTAAAAATATTATAAATAAAGATAAAAGTTAAAATAGTACGATAAAGTCCATAAATAATATTAAAAGTACAGTAGAATTATGAATAATTATAAAAATAAATTGAATAATAAAATAATTTTAATTTTTAAGTGCAACCTAAACGCACACCTACTGTGATTAATATCGCCTGAGAAAAGAGACGAGAATGGATGAAAATCAAACGTTATCCCATATATATATATATATATGTATATATATAGGGCTTGATATGATTTTTTTTTTTTTTTTAATTCCTGTGCAGTCGGGCGGTTTTTATTTTTATTTTTTTTAAAATAAATATGGGTGTAATTTTTTAATTCCGAAAATATACCTTCAATTACCGAAATGAACGTAACGACACTTTAGCAGTCGGTAATAAAGTTAATCAAAAAGTGTGGAGTCCTTGGGATTACACTTTTTAGTCTTTTCATAATAAATGTTTTTTTATTGAGGGATAATTTTTTTCTATTATCTAGCTAAGACATAAATTAATTTCTTACTTATATTTAGTTAAGACACAAATTAATTTTTAGCATAAATAATGCTTGAATCTTAAATCTCTTATATGATAATATGAGACTTTACTAGTTAAGTTAATTTGAACCCGCACATTTAAAAAGAATCTTAACAATAGTGATTTTTTTTTAGAGATAATTATAACATACTGCTAACCCCGCATCTTGAACTTTTTTTCCCTAAACCCCAAGCAATTTGTGTATAAGGGAGTGCCAACATGCTGCTAACAATAGTGAATTTAAGAAAACACATATAAATAAGACTGATATTGTATGTACAAAATAAGTGAGGAGACTATTGATCATTTTCTTCTTTATTGTGGATGAGAATTTCCAAACAAGATTCCCTTTGTTGGGAGAAAATTCATGGCATATTTGCAAACTCATTTCTTTTCTTACTTTAAAGGATAATTACAACACTTTTTTCCACCCTTTTCCCTTTCAATTAAAATGTATGATAAGTGATGATATATATATATATATATATAATCAAAATGTAGATCTATTAAAGTTATCTCCAATAAAACAACGAAGAAGAGAAGTTTAAGAAAATGATTACATTATCCAAGGCAAAGTAACCGCGGAAAAATGAATGTTATTGTAGTTCATAAAACCCGAAAGTCTCTCCAGAGAAGGTTTTAAAACAAAATATAACAGAAGAGCACTTTTATATATATATATATATATATATATGTATTTATATTTATATTTATATATCCATGGATTGTTGAGAACAACAGGCTTTGTCAAATTTGCTTGACATAAAAATTAGTCACATGATGAATCCAAAATATTTTTTCAAGTAAATCCAACTAGGAGGTTTTACACTATTTGTTTAACTCTAATTTTTCCACCTTCAAAAGTAGATGTATAAGTTTCGCTGAAATGTAAGAAGGCATTTGCAGGGATAGAAACTATATTAAAATTTCAGATCTAATAACTAAAGTATTACTAATACTAAATATTCAAAATAAGTGCAGCACAAAAGTCATTTTGTTTAGATGCACTGCACAAAAGCACTAGTCAAAATAAAAATCTCCCAAATCATTAATATAAGTCGGTGGGATCGTAGTCCGAGTCATCATCAAAAGATCCATCATCATGAATGTCATCAACGACTTCATCATCCTCAGTGTAATCTAGGGAATAAACAATATCCAAGCCTTCATCAAAAGATCCATCATCAGCGACGAAACCATAGTCATCAGTGGAATCATTGGGATGACGCAGGTTTTTAATCCTTTCAGCACATATTCTTCCCAAATTTCCTGACAGAGTGACATTGAAACATTTCCTTAGGTCAAGTGATTCGAGGTGAGGACAACCATCAAGTATGGCCTGCAAACCATCATTTGTCAGCTGATTTCCAATAAGCTGGAGGTGGCGTAATTCGGGCATGTTCTTTGCAATAGCAACTGCCTCCTCATCACACTCTGTCTGAGAAAGTCCAGTAGCATACCACTGCTGATTCCATTTGAATGATTTCAAAAGAGGACAACAGCGCCCCACAACTTCCAGAGATTCTTTTGACAAGGAACAAAGCGTAATGTCCAGCTCCTCCAATAATGAAAGTTTTGCAGCCACTTTGCTCAATCCCTCATCCAAAATGCTATAGCAACATACAAGACGAAGGCGTCTAAGCTGACTTGAACTGCAAAACTACCAATGATGTGAATAAAAAAAAAAAAAGAACTAGCAGTTATAAACAGACAAGTAAATACAAAAACGTTGAAGAATTCTTCATCCTACAAATTCATTATTGGAGACAAATAGCTTGAACCCACCATATTGTGAACTGCAGTAAGTCATCAGTGAAATATTCTTTAGGACCTCTGGTTTATTGTGGCCCACAATTCAATTGGAGGGCTGCAATGTGTTGATGTACTGTCTATTTTCTATTGTACAAACAGAAATTGTTCAAAGAATGGAAAACAATATATCTAGTTGGGAACATTCTCTAGGCCAAGCAATCCAAGCTTCCTACCTGAATTTAAAGCTATCAATCAAATTACTTGTGACTCTCTGTCAGCTGACAACATAAGCAAGCTTGCCCAAATATAAAAAACAAGCAAACCATACGAAGTAAAGCTTACATATGCTGATACTTTTTGGGATTTTTTTTTTTTTTTTGGTGGTAGGGGACTGGGGGGAGGGGGAATTCTTTAATTTAGTGACTAAACTGATTGCACCCCAAATTTTTTTGAAGAAAAAAGAATGAGTTAAGCTATTTTTCTCTTTGATATAAGTGATCGTTGGAGTAGAAAAAATTAGAAACAACCTGTGTACATGGGCTTGTGGTGTGTTCAAAGTTCCTAATGCCTGTGGATTAAGGCTTAGGTTTTGTTGATCAGTAAGTGTGAAAACTTATTAAGAATAGAGGGAAAACATTACATCCACTGTACATAGGAAGTGTACAGACGCTGTAAATGGGAATCAGTTAAGAGTGCATAAATCCAGAAATTCTAGCAAATTATAAAAAGAGTGGCCATAGAACGGCCATCCAGTCAAAAAGAGTACGAAGAAGTAACAACTTTAGATCTGAGGGTGAACACTCAATGTCTTCAAATGTGTGATTATTACACTCTCTCTGAAAAAGCCACATAAGACATAAAGGTATAGCACCCCAAATATCTGCATTTCAATGCCGACCAAACCCCCCCTGCCCAAAACTTCACCAAGACCAAAACGCTCTTAGGTATAACCCGCTAACCCAAACATGTCAAACACCATAGACCATATATATCATATGCAAAGGGGCAATGAATTAACAACTTATCAACGGACTCACCACTTTGCTTACAAATGCAACACCAATCTACCACACAACCCCCTGCTTACAGAGAGTGAGAAACTTAGACACCTTCAATCGAGCATTATTGGGGAAATGGTTTGGTTGTTGTACTTTGAAGAGGCAGGAAATCAATTTTGAAGAAGAGTGATTGGTGAGGGGAAAGCTTGGGGTCAATGGATAACTGAGAGACTCAGCAGTAGTCATGGACTCATGGGTAGTCCAATAAGAATAGGCACATGTGATGCCAAGTTGCCAACACTTCTATTGAAGATATTGATTCCCTTTCTTTAATTTATAATGTAGTTTTTTAGGAGTACTTTGCATTATTATCAAAATAGAACCAACAATGGACCCAATTTAATAGACTAGTTCACTATTTCATTGATTAAACTAGTGGTTTGTTAGTTGAACTGTAGAAAAAGAAATGAACAATGAGCTCAATAAATGAAGTAGTTATAAAGCAAGTATTTTATTTTTTATTTTTTTAAATCACATGACATTATAAATGATCATTAGTGTAGGACAAATTAGAAACAACCTGTATACATGTGCTTGTGTTGTGCTTAAAGCTCATAATACTTGTGGATTAGCATTATGTACTTTTGATCAGAAAGTGTGAATAAGAATAGAGGGAAAAAAGTCAAAAACATTACATCCACCGTACATAGGAAGTTTACAGAGGTTGTGAATAGAAATCAGCTAATAGTACATAAGTTCAAAAAGTCTAGCAAATTAGAAAAGGAGTGGCCACTCAGAACAGCCAAACAATCAAAAAAGTACGAAGAAGTAACAGCTCAGATTAAAGAGCAAGACACTCAATATCTTCAAATGTATGATTATTTCCAAATAAGCCACATAAGACAAAGGTATAGCACCCCCAAATATCTGCATTTCAATGCCGACCAAACCCCCCCGCCCAAAACTCCACCAAGGCCAAAAACACTCTAAAGCATCACCCAAGCTAACCCCAATATGCAGAAGAGAAATGGATTAACAACTGATCAATAGACTCACCACTCACCCCCACTTACAGAGGTTAACCATGGTTATAAATTTCTCCTTAGCGGCTGCTCACGCAAAAAAAAAAAGTTACAGTCATTGGGACCTTTGTCTTGTATATATGTATGATCTTAATAGTAGTAGTAGTAGTAAAAAACTTGTCATTTCCTGATTTTAAAACTTGAGGCAAGCTTCAGCCATCTCAGGGCCTATGAATGACCAAAAAGCCTTACTTTTACAAGCCCATGTACAAATATTTTGCCAATTTTCGTTTATGAGCCCAAAATCCAAATACTAAGAGAGAGCTAGTTATTACACATCGGTGTGTATGAAGTCATGTATGCATTAGTTGAAATCGTGTTTTCAAGATTATAACGGAATGAAAATGCAATTTCGAGATTGTTTGTATGAATGTGTGCAACAAATGTTATACTATGGTTTTAAAAAGTGGAACAGTCAAAGAACTAAAAAATTGTTTGGTTTTCAGTTTTTCTAGTTGAACCACCAATTTGGTTGTTTTATTAGACCGGTTTAGGATCTAGATCTCTGTTAAACCAGCCAATCTGATCTACTTTTTAAAACCACACTAAATACGAATAAGATAAAATAAAAAAAATAAAAAAGGTTGGCTTAACACACACAAAATGATGTTGTGAGGTTATTAAACTGTGGGTTCTTGTTATTATATCTAGTAAATTTTTTGTGGTCGAATAAAAAATCTGAGTTGAAATTCTGATTATATAAAAAATTAATTTGTATTTTGGTTTAATAATAAAGAGTAGTCATTATAGAGCGAATATAATAAATTAAAAATCTATCGTATTTATGTTAAAAAATAATAAAAAACAACCTTTAAATCAACTCCAACCTTTAAAATAGAGGCTCTCCATTTTAAAGTGAAATGGAAAGTAGTCTACTAGTCTTATCCCCTAGAGGGTAGAGGTAGAGGACATGTCTTGGAGGACAGGCTTAGTGTCATCTTGAACTGCTTTGCCCATTGTTGTTGTTGGATTTCATTGAAATCTCTGAAACTTTCATTGTTACCTAGCTCTCTCTCTCTCTCTCTCTTCTGAGTAGTCTCTACTCTCTGTTGCTTTCACAAGAGAAGGCGGAAAGCAGAGAGAAATGAAGGCGTCTTGTGACTGTGTGTGATACAAAATTTAGGCTAAAATTCAATTGAAACGACGGCGTCTTGTGACTGTCTCTCTACTCTCTGTGCATTGATTTTTACTTCAATTGAAAAATTAGACCCTAAGATTAAATTTTGATCAATTTAGTCCTCACTTTTTCAGAGTCCAATTCTGTCAGCAATAAAGCTGTTTAAAGGTTAAACATTTTTTTTAATTAATAAAAATTTAACCAAAAACATTCATGAGACATATCATTTGATAGAATTAATTGTGTGATAAGTATTATTTTAAAAAATAAGGTTTATAAGGCTTCATATTTTAATAAATTTGGACAAAAAGTAAGTACTAAATAAAATAAGTAGAGAATTTATGTGAGATTTGCAAATAGTATGATAAAAAGCAATAAATTGACTTATAATTAAGATCTAAACGCACACAAAAAGGAATTTTAACTTAAAATCTAAAACAAATGGAAACAAGAAAAGAAGAGTAAAAGTACAAAAATTACCCTTCTAATTTGATTAAATTAAGTTTTGGTTCTTAAAATTTAAAAGGTTGTTATTTAGTCCTTAAGAATTCAATAGGTGTTAATTTTTTGTCTAACCTATTAACATCTCACTCAAGTAATCACTTATGTGAAAATAAAATGTTGATGTGACATGTTATTGAGATCTTTGTTCAAGTGGTCCAACAATAATAGGCACATGTGAAACAAACTTTTTTTTTTTGGGTAACGGCAAAATGGTTAGAGGCAGGTGACCAGTGTGGCTTCCCTATCTAGGCGACCACTATTTAGATGCACTTAGCATGGTTATCAAAACAGAACCAACAATTAAATAGACCAATTAAATGGACTTAACAACTATGATTTTATAGTATAATTTTTATAATTCTATTAAACTTAACAATAAACTAAAAATACACAAACAAAAAAAAAACGAACAAAATTCATACAACAATTAACAAACTTAACAATCAGATAAAAATAATAAAAAGTGGATAGTGAAAAAAGAAAGGTACCTTTGGGTGATGTAGGCGAGGAGCTTGTCGGTACCGAAGTACTCGATGTTGATATCTTGTAAGTGGCCGCAACTGCGATCGATGGCGTGAATGCACATCTTCTCGAGGTCGTAATCCATGTCGTGGAGGTCACCCAGATTGCGCATGTCGATGGAGTTCCACATGGAAGGGTCTTTGCTGATGTTGCGCCACAGCATGCACACCTTCTGCGCGGTCTCTAGGATTTCGATTGTGCCCAGCCTCTGTAGAATCGACACCGTCACGTCCCTTGGGAGTTCGAGCCAGTTCCGGCACTCCTCACTAGAAGAAGAAGCAGAAGAAGAAGGGGACTTCATTTTCTTCCATGCCCTATCTGGAGGCATTGGAAATGTTTTAATTACATTCAGAAGTGAAAATGGGATTTTTCTGGGGTTTGGGCTTGTCTGAGAAACGTTTTTTGAAATGCCTATACAAATCGGGCAATATTTCATTTATGGTTTTTTGTTTTTAATAGAAAATATATGATAGAAAGTTTAAATCAAACATTTTTTTTAAAAAAAAAAAGAGTTTTAACCTTTATGCCATAAAGCCTTACTCTATTTTTTTTTTTAATATTTGTATTTAATAAAAATATCCATTGAATTACCTATACTATTCATTATTTAAGAGGTTTCTCTGGTTTGGATTCCTCATTTTTTTAGTTCAAAAATGCCCCTACATCCTAATGCTTAAGTAGAGAAAAAACTAAAGGACTATCCGATAAAAATGCAACTCTAACTTCCACTAAAACATTATCTAAAAGATAGTACAACTCCCCTGTTAATTTTCAAATTGTTTTATTCACTTATAAATTAGATTTTTAAAATAAAAATTATATGTATATAAAATAAATAAAAAACACATTTTTTTTCTACAAAATAGGACCACTAAAAAAAAAAAACCTCATCGCACATGCAAAGCGCCTGTAATGAGGCTAATAAATTCATTAAAGGGTTCTCAGAACCTTGAAAAAATTGAAACTAAAAATAGGATTTTTGGCAAATGGGATCAAAACCCAAAATCATTAGTATTTCGACACAAGACTTTATTATTTTGATACAAGAAAGGTATGGAAAATTTTTTTTATTAATGATAGTTTTTTATTATCCGACCAAAACTAAGTTTTTAGTGGAGGTGGAGATTGAACCCCAAATTTTTTATTCAACCATCAGAGACTTTACCAGTTAAGTTAACTAAAATGCACATGAAACATTTTTAGAAATGATAGAGTGGCATTTTCAAATTTTTTTTCCATGGTTTTTTTTTTTTTTTGGAGAGAATTTTAACCTATGACGTTCGCTTTTATCTTTATTATCAGATTAAAATACTAATCAAATTTTGGTATAGGCAGAAAATAAACCTCAAATCTCTTATTCAACCATTAGAGACTTTACCAGTTGAGGTCATTTTCAATTTTTTTTTTTTTTCCCATGGTATTAATTGTGCTTATTTGAATTTACTTGAGTTGCTTGTAAGGTGTGTTTTTATTTATTTATTTATTTTTTTTGGTAAATTGCAAATTATACACCTAAAGTTTGAAGGTATTTATATTTTATACCCAAAATTTTAGAATTTTGATTTTAGCCCTTTAGCCCTTAGAGTTTAAGTTGTTTCGATTTTATATTTTAACATTTCAGAATTTGAATTTTACTCCCTAAAGTTAAAGAGTGTTTGGATTTTAGACCCTAAATTCTAAAACTTTAGGATGTAAAGTCCAAATACTCCCAAATTTTAAGTAGTAAAATTCAAACATCCTTAATAAACAAGATGCATTATTAAAGTGGTAATGCAAAATAGATAAAGTGACTTTTTACTTTTTAGTAAGGCTAAATACATTTTCAAATGGAAATACTTTTAATATATAGGGTTTTAAGTATACAATTTTCAATTTTAAAATATTTGAAATAAACATTCTAAAAACACTCCATGCCAATTATTTACAGTGCAGTAAATATTTTGAAAAATGCAGACCCCACATTGTGTCGCTAAAAAAAAAAAAAAAAAAAATTCTTAAAAAATGATACTCATACCCAAATTCCCAATACTACATTATAAGTTACCTAAATTTTTTTTTTTCACATTGATTTGAAAACAAAAACATCGATTACTTTAAAATTAAAAGGTATGATATGTTTCTTTTAAATAAAATGTAAATATATTAAGGTTATATGGAATAAGGCAACCACTATGAGAAGTTATTGTAGTACACACAACCCAAAAGCCAAAAGTCTCACAAGGTTACTTATTAAATGAAATTGAACAAAAGATTAATCGATAGATAACTAAGCATAGTAGGCACCATGGAATTTACTTGACATACAAATTAGTCACACGATGGATCCAAAATCTTTTCTAAAATAAATCCAACTAGGAGGTTATACACTTTTTTTTTTCACTCTATTTATCCCCCTTTCAAAAGTCATGAGACATTCTGGATGGCATTCGCATGGATAGGTTATGTTGGTTGATTAGAAACTATAGATTAAAATTTCAGATTCTTAAAAAATAATAATACTAAAGAACTAGTAGTCAAAATAAAAATCTCCTAAGTCATCTTCATCAAAAAGATCCTTAATCAGAAATTTCTGCCATGAATCCATAGTCATGAGTGGAATCACTGGGATGCCGCAAGATTTTAATCCGTTCAGCACATCTTTTTCCCAAATTTCCTGAGAGAGTGACATTGAAACATTTCCTTATGTCAAGTGACTCAAGGTGAGGACAACCATCAAGTATGGCCTGCAAGCCATCATTCGTCACCTTATTTCCAATAAGCTGGAGGTGGCGCAATTCGGGCATGTTCTTTGCAATAGCAAGTGCCTCGCCGTCATCATCAAACTCCTCATCACCCTCTATGCGAATGTGAGGGCATCCATCCCAAAGCTGGTTCCATTTTAATGATTTCAAAAGAGGACAACAGCGCCCCAAAGCTTCCAAAGGTTCTTCTGACAATGAAGAAATTGTCATGTCCAGCTCCTCCAATAATGGAAGTTTTGCAGCCAATTCACTCAATTTCTTATCCGTAATGTAATAGCAACATACAAGACGAAGGCGTCTAAGCTGACTTGTACTGCAAAAATATCAAGGATGTGATAAAAAATGAACCAGCAGCTATAAGGAGACAACACAGACAAGTAAATACAAAATTGTGGAAGAATTTTGCATCTTCAAATTCAATATTGGAGACAAATAGCTTGAACCCACCATATAGATTGTGAACTGCAGTAAGTCATCAAAGAAATATTCTCTATAGGAGGGCTGCAATGTGTTGGTGTACTGTTTATTTTCTATATTGTACATAGAAAAATTGTTCAAAGAATAAGAACACAACATATCTGATTGGCAATATTCTCTAGGCCAAATCATCCAAGCTTCCTACCTGAATTTGAAGCTATCAATACAAGTACTTGTGACCATGTGTCAGCTGACAGCATAAGCAAAAGCTTAAACAAATATCAAAAGCAATCAAACTATTCCTAGTTTGTAACCACTCTATAGAAAACAAAGAATATACATATGTTGCTTAACAGAGTAGAGCTAACTGTTACTAAGTCTGAGTTGAAACCCGAACACTTGAGATCTTTGTTCAAGTGGTCCAAAAAAAAAGCACATGTGACTTGTGATGCCAACTCTTTTAAAAATTCCCTTTCTATTAGTTTTTTAGGATTACTCTGCATAGTTATCAAAATAGAACCAACAATTGACTCGATTAAACAAGTGGGTTCATACATTTTATTATTATAACATTAATTAAAATACAAAAAACATAATAAAAACAAGTACATGTATTTTAAACTTAACAATAATGATTGTGATCTTTATGATTAGACCAACACACCAATTGGTTTTTTATATAGCGGGAATGAACCCAAATCATTTATTCAATCCTCAGAGACTTTACCGAACCACAATAAACTTAACATTGAACAAATTACACCAAAACCAAATAATAATAATTTAAACAGAAATATCAACAATCGAGACGTATATATACCTTTGGGTGATGTAGATGAGGAGCTCGTCGGTGCCAAAGTACTCGATGTTGATATCTCGCAACTGGCCGCAACTGCGATCGATGGCGTGAATGCACATTTTCTCGAGGTCGTAGGGCATGTCGTGGAGATCACCGAGATTCTGCATATCGATCGCACGCCACATGGAAGGGTCTTTGCAGATATTGCGCCACAGCATGCACACCTTTTGGGCGCTCTCTAAGATATCGATTGCGCCCAACCTCTGGAGAATCGACACCGTCACGTCTTTAGGGAGATCCAGCCAGTTCCGGTACTCCTTTGTCTTCCGTGCTCTTTTCCGAGCCATTGTCGTATTGGGATTTCTAGGGTTTGGTTTGGGAGTGTCTGAGAATTTCATTTTTTTTTTTTTTTGCTGAGAGGAAGTGTCTGAGAATTAAGGTTTTAGAATTAGAATGAAAGTAAAATGGATGGATATATTATTATTATAATATAAATAGAACGTGCCATTTTTTTTTATAGGGCGGGATAGAATTTTTTTAAAATAAATAATTAGTGTCATTTTTTTAAAAATGCCTAAAATAAAGGTTTTTTTTTAGTAAAAGAAAAATAAAAGGCAAATTACAATTTACCTGTAGTTAAAAACTTAAAACCGCAAACTGCACCCTAAAATTTTGGAGTTTTTTTTATTTTGGCATAAATGTATTTTTAGTTCTCACATTTTGGCCTTATCTCTATTTTGGTCTCTACATTTTTATTTTATCATTTTTAGTTCCTAAATCAATTAATGCATTCCATTTTGGTCCTTACTGTCACTCAGTTAATAGAAATATCCAACGTGACAAACGAAATGCACTATTAACATAGTAAATGTTGATGTATCCATTAAAATAATATTAAAAAAATACCACGTGACGAATAAAATAATATTAAAAATGCCACATTAACATCTAATTTAAAAAAAAATTATCAATTTTAACTAAATAAAAAAATAAAAATAAAAACATCTTTTGGGATTTCTAGGGTTTGGTTTGGGAGTGTCTGAGATTTTTTTTTTTTTTTTTGAGAGGAAGTGTATGAGAATTAAGATTTTAGAATGAAAGGTAAATGGATGGATATATTATTATTATAATATATATAGAACTTGCCAAATTTTTTTTTTTTTAATTTCTGTACAATATGAATAGGGTAGGATTGAATTTTTTTAAAAAAATAATAATAAATAGTGTCATTTTTTTAAAGTGCCCAAAATAAAGGTTTTTTTAAGGAAAAAAAAAAAAAAAAAAAAAAACCTCTATGGTTAAAAACTTGAAACCGCAAACTACACCCTAAAATTTTAGAGTTTTTGAATTTTATACTTTAAAGTTTTAAAGTTTGAATGTTACCGTTCAAGTTATATTCCATTTGCATCAACGATCTCTCCATCTATATGTTCTATTAATTGTCATTTTGTTAAGTGTCACATAAATTTTATGTGACACTTAGCGAAAAATATGGGCAGAATGCAAATGAAATAAAACTGATTGATATCTTAGTTTGATTATAAAAAACATTATCAAGAGCGGAGCGGAAGTTATAAGTTAAAACTCTCTCAGATAAAACTTTAAAAACTAAAATCTAAAATATAAAATTTCAGATTATATAATTTAAAACTGTAGTGGTCATTTGTACAGAAGATATGAGATATATGGCAAATGAAAGTCGATCTAAACTGTAGTGCATGTAGAAACGTTCTCGGCTATGAAGGTTGATGCCCTCAACTTTTAGGCTGTAGTAGTTGGTTTTCTTCACTTTCTGTGAGGAGTTGCTTTGTTCCTTTTTGTAACTAGTTTACTGTCAAGGCTTGTGGATTTATTTTGTGGGCTACACGATAAGTGTTTGTTGAAAATTCTAAGAGAGTTTCTTCGCTAGGTTGATGCTCTAAACTTTAGGCTGTAGTAGTTGGTTTTCTTAACTATCTGTGGGAAATTGTTTTGTTCCTTGCTGTAACAAGTTTACTGTCAAGGCTTGTGGGTTTATGTTGTGGGATTTGGGAAACAGTTTCTTCTTGTTATGGATGATCTTGCTCTTAATGGGAATAAACTTTCTCTTGCTCATAAAGAAGGAAAAAGTTTATCTATTTCAAAGGATAAGCAAATTCATGAGTTTGTTCTAGTGGCAAAATTTCTTATGAAGAGGAATGTTAACATTGATGCAGTGGCTAAGACTTTTAGACCTTTATGGCGTATGACTCAGCGTTTTAATGTCAGGGATGCTGGTGATAATTATCTTTTGTTTGGCTTTGAATCGGAGTCGGATGTTGAAAAGGTTATTATGGGAGAACCTTGGTCCTATGATAGACACCTTGGAATTCTGCACAGGTATGATAGAAAGACCCCATTGGCAAACCTACAACTTTCTACAGCAATGTTCTGGGTCCAAATTCACAATCTTCCTTTTAGTATGTTATCTCCTTAGATTGTAATGGATATTGGTGATACTTTGGGGGAAGTCAGAAGATTGGAGAATACTTCAGAAATGGTAGGAGGTAATTTCTTGAGGGTCAGAGTGGCCATTGACATCTCCCAACCTCTTTGTCGTGGAAGAATTATTTCATTGGATGGCAGTTGTGAGAATTGGATTTCTTTCAAGTATGAATGATTACTGAATATCTGTTACCGGTGTGGGAGAGTTACTCATGATGATAAGGATTGTCCTCTTTGGCTGAAAAGTAAATGCTCTCTGAAGTTGGAAGATCAACAATTTGGTCCATGGATTCGCGCTGCTCAGTTCAATAATTCTAGAAGATCAGTTGTTGAAGTTGCTGGTTTTGGCAGACTCCTTCATACCATCAAGAGAAGCTTCATTGTTGAATAATCCTCGTAAGTTTAATCAAACTCTAACTGGTTCTGTTCATAGGCTGGTGACTATTTCATTGGAGATGAGGAAAGGTGGTGGTAGTTCTGATCAGGAGTTGGGGGAGGTGTCTCAGAAGGTAGTTAATATTGGAAATAGGCAGTTAGTTATGGAGTCGATGGAAGTTACTGAAATTTCAAAAGTTGGTGATGCAGTTTCGGATTTTGAGCAAAAAATTAGGGAGATAGACAGGGAGTTAACCGAGGATGGTGGAGGTTCAAATTTGAATATTTTGAAGTCTGATACGATTAATTTACAAGTACCTCTTGAGGTCAATTGTGATGCAAATTCCGAAATTGTTGGAGATAAAGAGGTAGTTGACAAAATGGATAAGTTGCATGCTATTCACGTTTCTAATCCCATGAATTGTGGGCCTATGGAGAATCTTGGAAAATCTGATGGTTGTGTTATTGTGGATAAGGGAAGGAAATACCGTGGGTTTAAAGGCAAAGCTAGCGTAAAATCTAAAGTTTTTAAGTTTGGATAAGAAGAATAAGGTTCAGATTAAGGAAAATATTGGCTTCAAAAAAAAGATTTAAGGAAAATATTAGAAGTGTTTGGGTTAGACTTCTTCCAAAGGGTATCAAGGACAGCGTTGGAGATAAAGAGGAGGCTTTGGGTTTCAAGAGAAACACTAGTGGCACTATGCTCTCTGTATCTCAGGAAAAGAAAGTAAAAATTGAGGAGGAAACTTTGAAGCTAAGTGAACTCTTAGCAACTAATTTTGGATTGGCGGAGGCTGTTGAGCAGCCCCGCCAGGACCAATGAGTCTGTTCGGAGGCTTGGGAACCCTCGCACAGTTAATGCCTTAAAAGAGGTGATTAGGATAGAAGAGCCCAAAATTGTTTTTCTGATGGAAACAAAATCTGATAGAGATTGGATGGTGAAGATTCGTGATATCTGTGGATTCAAACAAGGATTGATTGTTCCCAGCAGAGGTAGTAGTAGAGGGTTAGCTTTATTTTGGAGAGATGATATACAAGTGAATGTTATAAAATATTCTCCATAGTGGAGATGGTTTGGGTTGGTGGCATCTTACAGGTTTCTATGGACAACCGGAGACCTCTCTTAGATACGAATCTTGGAGTTTATTAAAATATCTCAATGGTCTTTCTCAGCTGCCATGGCTTGCTATTGGTGATTTTAATGAATTTATGTGTTCATCTAAGAAGGAAGGTGGTGCCACCAGGCCCGCTCAACAAATGCAGCAGTTTGTAGATGCGTTAAATTGGTGTGGTCTTCATGATTTAGGCTTCTTTGGTCCTAAATTTACTTGGCTATATCAACAATCTGATGGAACACAAATTAGAGAAAGGCTTGATAGGGCTGTAGCAACAGTGGATTGGGTGATTAAATTTCCTCAAGCAAAGCTTTTTCATAAAACTTCTTCTGTGTCTGACCATAATCTGCTAGTGTTGAATCTGATGAGGAAGAAATTAAAACCAGTGCAAACTAAGATTTTCAGGTTTGAAGCTATGTGGTTGAAAGACTCAAGTTCTGAGGATGTTGTGAACTCGGTCTTGGAGGAAGGTTTACATATGGAGACTGAGTTTCCAATTGAGAGTTGCATGGAAAATTGCCGTGCAAAGCTGGATGTTTGGAACAAAAACTGTTTTGGACATGTTGGGAAGAACATTGCCCATCTTCAAAAGCATCTACAGTGGCTAGAAGTGCAACCAGCTTCTCTTGAAAATATTATCTCCATGAGGGATACTTGGGTGGAGCTCCATTGTTGGTTGGACAAAGAAGACTCGATCTGGTATCAAAGATCTTGCCTAAATTGGTTTCAAGCAGGTGACAGAAATACAAGTTATTTCCACTCAAAAGCATCTAATCGATATCAAAAGAATTGTATTGAGGGGTTGTTTGATGAAGATGGAATTTGGCAGAAGGATGATAGAGCTGTGGAGGGTGTGGTGCTTAAATATTATTATGACTTGTTCAAGTCTTCTTGCCCATCAGATTTTGCTGAATTATTGGAAGCCATTGTTCCAAAGGTCTCTACAGATTTGAATGAAAGACTTACAGGT
Organism: Quercus lobata; assembly: GCF_001633185.2. NCBI lineage: Eukaryota > Viridiplantae > Streptophyta > Magnoliopsida > Fagales > Fagaceae > Quercus > Quercus lobata. Next base: position 54,207,624 of record NC_044908.1, read on the forward strand.
GATTTTCAAGGAACAGAGGTTCGTAAAGCTCTTAAACAAATGTATCCTCTTAAATCTCTTGGTCCAGACAGTATGCCCCCCTTATTCTTCCAGCACTTTTGGCCTGCTATTGGGAGTGTGGTTACTAAAACTGTTTTGGATTTCCTTAATCTTGGTACTATTCCACCAAAATTTAATGAAATCCATATTGTTTTAGTACCAAAAAATAAAGATCCAAAGCGTATTACTGATTATCGTCCAATTAGTCTTTGTAATGTGATTTATAAATTGGCCTCTAAAGTTCTTGCTAATAGACTTAAAAAAATTTTACCAAAAATTATTAGTGATACCCAAAACGCTTTTGTGCATGAAAGGTTAATTACTGATAATGTTTTGGTAGCTTTTGAAACTACGCATCACATCAATTCTAAGAGAGGGGGGAAAATTGGAGAGATGGCTTTAAAGCTAGATATGAGTAAGGCATATGATCGAGTGAAATGGATTTGCTTGGATAAAATTATGGAAAAATTGGGTTTCAATTCTAGGTGGAGGGGTTTGATGATGTAATGTATCTCTTCTATTTCCTATTCTGTACGTATTAATGGTAAACCTAGAGGTAATATTATTCCCTCAAGAGGGGTACGGCAAGGGGACCCTTTGTCTCCTTATCTTTTTTTAATTTGTGTAGAGAGTCTTTCTGCTTTGATTAAAAAATCTGTATAGGAAGGTAAGATGGAAGGGGTGGCTGTTTGTCGTGGTGCTCCTATTCTTTCACACTTATTTTTTGTAGATGATAGTCTTATTTTTTGTAAGGCTAGCTTGGAGGAGTGTGATTCTTTGCAGCGTGTCTTAAAAGTTTATGAAGATGCTTCCGGCCAACAATTGAATAGGGCTAAAACCTCTCTGTTTTTCTCAAGCAATACAGATCAGCAACTTCAAGAAGAAATTAAGACAAGGTTTGGAGCTCAGATTATTAGATAGCACAAAAAATACCTTGGTCTTCCATCTTTAGTTGGGAGGAATAAAAGAAATACTTTTAATGCTGTGAAGGAAAAATTGGCAAAAAAGCTAGTTGGATGGAAGGAGAAGTTGCTTTCTAAAGCCGGGAAAGAAATTTTGATCAAGGTAGTTGCTCAAGCTATCCCAACATATACCATGAGTTGCTTCAAAATCCTTGATTCCCTTTGTGATGATTTGATTAGTATGATTAGAAATTTTTGGTGGGAACAAAAATAGGATGAAAGAAAGATGGCGTGGTTGAGTTGGGAGAAGTTGTGTGTGCCTAAATCATGTGATGGGATGGGTTTCAAACTGCTTAAGCCTTTTAATCTAGCACTTTTGGCTAAACAAGGCTGGAGACTTAAAATGGCTAATAATACTCTTGTTCATAGAGTTTTTAAGGCACGTTATTTTAAAGATTGTGATTTTGTTCATGCTTCCTTGGGAAATAGACCTTCATACGTGTGGAGAAGTATTTATGCAGCCCAAGAAATTGTTAAAAAATGGATGAGATGGAATGTTGGCAATGGTCAAAAAATCCGGATATGGGAGGATAAGTGGATTCCTAACTCTCCTTCATCTAAGGTTATCTCCCCTAGAGTTCTTTATCCTCAAATCTCTATGGTTAGTGATTTGATTGATGTTAAAGATAAGGGATGGAATTTTAGTTTACTTAAATGTATTTTCCTTCCTTTTGAGGCAGAAATTATAGGAGGTATTCCACTGAGTACCCGGCTTCCTGAAGATAAACAAATCTAGACAGAGACTCCAAATGGTTTATTTTCGGTTAGGAGTGCCTACAAAGTTGCTATGGATTTGAGTAAGCTTATCGAATCTGCTTCAAGCTTGGATGGTGATAGCATGAGGTAGTTTTGGAAAAAGCTCTGGAAGATCCAAGTTCCTCATAAGATTCGACACTTTATTTGGAGGGCAGCCCGTGATATTCTCCCAACAAAGGTGAATCTAGTACGTAGGCATGTTATATTGGAGGGTGGTTGTGAGGAATGTGGTGATAATTTGGAATCCTTGCTGCATCTTTGTTGGGAAAGTCCTAAGGCACATGAAACATGGATGTTATTTCAAAATTTCAATGACTTTTCCTCTGTGTAGTTTAGGTGTTTTATGGATTTCCAATGGTTTAGATTGGTTGTGTGAAGATCAGGCCACTGCAATCACAATTTTATGGGCACTTTGGACAAATAGGAATGAAGTTCAGCATGGTGGATTAAGGAAGAATGGGAAGCAAATGATTCTATGGTGTACTCACTGCTTGGAGGAGTATTGGGCGGTTGTGGAAGTCCCAATGAACCTTTCTCAAGTTCATGTTTTAAAATGGGAGCCTCCGGCTTTTCCTTTTTATAAGGTTAACGTAGATCGAGCTGTTTTTAAGGAACAAAAAGAAGCTGGAGTGAGGGTTGTAATTCGAGACCATTTTGGAAATTTTATTGCAGGTCTTAGCATGAAATTTCGGTTTCCTCTAGGAGCTATTGAAGTTGAGGCAAAGGCCTTTGAATCTGGTTTGGAATTTGCTAAGAATATGGGTATTCAAGACTTTGTTCTAGAAGGAGATTCACTTAATATTGTTCATGCTCTTAGTGGAAATTCTCATGCTGCTTCAACAATTGCTCCTCTAATTTATGGGATGCAGGTTACTTCTTTCGAGTTTTGGAATGTCTTATTTTCTCATATTTGTAGGAACGGCAATATACTTGCTCACCAGTTAGCTAAACATACTTTAGGCATCTTTGATTTTTCTATTTGGATTGAAGAGAGTCCCTGTTTTCTTGTACAAGCTCTTCTCCATGATATATCTACTGGTTTTAATTATTAATAAAGTTTGTGTGTTTTCTATCAAAAATAAAACTGTGTGCTTTAGACTTTAGCCTAACTTAAAAATACCATAACAGAATACGGTATTTGGTAATTAGCAAAATTACAAACATGGACTATGGGCTTTATAAGGAAGAAAAAAAGCCTATGGGGTCTTAATTAAAATTTGCTTTTCTGAATCAAGATTCATAATCTTCATGTGGAAAGTCTGTAGATTTTATTACCGGCTAAATGCAACCTTATCAAGAAAGTTCACTCTTAAAGCTTTCTAATTCGACTATGATAGATTTAATTGATTGGATGGCCCAAAATTTATATGAGCCCCAGATAGAAGATATTGCTTCTATGAAAATCCAATTTAAATCACAATGAACAAAATCGTTAGCAAGAGATGTTTGCAATAATCTGCCAATTAAGAGATGGGATCAAAGCAAATCTTTGAGAATGTAGAGTGTAAAAGCTCAATTTCCCAGCCCTTGAAACTCCAAATTTCAAGTTAAAATTGCGAACAAGAGTAAAATTATTATGGACAAAGTTTAGCTACAAAATTGGTTGTAACTTAAGGTTACAACTTTACTCAATATCTTTTTATTAACGATGAATTTTGATAAATCTACCATTAGATTATATATTTTTCTTATATTCTCCATGCTTGTAAAATTTCTAGAAAATTAAATATCAATAGCTATGTTATCAATAAATTGTTTAAATTGCAAGTTTTTGTAGTTTAAAATTTTGCATAAAACATAAGGTTATAGATCATATAACAAATAAGATTTGATTAACCCAAAATTTAACATGTGTATTAAGAGCGTAAAGAACATGCAATTCAATGGTTAGATTTCAAAACATGTAGCAATGTCTATTTTATTGAGTAAGGTTGTAGTCCTAGACTACAATCAATTTTGTAACTAAATTTTGTCCAATTATTATTTCACAAGTTCAAAGGGGAAAAATCACATCTCATTATGGAAAAAATCAAATTAAATTGGGCCTTGATAGGAAATTTTGTCATTTCAAAATTTAGAAGTTTCACACTCTAAAGCATATACAAGGTTTTATTTTTTTAACCTAAATTTTAAGAAATAAACACACACAAAAGAAAGAGGAAATGAGGTTTCCATAAAATTACTTCTCATCAATTGAAGAAGAATTTAAAATGTACATGAGCATATCACATAAACGTCAATTAATTTTGATTGTACTAAAAAATAAGTGATTTTAATAGATTAAAAATTTCTTTTCATTGGTTATCAAAAATGAGGATAAACATGCATGCATAAGATCAAACTTATAAAATAATTTAGTAATTTTAATTATTAAAATTAATTGTTTGTGTTACAAAGTAATTAATTAATTAGTTTTGCTAAATCAATAGCTTAATCACATAATATTGTTACCCTAATCAAATAAGAAGTCAATTTCGATAAAAACTTATGTAAGTATCTCTTACAAAGATAAAAAATAGAAATGAAATATGTTAAGTGAAAATATAAGAATAAAAAATTAGGGAAATTGGTTCTTTAAAAAAAAAAAAAAACCTAGGAAACAGGAATCAAAGTGTTGGTGTTGGGGCAAATCATATATATATACTAAAATGGGTTCCAGTTAACTCAACTAATAATGTCTCTGATAATCGAATAAGAGATCTCGGGCTCAATCTCGACTTATACCAAAAACTAATTGGTGTTTTGATTTGATGATAAAGAGTTATTATCAGAAGCAAATGCCATAGGTTAAAACTTTCTCAAAAAAATATACATATACTAAAAGTTGGGATTTTGAAGTCATTGTTGCACCAAATTTCACTACTTTTTTAAATAAAAAGGATAACTAATTCCACCAATGTTTTAGATAAAAAAAAAATAACTAATTTGTTCTTATCAACTAATCGTCTTCTTCTTTTTGTTCATATAAACTTCTTCTTTTTCTAATTCATATAATTTTCACATTTTTTTAAACGTTAATTATGGAGTTTGGAGTTGTGAGAGGTTTTAGGATTGGAAAAGAAATTTATACAGGGATAAGATTCTTAAAATAAAACTAATTGATCTTTATTTAAATCAAAATATAGTGGACAATCCCCCACCCCACCCCCCCCCCCCCCCCCCCAAAAAAAAAGTTCACAATTTGTGATGAATGAATTATAGTCAAATTGAAATTCTTATTTAATAGATAGTAATCTAGGATTTTCTTCTTTTGTTCATATCAGCTTCTTCTTTTTCTTCTTGTTTGTATTGCAATGATACTTTTTAAATATACTTACATGGTATCATTTGATACTAAATACATTCTCCTCAACTAGACCAACCTTCTTAGTGAGGATTATATTTTTAAAGATAAATTTTTTAATAAATATATAAATATGATAGAATTTCAACTTATGGTGTCCGTTCCATGATAATTGTTCTTTATCTAGCCAAGACACCAACAAATACATTCTCCTTAACTAAAGTGGCATTCTTTTTGAAGATTACACTTTTATAATAAATATACTCCAATCAGTTTTTTGGTCTAGGTAAAGTTTGAACCTAAGATCTCTTATATGACAACAATAGATTTTACCAATTGAGATTATTAGAATCCATATTTATAAAAACAATTTGGGTAAAATATTATTTTGGTCCCTAAATTTTACCAAAATTTTATTTTTCGTCCCTAAACTTTAACAAGTTCATTTTTCATCCTTAAATTATAGAATTTTTTTTTTCATCCCTAAACTAATGAAAAAAAAAAAAAAAAAAAAGCTTTTTTTTTTAATCCCTATTTTTGTCTTTAAACTATTGAAAAAAATCTGTTTACAAAGTTCAAAGATGAAAAAAGAACTTTTCAAAGTTTAGGAATTAAAAACAAACTTTTGATAAAGTTTAAGGACCAAAATAGTATTTTACCTAAGACATTTTAACCAAAGAGAATTTAAGGAAACATATATCATTATTATAAATTGATATTGTATGTACAACAAGTGAGGTGACTACCAATCATTTGCTTCTTTATTATGCATGACAATTTCCAAATAAAATTCCTTTTTTATTTATTTACTTGAGAAGCTTGTTTGTGCTTAATTGTCTTGAGAAAATCCATGGCATAGTTGTATAGATAACTTGTTTCTTTTCTACTTGAAAGGATGTTTACAACAGTACAGAGTTTTTTTCTTTTTAATTAAAGCGATAAATGTTATTTTTAAAAAAATTAAAATGTAGATCCATTAAAGTTATATCTAATAAGGCAACCACAATGCAAAGTTACAATAGTGATAGTATTATCTGGGAAAGTAAGTAATATTGGGAAAAAGAAAGTTATTGTAGTTGACATAAACCCAAATACCCGTTTGAATTGAGGGAGGAGGGAAGGAGAGTAAGTGGAAGTAGAGTAAAGTTGACTGAAAATAGAATAATTTTAGGCTAACTCTATTCTACTCCCCTCTCCCTCCATCTCAATCCAAATGGACCAAAAAATCTCACTAGGAAAAGTTTTAAAATATAATGGAACAAAAGAGCACTTCTTTATTGATAGATTACTACGCCGTAAAATTTGCTTAACATAAAAATTAGTTATATGATGGGTCAAACTCCAAAGTATTTTTTTTTTCCAAATAAATTCAACTAGGAGGTAGTTTTTTACACTATATATGTATATAAGTTTTTCAAAAAAAAAAAAAAAAAACTTTATTTTCCCCCTTTTAGAAGTCTAGGTATAAAGTTGAATAATAATTGTAGCTTTTACTGGACGGCCATTGCAGGATCAGAATACAGGATTAGTTGATTAGAAACTATAAATTAAAATTTTAGATCTAATCACTAAAGTATTACTAAAAGTGTCCATTTATGATCCACTTATTTTGCTGAAATTAAAAACTTTTTGTTGAAAGTACTGTAAATAAAGGTAAAAATTAGTTGAAATAGTACAATAAGACTTATGAATAGTACCAAAAAGTGCAGTGAAACTCATGAATAGTAGTAAAAATAAGCTGAATAGTAAAATAAGTTGACAAAAATAATTCATGCCAAACATAGCCTAATACCAAATATTCAAAATATGTGCAACACAAAGGTCATTTTGTTTAGATTTATTGTACAAAAGTACTTGTCAAAATAAAAATCTCCCGAAGTCATTAATCGTAGTCAGTGGAATTGTTATCCGAGTCATCATCAAAAGATCCGTCATCAGCAACGAATTAATAGTCATCAGTGGAATCATTGGGATGGCGCAAGTTTTTAATCCTTTCAGCACATCTTCTTCCCAAATTTCCTGATAGAGTGACATTGAAACATTTCCTTAGGTCAAGTGATTCGAGGTGAGGACAACCATCAAATATGGCCTACAAACCATCATTTGTCAGCTGATTTCCAATAAGCCAGAGGTGGCGTAATTCGGGCACGTTCTTTGCAATAGCAACTGCCTCCTCATCACACTCTGTCTGACAAAGTCCATCAGTAGCAAACCACTGCTGATTCCATTTGAATGATTTCAAAAGGGAACAACAACACCCCACAGCTTCCAAAGATTCTTTTGACAATGAACAAAGTGTAATGCTCAACTCCTCCAATAATGGAAGTTTTGCAGCCTCACTCAATCCCTCATCCGAATTGCTATAACAACATACAAGACGAAGGTGTCTAAGCTGACTTGAACTGCAAAAAATACCAAGGATGTGATAAAAAAGGCAATTATAAACAGACAAGTAAATACATAAAGGTGGAAGAATTCTGCATCTTACAAATTCATTATTGGAGACAAATAGCTTGAACCCACCATATTGTGAACTGCAGTAAGTCACCAGAGAAATATTCTTTAGAACCTCAGGTTTGTTATGGCCCATAATTCAATTGGAGGGCTGCAATGTGTTGGTGTGCTGTCTATTTTCTTTTTTACAGACAGAAATTGTTCGAAGAAAAGAAAACAACATATCTAGATGGGAACATTCTCTAGGCCAAGTAATCCAAGCTTCCTACCTGAATTTGAAGCTATCAATCAAAGTACTTGTGACAATGTGTCAGCTGACAACATAAGCAAGCTTTCCCAAATGTAAAAAACAAGCAGACTATTCGAAGTTTATAACAAGTCTATAGAAGACAAAGGATATATGTGTGCTCCCCACCCCCAACCAAAAAACTAAGATGGTGTTTGGATCATTTTTTTTCATTACTCAATTTCCGTCACTCATAACTCATCACTTAATATACCCTACCCGTTTGGCACCATTACTCATTACTCATCACTTAATATTTTTCACACTATTTGTGGGTCCCATACCTGTCACTCAGACTCAGTGCAACTTTTTTTTTAAGTACCCAAACTCATCGAACCCAGTGAAAAAAAAAAAAAAAAAAAAAGAAAGAAAGAGAAGAAGAAGAAGAAGAAGAAACCCAAAACTGAAGACCAAACCAATGAAAAAAAAAAAAAAAAAAAGAACTGAAGACCGAACCCAGTGAAAGAAAAAAAAGAGAAAGAAGGAAGAAGAAAGGAAAAAAAAAAGGTGATCAAAAGGTGCGGCTAAGTTAAGACTAATGGGTCCCCATGTGTGTTTAATTACAAAAATGTCATTAAGTTATGAGTTATGGAAACTGAAAACACATTTTAGCTGTTTTCAGTTTTCATAACTCATAACTTAAAAATTAGAGAATTGAGTGATGGAAACAGAGTTATTGTGCGCCAAATGGATATTGAGCTATGGATCCCACCATTTTTGAGTTATGAGTTATGGAAACTAAGAATTGAGTTACGGAAACAGGCCATCCAAACAGCCTCTAAGCTTGCATATATGCTGATACTTTTTAGGCTTTTTTTTTTTTGGGGGGGGGGGGGGGAGCGGAAATTAGGCTCAATGTGGTTGCAACAAACCACTCATTGTGTGCAAGAGTGACGAAACTAATAAAGTTAATCACAAAAAAGTGGAGTCCTTTGGATTACACTTTAAAAGCATCTTTTTGTAATAAATGTTTTTTTTTTCAAGGGATAATTTTTTTTTTCTATTATCTAGCTAAGACACAAATTAATTTATTGCTTATATCTAGCTAAGACACAAATTAATTTTTAGCATAAGCAATGTTTGAACCTTAGAGACTTTACTAGTTAAGCTAATACCCACACTTTTAAAGAGAGTTCTAACGTTAGAGAATTAAAAGAAACACATATAAATTTGATACACTGATATTGTACGTACAAAACAAGTGAGGAGAGATTGATTCTTTGCTTTTTTTATTGTGGACAAGAATTTCCAAACAAGATTCCTTTTGTTGGAAGAAAATTCATGGCATAATTGCAAACTCGTTTCTTTTCTTATTTTAAAGGATAATTACAACACTTTTTTTTCCCTTTTAATTAAAATGTACGATAAGTGATGATAAGTTTTTTTTTAATCAAAATGTAGGTCTATTAAAGTTATCTCCAATAAAACAACCACTAAGAGAAGTTTAAGAAAGTGATTACATTATCCGGGGCAGAGTAACAGCGGGAAATGAATGTTATTGTAGTTCATAAAAACCCGAAAGTCTCTCTAGAGAAGGTTTTAAAACAAAATATAACAGAAGAGCACTTATATATATCCATAGATTGCTGAGAACAGTAGGCTCTGATAAATTTGCTTGACATAAAAATTAGTCACATGATGAATCCAAAATATTTTTTCAAGTAAATCCAACTAGGAAGTTTTACACTATTTGTTTAACTCTAATTTTTCCACCTTCAAAAATAGATGTATAAGTTTTGCTGAAATGTAAGAAGGCATTTGCAGGGATAGAAACTATTAAAATTTCAGATCTAATAACTAGAGTATTAGTAGTACTAAATATTCAAAATAAGTGCAGCACAAAAGTCATTTTGTTTAGATGCACAGTACAAATGCCCTAGTCAAAATAAAAATCTCCCAAATCATTAATATAAGTTGGTGGGATCATAGTCCGAGTCATCATCAAAAGATCCATCATCATTAAATCATCAAAGAATCCATCATCCTCAGTGTAATCTAGGGGATAAACAATATCAGTGACGAAACCAAAGTCATCAGTGGAATCATCAGGATGACGCAGGTTTTTAATCCTTTCAGCACATATTCTTCCCAAATTTCCTGACAGAGTGACATTGAAACATTTCCTTAGGTCAAGTGATTTGAGGTGAGGGCAACCATCAAGTATGGCCTGCAAACCATCATTTGACAGCTGATTTCCAATAAGCTGGAGGTGGCGTAATTCGGGCATGTTCTTTGCAATAGCAACTGCCTCCTCATCACACTCTGTCTGAGAAAGTCCATCAGTAGCATGCCACGGCTGATTCCATTTGAATGATTTCAAAAGAGGACAACAGCGCCCCACAACTTCCAGAGATTCTTTTGACAAGGAACAAAGCGTCATGTCCAGCTCCTCCAATAATGAAAGTTTTGCAGCCACTTTGCTCAATCCCTCATCCGAAATGCAACAGCAACATACAAGATGAAGGCGTCTAAGCTGACTTGAACTGCAAAACTACCAATGATGTGATAAAAAATAAAAATAAAATGAACCAGCAGTTATAAACAGACAAGTAAATACAAAAACGTCCAAGAATTCTTCATCCTACAAATTCATTATTGGAGACAAATAGCTTGAACCCACCATATTGTGAACTGCAGTAAGTCATCAGAGAAATATTCTTTAGAACCTCCGGTTTATTGTGGCCCATAATTCAATTGGAGGGCTGCAATGTGTTTGATGTACTGTCTATTTTATATTGTACAAACAGAAATTGTTAAAAGAATAGAAAACAACATATCTAGTTGGGAACATTCTCTGGGCCAAGCAATCCAAGCTTCCTACCTGAATTTGAAGCTATGAATCAAATTACTTGTGACTCTGTGTCAGCTGACAACATAAGCAAGCTTGCCCATATATAAAAAACAAGAAAACTATACAAAGTAAAGCTTGCATATGCTGATGCTTTTTGGTTTTTTTTTTTTTTTTTTTTTTTGGGTGGTGGGGGACTGTGGGTAGGGGGAATTCTTTAATTTAGTGACTAAACTGTTTGCGCCCCAAATTTTTTTGAAGAAGATAGAATGAGTAAAGTTATTTTTCTCTTTGATATAAGTGGTCGTTGGAGTAGGAAAAATTAGAAACAACCTGTGTACATGGGCTTGTGGTGTGTTTAAAGTTCATAATGCTTGTGGATTAAGGGTTAGGTTTTGTTGATCAGTAAGTGTGAAAACTTTAATAAGAATAGAGGGAAAACATTACATCCACTGTACATAGGAAGTATACAAACGCTGTAAATGGGAATCAGTTAAGAGTGCATAAATCCAAAAATTCTAGAAAATTAAAAAAAGAGTGGCCACTTAGAACGGCCATCCAGTCAAAAAGAGTTCGAAGAAGTAACAACTTTAGATCTGAGGGTGAACACTCAATGTCTTCAAATGTGTGATTACTACACTCTCTCCAAAAAAGCCACATAAGACATATAGGTATAGCACCCCAAATATCTGCATTTCAATGCCGACCAAACCCCCCCCTGCCCAAAACTTCACCAAGACCAAAACGCTCTTAGGTATAACCCAAGCTAACCCAAACATGTCAAACACCATAGACCATATATATCATATGCAAAAGGGCAATGAATTAACAACTTATCAACGGACTCACCACTTTGCTAACAAATGCAACACCAATCTACCACACAACCCCCTGCTTACAGAGGTTGAGAAACTTAGACACCTTCAATCGAGCATTATTGGGGAAATGGTTTGGTTGTAGTACTTTGAAGAGGCAGGAGATCAATTTTGAAGAAGAGTGATTGGTGAGGGGAAAGCTTGGGGTCAATGGATAACTGAGAGACTCAGCAGTAGTCATGGACTCATGGGTAGTCCAATAAGAATAGGCACCTGTGATGCCAAGTTGCCAACACTTCTATTGAAGATATTGATTCTCTTTCTTTAATTTATAATGTAGTTTTTTAGGAGTACTTTGCATGGTTATCAAAATAGAACCAACAATGGACCCAACTAAATAGACTAGTTCACTATTTCATTGATTAAACTAGTGGTTTGTTAGTTGAACTGTAGAAAAAGAAATGAACAATGAGCTCAATAAATGAAGTAGTTATAAAGCAAGTATTTTATTATTATTATTATTATTATTTTAAATCACATGACATAATAAATGATCATTAGTGTAGGACAAATTAGAAACCTGTATACATGTGCTTGTGTTGTGCTTAAAGCTCATAATACTTGTGGATTAGCATTATGCATTTTTGATCAGTACGTGTGAAAACTTTAATAAGAATAGAGGGAAAAAACATTACATCCACTGTACATAGGAAGTATACAGAGGTTGTGAATAGAAATCAACTAATAGTACATAAGTTCAAAAAGTCTAGCAAATTAGAAAAGGAGTGGCCACTCAGAACAGCCAAACAATCAAAAAGAGTACGAAGAAGTAACAGCTCAGATTCGAAACAGAACCAACAATTGACCCGATTAAATAGACCAATTAAATGGACTTACAAATTATGATTTTATAGTATATTTTTATAATTCTATTAAACTTAACAATAAACTAAAAACACACAAACAAAAAATGAACAAAATTCATACAACAATTAACAATCAAATAAAAGTCGATAGTGAAAAAAAAGAAAGGTACCTTTGGGTGATGTAGGCGAGGAGATTGTCGGCACCGAAGTTCTCGATGTGGATATCTTGTAAGTGGCCACAACTGCGATCGATGGCGTGGATGCACATCTTCTCGAGGTCGTAATCCATGACACCCAGATTGCGAATGTCGATGGAGTTCCACATGGAAGGGTCTTTGCTGATGTTGCGCCACAGCAGGCACACCTTCTGCGCGGTCTCTAGGATTTCGATTGTGCCTAGCCTCTGGAGAATCGACACCGTCACGTCCCTTGGGAGTTCGAGCCAATTCCGGCACTCCTCACTAGAAGAAGCAGAAGAAGAAGAAGGGGACTTCATTTTCTTCCATGCTCGATCTGGAGGCATTGGAAATGTTTTAATTACATTTCAGAAGTGAAAATGGGATTTTTCTAGGGTTTGGGATTGTCTGACAGTCTGAGAAACGTTTTTTGAAATGCCTATACAAATCGGGCAATATCTCATTTATGGTTTTTTGTTTTTAATAGAAAAAATATGATAGGGCAATATTTCATTTATAGTTTTTGTTTTTTTTTGTTTTTATCAGACCAAAATAGTAATCAGATTTTGGTGTAAGTGAAAAATAAACCTTAAATCTCTTATTTAATCATCAGAAATTTTACCAGTTGAGCTCATTTTCAAATTTTTTTTTTTTTCCATGGTATTAATTGTGCTTATTTGAATTTACTTGTGTTGCTTGTGATGGTAGACTGAAAATTGAACCAACTCCAATTTGTCCATGAGAGTCCTCCAGGTCTAGAAGATAAGAATGGTTATACCCAGTAGGACGGTCGTCCATAGGCATATAGGTTGTCCATGAGTAAAGCACCTGGACGACCCTCGACACTTGGGAAAAATTCCAAAAAGATTTATCTACAAGGGCTAGTGGGTTGAACCACGTGTTGTTATTTTGAGGCATGAGTAAAATCTTAGTTCATTGCTATAATTTCCTACTAAGTACTTAACTTCCAACGACAGTTATAGAAGATAAGATTGAATATTCTAACTTCTATAGCGGTTTTTGAAGTTAATCCTGAACCTTCTAACTTTCTCAAATATAGGGGAAGTTATGAGACAAGTAACCACTTCAAGAACACACTATATAAATACTTATTCACATCAAATGAAGGTAAATTTGAGAGAACTCCCAAAAAGTTGGAACTCCAGAATTTAAGAGAGAAACTAACTTAAGTATCGGAGAGTTCTTGGCCGGTCCGCCCTGGTCACCTTTGATTGTGTGTTTTCCTTTTCAGGTCTTTCAAGCAATTACTAGATCATTGAAACCCGAAGCATTCAACTTACTGATTTTCCGTGCATCATCAGTTGGCGCCATCTATAGGGAAGATTAATTTTGTGTTTTGCAATTTACATTTCTCTGACAAAAGGTTGCATGGTTCGGACAAGATCAAGGGCCACTAGCCTAGGCCACTAGGAGAGTAGGGATGCTTCTAGTAATCCCCACCGTGATCGACAGTCAGCACCTATCATGCAATTGTCTTCCATCCAACACTTACAGTCCATGGCAGCCGCAATGGCGGAATTAACCCGTCAGAATCAAGAGTTGACTAGGGAGATTAGTCTAAGGAGGCAACGCCATGAAAGATACGTGGAAGGACAAGCCTAGAGTCAAGGAGATAGAGGAGGAAATGCTGAGCCTGAAAACCAGTCAAGGGGTGCCACTTCACGAAGAGAGCCACACTTGGAGAGAGAGATGGATCAGATGAGGAAGGCCATGGACAAGATGAAGGAGAACATGAGAAGGGTGAATCCTATAGATAATTTAGTTCATCGAACAGACTCCCCTTTCACGGCTTTCATCTGTTGGAAAATCTAGTTTTGTATCTCATACAAAATACACAGCGAAAGCAACAAACACAGATCTACTTCAATCATGAAAGATAACATGTAACCATGAATTTTAGAATAAAGAATAGAAAGCGTACCTTGATACAGTGAATTTCAAAACCACGACTTGAGAATATCTTTAATTTTCATGTCAATTCCACATGGTGCCAAAGATGAGTAGTCTCTCAATCAGTCATTTTGTACATTGATTCTCAAAGAAAAGACCTTCTTCTTCTCCTTGTGGAGAAAAACTGTTTTCTTTTCTTTTTTTATCATACGTACGTACAAAACTACATTAGTAGTTACTTTATTTAATAACTCTTATTAAATAAAAACTGATTATCTAATTGGGTTAGCCTTTTGCGCCTACCCAATTGGGTTTTAGTTTGTGGCTTGGACGGGACCAAAGGGAACAAATAAGACTTTAGCTCCAATGGGCTTTAGGCTTTTTTGTCAACTCTTGACAAGTCCAAAGTTACCATTAATTATATTCAATACCACTATAAAAATATAATTGCACTCTAGGCCTTATTAATAAATTATATCCCAAGATTTTATTATACATACAACCCCTTCATTAAAATATTCGTAGTAATGCAAAGTCATGAAATAAACTATCACTTTGAAGATTACTACATCTTAATCCTTGAGTACCCAGATTAATCATTTATGTTATTCATCATATATTTATGAAATCTAATTTCATAAATATATACTTTAGTAACTTTTTACTAAAGTGGTTGAGCCCAACACTTTGAATAACCAAATCCATTAAACTTATCTCAAGGGAATATTTTATATTTCCGTTAAGAGATTATGAATTCCATCTTGAGAATATATGTTCCATCAACACTAAATGCGGCTGTCCAACATACTAAGGTTTTGACCGTAACTAATAGATCTCACTCCTGATATATTAAAACAACCTACACCTCATGATCAGGTTCATTATTCTCTCAGGATTTAGAGTTGATGTAAATAGAAGTCGTGAGATTTATTATTCATTTGACAGCCGTTAGGAGAATAATAAATCTCACAGCGGTCCAGTTCAATATGTCTTAACTTTTAAAACATATCAACATATCAACTAGAAGTCTCCACTTCCATGATCAAGATAAATCATGTTAGTTGATATGTTATAGTCTTCGCAGATGAAATGCCCAATTTCATCACCGACTACGAACTAAAATTATGAGTTTACAAAGAACTTGTGATTTATATCTTTTTGTGACTTTTCACATAAATCACATACTATGCATCTTATGAACTAAGATAATGTCCCATTAGTTCATTAATAAATAGTCTCATATAATTAAACAATTTAATTACTTATGACATGCCAATAAATTGGATTTTTAAGGCATAAACCCCAACACCATCAACAATCTCTCACTTGCCCTCAAAGACAATTTACCATATATCCGACACTTATCTCCCTTTTAGAGTAATTCATAGTCACTCTAAAGCAAGGTTTGGAAACAAGTTTCAGCCAGATTTATTGCATAGATTATCTTTTCTACTACTATATCTCACATACTCAAATCTCTTTAATGAGATAATACTTACGCTTAATGTGTATCTTCATCACCTGGGATGAACACATATTTTGAAGTCCAACTTCATGAATCACAATCAAACTATAAGTCAGTATTTGTACAACCAGTAACCATTAAAACTTCACTTTTGTGGACAAGCATATGATCTCTCATTTTCCTAAGATATTTGAGTATATGCTTTACTCCAACTAAATTGAGTGTTCTTTGATTCAATTGATATTTGCTTACCATGCCCACCACAAAATAGATATTTAGCTTAGTATATAGCATAGCATAAAGACTTCCTATTAATATGGTATAAGGAACCGTCTTAATATGCTCTTCCTTTTATATGTCTTAGGACCATAGTCCTTTATAAAGGAACTTCAAACTTAAAAGGAAAGAATCCTTTCTTGAAGTAATTTATGCTATATTTGGCTAGAATCTAATCTATTCAAGCAGTTTGAGATAGACCCAACATCCTAATTTCTAAATTTTAACAAAGTTTAATTCTCAAGATGTGACCAGTCTTTCCCAAGTACTTTATATCAAACTGGACTAGATAACCAAAAACTCCATTAATGACAACAACTCTACATCATTCTAAATGATTAGAATGTCATCACCATACATTAAGAAATTTATTATTCTATATAGCTTTTACACACTTAAGGCCTTTTAATACTTGATCAAAATCAAACAATTTGATTACTTGATCAAAGACGATATTTTGTGATTTAAATGCTTTCTTTAGTCCATAAATGGACTTTAAGCAACTTGCATACTAAACACTACTGGTTCTTTGTTATGAAAAAGTCTAGTTACATCATATAGATGTCTTCCTCAAGATTGCTACTAAAAGAAGGTTTCTTGATATTCATTTTCATATTTTATCCAAATGAAATATAATGAATAAGATAATCTAGATAGAGTCAAAACTTGACTTTTGGTGAAAATTTTTTTTATAATCGAACCATTTCTTTCTGAATAAATCTTTTTGCCACTAGTCTTGACTTTAAAGATTTACACCTTCAAATTTATCAATCTCATTTACTTGTAGACCTATTTGAAAACAATAGGCTTAATGCCATTAGGCACCTCTACAAGTTCTAGACTTTAATAGAATCTAATTCTATTCACATAACCTTGATCCAGTGATCCACATTCATATCATCTATTGCCTTTATGTAGGACCGAGGATCAAATTCATATCCTCGTGGAACAACTACAAAAGTTTATTCCAAAAGTATGAATTTATTTGGTAATCTTTACACTACGATATTGTACCGGTGTAATAGTTATCTACAGAATAATATCTTGTGGTGTATCTAATACAACCATCTCATTTTCAAATGTATTTTATAGTTGTCCTACAACAAATTTTGACATTTTTCTTCTAGAACAATCTACCTTTAAAAGAGCCCTATTCCTCCTTTATGTACGCACTAACTTAAAGAAGTCATTGGAACTTCATTCTTTTACAAAAAGGAACCCTAGATCTTATTATCCTCTAAATAGAATTCATAGACTGAGAATATAACAAAATAATGGTTCTAAAAGCCCATCTTTCACCAATCTTGAATATCATTTAGATTAATAAGATCTAAATATAAGAATGCGTTTGGATTGGGATGAAAACTTCTGCGTTTGCGTTTTTTTTTTTTTTTTTTTTTTTTTTTTTTTTTACGCGTTTTTGAGCGTTTTGAGTGTTGCGGCTACTGTTCATACACTGTTCAATGAACAGTAGTTGCAAACTTTGACTTTTCAAATTTTTTTGGACCAGTCACAGCACATCGTGTACTGTTCACGGAACCACAAATTTCACTTTTCAGCAACTTTTTCTTTAAAAATGGGTCCCACGATACTATTCACACATTTAAAAATTATTTCGCTACAGTGTTTTTCAGTTTTCAGTTTTCAGCTGTATCCAAACGGACCCTAAGTGCCAAAACATACAATACTGAAGGATGGAAACTTTTGTTGGGGTTTATGCCCTAAAATCCAATTTATTGGCATGTCATAAATAATTAAATTGTTTAATTATATGAGGCTATTTATTTATGAACTAATGAGACATTATCTTAGTCCATGAGATGGATAGTATGTGATTTATGTGAAAAGTCACAGAAAGATATAAATTACCAGTTTTCTGTAAACTCAGAATTTTAGTTCATAGTCGGTGATGAAATTGGGCATTTCATCTGCGAAAACTATAACATATCAACTAAGATGATTTGTCTTGATCATGGAAATGGAGACTTCTAGTTGATATGTTGATATGTTTTAAGAGTTAAAACATATTAAACTGGATCACTGTGAGATTTATTATTCTCCTAACAACTGTCAAATGAATAATAAATCTCACGACTTCTATTTACATTAACTCTAAACCCTGAGAGAATAATGGACCTGAACATGAGATGTAGGTTGTTTTGATATATTAGGACTGAGATCTATTAGTTACGGTCAAAATCTCAGTATATTGGGTAGCCGCATTTAGTGTTGATGGAACATATATTTTCAAGATGGAATTCATAATCTCTTAACAGAGATATAAAATATTCTCTTGAGATAAGTTTAATTGGTTTGGTTATTTAGAGTGTTGGGCCCAACTACTTTAGTAAGGAGTTACTAAAGTATATATTTATAAAATCTGATGAATAACACATAAAGGATTAAACCGGGTACTCAAGGATTAAGATGTAGTAATCTTCAAAGTGGCAGTCTACATTCATGACTTTATATTACTACGAATATTTTAATGAAGGGATTGTATGTATAATAAAGTCTTGTGATATAATTTATTAATAAGGCCTAGAATGCAATTATATTCTTATAGTGGTATTGAATATAATTAATGGTAATTTTGGACTTGTCAAGAGTTGACAGAAAAACCCAAAGCCCATTGGAGCTAGAATTTTATTTGTTCCCTTTGGTTCCATCTCAAGCCACAAACTAAAGCCCAATTCGGTAGGCCCAAAAGGCTAATCCAATTAGATAATCAGTTTTTATTTAATAAGTGTTATTAAATAAAGAAACTACTAATGTAGTTTTGTACGTACGCATGAAAAAAAAAAAAAAGTTTTTCTCCATAAGGAGAAGAAGAAGGATTTTTCTTTGAGAATCGATGTACAAAAGGACTGATTGAGAGACCACTCATCTTGGGCACCATGTGAAATTGAGATGAAGATTAAAAGTATTCTCAAGTATTGGTTTTGAATTTTACTGCATCAAGGTACGCTTCCTATTCTTTGTTCTAGAATTCAAGGTTATGTGTTATTTCTCATGAATGAAGTAGATCCGTGATTGTTGCTTCCGCTGTGTGTTTTTTATGAGATACAAAACCAGATTTTCCAACAACTTTTCCTTTTAAAAAGTAAAACATGTAAATTTCCATCTAAAAGATAATTATGGACAATGCTTAGCTTTACCAAAATCAGAAACACTTTCCTTTTGGTCATGCTTATGAGTCTAATTTCCTCTTGGTAACTACTAAGGCAACTAATTGGTCCAATTGTTTGGTATTAAAATTCATTTTCTTATCACCCTTACCTTTCGGTTTAGGCTAAGAATTTGAATTAAATCATATTGATCCTAGCCTTAGCTTTTAGGATGTCTTCCATTGCGTAGAACTCACTCATCAATTCAGGTAACATAAAAAGAATTTAGGTTCAAAACAATCTGAATTGATCAAATGATTTCAACAAGGACTTGTGGATCATATCCATATGAGATTAACGTTTAATCTCTACATCCAAGAATTCCAATTCATTTTAAAATAAAAATATTTTCATAAAAAGATATAGAATTGGAACTCTTTAAGCCTTTCTTAGCACTCAATATGATTCATATCAAATATCTCATTTAGACTTAATATAAAGTTTAAGTCTAGTACTAACTCTTGCATTTCATGCTGTAGCATAATTGAGATAGAAGCCAATGTAACATTTTAGAATTTCAATGGTGATTATGATTACATCATAAGCTATCTTCCATAAATGCATCATGCATAGGAAATTATGACAATGCTAAATCGAAATATAAATATGTACTTCAGCTCCTTTAAGCACCATGTCCAAAATTATTTCTTAGTTAATGTAATTCTATTAAAATAGTAGCTAGAGGACAAAATTTATGACAACTTTATTTTGAGACTATGAACATAATTACCAGGACATTATCATTTTGCATCCATAACCATATAGTATGGAACCCAAAAAAAAAAAAAAAAACTATAATAGGTGCAACGACAACCTAATCCCGCAATTGATATTCCTCAGCATAGAGTGAATATCAACCACTATGATCAGGTGAGAATTATTCTCATTATTAATGCTATCAAGGTAACTCTTACCAAACAAAAATAATTTGCCGCTCTTCCTTTGGCCTCTAAGTAATAGTAAGAACTTAGCATAGAAGATATTATCAAACTTAATCTAGTGTACACCATTGTCTAGAATCATGTGTAGCCACATTTCATCACTTTAACAGGCTTATTTTGTAGTACCATGATAAAAACACCCTCCGCATGGAATGCAAAGCTCGAAGCTAAGACAAGGTGTTTGATCAAACCACTATAAACCAAGAAATTCAATCTTGTAGTACCATGAAATAAACATCCTCCGCATGGAACGCAATGCTCGAGGCCAAGACGAGATGTTTACCCCACACCACTATGAACTGACAATGGAGGCCATGAGATCCAACCCTTATATCTCTCTCCCACTAGAAATTTTAAAACAAGTGGATTGTCTTGAAATCATTGTGATCTAATCACAATTTTAACCTTACACATCAAATGTGTTTAAATGTTTAAATTCAATGTGATGTTACTAAGTCACGTCACAATAGCGTAACAAACATTCGCGCAATCACAAAGAAGTTTAATCATGTAATTCGATGAAGTAAATACACTCCGCATGGAATGCAAGACTCAAAGTCAAGACAAGGTATCTATTCACATTACAATAAACTTAACAAAAGGGTTATTTTAGTACTCCCACTTATTATTTGGGTTTTTCTTTAAATAATTATGATCCCATCACAGCTAATAACCTTGCACTTGTTAAAGACTCTAATCTTATTAGAATCACTAACTAAAATGGAAGTCCTAAACTATTTAGGATTCCTTAAATACTCATGAATAAAAAATTAATTATATAGAACTCTATCCTTAATTTACTAGATAAAGTATTCTAATCTCATTAGAAACTATATAACTTTAATTAGAATTTTAATCTCATTAAAAACCTCTAATTAAAATGAATTAAGGACTTTTAATCATAAAATGATTTAGTACTAAGAGTTCTATTTAACTAACCTCTTTGATCTCATTAGGTCTTTTAGTTAGATAATGATTAATAAATGTCCTTAACTTTTAAGGACTATAAAATTAATCACATAACTTTGCTTTTAATCAAAGTTTTAACACTTAGTCAAAAACAAGTGAAAAATTCAATAAACAAGTGTCAGAATTTTTGGCTACTCATTATGGTTACTCACGCGAGTAACCAGTTTTGGCTACTCGTTTTGGCAACTCGCCCAGTCGCGAGACCCCAGTTGCAAGTTTATCCAAAAGCTCTGGCGACTCACTCGCAACTCATCTTGCGACTCGCCAGTCATGAAAATGCCCAGAAACCGCCGTTTTTCTTTTAACCGTTTTTGACGTTTCATATGAACAAAACACATTCTTAATGATCATAAACGATGAGATTAAGATTAGAACTTGAATTTCATTGATGTTAAAGTGTTAAAATTCAATTTTACATGGTTAAAATCAAACTTAAACAACATCATAACATCAAAATCAGTTTTAATCAAACAATAGTTTCAAAAACTATAATCATGGCACTATTCAATAAGTAAACATCATGTGAACGTCTATAACTAAGACTCATATACTCACATGAATCCACATATATATTAATAAACAATATCAATGAAACAACGTTGAACATCATCATGCGAACGAATTCACTAAAGCAATATTAATAAAATATAGAAACAAAAAAGTCAAACCGCTATTCTATATTCAATAAAGTGTAATCAACGTTATCAGGTGTATATCGTTTCTAATAACCATATACCCACCTTGACGATCTACGTTGACAAGAAACATAGCAATTCTTAACCACCGTGTTCCACTTTAATATAAAGATTAGAAACACACGGCATCTAGTTTTAATGAACAATAGTTTTAAAACAAAATTATGCAGAAACTTTTACTGCAGAAAACTAGAACACCAAGAAAACGATTTTTCTTTAATTCTAAAACTCAATCACATGTTATACAAGCATGATATTGAAGACCGCTCTGATACCATTTGTGGGAAAATCTGGTTTTGTATTTCATACAAAACATACAGTGAAAGCAATAAACACGGATCTACTTCAATCATGAAAGATAACATGTAACCATGAATTCTAGAATAAAGAATAGAAAGCGTACCTTGATGCAGTGAATTTCAAAACCATGACTTGAGAATACCTTTAATCTTCATCTCAATTCCACATGGTGTCCAAGATGAGTGATCTCTTAATCAGTCATTTTGTACATTGATTCTCAAAGAAAAGACCTTCTTCTTCTCCTTGTGAAGAAAAACTGTTTTCTTTTCTTTTTTTTATCATATGTACGTACAAAACTACATTAGTAGTTACTTTATTTAATAACTCTTATTAAATAAAAAATGATTATCTAATTAGATTAGCCTTTTGGGCTTACCTAATTGGGCTTTAGTTTGTTGCTTGAGACGGGACCAAAGGGAACAACTAAGATTCTAGCTCCAATGGGCCTTAGGCTTTTCTGTCAACTCTTGACAAGTCCAAAGTTACCATTAATTATATTCAATACCACTATAAGAATATAATTGCACTCTAGGCCTTATTAATAAATTATATCTCAAGACTTTATTATACATACAACCCTTTTATTAAAATATTCGTAGTAATACAAAGTCATGAAATAGACTGCCGCTTTAAAGATTACTACATCTTAATCCTTGAGTACCCGATTTAATCATTTATGTTATTCATCATATATTTATGAAATCTAATTTCATAAATATATACTTTAGTAACTCTTTACTAAAGTGGTTGGGCCCAACACTCTGAATAACCAAACCCATTAAACTTATCTCAAGGGAATATTTTATATCTCCGTTAAGAGATTATGAATTCCATCTTGAGAATATATGTTCCATCAACACTAAATGCGGCTACCCAACATACTGAGGTTTAGACCGTAACTAATAGATCTCACTCCTGATATATCAAAGCAACCTACACCTCATGATCATGTCCATTATTCTCTCAGGATTTAGAGTTGATATAAATAGAAGTCGTGAGATTTATTATTCATTTGACAGCCGTTAGGAGAATAATAAATCTCACAACGGTCCAGTTCAATATGTCTTAACTCTTAAAACATATCAACTAGAAGTCTCCACTTCCATGATCAAGACAAATCATCTTAGTTGATATGTTATAGTCTTCGCAGATGAAATGCCCAATTTCATCACCGACTACGAACTAAAATTCTGAGTTTACAAAGAACTTGTGATTTATATCTTTCTGTGACTTTTCACATAAATCACATACTATGCATCTCATGGACTAAGATAATGTCCCATTAGTTCATTAATAAATAATCTCATATAATTAAACAATTTAATTACTTATGACATGCCAATAAATTGGATTTTTAGGGCATAAACTCCAACACCATCAACAATCTCCCTTTGCCTCCTAAGTTCAAGATGCCTTCCTTGGATTCATATGATGGAACGCGCGACCCTTTTGATCATATCATTACTTTCAAGATTACGATGCACCTTCAAGGGATTCCAAACGAGATTATATGCAGGGCCTTCCCTACCACTCTTAAAAGGCCAGCACGAGTGTGATTCAGCAAGATACCTCCGAATACTGTGAGTTCTTTCGAAGAATAGAGTAAGTTGTTTGTCAACAATTTTATCAGAGGACAAAAGCATAAACATTCCTCGTCCAGCCTGTTAACCATAGAGCAAGAGGAAAATGAAATGAAAGCTTGCGCCCCTTCATTACTCATTGCAACAGCAAAGCGTTGACGGTGAACGAAATGGACGACAAGTTGTTATTGGCAACCTTCCATAATTGAGTTAACTCTGATTTATTCATCCATAAGCTTTATAAGCAAAAGCCTCAAACCATGGCTGAACTCGTCCATTCGGCCCAAAACTTCATGAATGCAGAAGATGCAATTATAGCTAAGAAGAGGAAGAGAGCTGAGCGAATGAAAGCAGATCTCTCGTGTCATCCTGAGCAGGGTCCTCGTCCAAAGAAGGCACGGATGGGAGAGAAGAAAGATCAAGACAACAAGAAGGCAAGTTCTTCAGCACGAAGTCAGCAATACACGCCCTTGATCATGCCGCTTGAACATGCCGCTTAAACAAGTACTTATGTAGATCAAGGATGATCCTTCTCTGAAATGGATGGAAAAAATGAAAGGAGATCCCAACAAGCGCAATAGGAACAAGTATTGCCGCTTCCACAGAGATCATGGGCATGACACGAACGAGTGTTTTGATTTGAAGCAGCAAATAGAGAATCTCATCAGGCAGGGAAAATTGAGAAATTTACTTGGGCGAGATCACAAAGACGAGTAGTTGAAGGGAAAGCTAGAAGAGTCGTCATGACCCCCACTTGGAGAAATAAGAGTTATCATAGGAGGGACCTTGACATGATAATCTTCCAAGTCAAGGAAGACGTACCTAAAGGTATTGTAAAATGTCCAACTTTCAGGACGATCCCCAAGGACGAGGGTAACAGACAAGCAAACCATTATGTTCACGGACAAGGATGCTAAAACGGTTCACCACCCACATGACAACGTGATTGTCATCACTTTGCTTATTGCTAATTATACAACTAGAAAGGTGTTAGTGGACAGTGGGAGTTCGGCGGACATCTTATATTACCCTGCTTTCTAGCAAATGAGGCTTGGATGAGATCAACTTCATCCAGTAAATTCATCCTTAGTAGGATTTAGGGGGATAAAAGTGCAGCCTGTGGGTACCATTACGTTACCTGTGGTGGTAGGAGCATATACACAATAGATAACCAAAGAAGTAAACTTTCTTGTCGTGGACTGTTCGTCGTCATACAACGCTATCATTGGAAGACCGACTTTAAACAGTTGGAAGGAAGTAACATCTACTTACCATTTGTCTGTTAAGTTCCCAACAGATTACGAAGTGGGTTAAGTGCAAGGAGACCAATTAACCGCCAAAAAATGCTATCTAGCCATGTTGGCCATGGACGAGCACATGCAGATGATGAGCATAGACGAGAAAAGGGTTACCACGGAGCCCACAGAAGCATTGGAAGATGTTCCTTTGGACAAAAGCAACCCCGAGAAGTTCACAAGGATTGGAACAAGTATGGAAATGAAGACGAAGCAAGACTTTGTCCATTTTTTAAAGAAGAGCATGGATGTGTTCGCATGGAGTTACGAGGACATGTTGGATATTGACCTAAGTGTAATCACTCACCGTCTGAACGTGTATTCTTCTTCCAAGCCTGTGCATCAAAAGAAGAGGGTTTTTGATCCCGAACGAGATAAGGCTATTAAAGAAGAAGTCCAGAAGTTGACCATGGCAAAATTTATCCAAGAAGTTTACTACCCGGACTGGTTGGTCAATATGGTGATGGTTAAGAAAGCTAATGGTAAGTGGAGGATGTGCGTGGATTTTACCGATTTGAACAAAGCTTGTCCAAAGGATAGCTATCCGTTGCCACGCATTGACCAGCTAGTGGACTCAATTGCGGGTCATAAATTGATAAGTTTCATGGACACTTTCTTAGCCTATAATCGAATAAGGATGGGCGAGGTAGACCAAGAGAAGACATCTTTCATTATTAGCCAAGGTCTGTTTTGCTACAAGGTGATGTCCTTTGGTTTGAAGAATGCGAGAGCAACTTATCAAAGACTAATTAACCATATGTTTCATCCACAAATTGGACGAAATGTGGAAGTTTATGTAGATGATATGCTGGTAAAGATTTTGGATGAGGAAAAACATCTGGACGGCCTTCAAGAGACCTTTGATACGCTTAGACGATATAATATGAAGTTGAATCCGAGCAAGTGTGCTTTTGGAGTCTTGTCTGGTAAGTTTCTTGGGTTCATGGTTTCACATAGGGGAATTGAGGCGAATCCTGATAAAATCTAGGCAATATTGAATATGGAGCCACCAAGGAACATCAAAGAAATCCAATCTCTCACCAGACGAGTTGCTGCCCTTAACAGGTTCATTTCAAAAATTACTGACAAGTGCTTGCCATTTTTTAAGATTCTTAAGAAGACATTTGAATGGACGGACGAGTGTTAAAAGGCCTTTCAAGACCTCAAGGCCTACCTCACAGTAGCTTCTCTGTTAAGCCCGTCTATACCAAGTGAAGAATTATATTTGTATTTAGTGGTGTCCACGCATGCAGTAAGCTCAGTGTTGATTAGAGAAGAAATGAAGATACAGAAGCCAATTTATTATCAAGTCAAGCGCTAAGAGGGGCAGAATGACGATACCCAATGATGGAAAAGCTAGCCTTTGCTTTGGTCACAGTTTCTAGGAAGTTAAGGCGTTACTTTTAGGCTCATGTCATAAATGTCTTGACAGATCATCCACTAAAGAAGGCGATAAACAAATTGGAAGCAGTAGGACAACTAATCCAATGGGCCATAGAACTCAACGAGTTTGATGTTAGGTACCAACCAAGAAACGCGATAAAAGCACAGGTATTGTCGAATTTCATTGCAGAGTTCACTCCCAACCAAGGTGGGCAAGATGGGGTGGACGAAGCTCAGAGGTGGGTCGTTAATGTGGATGGCTCGTCCACGTTATATGTGGGAGGAATTGGAATTATACTCAAGTCCCCAGAAGGAGATAAGTTGAAATATGCAGCCCGTCTACAATACCAAACCACCAATAATGAAGCTGAATATAAAACTCTCTTTAAAGGATTGGAATTGGCTAAGTCCTTAGGGGCAGAGTCAGTAGTTGTCCAAGGGGATTCACAGTTGATTATCAATCAAGTGAATGGAATGTGTGAAGCTAAGGAAGATCGGATGAAGAAGAATCTAAGCAGGGTAAAGCAGCTTGTCAAAAAATTTAAAGAAACCAGTTTTGTTTAGCTTCTGAGGGAGGAAAACATGAAAGCAGATGCTTTGGTAAAAGCAGTTTCAGCAGGGGGAGCTATGGACAAGTATGACAAAGTCCAATATATGCCAAGTATAGATCTACTAGAGATATAGCAGGTTGAAGGCGAATAAAATTGGATGATTCCAATAGTAATTTATCTCAAAGATGGAAGACTTCCAGAGGACAAGGATGAGGCTAGAAGATTGAGGATCAAAGCTACCAAGTATGTCGTCATAGACGAGGTATTATATAAAAGGGGCTTCTCTCAGCCTTACTTAAGGTACTTAGCTCCGGATGAATCAAAATATGTGTTGAGGGAAGTTCATAAAGGAGCATGTGGAAGCCACTCAAGAGCAAGAGCACTAGTCCATAAAGTCGTCCATGCAAGTTACTACTAGCCAACTATTCAAGCAAATGCAAAGGCTTACGTCAAGGTGTGTGGCCAATGTCAACGTTTCAGCAATGTCCCTAGACAACCATCGGAGTATCTCACCCCGATGATGACCTCATGGCCCTTTGCACAATAGGGATTGGATATCTTGGGTCCCTTTCCACTTGGAAACAGACAAATGAAGTTTTTAGTAGTAGAGATTGATTACTTCACTAAGTGGATGGATGTAGAATCCCTAGCAAAGATCACATAGCAAAATGTCAAAAATTTCGTTTGGAAGAACATTGTATGGAGGTTTAGGGTACCTAGGGTATTAATATCATAAAATGGACGACAATTAGATAACATGCTTTTCAAAAACTTCTGCGAACAATATGGAATCAAGAATCATTATTCCTCATCCTCCCACCCGTAAGCAAATGGTCAAGCAGTAGTGGCAAACTGATCCTTGTTGAAAATCATCAAGACTCGGCTTGAGGGGGTAAAGGGAGTATGGCCAGACGAGTTACCAGGAGTTTTATGGGCTTACAAGACAACTGTGAGGACCGCCACAGGGAAACTCCTTTCAAACTAGCCTATGGAAGTGAAGCAGTGATATCTACAGAAGTGCATATGGCAAACCACAAGGTGATGAAGTATTAGGACGAGGATAACGAGGAGCAACTTTGCCTCAACCTTGATCTAATTGACCAGGTAAGAATGAACGCAGAGTAAAGGACAGCGAGGTATAAAAACCTCATGGCGAGACAATATGATGCAATGGTCAAACCCAGGCACTTCAGTATTAGAGACCTCATCCTAAAAAGAGTTTCTTTGACAACCAGAAATCCAGCCCATGAGAAACTGGGACCTAATTGGGAAGGACCCTACAGGGTTATTAATTGCAAAAGGCAAGAATCATATTACTTAGAAGCTCTAGACGGGAGAAAGCTAGAGTACCCCTAGAATGTCGAGTATTTAAGAAGATATTATCAGTAAGGGGTCAGCCTGGACGAGCATTAGGGATAAAATCATCCTCGACGTTGTCACTCTGGACGAAATAAAGTTTGTTGCTTTTTGTTACATGTGTTTGCTTTTTGTTACATGTGTTCTTTATTAGCACTATGTGTTGTATTTTAATTCCATAAAGGTGTATTAGTTTTTAAACTATATGTTATGGACGAAGTCATAGATAATCCGTATGTATTCTTAATTCCCTAAAAGGCACTAGCTTCTAAAGCATGTGCCAGGCTTATGGATGATGTTTATGTTACATATATACAGTTTGGATTTCCAATATATATGATGTATGAATTTCTAATTTTCATGATTTCATCCACATAAAGGCTAATGGCCTAAGACGAGTAAAATCTTTGGATGCAGGGAGATAATGTCTATTAAGCTTTCCTTAAAATAGGGATAAAGCAAAGAAAAATAAGCTTAAGGCATGCTTGTCTAAACAATGGACGAGAGAAAGCTTGAAGTGTATTCGTCCAATCAATGGACGTGAAAATGTGTGTACGTAGGAATATTCAAAGTTCACGGGTAGGTATAACCAGCTAAAACAATCCAATCTTTGGACGAGGAAAAAGCTAGAAACATCTTGCTAAAAAGATGAGTCCTGTGGACGAGAAATAGAACCAGCTATCAAATCTTTGGACGATTAAAGCTAGTGAAACCAATGCCATTCTTAAGACAAATTATAATTGCAAAATTTAAAGAATGGTGAAGATGTTGAACATGAGGAGATTCTTATTATGGACGAGCCAAATGCCTTCATGAGTGGATGAACCACACTTGAAACCAATATAATGGATGATGTAAATAAAGAAAAATTCGTCCATACATTAACATGTTCAATGGTAAATGAAAAAGTGATGGAAATAAACATTCATTGATAAAATTTTAGAAAAGGGTAGACGACCACTGTCCAAAAACCATTATAAAATAAAGCCTAAAATGCAACTGTTTGGAAGCTCGTCCTAAATATTATTGACGAGTAAAATGTACTTAAATAACTTCAAACGGTCCAAAACAACGGACCTTATAAAAGAAAAAGAGGGAAAAAGAGAAAGGGAAACTAAGACGCAAAAATTTAACTTTCACTGAGGGGGGGTCATCTCCAGCGTTATGCTTGTCCTGGGCAGGCTGAGTGGTGGCATCATCTTCAATATTAATGTCTTCAGAACTCGTCTGGAAAAGAGAGCTTGTAGCGCCAAGGTTGAGCTTGATGGAGCTAAAGTCAACTTCAGGGAAGTTTTTCATAGCGTCCATATGAAACTCTTCAAAGCCAGCTGCATAGTTGGTGTCCAATAGATTAGTGAACTGTTTGGAAGCTTTGAACTCCACTACAGTGTCTTCTTTGACCTTGTTAAGAAGAGTACTCAGCTCGTTATTCTTTTTTTGAAGGTAGTCAAGACGAGTGTCCTTCTCAACAATGTCAACTTTGAGCTCTTCGTCGAGGTTCTGCAGTTCCTTGGCCTCGTCTTTAGCCTTGGCTGCCACCTCAACCCAGCCCTTGTAGTCATCCTTGACCTCCTGGATCCTCGCCTCAAGCAAGATCCTCGTCTTGTCCATCTCCGTGGCCTGTCTGGACGCAGCTATGAACTTTGATATTGCCTACACAAGTGATTAAAAATTCTATTAAATATATATATATATATATATATATATATATACACACACACATATACATATTACTATGACAAGACGAGGTAAAAGTAATTACAAACATTGAAAAGATCATGAACAACAGAATGCTTAAATTCTTTCAAGGACATGTTATAGCACGCAGCCACGTCCTCACCAATTACAGCCTTCTCAAACCTTTCCCAAGCTAAGTCCTCATTCTCTAGAAGGTTCATAGGAACCCTTTGGGAGGGTTGAGACGAGGTAGGCGCAGTGGTTTTGGACGGAGTGACTTCGATGGGAAGGGACGAGTTAACATCAAAAATTTGGACAGACGGTTGAAAGGTGGGAAGACTAGGCTTAACAACCCCAGGTTTAGACGACCCATGCTTTGCCTTCTTTCCTCAACAACTGGGAAGGTTTCCCAAGTCAAGCGTCTTGGATAAAGTTTTTCTTTTGTCCCCAACGGAAGGACGAAGTTGGGATTAAGCCTCAGGCCTGGTTGCCTCGTCCACCACTTCCTTTCCATTATTCTCTTTCATGGTTGCCATCCCTAAAAGAAAAATATTAAAGTTTAGCTAAAGAGTAGAACTCAAATAATACTTAGATAAATTCTAAGTAAAAGGAAAACTCATGTCTACGGACAGTGAGCTCGTGAGCAATAGCCTCAGCAGATGGCTCAGGACTGAGTCCTCACATGGCAAGACGTTGAAGGGTCACTAGCGAATGGAAACTCCTATCAGCATATAGACGAGCTCTATGGATGTGGTCACGGTAAAATTTGTTTAAAGATGGTCGTCCAACATCTAAAAAAAAAAAAAAAAAAAAAGGGAGAGAGAGAGAAGGGTTAGATGATTGTAAGCAAAAGATAAAAACACTATATATATATATATATACACACACACAAAAACAAAACAAAACATACCTTTAAGACGAAAGTTCCCTAATTCTCCAGTATAAAGGGCAAATGGATCCCTGCTAACCTCAACAAGGTGCCCAAACCAGAAACCAGAGACGAAGAAAAACTCCTTCCAATTTTTGTCAGACATTACCAAAGACTTTATTAATCTACAATCTTTACCCCTAGTTGTGAATTGATAAAAGCTAAGGGATTGGTTAATTTTTTAGGGTTTGTAGTAGAAGAGGAACTCGTCCATAGTGAGAGGACGATCCCCTTCAAATATTTCCCTCCACAAAACTTGCATAGAGACGACTAGTCTCCATGCATTGGGATTAAACTGACGCACTCCTAAACCTAACCTAGTGAGTAATTCCCTAGCGAAGGCATTAAGGGGTAACCTAAGTCCCCCTAAAAGGTAAGCTTCATAGACGCCTATCCTAAAACGAGGGTTACAACGCAATTCCCCACGGATGGCTAACCTAGGGTTAAGATCGTCTAGGATTTGGTATTATCTCTTAAGTGCAGTAATTCTCCTTTCATTTGTTTTAGAAGGGATGCCTATAGCACAACTGTACACTATATCTACTTTGTCTAAAGGAGGGGATTCGTTGAAGTACCAGCTTGAGACCCGAAAGCTGCCCTCTTCCTTAGATGCTCCTGGAAAACCTCTAGAGGAACCCCTGGAACACCAGAGGTGTATTCCTCGTCTATGGTGTTCCCTCCACTACTACTACTACTACTACTAGAACCACTATAACTGGAGGAGTCATGATACTCGTCTATAGCCTTATCTACACTATTATTGAATGAAGAAACTACAACCTCAGATATCTTGAAATTTGAAGGAAAACCTAAGAACGAGGATGAGGAGAATACCTAGCTCTAGTCGGAAGAGGATTAAGGATGTAGAAATACTTCTAGATGAGGCACTGGATGACGAATGTCAAGAGAGAAAATTTTGGAAATGTGAAGGGTAGGAAAGGAATTTTACTATTTATAGATAGCAAAATTTGGCATCTGAAATGACGTGACCAACCAGAGAGTGACATGTGGCATATTCCTCAAAAAGTTAAATCGATGCGATCGATCACCAATGAAGTCATGACACGTGACATGGTATCTAACCACTGACATAAAAACACACGTCCAAAGAATAGCAACAAACTCTACAGTGCTCTGGACGACCCTTGGACAAGGGGGCAACAGATGGTGGACTGAAAATTGAACCAACTCCAATTCGTCCATAAGAGTCGTCTAGGTCAAGAAGACAAGAGGTTATACCCAATAGGACAGTCATCCATAGGCAATAGGACGGTCATCCATAGGCATATGGGTCGTCCATGAGTAAAGCACCTAGACGACCCCCGACACTTGGGAAAAATTCTAGAGAGATTTATCTACAAGGGCTAATGAGTTGAACCATGTGTTGTTATTTTGAGGCATGAGTAAAATCCTGGTTCATCGCTATAACTTCCTACTAAGTACTTAACTTCCAACGACATTTATAGAAGATAAGATTGCATATTCTAACTCCTATAGCGGTTGTGGAAGTTAATCCTGAACCTTTTGACTTCCTCAAATATAGGAGAAGTTACGAGATAAGTAACCGCTTCAAGAACACACTATATAAACCATTCACATTAAATGAAGGTAAGTTTGAGACAACTCCCAAAAAGTTAGAACTTCAGAATTTAAGAGAGAAACTAACTTAAGCATCGAAGGGTTCTTGGCCAGTCCGCCCCGGTCACCTTTGATCGTGTGTTTTCCTTTTCAGGCCTTTCAAGCAATTACTAGATCATTGAAGCTCGGAGCGTTAAGCCTACTGATTTTCCGTGCATCATCAGCTTGTAAGGTGTGTTGTTAAAGTTTTTTTTTTTGGTGGTAAATTGCAAATTATACACCTAAAGTTTAAAGGTGTTTATATCTTATACCAAAAATTTCAGAATTTGAATTTTAGCCCCTTGAGTTTGAGCTGTTTGGATTTTACATCTTGACGTTTCAGAATTTGAATTTTACCCCCTAAAGTTAAAGAGTGTTTGGATTTTACACCCTAAATTCTAAAACTTTAGGATGTAAAATCTAAACACTCCAAAACTTTAGGAATTAAAATTCAAACACCCTTAATAGGTAAGATGTATTATTAAAGTGGTAATGTAAAATAGATAAAGTGACTTATTACTTTTTAGTAATGCTAAATACATTTTCAAATGGAAATACTTTTAATATATAGAGTTTTCAGAATACAATTTTCAATTTTAAAATATTTGAAATAAACATTCTAAAAACACTCCATGCCAATTATTTACAGCGCCGTAAATATTTGGAAAAATGCAAACCTCACATTGTGTCACTAAAAACAACTTTTTCTTAAAAATTGATACTCATACCCAAATACCCATACACACTTCTGCATTATAAGTTACCTAAAAAATTAGTTTTTCAACACACTTGTATAAAGTTTTTTTTCACATTGTTTTGAAAACAAAAACACCGATTCCTTTAAAATTAAAATGTATGATATGTTTCTTTTAAATAAAATGTAAATATATTAAGGCTATATGGAATAAGGCAACCACTATGGGAAGTTATTGTAGGTCACATAACCCAAAAGCCAAAAGTCTCACCAGGTTGCTTATTAAAT
Source organism: Quercus lobata (assembly GCF_001633185.2). Taxonomy (NCBI): domain Eukaryota; kingdom Viridiplantae; phylum Streptophyta; class Magnoliopsida; order Fagales; family Fagaceae; genus Quercus; species Quercus lobata. The sequence goes on from NC_044908.1 coordinate 54,241,142, forward strand.
GAAATTGAACAAAAGATTAATAGATAGATAACGAAGCATAGTAGGCACCATGGAATTTACTTGACATACAAATTAGTCACACGATGGATCCAAAATCTTTTTAAAAATAAATCCAACTAGGAGGTTATACACATTTTTTTTTACTCTATTTATCCCCCTTTCAAAAGTCATAAGACATGCTGAATGGCATTCGCATGGATAGGTTATGTTAGTTGATTAGAAACTACAATTTCAGATTCTTAAAAAATAATAATACTAAAGAACTAGTAGTCAAAATAAAAATCTCCTAAGTCATCTTCATCAAAAAGATCCATAATCAGAAATTTCTGCCATGAATCCGTAGTCATGAGTGGAATCATTGGGATGCCGCAAGTTTTTAATCCGTTCAGCACATCTTTTTCCTAAATTTCCTGAGAGAGTGATATTGAAACATTTCCTTATGTCAAGTGACTCAAGGTGAGGACAACCATCAAGTATGGCCTGCAAGCCATCATTTGTCACCTTATTTCCAATAAGCTGGAGGTGGCGCAATTCGGGCATGTTCTTTGCAATAGCAAGTGCCTCGCCTTCATCATCAAACTCCTGATCACCCTCTATGTGAATGGGAGGGCGTCCATCCCAAAGCTGGTTCCATATTAGTGATTTCAAAAGAGGACAACAGCGCCCAAAAGCTTCCAAAGATTCTTCTGACAATGAAGAAATTGTCATGTCCAGCTCCTCCAATAGTGGAAGTTTTGCAGCCAATTCACTCAATTTCTTATCCGTATTGTAATAGCAACATACAAGATGAAGGCGTCTAAGCTGACTTGTTCTGCAAAAATATCAAGGATGTAATAAAAAATGAACCAGCAGCCATAAAGAGACAACACAGACAAGTAAACACAAAATTATGGAAGAATTTTGCTCTGCAAATTCAATATTGGAGACAAATAGCTTGAACCCACCATATAGATTGTGAACTGCAGTAAGTCATCAAAGAAATTTGGTGTACTGTTTATTTTCTATATTGTACATAGAAAAATTGTTCAAAGAATAAGAAAACAACATATCTGATTGGCAATATTCTCTAGGCCAAATCATCCAAGCTTCCTACCTGAATTTGAAGCTATCAATACAAGTACTTGTGACCATGTGTCAGCTGACAGCATAAGCAAAAGCTTAACCAAATATCAAAAGCAATCAAACTATTCCTAGTTTGTAACCACTCTATAGAAAACAAAGAAGATACATATGTTGCTTAACAGAGTAGAGCTAACTGTTGCTGAGTCTGAGTTGAAACCCGAACACTTGAGACCTTTGTTCAAGTGGTCCAAAAAAAAAAAAAAGCATATGTGACATGTGATGCCAACTCTTTTAATAATTCCCTTTCTATTAGTTTTTTAGGATTACTTTGCATAGTTATCAAAATAGAACCAACAATTGACTCGATTAAACATGTGGGTTCATACATTTTATTATTATAACATTAATTAAAATACAAAAAACATAATAAAAACAAGTATATGTATTTTAAACTTAACAATAAACTTTTTTTTTTTGGCGAAAAGCCACGTTTAGTCCCTACATTTTCAAGAGATTTCCATTTTAGTCCCTATCTTGAAAAACGCCTCTCATTTTGGTCTCTACCGTTACATCAGAAACGGAAATTACACAGTTGGCAAATAGCATGCACTGTTGGCCTGACGTGGCCATTAAAATAATAATAAAAAATGCCACATCAGCATTTAAATTAAAAAAATTAATTTATTAATTTTAACTAAATAAAAAAAATTAAAAATAGAATTAAAAACTAAAAATTACATGAATTTAGATCTAAGTGTGTCTTGAACAAGAGCACAAACCCAAAAATTAAAATCCAAAAATTAAAAATCTCAAAATCACCGTTTTCTCAAAAATAGCAATATCATCAAATCCTAAAAGCCTCATAGTAACAAATCAATCCAAAAATACAACACAATCAATCCAAACAAAAAAATCTCTATCTCATCTCTCTCTTGCCTACCATTTTCTATCTTCTCCCTCTCTCAAACCTTGCTTTTTCAAATCAAACATCACTCTCTCTCAGACAGTGTAGATCGGCAATGACTTTTTTTTTTCAATCTCTCAAACAGGTGGTGGTGGGTTTGCTCATTGTTGGTTTTTTTTTTTTCCTATTTTTGAGATGGGTTTGGTGATTGGGATGTTGAATCGGTGTGGGTTTGAATTGGCTGTGGGTTATTGAATCGGTGTGGGTTTGAATCATCTATGGGTTGTTGAATCAGTGTGGGCTGTTGAAAGGGTGTGGGTTTGAATTGGTCTGGGCTATTGAATCGGTATGGGTTGGTTGTTTCGGTGGTGCTGGGATGTGTACGGTGGCTAAGGCTTCTTTGAATCGGTGTGGGTTGGTTATTTCGGTTTTGGAATTTCCAGTAATGGAGCGGTGGGTTTCGGGTTTGTTTGGTTGGTTGTTTGTTTCGGGTTCAGTGGTTGGTTGGTTGTATCGGATTTTGGGTTTTGTGGGTTCGGTGGCTGTGTGAGTTTGATGGGTTTTGACTGTGATGTTGGCTGTGCGGGTCTGAATTTTCGATGTGGGTTGTTGTGGTTCAATGCTGGTGGTTGTGTGGGTTTCGGGTTTTGTGGGTTCTAGGTTTCGAGATCCTTTTTTGGGGTTTACGGGTTGCCGGTGGGTCATGAGGTGTTGGTTCGGTTGTGGATGGTGTTCAGTGGATGCAGGTGGTTCAATGTTAGATTTTAATTTTTGGGTTTGTGTTCTTAGATTTTGGTTTATGTTCTTGTTCAAGACACACTTAGATCTAAATTCATGAAATTTTTAGTTTTTAATTCTGTTTTTAATTTTTTTTTATTTAGTTAAAATTAATAAATTAATTTTTTTTTAATTTAAATGCTAACGTGGCATTTTTTTTTATTATTTTTTTTAATGGCCACGTCAGGCCAACAGTGCATGCCGTTTGCCAACTGTGCAATTTTCGTTTCTGATATAATGGCAGGGACCAAAACGAGAGGCGTTTTTCAAGATAAGGACTAAAAGCGGTAAAAATAAAATGTAGGAACTAAAATGGAAATCACTTGAAAATGTAGGGACTAAAAGTGGCTTTTCGCTTTTTTTTTTTTTGGGTATAGAGTTTCTATCAATGTGTCCGCTTCTGATGATTTTGATCTTTATGATTAGACCAACACATTAATTAATTTTTTATGTAGACAAGAATTGAACCCAAATCTCTTATTCAACCAACCAGTTAAGTTAACACTAGAACCAAATAATAATAAATTAAACAGAAATATCAACAATCGAGATGTATATATATACCTTTGGGTGATGTAGATGAGGAGTTCATCGGTGCCAAAGTACTCGATGTTGATATCTCGCAACTGGCCGCAACTGCGATCGATGGTGTGAATGCACATTGAGGGCGTTTGGGCTGGACGTTTTCTTGCTGATGCGCGTTTGCATTTTCCGCGTGGGACCCACGCTACAGTAACACAGCAAACACCTCCCTTTTTTTTTTTTTTTTTTTTTTCTCGCGTTTCAAGAGTGATCAGTTACTGTGCAGCCGTATATGTGGACTTTTTCAGTGTGAACAGTACATTTGTGCACTGTTTACGGACCCACAAATTCCACTTTTCACAATTTTTTTATTAAAAATGGGTCCCACGGTACTATTCACATATTTAAAAAATATTTCGCTACAGTGTTTTCAATTTCAGTTTTCAGTTTTAGCAAAAATAAGCTCAATCCAATCGGACCCATTATCTCGAGGTCGTAGGGCATGTTGTGGAGGTCACCGAGATTCTGCATACCAATCGCATGCCACATGGAAGGGTCTTTATAGATATTGCGCCACAGCATGCACACCTTTTGGGCGCTCTCCAAGATATCGATTGCGCCCAGCCTCTAGAGAATCGACATCGTCATGTCTTTAGGGAGATCCAGCCAGTTCTGGTACTCCTTTTTCTTCCGTCCTCTTTTTCGAGCCATTGTCGTATTGGGATTTCTAGGGTTTGGTTTGGGAGTGTCTGAGAATTATTATTATTTTTTTTTTGCTGAGAGGAAGTGTATGAGAATTAGAATGAAAGGTAAATGGATGGATATATTATTATTATTATTATAATATATAGAGAACTTGCCATTTAAAAAAAAAAAAAAATTCTGTACAATATCAATAGGGCGGGATTGATTTTTTTTAAAAATAAATAAATAAATAGTGTCATTTTTTTAAAATGCCCAAAATAAAGTTTTTTTTTTTTTTTTTTTTTTAAGGAAAAAAATAAAACCTCTATGATTAAAAACTTAAAACCGCAAACTACACCCTAAAATCTTGGGATTTTTGAATTTTATATTTTAAAGTTTTAAAATTTGAATGTTATCCATGGAGTTATATTTTATTTGCATCAATAATCTCTCCATCTATATGTTCTATTAATTGTCATTTTGTTAGGAATCACATTGCATTATTTTATGTGTCACTTAACGAAAAATACGGACAAAAGAGCTGCTAATGCAAACGAAATAAAACTGATTGATATTTTAGTCTGATAATAAAAAACATCATCAGAAGCGGACGCCATTTATTAAAACTCTCTCAAATAAAACTTTAAAAAATAAAATCTAAAATATAAAATTTCAGATTATATAATTCAAAAACTTCCTAACTTCAGGAGCGTGTTTTACACTTTAGCCTAACTTAAAAATGTCATAACAGAATACCGTATTTGGTATTTGGTAATTAGCAAAATTACAAACATAGACGATGGGCTTTATAAGGAAGAAAAAAAGCCTATGGGGTCTTAATTAAAATTTGCTTTTCTGAATCAAGATTCAAAATCTTCATGTGGAAAGTCTGTAGATTTTATTACCCGCTGAATGCAACCTTTTCAAGAAAGTTCACTCTTAAAGCTTTCTAATTCGACTATGATAGATTTAATTGATTGGATGGCTCAAAATTTATATGAGCCAGAGATAGAAGATATTGCTTCTATGAAAACCCAATTTAAATCACAATGAACAAAATCGTTAGCAAGAGATGTTTGCAATAATCTGCCAATTAAGAGATGGGATCGAAGCAAATCTTTGAGAATGTATAGTGTAAAAGCTCAATTTCCCAGCCCTCGAAACTCCAAATTTCAAGTTAAAACTGCAAACAGGAGTTTAAAGGAGAAAAATCATATCTCATTATGGCAAATATCACATTAAATTGGGCCTTGATAGGAAATTTTGTCATTTCAAAATTTAGAAGTTTCACACTCTAAGCATATACAAGGTTTTTTTTGTTTTGTTTTGTTTTTTTTTTTTTTTTAACCTAAATTTTAAGAAATAAACACACACAAGAAAGAGGAAATGAGTTTTCCATAAAATTACTTCTCATCAATTGAAGAATAATTTAAAATGTACATGAGCATATCACATAAAAGTCAATTAATTTTGATCGTACTGAAAAATAAGTGATTTTAATAGATTAAAAAATTACTTTTCATTGGTTATAAAAAATGAGGATAAAAATGCATGCATAAGATCAAACTTATAAAATAATTTAGTAATTTTTATTATTAAAATTAATTGTTTGTGTTACAAAAATTAATTAATTAGTTTTGATTAATCAATAGCTTAGTCACATAATATTGTTAATTTGTTACCCTAATCAAATGAGAAGTCAATTTCGATAAAAACTTATGTAAGTATCTCTTACAAAGATAAAAAATAGAAATGAAATATGTTAAGTGAAAATATATGAATAAAAAATCAAGGAAATTGGTTAAAAAAAAAAAAAGAATTAAAGTGTTGGTGTCGGGGCAAATCATATACATATACTAAAGTGGGTTCTAGTCTCTGATAGTTGAATAAGAGATTTCGGGTTCAATCCTGGCTTACACCAAAAACTAATTAGTGTCTTGGTCTGATAATAAAGAGTTATTATCAGGAGCGAACGTCATAGGTTGAAACTCTCTCAAAGTTGGGATTTAGAAGTCATTTTTGCACCAAATTTCACTTCTTTTTTAAATAAAAAGTGTGGGGCCTGAAATTTGGAATCCCGGCCCGTTTCACATTAAGGGCCCAAAGCCCAGGCCGAGGAGCCCTATTGTCAGGGACACAGTAAAAGCTCCTTGAAGGCCCAAGGATGTGGCCGAGGACGACTTTACGCCCGACATCTCATAAAACGCCCCAAGAAAAGGACAGATTCGGTACAGGAAGAGCGCAGGGGAGAAGGCTGCCAGCACCTTAATGTGGAGCCCATTGCCTGACAAACCCATACTCATATCATGCTATCCAGCTCTTCCCAACCACTCTGATGTGAGGATTGACAAGACAAGTAACCACCCCGGCCAAGGAGAGACGGACACGTAGGTGAAGAATGGGAAGGAAATACTAGTATAAAAGGGAAGCTCGTGGCATTGACAAAGGGATCGGCCCAGGAACCAGGAGAAAGGAGAAGAAGGAACTCATAAAGAAGAGGGATGACAAGGACGAGACACTCCTCGGACTAATTCCGAGGAGATAGATCCTCACACCATATCCGTGTAAGGCTTAGCCATACAGGCCAAACCCACCTTTATACGGGCTTCCATGAAAATCCCGACCAAACCGTCACCCAACGACCAAAGTCCAGCCTTTCCAAACCCACTCTCTACAAATTGTATTGTTCGGGCCCATTTACATATGAGCCCATCCGTGGGTCGTTAAAAATTGTGTACTTATAATTGGCGCCGTCTGTGGGAAGGCTTGCGCGTTGGCGCAGGTGGCGGTGGAGTAAACTCTCTAGCAAGCAGAGGTTCGCGGGGTTTCCTCCGTCTCCGGCGACATACAATTGTTGCTCCGACATAAACTTCTGCTAGGGGCTACGCCTTACAGTGCCAAGGGCACAGACATCTCTAGGGGCTTCTGGACTCAAGCCAACTCTCCCCGCCCTGGTATAGGGGCTTACAGTCAAAAAATAGATAAGTACAAAAAAGAAATCTTACAAGTTTTGGACAGAACCAAGGCCTTGCATGGTCCTCGGACTCAAGCATATGGGGAAACCAAGTACAAAGAAGAAATCTTACAAGTTTTGGACAGAACCAAGGCCTTGCATGGTCCTCGGACTCAAGCCTATGGGGAAACCAAGTACAAAAAAGAAATCTTACAAGTTTTGGACAGAACCAAGGCCTTGCATGGTCCTCGGACTCAAGCCTATGGGGAAACCAAGTACAAAGAAGAAATCTCACAAGTTTTGGACAGAACCAAGGCCTTGCAAGACTCAAGCCTATGGGGAAACCAAGTACAAGTTTTGGACAGAACCAAGGCCTTGCTGGTCCTCGGACTCAAGCCTATGGGGAAACCAAGTACAAAGAGAAATCTTACAAGTTTTGGACAGAACCAAGGCCTTGCATGGTCCTCGGACTCAAGCCTATGGGGAAACCAAGTACAAAAAAGAAATCCTACAAGTTTTGGACAGAACCAAGGCCTTGCATGGTCCTCGGACTCAAGCCTATGGGGAAACCAAGTACAAAGAAGAAATCTTACAAGTTTTGGACAGAACCAAGGCCTTGCATGGTCCTCGGACTCAAGCCTATGGGGAAACCAAGTACAAAAAAGAAATCTTACAAGTTTTGGACAGAACCAAGGCCTTGCATGGTCCTCGGACTCAAGCCTATGGGGAAACCAAGTACAAAAAAGAAATCCTTACAAGTTTTGGACAGAACCAAGGCCTTGCATGGTCCTCGGACTCAAGCCTATGGGGTACAAAAAGAGTACAAAGAAAAATCTTACAAGTTTTGGACAGAACCAAGGCCTTGCATGGTCCTCGGACTCAAGCCTATGGGGAAACCAAGTACAAAGAAAATCTTAGTTTACAAGTTTTGGACAGAACCAAGGCCTTGCATGGTCCTCGGCCTACTACAAGCTTACAAGTTTTGGACAGAACCAAGGCCTTGCATGGTCCTCGGACTCAAGCCTATGGGGAAACCAAGTACAAAGAAGAAATCTTACAAGTTTTGGACAGAACCAAGGCCTTGCATGGTCCTCGGACTCAAGCCTATGGGGAAACCAAGTACAAAAAGAAATCTTACAAGTTTTGGACAGAACCAAGGCCTTGCATGGTCCTCGGACTCAAGCCTATGGGGAAACCAAGTACAAAAAAGAAATCTTACAAGTTTTGGACAGAACCAAGACCTTGCATGGTCCTCGGACTCAAGCCTATGGGGAAACCAAGTACAAAAAAGAAATCCTACAAGTTTTGGACAGAACCAAGGCCTTGCATGGTCCTCGGACTCAAGCCTATGGGGAAACCAAGTACAAAAGAGAAATCTTATAAGTTTTGGATAGAACCAAGGCCTTGCATGGTCCTCGGACTCAAGCCTATGGGGAAACCAAGTACATAAAAAAGAAATCCTACAAGTTTTGGACAGAACCAAGGCCTTGCATGGTCCTCGGACTCAAGCCTATGGGGAAACCAAGTACAAAAGAGAAATCTTACAAGTTTTGGACAGAACCAAGGCCTTGCATGGTCCTCGGACTCAAGCCTATGGGGAAACCAAGTACATAAAAGAAAAACCACAAGTTTTGGACAGAACCAAGGCCTTGCATGGTCCTCGGACTCAAGCCTATGGGGAAACCAAGTACATAAGAGAAATCTTACAAGTTTTGGACAGAACCCAGGCCTTGCACGGTCCTCGGACTCAAGCATATGGGGAAACCAACTACTTAAAAGAAAAACTATGCTACATGAACCTTAAAATCCATCCGAGGAGAACTCCCCGTTAACCGTTGGGTTAATCCCTAAACTGCATAGATTCCTCAATCCACTCTCGGATTCTCAGTATCAAAGGGATTGATGTAATATGGAGCGGCATGCTACCAAAAACACAATCGAAGTCCCTCACTGCTCGGCTATCCTCTCAGATGAGTTATTTTAAGTCTATCGTTCTCGGGCATTTGTCTAGCATGCGTCGCGCAGCGCTCGGCCGTTATACCGGTTAGTTCCAAGAGTTTAATTTATTGAGAATTACCATTGTTATACTTGATAATGTCAGTAAGCTTAAAATAGTAGGAATTTGTTTTAAGGCATTTTTTCTGCTCTAAGTATCATTAAAGGCAAGCGTATGTTTAATATTCGTTCATAAAGTAATTGCTGCCGAAAGGAAAAGTATTTAGAAAGAAGTAAACTCATCTTTTATTAAGACAAAGAAATAGTACAGTGTACGATGAAAAGCTGGAACAAGCTTATACTAAAGCTAACTACATAAGTGAAAAGAAAAGATACAAGAGAATGAAGATAAAGCCGAAGAAGAAGTGCAGATGAGAGGTTGGCTGCTGTTCCAAGATGTTGTTTAAGGAAATCATTCCTCAACACTTTTACATGCCCATAACTCAGGCAGCCAAAGAACCCAACGTGGGACCTGCACCGTCGAAGAAGAGGCGCAGAGAAGCCGGGCTTCAGGCTAGTGCAGCTGAAGAAAAGGTGCAGGGAACCCAACTTGAGGCCCGCACCGTTGAAGAAAAGGTGCAGGGAGCCGGAAGTTGAGGAGCCCCCGCGAAAATTTGCCTGCGACAAGGCAGACGGCGCTGATGGCGGAAATTTCTTCTTCTGACATACCAAAAATCTGGCATGACCAGAACCTGCTTCGGATTTTGACTAAAAGAGGGAGGAATACCATCTTCCCCCTGTCAACACGGGGGACTGGCTTGAATCTGTGCCATCCTTGTCCGTACCATATCACCTTGAGTACTCGGTGCCTCTGAAGCGTGCGGAGACCTTTCATCCCCATCCACGTCTCAAACATCTTGCTTTGAGGCAGAGTGGCACTAGAAATGGAGATCGTGAATATGAAAGAAGAAGTATGATTCTGAAGGGAACAGGAGAGTTCATGTACAGGTGGAGTGACCCCCTACCCTATTTATACACAGAAGTAAATCGGTGGCATTTAATTCATGCAAATTTCCAAGGAATGCTACGGACAAAGCAGACTCGACTCAATTTCCAACCTCATCCTCAGCCATAGGATCTGAAGATCCTCGTGAAGGGACGCCTCGAGTACCGAAATGTCAAAGGACCCCGCGTGAACGAAAGATAAAGGAGTGTCCCTTGTTTTGACACGACTCCCATGTAAATGGAAAAGCGTAAATAATAATAGAGTACAGGATGTGAGCAAGTCACGAGGTGGTCTCAACATCACCAAAACCCTCCTTCCCAACTAAAAAGTCGGGAAGCAGGATTTTGAGGGGCTATTGTGGGGCCTCAAATTTGGAATCCCGGCCTGTTTCACATTAAGGGCCCAAAGCCCAGGCCGAGGAGCCCTATTGTCAGGGACACAGTAAAAGCTCCTTGAAGGCCCAAGGATGTGGCCGAGGACGACTTTACGCCCGACATCTCATAAAACGCCCCAAAAAAAGGACATATTCGGTACAGGAACAGCGCAGGGGAGAAGGCTGCCAGCACCTTAATGTGGAGCCCATTGCCTGACAAACTCATACTCATATCATGCTATCCAGCTCTTCCCAACCACTCTGATATGAGGATTGACAAGACAAGTAACCACCCTGGCCAAGGAGAGACGGACACGTAGGTGAAGAATGGGAAGGAAATACTAGTATAAAAGGGAAGCTCGTGGCATTGACAAAGGGATCGGCCCAGGAACCAGGAGAAAGGAGAAGAAGGAACTCATAAAGAAGAGGGATGACAAGGACGAGACGCTCTTCGGACTAATTCCGAGGAGATAGATCCTCACATCATATCCGTGTAAGGCTTAGCCATACAGGCCAAACCCACCTTCATACGGGCTTCCATGAAAATCTCGACCAAACCGTCGCCCAACGACCAAAGTCCAGCCTTTCCAAACCCACTCTCTACAAATTGTATTGTTCGGGCCCATTTACATATGAGCCCATCCGTGGGTCGTTAAAAATTGTGTCCTTACAAAAAGGATAACTAATTCCACCAATGTTTTAGATAGATAAAATTTATTTAAAAAAAAAAAAAAAACCCTATTTTGTTCTTATCAACTAATCGTCTTCTTTTTTTTTGTTCATATCAACTTTTTTTTTTTTTAATTTATATAATTTTTACCTTGTTTTAAATGTTAATTATGGAGTTGTGAGAGGTTTTAGGATTGGAAAAGACATTTAGATAGGGATAAGATTCTTAAAATAAAACTAATCGATCTTCATTTAAATCAAAATATAGTGGACGATTCTCACCTCCCCCCCCCCCCCCCAAAAAAAAATCACAATTTGTGATGAATGAATTATAGTCAAATTGAAATTCTTATTTAATAGATAGTAATCTAGGATTTTCTACTTTTGTTCATGTCAGCTTTTTCTTTTTCTTCTTGTTTGTATTGCAATGATACTTTTTAAATATACTTACATTGTATCATTTGATACTAAATACATTCTCCTCAACTAGACCAACATTCTTAGTGAGGATTACACTTTTAATAATAATTTTTTTAATAAATATATAGATATGATAGAATTTCAACTTAGGTTGTCCATTCCATGATGATTGTTCTTTATCTAGCCAAGACAACAACAAATACATTCTTCCTAACTAGAGTGGCATTCTTTTTGAAGATGACACTTTTATAATAAATATACACCAATCAGTTTTTTGGTGTAGGTAAAATTTGAACCTAAGATCTCTTATATGACAACAAGAGACTTTACCAATTGAGCGTATTAGAATCCATATTTATAAAAACAATTTGGGTAAAATACTATTTTGGTCCCTACATTTTACCAAATTTTTATTTTTATTTTTCGTCCCTAAATTTTAACAAATTCATTTTTCATCCCTAAATTATAAAAAATTTTGTTTTTCATCCTAAACTATTGAAAAAAAAAAAAAAAAACTTTTTTTTTCATCCCTTTTTTTGTCTCTAAACTATTGAAAAAAATTGTTTACAAAGTTCAAGAATGAAAAAAGAACTTTTTAAAGTTTAGGGATGAAAAACAAACTTTTGATAAAATTTAAGGACTAAAATAGTATTTTACCTAAAACATTTTAACCAAAGAGAATTTAAGGAAACATATATCGTTATTAAATTGATATTGTAGGTACAACAAGTGAGGTGACTACCTATCATTTGCTTCTTTATTGCGCAAGACAATTTCCAAATAAAATTCCTTTTTTATTTATTTACTTGAGAAGCTTGTTTGTGCTTAATTGTCTTGAGAAAATCCATGGCATAGTTGTATAGATAACTTGTTTCTTTTCTACTTGAAAGGATGTTTACAACAGTACCGAGTTTTTTTCTTTTTAATTAAAATATATGATAAATGTTATATCTAATAAGGCAACCACTAATTAAATGTAGATCCATTAAAGTTATATCTAATAAGGCAACCACTATGCAAAGTTACAATAGTGATAGTATTATCGGGGAAAGTAAGTAATATTGGGAAAAAGAATGTTATTGTAGTTGACATAAACCCCAAATACCCTTTTGGATTGAGGAAGGAAAAAAGGAGAGTAAAGAGAAATAGAGTAAAACTGGCTGAAAATAGGATAATTTTAGGCTAACTCTGATCTACTCCCCTCTCTCTCCATTTCAATCCAAATGGACCAAAAAATCTCACCAGGAAAAGATTTAAAATATAATGGAAAAAAAGAGCACTTCTTTATTGATAGATTACTACACTGTAAAATTTGCTTAACATAAAAATTAGTTATATGATGGGTCAAACTCCAAAGTATTTTTTTTTTTCAAATAAATTCAACTAGGAGGTAGTTTTTTACACTATATATGTATATATGTTTTTCAAAAAAAAAAAAAAAAATCTATTTTCCCCCTTTCACAAGTCCAGGTATTAAGTTGAATAATAATTGAAGCTTTTACTGGACAGCCATTGCTAGATAGGAATACAAGATTAGTTGATTAGAAACTATAAATCAAAATTTTAGATCTAATCACTAAAGTATTACTAAGTGTCCATTTAGGATCCACTTATTTTATTGAAACTGAAAACTTTTTACTGAAAATACAGTAGATAAAGGTAAAAGTTAGTTGAAATAGTACAATGAGACTTATGAATAGTACTAAAAAGTGCAGTGGAACTCATGAATAATAGCAAAAATAAGCTAAATAGTAAAATAAGTTGACAAAAATAATCTATGCCAAACGGAGCCTAATACTAAGGGTGCGTTTGTTTTGAGCGGCTGTGTTTGCATTTGTGGAGGTTGCCTTTTTTTGGCCGGTCCATGGCACTGTTCATGGACCAGCCAAGTGATAAAAATAGGTGAATAGTAATTTGTAGCAATAAAAAATATTTTGCTACAGTGCTTTCAATAATAAGTTTTCAGTTTTCAGCAAAATAAGCAGTATCCAAATGCACACTAAATATTCAAAATATGTTCGACACAAAAGTCATTTTGTTTAGATTAATTGTACAAAAGTACTAGTCAAAATAAAAATCTCCCGAAGTCATTAATTGTAACCGTAGTCAGTGGAATTGTTATCCGAGTCATCATCAAAAGATCCATCATCAGCAACAAATTAATAGTCATTAGTGGAATCATTGGGATGATGCAAGTTTTTAATCCTTTTAGCACATCTTCTTCCCAACTTTCCTGATAGAGTGACATCGAAACATTTCCTTAGGTCAAGTGATTCGAGGTGAGAACAACCATCAAGTATGGCCTACAAACCATCATTTGTCAGCTGATTTCCAATAAGGTGGAGGTGGTGTAATTCGGGCACATTCTTTGCAATAGCAATTGCCTCCTCATCACACTCTATTTGACAAAGTCCATAAGTAGCAAACCATTGCTGATTCCATTTGAATGATTTCAAAAGGGAACAACAATGCCCTACAGCTTCCAGAGATTCTTTTGACAATGAACAAAGTGTAATGGTCAACACCTCCAATAATGGAAGTTTTGTAGCCTCACACAATCTATGAAGCACGGGTGTGTTTCTAGATTCGGGTGCGGGTGCCAGTGCAAGTGCGGGACTCGACAATTTTTGAAAAAGTAGAGTGTGAATGCCGCAGGGTATGGCGATTAAAAAATTACTAAAAATATTTTTATTTTTATTTTCTATATATTGCTAAGCATAATTTTTCACATTATATAAACATATACCAAATTTAAGAGTAATAGTAGATAATAACTATTAACTAAATAAAAAATCAAACCCTAGTCACAACATGTCAACATTACAGCTTATATAAAAAATTTAAAAAAAATTAGATAGCAATTCACAATGAGTAATAGAGCATGTGAGAGTATAATGGAGGGTGAAAAACTGAGAATGAAAGCTTTGATTAGTTTGATACCTGAGTTGAGAGTGGGTTGGTGAGCTTGAGAGTTGACACGGTCCGAGTGATGGTGGAGATTTGAGACCGAGAGATACAAAGAATAGACTAGAGATGGAGACAGTGAGTGGCAGAGGCTATGAGATTGTGAGATTGTGTCTTAGGGAGTGATTGAGGGAGTCTGTGAGAGAGGGGAGACGAAGAGCAGAGACAAGCCGAGAGGGGAGACAGAGCGCAAAGAGTGAGATAAGAATGAATCGAAGAGCAAAGAGTTTTGTTGTTTAAAGCTTAAGTTCAAATGGTGTGTTTTGCACCTTTTTTTTTTTTTTTGAATTTCAGCCTGAATCGGTCTGTTTCGGCTGATATGGACCGATTTGGCCTGAATTAGCGCAAATTGGCCCGAGTTTGTGCTGAGTCAATGCGAATCGGCATGTATCAAGAAACCAAAAAAAAAAAGAAAAAAGTTTGTAGCACCGACGTGCGGGCAGCAATGTCGCCTGCCACATCCCGCGTTAGACACCAATGTGGCACCCATTTTGCCGTGTTGGTGCTTTCCTGCACTCAATCCCTCATCCGAATTGGCGTCTAAGCTGACTTGAACTACAAAAAATACCAATGATGTAATAAAAAAGGCAGTTATAAACAGACAAGTAAATACAAAGAGGTGGAAGAATTCTGCATCTTACAAATTCATTATTGGAGACAAATAGCTTGAACCCACCATATTGTGAACTGCAGTAAGTCACCAGAGAAATATTCTTTAGAACCTCCGGTTTGTTGTGGCCCATAATTCAATTGGAGGGCTGTAATGTGTTGGTGTGCTGTCTATTTTCTTTTGTACAAGCAGAAATTGTTCAAAGAAAAGAAAACAACATATCTAGATGGGAACATTCTCTAGGCCAAGTAATCCAAGCTTCCTACCTGAATTTGAAGATATCAATCAAAGTACTTGTGACGATGTGTCAGCTGACAACATAAGCAAGCTTTCCCAAATGTAAAAAAACAAGCAAACTATCCGAAGTTCATAACAAGTCTATAGAAGACAAAGGATACATGTGTGCTCCCCATCCTCAACCAAATAACAAAGCTTGCATATATGCTGATACTTTTTGGGTTTTTTTTTTTGTGAAGGAGGGGGTGGGAATTAGGCTCAATGTGGTTGCAACAAACCACTCATTGTGTGCAAGAGTGACGAAACTAATAGCAGCCCAAATTTTGTTGAAGAAGAAAGACCAAGTTAAGCTATTTTTCTCTTTGATATAAGTGATAATTGGTGTAGGAAAATTTAAAAACATGCTGTGTATATGGGCCTGTGTTGGATTTGTCAAAATTTATATCTAATAAAAAGATATAAACGTAGTTTGTAGCCATTACCTATAAACTAATTTGTAAGCAAATTTTGTTTTTTAGTTATGGTATGACTCTTATTCAGTTTTAATTTAATGTAATACTAGTTTAAGCATTGGAAATTTTTGTTAAATTCTTTATTATTTAGTAGTTAGTATAAAATTCATGTTACATTATTATTATTATTATATATATATATATATTTTTTTTTTTAAAATGAAATTATACTCTGAAAGGTGTTGAAATTATAATCTTTATCATATATGTATTAACAAACAATGGATTGTAGACTATATATCTTAAACTCATAATTAATGTTAATGTGGTCGTCTCACATGTTTTATACTCAAATTGCAAACAAGATCGAACCTTAGACTGGCCTCTTGTATAATGACAAAAGGATTGAATAATTTCTTTTGCCAATATTCGAAAGACAATATGTAACTAATTTCATTGTGCCTTTCAAAAAAAAAAAAAAAAACTAATTTCATTGTGGTAAATCTACAAAAGAGTTATGATTCAAAATTTTGACGACCCACATAGACTTCTTGTAGCCATGTGCTTTGATTTATAATTAAAATGTAGTGAGATCATGTGTGTTAATGTTGTTGAGAGATTGAGTGATGACCAAAAGTATGAAAGAAATAGTAAACATGAAGGTTTACTTAGTTCAGCTTGACGGCCTACATCCACAATAAAGACCCCAATGGCTACATATTCTCTATTAAGCACTCTTGTTTACAATAAACCCAATGTAGAATTTATATGCTGAGAACCCTATACATAACCATAGACTAACCAAACTTAATTTGATTGTTTTATAAGTACATGAGTTTACTATTGATTTGGGTCACCTAAACCACAATACGTCTAACAATGGGTGTTTGAAATATTACAATATTGATGTGTTTTGGGACATCTTCCCTTCTACTAAGCGTATAGAAAGTGAAAATAGAGATATATACATAAAACTTTTTAAGGGATCGATAGTTTTGAGTCCACATTAAAATGAGTACTCTATAAATATGATAACAGTTCGACCGCTAAATCATATCACTTACATAAATTATTTATTTTGCTAAGGTTTACATAGCTTATATATATCATACCAATTTGTTTTTAGAATCCTTTCGTACCCAATTATGCAAAACTATACCTAAAAAAAAATTTATACAAAACTATAAATTTGGACGTCATCAAGTTTGGGAAGGGACACCGAAGCATTATAAACTTAAACTTGGTTATTTTATTTTACCCACAATTAAATGATGATATCTCTCTCTTTGCCCTGGATTGGGAGTTGTTGGGGGTATTGCAATTTTTTTTTTTAATTTTTAATTTTTTACTTCTGGTGTGTGTATAAAATATAAAATATTTTATTGTGAAGAATTGTAAAATAAACAATAGAATGTAAGGTGTGTTATTAAAGTGATAATGTAAAATAGATAAAGTGACTTTTAGGTGATGCGGAATACATTTTCAGATGAGAATAATTTTAATATATAGTGTTTTTAGAACACATTTTTCAATTTTATAATATTTTAAACATCCATTCTGAAAACACTTCATAAATATTATGAAAAACGTGAACCTCACATTGTGTCAATAAAGAAACGTTTCTTAAAAACGGATACTCATACCAAACACCTTATTATACGTTGTTGTTGTTGTTGTTTTTTTTTTTTTTTTTTTTAACATTCTAGAAACATTGATGCCCAACGCACATTTTTTGCATTATAAATTTCCTAAAAAATTCAACACACTTTAATCAAGTTTGTTTTCACATTGTTTTGAAAACAAAAGCACCAATTCCCTTTCTGCCTTTACCAAAGTATGATTACAACACCTTTTTTTTTTTTTTCCCAGAATTAAAATGTATAATATGTTTCTTTTAATTAAAATGTAGATATATTTAGGTTATCTGGAATAAGGCAACCACTATGAGAAGTTAAACATTATCAGAGGAATGTACCATTTGTAAAATTATATATATATATATATATATATATATGTTACTGTAGCTCAAAACTCCAAATAACCCAAAAGCTTTACCAAGAAACTTATTAAATGAAAGAGCACTTAGACGACAGATAACTAAGCATTGTAGGCACTATGGATTAGGACACGTTTCAGGAACAGCTCACCCCTGCCTCCCATTGCAAGAATTTTGCCTTCTTGCCCACTCAAATTTGGTTTTCATCTTTTTCCTCTTTTCGACCATATTTTCAGGCTGCTATTTAAAGGTTTTTGGGAGCTTAGATTTCTTCAACTTAGTGTATCTAGAAAGGTCTTGATGTCTAGTTTCCATATGTTCTAATTTCACATGATTTTGAGTTACGATTGTCGAGATATCGCGTCTGGAATGGAAGTGACACATTGTAGCAAATTTAATAGCACTATTTTTGAAAAAATAATTTCCCCCAATCCGGAGAAGATATTGTCGAGCCCTTTTTATGGAAGGTAGATAACTCATCATAATTTAATCTAGTCCAAGTGGATTGCACTAGTTGTGGTTAGATCGGTACAGTTTATAGCACTAAACACCCCAAAAACATCCTTTAACCTAAACAATAATACATTTATATAGGGTATTGGTATTTTCTTGATATTTAATTCGTCTCAAATCCGATTTTGGCCTTTGAATGGTCATTTCAAAGGTGATTTCATGATCTTCAAGATGGTTAAAATTTTATCTAGCTCACTTGAACGGTTAGATAAAAAAATCTACATTTCATTTCAAAGGTAATTACATGATCTTCAAGATGGTTAAAATTTTATCTAGCTCAATTGAACGGTTAGATAAAAAAATCTACATTTTAACCATTCCCAGTTAGTTTAGTTAGCATTGGTCAAAATTTGCCAAAAATGGCAAGTTTGACTTTAAAAAAAAAAAAAAAACAAACAAACAAAACAAACAAACAAACCTTGGATGGTTTGTTTCATTGTTTAGTTACAGTAAATACAAATCTTAAATGTATTTCCCTATTTTCTTAGCTTTGGAAACATGGTTTTCACTTTTTAGGGCTTAAATCAGCATTTTGGTACACTTATTGAGGCCGAACAAAATATGGTATCAACAACATAGTTGGGGTATTTCTACCACCGTCAAGCTCTTGATTGAGACCTACCCCTTTTAATACCCCATTTAGAACTAAGCACTAAACCACTATTACAAACCTAGCTAGAATAATGTCTTTAATTTTCCACAATGGAAATTTCCCCTTATATATATATATATATATCTTTTTCAAATTTCATATTACATCGGTATAAAAAATGTGGAGTTTTGTTTCATTATTGTATTTGATTATTATTAAGATGTTTTATTTATTAAAATTTTTATTCTAGATTCAAATGTCTTCTTTTGCTAGAATTACATTAACATGTTGAGAAGTGACTTTAAACTGCATATATACAAAAGGTAATTAATGAAATTACTAATTAGAGAAATGTCACACAAAACAAGAATAGATTATCTTTTGAAACTAACACTTGTTTAGAGTTTAGAAATTCTGAGCTTAAGCTTATATAACATAAATAGTCGAAAATTTATTGTATGTTAAAACAAAGGAGAATGCGCTGGGTATGAATAGCCTAATAAAATTCAAATGTTGACATTGTAAATTTCCATATTTTCCTATGCTTCTATTTGAATAAAGAATGACATATGTTTGTGGGTTTATAAAAAAAAAATTATTTTCATGTTATTGTTTATGTTATTATGTTTTTATTTAATTGTTATATTCAAATAATAATAATTCTTAATTAATATATTTGTATCCATTTTATATCTTTTAAGTTGTGTATAAAAAATAAACAAGTTGGAATTTTTCAATTAGATGATATCCCTGACTACATGCAAGGCACAACAACAAACATACAAAGCAAAATAAATATAAATCATAATTATTTTATTTGAATTAAATTACAATGTGAAATAAGATAATAATTTTTATAAAAATTACAATATAATATTATCCACTTTGGTGCTTTGTTGTTATTGAAACTGTGTGCCATGTACATTTTTCACTATTTTTTTTTGGTTCAGTTGCATCATTTGGCATTTCTTTGAATTCGAGAAGTAAGAAAAAATAGTTGTAGGCCAGACCAAGGTAAAATTTGCCACAATAGTAGAATAGCAATTACTAAAAAGCTAATGCAAGTTGCAGCCAACATTTATGTGCTAACAAATTTACATCTATGATATTGAAATGAATATATATATATATATATTTTTTTTTTTTTTTAAATTTACACCCGTGTTTTATATATATATATATATGAAACTGTAAGTATGATTCTTGATAGTGTCACAAATTGATCCACTAATTTAGGAGCCGCACAAGATATTGATCAATTTAGACTACGGTTACCACTAGAAGCCCATCTCTTTAAGTCGATTTCTTTAAAAGATTCAAAAAATATCATTGATTCTGTTTTCCTTCAAATGCACCTAAAAGTGAGAATAAAAAATTATAAATATAAAAAAATAAATAAATAAGGACGGATTATCTATAGATACTGAAACTTGTTTAGAGCTTGAAACTCTAAGCATAGTTCCCTTCGAATAAATAGAAAGAAAATGATTTGTATGTTAAAAATGAATGAGAAAATGGAGTGAATAGCCTTAAAAATTCAAATATTGACATTAAAATTTCTATATTTTCCTATGCTTCTATTTGAATAGAAAATGTGGGGCCCAATAATTCGTGGGCCAGGCCCATTTATTCGTTGGGGTCCAAAGGCCCAAGCCGAGGAAGGTTATGGCCCATGCTCGGCAATACAAGTACGAAATAGCCTTAGGATACAGCCGAGGACGATTCAGTCCTCGGCATGTCCGAGGTCTCACCGGAAGGAAGGGCAAAAACGGTATAGGACCAACTTGGAAGAGAATCTAAAATATCTGGGTCAATAGAGAAGGATACGCTGGAAAGTATAACGACCAAGGAAAGCTGCCCTTACTGCCATTCAATACTCTGCACCTGACAGAGCCATACTCTTCAGCTTTTACAACCACCCCCAACCACTCTGGGTATGGGCTGATGGGACAAGTATCAGTCTAGGAAAAGTCAATCCTACACGTGGACGAAAGATAAGGAACGCATGCGAGTATAAAAGGGAAAGATTGGAATCCAGACAAGTGGCTGGGAAAAATGGCCAAAAACCAGAGCCTCCCAGCCTGCCTCTAGGAGAAAGACTCCTAGGGCGAAAACGACTTAACCATGTATGAACACCACGAAAAGACCCGCCGTCTGATGACCAAGGCCTAGTCTTTCAAACCCATGCTCTACAAATGATATTGTTTGGGCTTTTTTACGTGCGAACCCAACACTATTACGGGTCGTTACGAATCGCGTTCTTACAATTGGCGTCATCTGTGGGAAAGGCTTGTGTGTTGGCATGGGCGGTAGGTCGAAACAGTTCCCTTGTCATTTCTAGCAGTCGGTTGTTGTGTTCTAGCGTAAAGTTCCACTAGGGGCTAGGTTTCTTTACTAGGAGCTACACTTTGTAGCGTCAACCGCACAGATGGTTCTAGGGGCTCGGCCGAGCAGCTAATTCCCTCAAAACCAAGGTCTCATGTCATAGCCGAGGGGTTAATTCTCCCCAACTACTTAGATGAGAAAACTGAGTTTTGGACAGAACCAAGGTATTGTATGGTCCTCAGACTCAAACCTATGGGGAAACCAACTACTTAGATGAGAAAACTGAGTTTTGGACAGAACCAAGGTATTGTATGGTCCTCGGACTCAAACCTATGGGGAAACCAACTACTTAGATGAAAAGACTGAGTTTTGGACAGAACTAAGGTATTGTATAGTCCTCGGACTCAAACCTATGGGGAAACCAACTACTTAGATGAGAAAACTGAGTTTTGGAAGAAAAGCTGAGTTTCGTAAGGTCGGCTACTTAATAAAAATTCTAAGTTACTCAATCCTCGGCTCAAATACCATAAAAGGTTAAAGCTATTAAAGTTGTTAAGAAGATGGTGAAACGCCCTATTACTCAGCAACCTGGAGGGGCTGTTCATTTTTTGGGTTATATGTCTTCAGATGATTACTTCCTGCACCGCACCGAGCATTCAGTTGTCATCTCGGCTATTTTGGGGTAAGTGTTGTTTTCGCAGGTCGGCATTGTTGTGCCAAACAACTCTATTAAAGTCGTGATAATATCTTTTCCTTAGCAAGAATTTTGACCCTAAGTGTCATTAGTTCAAGTCTGTATTATTGTGTCGAACAGCACTCGTAAGTTCATAATAGCGCCTTTTTCTTTGATAAGGGATCTCGGCCCTAAGTATTGTGCTCTAAGGTTGGCGGTATTGTGCCAGGCCGCCTCAATAAGCTCATCATAATGTTCATTTCTTTTTCTTCTTAATAGGGGTTTCAACCCTAAGTATCACTTATTCGATTCAGTAGTATTAAGTCGGATAGTGTCTATAAACACAGAGTAAGATCTTTTTATTAACTAGGATTTCGGTCTTAGACATCGATCAAAGTGTAAAAATAAAAAGAATTCACAAGATAGTATGTCTATTCACGACGTAACCATTTCAGAAATAAAGAGATAGAATGTGTGAAATAAATCAATAACGACTTTTATTAATATAAAGAGGTATTACAACGTACAAAGAAGGGCTTAAACAAGCCTATACAGAAGGTGGATTACAAAAATAATAAAAGGAAAACAACAACAATATAACAAATAAACAGTCCTATGTCTTTTTAAAATTCGTCTCCGAAGTCCTTCCAAACTCTGCCCCAGTAGCGCCCATATTGAGAAGAGGACCTTCTTCAGAAGAAGATGGAGGAGATGAAGGGAAAGAAGGAGGAGAAGAAGAGGAAGAAGGAAAAGCGCCAGGATGGATCTGGCGGTGGAAAGAAGAAGAAAGAGAGGCAAAAGGAGGCACCAGTGAAGGAAGAGAGGAAGAAGCAGGGATGCTTTGTCCTTGCGTCAGTCCTAACTCCTAACACACTGGTGCCATGTTAGCTATGCTCGTAGGAGAGCGGCTGGTACTGATAATGGGTGACCCCAGCTCAGTCGCGCCAAAAGCCTGACGCGACGAGCCCCTGCTTCGGATTTTGGCTGAAAGGAGAGTGAGAAGTATCTTGAGTCTCTGCCATCCCTGCCCCGACCAAGCCATTTTTAGCTTCATAAGAACATGGAATTTCTGAGAAGGGTATGGCTCCTTCATTACTTACTCCTATTACGAACGAATTACAAGTTAAAGTATAACTAGCGGGTAAAGTAAACTCTGGAGGAGTCTAAGGGTTTCAGATTTCAGAGGGATTAAAAGGGTTTATGTACAGGAGAAATAACCTCTTGCTTTTTCTTTTTATATGAAGGGCGAAACGGAAGGTATTTAATCTGTTCAGATTTCCAAGAAAATCTGTAAATGAGAATATACCCGTTCCACTTCCCCACACCATCAATAACCATTGAATTTAAATGGTCTCGTAAAGGGAAATTATTAAAGGCACGTTTTGGATAACCAAACGGCATGAACGCGTTGTGAATGAATTCAGAGGAATGTCTCGTAGACCGGTACATTTCCTGGGCAGATGAAGAAACGCCAACATTAATAAAGGCTGAGTTAAACGAGCCGTAATAAAGGCTTGGTATTACCAAAACCCTCCTCTCCAACCAAGAGGTTGGACAGCAGGGTTTTGAAGGGCTATTGTGGGGCCCAATAATTCGTGGGCTAGGCCCATTTATTCGTTGGGGTCCAAAGGCCCAAGCCGAGGAAGGTTATGGCCCATGCTCGGCAATACAAGTACGAAATAGCCTTGGTATACAACCGAGGACGATTCAGTCCTCGGCATGTCCGAGGTCTCACCGGAAGGAAGGGCAAAAACGGTATAGGACCAACTTGGAAGAGAATCTAAAATATCTGGGTCAATAGAGAAGGATACGCTGGAAAGTATAACGACCAGGGAAAGCTGCCCTTACTGCCATTCAATACTCTGCACCTGACAGAGCCATACTCTTCAGCTTTTACAACCACCCCCAACCACTCTGGGTATGGGCTGATGGGACAAGTATCAGTCTAGGAAAAGTCGATCCTACACGTGGACGAAGGATAAGGAACGCATGCGAGTATAAAAGGGAAAGATTGGAATCCAGACAAATGGCTGGGAAAAATGGCCAAAAACCATAGCCTCCTAGCCCGCCTCCAGGAGAAAGACTCCTAGGGCGAAAACGACTTAACCATGTATGAACACCACGAAAAGACCCGCCGTCTGATGACCAAGGCCTAGTCTTTCAAACCCACACTCTACAAATGATATTGTTTGGACCTTTTTACGTGCGAACCCAACACTGTTACGGGTCATTACGAATCGCGTCCTTACAGAAAATAACATATGTTTTTTTGGATCAAATTAAACAAAAATATTTATTTTCATGTTTATGTTTATTTTTTTGATTTTTTGTTCAAGTGTTATATTCAAAAATAATAATTCTTAACTAATATATTTGTAGCCCTTTTAGATTTTTTTTTTTTAATTAGGTATAAAAAAAAAAATAAACAAGTAAGTTGGCATTTCACAAACTATTTATAAAAATAAAAACAATATTAAGCAATTCTATAATGGATGAGTAGATTTTTTTTTTTTTTTTCAAAAGCCTAATCTTTGGTGTCTTAAAGTTTTAAATTATTTTTAAAACTTAAAGATTATCTAGCTTCATCTTAGCATGCCTCTTGCTTAAGAGTACTTTTGTTGTTCATTATTTAGATTTAGCTAAAAGAGTAAAAGTGTGTTATTTACAATGTTTTAAACACCATAATTTTAGTTAGGACAAAGTTTGTAAGCAATGGCTACAAACTCTCACTAAAAAAATTAACATGGTAACATAATTTTAAAATATAACTGTTGGATTACATGTTCTTTATATTCTTAGCATGTATGCCAAAATTCATTCAAATAGAATATTATTTACTATGTGATCCACGAACTTATTTTTCATGCATAATTTAATACTACAAAATTTTGAAATTTAAATATTTGATTGACAACATATCTATTGATCTTTAATCTTTTTGAAATTTTGCAAAAATATAATAAGAAAATATAATCTAATGGTGGATTTATCAAAATTTACATCTAATAAAAAGATATAAGGGAAGTTTGTATTCATTACCTACAAACTATTTGTAAGCAAACTTCATTCTTTTATTTATTGTATAACTCTTACTAAGTTTTAATTTAATGTCGTATTAGTTTAAGCATTGACAGATTTTGTTAAATTCTTTATTAGTTAGTATAAAATTCATTTTAAATAATAATTTTTATTTTTTTAAAATGAAATTATAATATTTATTGGATATGTATTAACAAACAATGGATCATAGACTTATATATCATAAACTCATAACGTTTTTTTAGAGAGTTTCAACCTATGGCGTTTGCTCTTGATGATAGTTTTTTGTCATCAAACCAAGTCAGTTTTTGGTGTAGGCGGGGATTGAATTCCAGATCTCTTATTCAACTATCAGAGATTTTACTAATTGAGCTAACTGGAACCCACTAAAAACTCATAATGTTAATGTAGTCCTCTCACATTTTTTTTTAAACTCATAATAAAAACAAAATCGGATCTTAGACTGACCTTTTGTATAATGACAAAAGGATTAATTATTTTTACTTATGCCAATATTCGAAACACAAGATGAATAACTAATTCATTGTGCCTTTAAAAATGAAAAAACTAATTTCTTTGTAGTAAATCTACAAAAAGAGTTATGATTCAAAATTTTGACCGCCCACTTAGACATCATGTTACCATGTGCTTTGATATATAATTAAAGCAATGCCGGCTTAACAGTATAAGCCATTGTTGTAGTCACCTAAGGCTCTAAGTATAAAAAAGGCCCCAAATTTTAATTTGATTAGGCCCAAATATTAGCCCATAAATAAACTAATATTTTTTTTTCAAATAAAAACAGGAAAAAAAAAAGAAAAAAAAGAAAAAAGAAAAGTAGAAATGTTATGTTCATAACATTTTCACAACAAATCTTAAGTAACAGGTTGTTATTGATGACAAAAAAGTAATATCAATAATAAGTTCAAATTAGAACCAGTAATAGCTTAACACCTAGGACTTGTTGTGAAAAATAATGTGAATGTAGCACTTTTCCAAAAAAAAAAAAGAGCAATACACAAAAAGATTCATATTATTTATAATAGTTGAGTTGGCAAACTTTAACTAGTTCTCACCTAAGTCCACCACTAACATCACTCTTTTATTTACCACTATCATTTAACCACATCAATAAGTGTGAAAAGTTTTGTCAAATTTTTTAAATTCTATGTGATTCATGTTGATTTGTAATAATTTTATTTCTAAAACAAGTTAATAGAGTTTAAATAATATTTAAAATTTTAAAAGTCATATTTAAATATATAAAAGACCTCAATTTCAATTTTCGCCTTAAGCCCCCAAATGCATCAAGCCACCTAGTGAAATCATAGTTGTTAATTTTATTGAGAGATTGAGTGATGAGCAAAAGCATGAAAGAAAGAGTAAACATGACAATTTACTTAGTTCGTCCCGACAACCTACATCCACAATAAAGCCCTTGATGGCTTCATATTCTCTATTAAGCACTCTTGTTTACAATGAACCCAATGTACAATTTATATACTAAAAAACTATAGAACTATCCATAGACTAACCAAGATTAATTTGATTGTTTTATAAGTACATAAGTTTACAATTGGTTTGGATCACTTAAACCATAATATGTCTAACAATAGGTGTTGAAATACTACAACATTGATGTGATTTGGGACATCTTCCCTTATGCTAAGTGAGAAGAAAGTGAAAATATCAATGCATAAATAAAACTTTGGAGAAATTACACTTTACCACCCTAAACTATACCCCAAATTACACTTTGCACCCTAAACTATTCAAATGCACATTTTGCACACTAAACTTTGACTTTTGTTACACTTTGCGGCCCAAAGTTAGTTCTACTATTATATTAGATAGAAATTGATGGCTTGTGAATTGCATGTGATTTTTACTTAGGTAACACATAGTTTAAAGAGAAAAACACTTTCTTCCCAATCAATTAAAAACAAAAGCTCTCTCACATTCGTAGCATATCCTCTTTCCCCAAATAAAAAATTTGTCTAACCGTAAATCCCCAACAGCCCTCACGCAAACGTCTCAGCGACTCCTCTTCTCCTCCCACAAGTTCCAAGTACAAAACTAGTATGATGTAACATTTTATGAGTGAGAAAAGGTATTTACTCTTGTACTTTAATACAACCGTGGCATTAGAGGACGTATACACCTATAGTATATAAAAATGTTATCTTCTTTCCTTTTAAAATACACATTGAAGTATTGATGAAGCTTTGAACCAAAAAGGTATCAGTTTTCTTTATTGGAGTCAAAAGAATGTCTTGTACTCAAAAATTTCAATACATATAAAGGTCGACCACAATGTGAACTACTTGTACCATCACAAGACTTGAGCTAAGGCCCACTTAAGGACCTGAGTGGCGGTGTATAAAGTTTCATATTGTCATATAAGAGATCAAAAGAATGTCTTGTACTCAAAAATTTCAATACATATGTAACAACTCTTTTCAATCTAATAATATAAGTAAGTTTGTTGTATATAGTATCCTGTTCTATTCCACATCTTCCAATAATTTTGTATGTATTGTTAGCTGTTTACATTATCAACCAACTTCCATAATAATCTTCTTACACCCCCTTTGAATCTCTATGTCTTCCTCTATATATTTTGTGTCTTTCTGTATTCTCTCTCTATATTTGGTATCAGAGCCTTTTCCAGGGCAATAAGCATATGTTGATAAATTTCTCCCAATGAGGCTTGATTCAAAGTTATTATTTGGATATTCATCATTTAAAGGGTTTCGTCTCCCAATGGTTTTGGAAGAGAATTGAGAAAGGTATGCTTGATATTCACATCATCCATGCCATTGAAGGTATAAAATCGCCTTGACATCCAATCAAAGTGTCTTTCTAAATCTCTCCTTTCAAAGGAACAGCATTCCATGGCAAGAAATTCTTCTCGTGCAACTTCTGTGTAGTGTGTTAGTGCCCAAGGAATTCATTATGAATAATTGTAAAGAAATCTTCCAATGTTTGAGAATGGGCTGCATGCCTTTGTCGAAATTCTCCTAAGGAAATCCACCATTCTCTTAGTCTTCCTGTAAGCCTTACAACAAATTTAGCAATTACTTGGGCAACTATGGAATTTGGACACCAGGAGTACATGTCAAAAAACTTTTCATGCCACTTGGAAGGAGGAGCATCATCAATGGTGAATAAATGCTTCAAATCTGTCATTGATGAATAGGTGAGGCGAGTTTGGTTGTTAGGAACAAAAGGTGGAGGTGGAAAAAAAGGTGGTAGAGGTGGGGGATGAAGTACCCTGGTTGGTCATCTTGTTAATACATAAATATTCCTTCCAGTCCAAGATCAGAAAGATCCAAATCAGTATCAGCAATGATTCGGAGCATAGGCGGGTTATTTGAGTCTTCTAGAGTGATGGCTTTTAGGAAAGATGAAATTGGGTTCAAAGGATCAGGATCTATGGTTAACATGTTCATATCTGGGGGTTTGGAGGATGCACCAACAATTGGATCTGAAGGTTAGGATAATGGGTACTTATCAGGGGAGGGTTTATTTTGTGATTGGCTTTGAGTCTCTGTTTTGGGTTGGATTAGATATGTTATAGCTGAAAAGATTCCACTGCTCTTGAGAGGGTTATGATTAGGGTGTATTGTGGTTAAGGTTTGGAAGTTTTGACTTGTGGAATTGGATAAGAATGGAGAGGCTAAGGGTATAGACAAATCTTTGTACAGCGACTATCTAGATTGGTAGGGGGTATAGACAAACATTGGACAAGCCTGTGCTTCTGTCTTCTGAGATTTCTCTATAAACTGGAGTTGTGACAACAATTGTTTTCTTTCTTTTTCTTTTTGTCCCAAAAGGGGGAAGGAAACTAACATATCTTTGAATGTGGATGCAATTGTTGCAAGCTCTTGTTCTACTTTCTTGATTTTCTTCTTCAAATCATTGGTAAAAGATTCGGAGGATGAAAAGGTCTGTGTGACTACTTCTGCCAATTTTTGCTGGCTGTCAAGAATCTTTAAAAGAGCTTGGTTTTGGGTCACAACATTCTCTGCTTGCCAATTTAAAGCTGCCTCTGCTAACAAAACTTGTTTTCAAGTTCCGTCTAAATTAGTTCCACCAAGAGTTTTGATCTTCCAAACATGTCTTGTGTTGGCCTGGGGGTGGTCAAAGTTTTCTAGTGGAGGAAAATCTTGATCATAAGAGGATGAAGGTCTGTCAATAGTGTAGCAGGGTAAAGGTTTTTGTGTGAAAGGAGGAGGATGATATTTTTGCAATTGAGGGAGGATATTCTAGTAATATGGAATCAATGGAGGTTTAGGCTCATGGTTAGGATCTTGTTTAGGCTTGGGTTCTTTGCATGGAGGAGGAGAAGATTGGGGTTTCTGTTTTTTGGTTCTCGGATAAAAGACATAATAGTCAAATTTTCCAGAAGGTTCTCCCAAGAGGTCTACTTCAGGATCACCAGCTTCATATCTTTCTTTCAAGCTTTGCTGTAGAGATTTTTTCTTTCTTCTTCTCGGTTGATCATCATCATCAATTGATTCTTCTTTGCATTCATCACAATCACAAATATCCCACCATATATGGCCAGAGGATGATTTTCCTTCATAACAAGGTTTTCCATCTTCATGGAATGCTTTAATTACAAGACCTTTTTCAACAACATATGGTATGGGCTGCAACATTGCCATTTAGGTTGGAAAGACTGTTATATCCTTCTTTTCTGGTGGAGCCTTCAAGAATCTTATCTCTACTTCTCCATTTTCTTTCTTGATAAAGAAAGGATTATTGGATTGGATCGACTGAACTGCTTGATGAAGTGACTCATACTTCGTGATCCATGACTCTGGGAAAAGGGCAATCATCTGGTCCCTTGTAAGCTGTCTAGGGACAAATGTACACATCGGAGTTAATCCCAGATCAACTTGAATAAGCAATGCATCATCAGTTTGAGCAATTTCTGGGATTGCTACATCAAAGGCATGATTTTGGCACCTATAAGTAAGTTGATAATGGAGTGTAGCTACATAAGTATCTTGTACTTGAGAAGCTCCAGTAATCTGAACTTGAACTTTAAGAGCATCACAAAGATGGGGATCTTTTAAAGGCATATTGAAATTTGGGAATAATGTGACAAAAACAGTTCCAGCATTCAGAGTTGTCTTGACAGTTCCTATGACTGCATGTTGATACTCCAAAAATCTAGAGTCAAGAAGTGTCATTCTAGAGACTACGGGGAGTCCTTTTCTTCCATGAAAAGTTAATGCCAATCTTATAGCACCAAAGTGGAGATGAGTATACCCTTACTTTTGCCATGAGCTAACAAATTCCCTAGGAAGGGAAAGAGTAATGAAGTTTTCACCATCATTTGCTGGAATATTGAACTGGTCAAACTTAGAGGCTTGAACATATTCTTTTACAGTAGAAGGATGAGAAGGACCAATATATATATATATATATATATATTATGGTTTTTTTGAAAGATGATTGGGGTTTATTAAATATAGTGTAGGGATTTACAATATGAAGATCAGTAATAGGGATTTTACTATCTTCTGGTACATGGGAGATTTCATATAAATATTCTAGTCTATTTCCTGTGGATCTACGAAGGGAAGGGTCAAAAGGGAATTTAGAGATATCACTTACTGCAAAAGATGTGGTAGCCATAATAGTTTTCAACAAAAAGAGTTGTTTTCCACACACCAAACAGGACCACACTACTAACTTTTGGCTAAAAAGTCCACAAGGTGACTTGGGAAAACTAGCTTCTTTGGTTCACTTAAAAACAGACTCCTTAGTGTTCTACTTGATTATATAGTCTAGTGTTCTGATGTGATTAATACAAAGGATCCACTTATTGTGGCAACTGTAAATCACAGAGCATACTAATCAAGACAATAATCAAAGTATACTAATCAAAGGAGATGAAAACGTGATATGACTCTGATACCAAATATAGAGAGAGCATACATAAAGACACAAAATATATAGAGGAAGACACAAAGATTCAAAGGGGTGTAAGAAGATTATTATGGAAGTTGGTTGAGAATGTAAACAACTAACAATACATACAATATTATAGAAGATGTGGAATAGAATAGGATACTATATACAACAAACTTACTAATATTATTAGATTAAAAAGAGTTGTTACATATGACATGAGAATTTTGCATAAGGGGGAAGGAAGAGAGGAGTTCTGAAACTCTAAGGCTCTATATCCCTCCTTCATACACTGATCTTCTATTTATAGCACTTGGAACACAAACTACAATTCAACATATTTTACAAGCAATTATTTTGCCAACAACACAGTAGAATGCATGGGGTTGACAAAGCATCATAATGTTTTCTGGTAGGAGTTGTTGGAAATGATAAAAGCTCAACTTAAAAGCTAGTGGCAATGATAAAAGTTGCTACCATACGAAGGAGTGAATGCTACCAATAGATAAAGATGCAATCTTCGTCTTTTTTTTTTCTTTTTTTTTTTTAATGTGTTGAACACAATTAGTCCCATCCATCTCTTCCTTGGAACCAATCATCATCAATATCCAGATCTGGGTCATGATTGTCATAATAAGGGTCATTGTTTATGAAATGATGGGCAGCCAGCAAAGGATTTGGTAGTTCCTAAGCATCAACATGTGGCAATTGCTGGTGATAGACTTCTAGAGTACTTGGACCTAAGTCATTCAGGTTTTGAATTCCTGTGTTGAGAGTTTCTGTCTACTTGAGTGCTTTCTGGCAACATGACCAAGAGGGGTCCACATGCACATGGAGAGAATTATTTGGATTAGTGAGCCAATAGACTTCTGGCGGGTGGAAAATTCCTTCTGCTTGAACATCATTTTTTGAATTAAACTTGACAATCATGGATCCTGCAGTAATTCTGTGTCTGAATCTTGGATGAGCTTTAGTGGTATGTCGTTTCTAATCTCCATTATGAGCATTATTTTTAAGGATTTCAAACCAGAAATTTTCAAAATATCTATTATTGTTTGGGAAAAGGAGCTTGTAATATCTTGGTTCAAAATGGATGCACAAGTAATATTCATTAAGCAAATGCCACATGTAAAGGTAATGGAAAACAGTCCAATTCAATATCCAAAAGGCAAAAGGTGTTTTCCATGGCTGGTTAGGGTCAGGATAGATGGCTAGAAAATTATTGTAATGTTGTTTAAGGTAATTATGGAGGATTCTGATGATTCTTTTGGATCTGGCTTCAAGGGTTAAGGTTTTTATGTGGTCTTTTATATCTAAGGGAAGGCTTTCTATCATATTAGTTATGGAATATGAATCTAAGGATGAGGATGGATCTGTGGTAGGGTATACACACAAAGGTGAAGAAATGACTATGGTATTAATAGTTGGGGATTTTCTAGAAAGATAGTCAGTAATCAAATTATCTTTTTCTTTGATATGCCTGACTTGGAAAGACCATTGTGAAAACCAATTTGACCATCTAAGTAGCTGAAGATGAGGGAGCATCTTTCGTTTGAACTGAAGCATTTTCGGAAAGGAAGACATGTCCATTTCAACTAGAAAATTATGCCCAAGTAGATGAAAATGGAACTTTTCAATTCCATTCTTTACTGCAAGTATTTCTTTAAACGTGGAATGGTAATGGAGCTCTGAGGTCTTAAATGCGCCACTTTTATTTCCACAAATATTCCTTTTTCCATCAGTTTCTTTAAAAAGAGCTGCTGCCCAATATTCATCATTGACATCTATTTGTAGTACAAGCTTGCCTGGTCTTGGAACTTGCAATGAAGGAAGCTTTTCTGCCAATTTTTTCAATTGCCGAACTGCTTCTGTATGGGTTGAATCCCATTATAGGGGGTTCTTCTTCAAGAGTTAAGCTAGACAGTTTCTATACTTGGAAATCTTTGGTATGAAATCAAACATATAATTAACAATTCCAAGAAACTGTTATATCTGTTTGGCAGTAGAAAGCTTGTCTGGAAACTCTTTAAGAGATGTAGCAATATGTGGCTGTAGAGTATACTTTCCATCTGAAATAGTCATCCCCAAAAACTTTATTGATGTTTGCCTAATGACCATTTTTTTCTCTGAGAGCATAATTCCTTGGGATTTCACTAAATTGTAAAATTCAGCGAGCAATTTTTCATGAGAATCTGCATCTTTTGAGAAGAGAAGAATATCATCTACATAGATCAATGCATTTGCCAAAAGAGTTTGAAAAAAGGTTACCATTGCTTTTTGGAACTGAGATGGAGCATTTTTTAGTCCAAAGGGCATAACCGTCCATTGGTAATGATGATCTGGGATGCAAAATGCTATTTTGTATCTGTCTTCCGAATGAATTCCTAATTGCCAAAATCCTGTTTTAAGATCAAACTTCGAGAACACTTTTGCATTTGAAAGATGCTGGAAAAGCGCACTTTTGTTTGGCAAAGGAAACTTATCATCTGCTAGAAAATGATTGAGATCTTGGTAGTTGATGACCAATCTGAGTTTTTCTCGGATTTTCTTAGCAGGCTTGTGAACATAAAAGGCTTCACAAGCCCACGGGGAAGAAGTGGGTTCAATGAGTCCTTCAATGAGGAGTGTGGAGATCTCTTGTTTGGCTAGAGCTAAATGTTTTGGATTCATTCCTCTGTGGCTGGCTTTTGTAGGATTGACATCTTCATTCTTTTTAAAGGAAAGGTATATGAAAAAGTTTGGGTTCATCCACAAGGGATTTGGATTTTTTTGGAAGAACTTAGAATGGCTATTTGCACAACAATCATTAATGATCTGGAATCTTAGGGAATCATAAGGATCAACAACGAACAAGTGAGGAACTTGGGTCCAAGTAAGGAGATGTTGTTTATGTGAAAGTCCTTTTGATGACCATCTAAGGCTAGGTATTTGGTGAAGGATATCAAAGTTGCAATAGTGATTGTATGATCAAGGAAAGTATGCAATATTGGGAAAAAGAATGTTAGTGTAGTTGACATAAACCCAAAAGTCTCACCAGGAAGGTTTTAAAATAAAATAAATCAAAAGAGCATTTATATATTGATAGATAACTGCGCAATAAAATTTTCTTTACATGGTTTCAAAAAAAAATTTTCATTACATAAAAATTAGTTACATGATGGGTCCAAAATATATTTTTTAAATAAATTCAACTTATGGTGTCCATTTCATGGTAATTGTTCTTTATTATCAGATCAAAATACCAACCAGTTTTTGGTGTAAGGTTTGAGCACTAAATCTCTTATATGACAACAAAAAATTTTATTAGTTGAGATAATTGAAATTAACATTTTTAAAGAGAATTTTAACCAAAGATAATTTAAGGAAACATATATCATTATAAAAAACTGATATTGTATGTATAACAAGTGAGGTACCAATCATCTATTTCTTTACTGTGCATGACAATTACCGGATAAAATTCCATTTTTTGAATTTACTCTATTTTCCACCTTTTCAAAAGTCCAGATATAAAGTTGTATAATAATTTAAGACTTGCGGCAAAAATGTAACAATACTTTTACTGAACGGTCATTGCAGGATAGGATTAGTTGATTAGAAACTATAGATTAAAATTTCAGATCTAATCACTAAAGTATTACTAATACTAAATATTCAAAATAAGTGCAGCACAAAAGTCATTTTGTTTAGATTTACTGTGCAAAAAGACTAGTCAAAACATTGTTTACGTTACTTTTACATACACTAATTACAAACTATCATCTCAAGAACTTCAAAATTTGTTGTGAAATTGATTATGCTATTACACTTATGATAAAGTAATTATGGCCGATTTTTTTTTCCAAAGTTTCTATGCAGTAATCGCATATGTAATAGGCTGGGCCGCAGTTCTCTTTTGTAATGTTTTGATGAAAGAGTGAATTCATATTTGGACGACCCAATCCCACTTTTGGGCTTAGTGTACCCAGCTTTTGCACATCTAACTATGAGATACAAGTGATGACCTAAACTTTACCCAAATAACCCTTTTTTGGCAACTCAAAACAATTTTACTGACTTTGCTGACTTAACCCATGAATGCATGAGTACGACCTAACATTAGAATGACTTTCTAGGCTTCATATTTTGAACAATAATTTTTCCTGTAAAAACTAATGATTTGTGTTTATTACCTACAGTTTTACATCATTCTCAAAAAAAAAAAAAAAAAAAAACCTACAGTTTTACAAACATTCCATTTTGAATTGAAATCATGATTTAAAGTCACAATTTTCATTGAAAAATAGGGTATGTATAAAATTATTTGTATACAACAAGTATTACTCAAAATAAATTTCATCCGCTAATTATTTCACTAGCCACGTCATATGGTCATGCAAGTTACGTAATAATCCACCAAAAGATACTTTACTATCCACAGACCAATACAACAATTTCTCTATGTAATTTTTTATAAAAGAAAATTATTTTGTTAAAAAAAAAAAAAAAAAAAAAAATCTCTTCTCTAACAAAGAAAGTAGGACCCAATTCTAACTTATTGAAAGGGATTTACATCCGTCAGTACACTTCTAGAAATCCAAAGTGGTCGTTCTTCATCCCATATTATAT
Organism: Quercus lobata; assembly: GCF_001633185.2. Lineage (NCBI taxonomy): Eukaryota > Viridiplantae > Streptophyta > Magnoliopsida > Fagales > Fagaceae > Quercus > Quercus lobata. Next base: position 54,276,381 of record NC_044908.1, read on the forward strand.
AGCACCTTGTCCCTCCTTTATCTTTTACGTTTGAATTCAGATAATTGTTTAAGTTTAAGTTTGACTAGGGAGAGGGACAACGAAAATGACGCATTTGTACCTTAATGTCTCTTTGTTTTCAATGAGGAATTTTTTTTTTTTTAATATTATGCTACAGTCGTTTAGTTGCTTGGTTAGGAAGTTTTAGCCACAGCCACACACATGAACATCTGTATTTATCACGTGGTTTTAAAAATTTTCTTCCCCTTTTTTTTAAATTGCACGTGGAGTTAACGAAACTTGGTTACTAGCTTTTTTAGAAGGCAATTTTAGTATAACGTTCAATGCAACAAAGGAAGAAACTCTAATCCAATATGGATAACACAAGGCCCACTTCACCATCCCAATATATGCAAAATAAAAGTCGACCACTGAATTTTTCACAATTTCTTACTACAAATGTAACATGGCAGAGTCTGATTGGTGAATAAAAAATTGTGAATCCTACTATAAGTAATCGTTAATTATTTATAGCCTGTCACGTCAAAGTTGTGAAATAATTTATTGTTCTAGAACTACTCATTTGCAAAACTATATTTTTCAAAAGCTTCTTCTCAAAAAAAAAAAAAAAAAAAATTGTTTGTCAGCTTTTATTTGATAATTATCATAATCGAGTAATTTGAGTTATTTATGAGTACTGCTAAAATTTAGTTGGTCATACATGCTTAAGCTTAACCAGTAAGGAAAATTTCATACACTTGATGGAATACTCACGTGATTGAAGAGTTCTTTTAATGGTAAACAAAAATACAAACTTAACAAATTTTTATAATTTTTATCACAATGGTAAGAATTAAAATATTATTAATTTATTTGGGTTTATCATTTTACTATGACAATGAAAATAAAAATAATGGTTTGGGGTAATTGTTGGAGTAGTGATGATGATGATGATAGAATATGCATTGGCATTCTATTATTATAATCACCTCCTTTCTCTAATTTAGAATAAGACACTCACCTTTTAAAAAATATAAATTATTTATACTAACCTTTCTCCGATACTGAAAAATGGCTTTAAAAATTCTACAAAAAAAGAAAACAGCTTTAAAAAAATTTTGAATTTCCTATTAGAAAATGTGTGGAAGACAGTTTAAATGAACAATAAAATAGATCCAATTTTTTGGAAGGTGAAAAAGTGAACTTTGTATGTAAATCGAAATTCCTTTTTATACCCAAAAAATAGTTTTAAAAACTAAGAATTTGGATCTTCAATAGAACCACATTTTCGCCATTAAGTTTTTATTTATTTTTTTTTTTTTTTGGATGAATAAAAATATATCATTGAAGAAAGAAAACCAAGAACAGACTGGGAATAAAATAAAAATAAAAAATAAAAAAAAGGAAGCCTCTTCCCTCACGACTGCTCAAAAAGAAGATTGACATAGTGGAGGAAGCTATAGTCAATACCAGAATTTTCAAGGATCCATTACAAGATTTGAGGGGTCCAAGAAAATAAACAAAATTCAAAGTCTTTTGTTATCAACCATATCTGCAATAATCCAGTCAAAAGGCCTTGTAAAAAATGTAACAAAATCTCCTTCAATAAAAAGTCATGGTCCTATTTCTCTTCTCTTTCCAGATATTGAACATATCTACAACTTCTGTCTATAGAAAACTCCTTTAAAATAGTATATTAGCAGCTAAAAAAGGCTGTGTAACTAGTATTACTAATATTGTTTCAAGATTATAATTGATTATTTGATCACTAAGTAACTAGTATTACTAGTATGGATAGATGGAATTTAATTTTTTTTTCCATACAATATAGAAATTCTATTTTACCCAAATCTAACTGTATATAAAACTCTCTTTTGAAGTCTTAAATCTTGGCACTTGCCTTTCCTCTAGCCACACCTCACAAAAACTTCGTACTTATAAAGTAACTATCATGCTTAGAATATGCCGTGATTAAATTAATGGATAGAATATGCAGTGATTAAATTGATGGAATATTGGAATTGGGTGTGGACTTGTGGATCTTAATTAGAAGGAAAGGCTAACAGAGAAGTACAAAGAATCTTTACGTCTCTTTGACTTAGGTAACCTTTTCTTGACTAGTTATATTTTGCTAAAAATATGATGTTCTATTCATTAATCAAATATTCTTTGGTTTTTCCTAAAAACCTCTATTTAATTAATATTTGAGCTATATTGATCTAAAGGAATGAGCTAGATTTTATTTTTCATTAAAATACTACACATTTATTTGGTTCAACGGGTTATTTAGAGGTTTTATTTTCTTTCAAACTTGTATCAAGGATGTGCCAATTTTGTGAAAATAACAAAGATTTGAAATGATATATTCGTTTGAACTATAAATTTTTAAAATATGATTTTTTTTTTATGTGGATTGAAATAAAACTGTATAAGTTCAGGAAAATTCATTTATATAATCTAAATTATACTTTGGATACAGCCAACAGAGCTTATAGATTGACATAAAAACTAGTTTTTCTTGGGACATATCATGGGTCTACACATGGGCCTAGTCATGGGAATATAGAGTAACTATAGTCATAAAATTGTTAAGAATATAAATATCATTAGATATGCGAATCATTTAAAGTCGATGAAATTTTTTATATCTTTTTTTGAACTCATTGTAAATTGTAAATTCTGATGTTTTAGACCTCATCATAAATTATGATTTTTCATGTTTTTAAACTTGATATTTGTAAAACTAATATTAAATTATATGCTAGTTTCCAATCAAACTAAGATATAATTTTTAAGCTTACAAAATTTGATCTTGTGTACAATTTACTATTTTGCTTATTTAAATGTTTGATCAGGCTAGTAAAGTTTTTAGTTACTTATTAAGTTGTCAAGCTCACCCCTTTATTGCTTCCATGTTTAGATTATGAAGAATAACAAGTATTAGATCTTTCATTGAGATTGTACGTATGAAAGGAGTTTAGAAATTTGGAATAAGATCAGAGTTCTAGAACTGTTGTGTACTTTTTTTTTATTTTCTGTATTTCAGACACATGAGGTTGAATTTTGTTTGTATTGATACTTTAGAGATTTTTGACAATTAAAATATTGAGGTTAGTTTTGAAATTTACTTGATCTAATTTCCTCCTTTGGAGATAGTTACTACTTTATAAGGGGACTTACATGTGCTTGCAAGGCAAAAACTTTATAGGCATCATTGTCACCTGCCTAGCTCATAATGACAAGAGCATCCACATTGGTGGAGCTATTTTTTTTAGCTATTTGGCATTACAAAAAGCTACTTTATCTATTTTATCTTCTCACTTTATAAAACATTCAACGTCAGTGATTTTATTTTGAGTTTTTTACACAATAAAATAATATAAACACTATAATAAAATAATATTTCATTCAACAACCAAAAAAACACCACAACCACCATCTAAAGCCATGGAAGAACCAGCAAAGAAGAACAAAAAAAGAGAGCAGAAAAACCAAAAAAAAAAAAACTAGCAGAGCTATGGGTAAAAACCAACCAACCTAGATCAGAAGCACAAACTGAGAGGCCAAAACCCACAACCCAGCCCGAAACACAAACTGAGAGGTCAACACCCATGCCCAAAACACAAACCCACGCCCTAAAAACAAACCCAAACCCAAACCCAAGCTCGAAACACAAACACAACTCAAAATTCACGTCAAAACACAAACACAAACACTGAAATCAATACTAAAACACAAACACAAACACTGAAATCCATACCAAAACACAAACACAAACACAAAGCCAAAAATGGGTAAGCGATAGAGACTTGGGGCTTGGGGCTTGTATTGACAATGAGTTGAGGAAAAAAGATGGTCGGAGCTGAGCAAGGATGGAGGAAGAGAGAACAAAACTCGTTTGGGGGAAACGAAGAGAGTATGTGTAACGGGAAGAGAAAAAAAAAAGGGAAAGAAACATTATTTTAATGGAAAATTTAATAAAACTTTTTTTTTTGTTTTATCTTCTTACTATAGTACATAACTATAGATGGCTGTACACTGTAGTTGAGAAGCTGAATTTTTTAAGTTTAACTCCACCATTGTAGCTCACTTTTTAGAATTGATGGTGCTAAAAATAACTATATGACCATTTAACACCACCATTGCTAGTGCTCTAAGAGCATTAGTATTGGTGATACTAAAAAGTTAAATTGATATTTTTAGCACCACCAACTACAAAAGTAAGAGCACATTAGACCACTCACAACAGTGGTGCTATATAGGTATAATGCTAAAACTTAGCTCCACAAACACAAAAAGGTTGCTGCAGCAGTGGAGCTAAATCTAAAAATTTTAGCTCCACTGCTATAGTGCACATCTATAAATAGATGTGCACTGTTCATGAGAGCAAAAAAAAAAAAAATTTTATTTTATTCTTCCCCACCCATTAAAAAATTACTTAATTTTCTCTCTCACTCCGTGCCTCTCTCTCTCTCTCTCTCTCTCTCTCAGTCACTCAACTCTCATCCTCTCCCAAAACTCTCTCAATCTCTCAAGCTCTCATCCTCTCTCAGTCACTCTCCTCTCACCGTCGATCGCCTCACCGTCCCAAGCCGCCGATCTCCTCACCGTCCCAAGCCACCGATCGCCTCACCATCCCAAGCCGCCGATCGCCTCACCGTCACTCTCCTCTCTACCGACCCAGCTCACCGACCCACCCCTTCTGCTGACCCAGCTCACCGACCCACCCCTTCTGCCGACCTAGCTCACCGACGTTGTGCTTGTTTGTGATTAGTGATTGTTGATTTTGTTTGGTCTGGGTTGAGGAAAAAAACTGGAGATTTGGGTGTTTTTTTGTTTTTTTTTTTTTTTTTTTCCTGTTGTGGACTAGTGGTGGTGGTTGTGGTTGTGGTTGTGATTGTAGCTGTGGTTGTGGCTGACGGTAGAGGTGGTTGTGGTTGGTACTGTGAATGTTTTTTGTGTAGTAAGATATATTATTTTATTGTAGTAATTATATTATTTTATTGTGTTGAAAGCTAAAATAAATCCACTGCTGCAACATGTGTGTAAGTAAAATAGATAAAGTAACTTTTGGTAGAGATAAATTACTAAATTTTTACCTCCACTGCTGTGGACGCTCTAAAGTGAAGCTAAATGTATATATTTTAGCTTCTCAAATACAGTGCACAGCCAAAGACAGCTGTGCACTGCAGCTTCAAAGGTAAAAAAAAAATTGTATTTTATTTACACGTTCACAGTGACAAAGAATATTTAAATAATTTCTTTTCCTTTTTCTCTTTTATTACCATTGCAAATCTCGGTCTCTCCTCTCTCAGGTTTCTCTTGTCTCTTCCTGGAATTCTTCTTTCTTTTCCTTTCCTCCAAATTCTAATCAACCAAAGAGACTGCAAAATTCTAAATCAAATCTGCAATTTTCAATTCCAACATAAACCCATAAACCCACTGCTACTGCGGGCTTCTTCTTCTTCTACCGTGAGCTTCTTCCTCTTTTACTGTGGCTTCTTCATCTCTCATTTTGTGTGTAATATATCTCTTTCTTCTTGATTTTTAGGTGAAGAAGAAGAACTATCTTTTAGTTTTAGGTGAAGAAGAGCTAAAGAAGGAACACCCTTTCCAAATAACAATAAATATCAAAAAATTTAGTTAGTTGTCACATTTCAAAACAATGCTGAAAACTAGCATCTCGAGTGTCTAAAACTCAAGTTCCAAGATAAAACTTGAGTTTTTAAGTCTCAATTTGTAAGCGGATGGGGCTGATGTGGAAAAAAATCCACATGGAAATCGAATTTTAAAGACTCGATTTCTATAAATTGCAGAAAAACGCCGCTATAGGGCTTTAAAACGTTACTATAGGGCTTAAAAACGCCACTATAGGGCTCCTAGAACCTGGTATGGGTGATCACACTTATAAAAAAAAATTTGCAGGAAAACGCCGCTATAAGGCATTAAAACGTCACTATAAGGCTTAAAAACGCCACTATAGGGCTCCCTGTGGGGTGATCACACTTATAAAAAATTTGCAGGAAAACGCTGCTATAGAGCTTTAAAACGTCACTATAGGACTTAAAAACGCCACTATAGGGGAAATTTTTTTTGCATGGAACTCGAGTCTTAAAGACTCGAGATCTATGTGGCATTTTCAGTCCAAATTGTCCAGCCAAACACTTGCAAAGCGAGTTTATAAAACTCGGGCTTTAATATGGATCTTGAGTTTCTAAAACTCGAGATGCTATTTTTCTTAAATCTTTGAAACGTTGCCTAACTTACTACTTTAAATTCCTATTAACAGCTATTCTGCACATTCCCTTGCTGAAGAAGAGACAAGATGGTGACTGGTGCATGGAGGAAAAGAAAAGATATTTGATGGGAATGGGGAAGTAACGTGGGTGGCTGAGAAAAGAGTGAAGGAAAAAAAATAAAATAAAAATAAAAGGAAGTTAGTGGATAAGTGTACATCATGTAATGAAATTTACCGAATAAAAATTACAATTGTGTTAAAACATAACTAATTATTACAAAATTTTGGATTAAAAAAATATTATTGTTACCATTTTCTATCATGACAATTGAGAAATTGTTTTAGTAAAAAAAATTATATATATAATTTGGGGTTAAAAAATTATTGTTACACTAGATGATTATTTGCTATCACATGGTGGTGACGTTGGCGATGATGGTGGTTGTTATTGTTATTTATTGTAATAGATATATTATTTTATTGTAGTCGATAAATTATTTTATTGTGTTGTTTATATTATTTTATTGTATTAAAAATTAAAATAAAATTACTTATATTTGGTGATTTGTAAAATAAAATAAATGAAGTAACTTTTGATGGAGTCCAATAGTAAAAATTATGGCTTCAACCAATATGGATGGTCTAACCAGCTTTAAAACTAACACACGAACCCATCCATTTTGGAGTTTTGATTCTTTTAAAACTACGCATTGAATATTATCTATATATATATATAAAACCGAAACTTCTGCTGGCACCACAATTTTCCACGTCAGCACAATATTTTAAAAATAAAAAATAAAAATAAAAACATTATAACACCTCAAAACCCTAGCAACCTTACCCCTCTCTCAAGTTAAGAAATATAAAACTACAGTTTCTGCAAACTCTCTCTCTCTAAACGTAAAAATTCAACCCCTTTAATTTCTTTTTATATTTTTGAAGCTTATATAGATTAATAGTGAGTTATGCTGATTTTGTTTTGTGTGTGTGTATAGATTGTTTATAAATACAACGTTATATGTTCTCTTTTTGTAAATCCTTGCCCAATGCTCTGTGCAGATGTACACACTGTGGAATTAGTTCAAAGTCTACTCTGATGATGCGTCGTGGGCCAGCTGGTCCGAGGACTTTGTGTAATGCATGTGGACTCAAGTGGGCCAACAAGGTTTGCACAATCACAAAAAATATACTGATTGATTTTTCTTTTTTTTCTTTAAACGGATATATGCATACAAAAAAAATCTATATATCGAGTGCATGGTGAGTCATAGTATTGGTTGCATAATTGAAGGCCTTAGAGAGATAAGTGTTGCAATTTGGAACAGCAATTCAAAAGACGATTTCATTGACAGTGGAAAGTAATTACTTTGTCTCATATTTTTGTTTTTTGAATTGATTTTGTGTGCTTTTTAGACCCTTTTGGATCAATTTTGTTAATTGGGTGTTTTTTTTTTAATAGGGTCCAATTGGGGAAGGTTCTTTCAAAGGGTTACGACAACCGCACTTGGTGTCTGTATACTAATAGTGAGGGGTAAGTGCTATAAATTACTAACCCTTTTAAGTGTATAATCTGTTTCTAAAATTATCTATAATATTTTGTCCTCCAAAAATTTTATCTCTTTAATTTTAGTATATTGTGTTTCTTAAGCTATAGACAGATTTTCTTTATTTCTTATTTTCAATAATAAATCTTTTTATTGCAATATCGGTAATTGTTTGAGAAATCCAATATGTTCATATCTCTATAGAATAGAGAATAATAGAAACCAATTTTATTACAACTACTTAAATTAAGTTGACTTAATTCCGTACAATTACAAAGTATAGCATGAAAGATAATGGAATTAATTATTGTAATTTTTATTTTCTTTCCATGTTTTGAATTTCCATGTTTTTATTGTTGATGAGATATTAAGGCTCAGTTGCATAATATGTGTAAATTTATCAGAATGCTACTTTAAATAGTAAATCAATGTGTCTCTTACATTTGGGTATTAGTTAGAATTATTTTCAAATGATTGTACCAATAAAAGTAAATGTGTATAAATTTTGTTTAACTATCCCGTGCATCGCACGGGTTAGCGACTAGTTATTATTATTATTATTATAATGACAAAAGTGTTGCACAAGCGTGCAGGAGACAACCACTTACCAAATTCGTGGAACAATAGGAGGTTGCATTTTTAAATAGTAAAGAAGAGTGGCATTATTTCTGAATAAGTTTATATATTCTTTTTTTTTGTTGAAAAAAAAAAAGCCTACTACATAGGTGCATGACGCATGCGGCAGGCATGTCTTCTTATATGTACAGCACACCCTTCACTTTACACCAACTACAAAATCCAGCCCGCCCTCCTACATAGTCTGTTCTTCGAAGCCAGGAATTATTGTTTTTTTAAGGTAACGTGTCTATAAATAGTCATTGCCTTAGCCTTTAAGCATTTGAGTCCTAGATTGTACTGGTATAATTTTTCTTTTTTCCAAATCTAATTTTATTTTGGATTCTATTGTTATTGGCAGTGCTGTGAAAATTGTTGTTCATGTAACTGATGTGCAGTTAAACGCCTCATCCAGTCTTTGAAATCCGGTAATTTATTGGTACTCTCCGTGATATATTCGGACTGCATCTAAATGCAAAAGAAAAGTATATGACCACAAAATTTTTTACAATTTCTTACTACAATTGTAAAGAGACAAAGTGTGATTGGTGAAAAAAAAAAATGGTGGATTCATATGTAAATGATGGTTAGCCACTCACAATCTACCACATTAGAATTGTAGCAAATAAATTGTGGAATTAATTTGTAATTCTAGAACTACTCATTTGCAAAACCATATTTTTCAAAAGCTTCTTCTAAAATAAAAAATAAAAAATAAAAATTTGTCAGCTTTTATTTGATGATTATCATAATTGAGTCATTTGAGTTATTTATGAGTATTGCCAAAATTTAGTTGGTCATACATGCTTAATCAGCAAGGAAATTTTCATACACTTGATGTAATAATCATGTGCTTGAAGAATTCTTTTAATGGAAAACAAAAATACAAAAATAACAAAATTTTACAATTTTCACAACGTAAGAATTAAAATCTTATTAATTTATTTGGGTTTATCATTTATTATGACGATGAAAATAAAAATAATGGTTTGGAGTAATTTTGTATAGTAGTGCTGATGACGATGGAATATGCGTTGGCATTCTCTAAAGGTTTTTTTGTTATTATAATCACCTCTCTCTTTTAATTTATAACTAGACACTCACTTTTTTTTTTTTTTTAAATACAAATTATTTACACTAACCTTTCTCCAATACTGAAAAATGGCTTTGAAAATTCTTTAAAAATAAACAGCTTTAAAATTTTCTGAATTTCCTATTAGAAAATGTGTGGATAACCGTTCAAGTGAATGGTAAAATAGATCCAATTTTTTGGAGGGTAAAAAAGTGAACTTTGAATGTAGATCAAAATTCCCTTTTATACTTTCAAAAAAGTAAGAATTTGGATCTGAAATAGAACCACATTTTCTCCATTAAGTTTTTTTTTTCTTGGGATGAATTGAAATATATCATTAAAGAAAGAAAATCAAGAGCAGACTGGAAATTAAAATTTAAAAAAGAAAAAGAAAAAAAGAAGCCTCTTCCCTCACGACAGCACAAAAAGGACATAGAGGAGGAAGCTATAGTCAACACCAGAATTTTCAAGGGTCCGTTACAAGATTGGGGGGGTCCAAGAAAATAAACAAAATTCAAAGTCTTTTGTATCAACCACATCTGCAGCAATCAAGTCAAAAGGCCTTGTACAAAAATGTAACAAAATCTCCTTCAATAAAAAGTGAGGGTCGTCCTATTTCTCTTTTCTTTCCTGATATTGAACATATATATCTACAACTTATGTCTACAGAGAACTCCCTTAATTAACACGGAATATTAGCAGCTAAAAAAAGCTGTGTAATTAGTATTACTAATATTGTTGTAAGATATTAGATATGTGTGTAAAGCTCTTTCTTAGATACTTGAATCACAATTTTTAGCTCTCTTTCCTCATAAAAACTTTGTACTTATAAAGTAATCATTATGCTCAGAGGATGCAGTGATTGGATTGATAAAATTGGATGTGGGACTTATTGGTCTTAATTAAAAGGAAAGGCAAAGAAAGAAGTACAAAAAATCTTTACGTCTCTTTGGCTTAATTAAATAACCTTTTCTTGACTAGTTATATTTTGTTAAAAATATAATTTTTTATTCATTAATCAAATATTCTTTGGTTTTTCCTTACAAACTTTATTTAATTATTTGAGCTATATTGATTTAAAAAAAATAAGATAGATTTTCTCTCATAAAAATACTACACATTTATTTGGTTTAACAGGTTATCTAGAAGTTTTATTTTCTTCCAAACTTGTATTAAGGATGTGTCAATTTTGTAAAAGTAACAATGATTTGAATTATATATTCATTTCAACTGTAAATTTTTAAAATATAATTTTTTATGTGGACAGAAATAAAACTGTATAAGTTCAAGAAAATTCATTTATATAATCTAAATTATACTTTGGATCTAGTGGGTTATAGATTGACATAAAAACTAGTTTTTCTTGGGACATCTTGTGGGTCTACACATGGGTCTAGTCATGGGAATATAGAGTAACTATAGTCATAAAATCGTTAAGAATATAAAAATGATTAGATGAGCGAATCGTTTAAAGTTGATGAAATTTTTTATATCTTTTTTTGAACTTATTGTAAATTGTGATGTTTTAGAACTCATCGTAAATTATGATTTTTCATGTGTTTGAAATTGATATTTGTAAAACTAATGTTAAATTATATGTTAGTTTTTAATCAAACTAAGATACAATTTCTAAGATTATAAAATTTGACCTTATGTACAATTTATTATTTTGCTTATTTAAATGTTTGACTAGGCTAGTTAGGTTTTTGGTTACTTATTATGTTGTCAAGCTCACCCCTTTTTTTTCCCTTCCAAATTCAGATTAAGAAGAACAACAAGTATTAGGTCTTTCATTGAGATTGTATGCATGGAAAGGGTTTAGAAATTTGATATAAGATTGAAGTTCTAGTACTATTGTGTACTTTTTTATTTTCTGTATTTTAGACACATGAGGTTGAATTTTTGTTTGTGTTGATACTTCAGAGATTTTTGACAATTAAAATATTGAGATTAATTTTGGAGTTTACTTGATCTAATTTTTTCCTTTGAAGATAGTCACCTACCTAGCTCATAAGCAGAATACTGCCAAATAACTTTCTTCAATAAATACAGATATTACTATTAGGTACTCACCTAAAACAAAACAAAATATTTGTTCTTCTTTACAAGACAGTGCACAATATGTGATAGTTTAGTGGTCGGCTAGAGTCGGAGTCAAACGTTAAACTTTAGTATTGTTGTTGTTCAGTATTGCTGCTCCCTCTCTCTCTCTCTCCTTCTCATAATCTGTCACAGTCAATCTCATGGCCCTTGCCCCTAGCAGCTTTATAGAATTGCTTTTTCGGCTTATGTTTTCATAAACGCATGGGAAATCATCATTGCACCAGCCACTACTAGTCAAGCAAAGCAAGTAGAACGACAGGATAAGTATTTAAATTATCTGTGTTTTCGTATGGTACGTATGAATAAGAAGACTTGCAGTAGAGCAAATGGATATAGATATATGGGTTAGAAAGATTTTGTAATTTCTAATTTTTCTGATCTAAGAATTGAGAAATTAAAATTTTAAAAGGTTAATTTTTAATATTAGATCTTGATAATAATTGCACCTGCTATAATACCTGAATTTGAATCCATATATGAATTTCTTAATAAATCAGAAGTATTACTAGACAATTTCAACCCATATATGAGTTTCTTAATAGATTAGAAATAACATAATCACCAATCATTGAAAAATAAAATGAAGGGAAAGGTGAAGTGAATAATACCAAAATAAATTTTTTTTGACTGACAATGACAAAAAAAGGCATAAATAATGAAGTTCAGTTAAAATTGGTTAAATTTTGGGAATCCACTTGCCACATCTTTACCTATATGAAAATTGAAACACTTAAAGTGGAATGAATAAATTAATAACCTTCTTAGCTTTTTTAGAAAGGCTACAAGTGACTCAAATTCAACTCTTGTATCTTTCTTTGTAATTAGGAAAAAAAAAAAAAAAAAACTTACTATACACACAATTTTCGTAAAGGATAAATCATACGGTCACGAAATAATGTAACAAATTATCAACTTGTATTGACTTGTATATATGTAAGTACAATCCTCTATATGAATCTCTACAATGAAAGAGTACAATAAATTCCTCTGATTCAATCTCCAAGAAACTTTACGATTCGAAGGGGCTATGAAGCTTGATCTTGAATCGTGCTTTGATGTCTCCAAGTTGAATGAATATTTGAACATGCTTGATTTGATGCAAGGGCCATTGGCTTAATCTTGGATTGGATTAAAGGAGAATCCCCGCTTTGATTTGAAGAAGTAGGAATAAGCCTTGATGAACAATGGAATTCTTATGAACTTAGAAATGACTCTCTATTTTGGCAAAGTGTCAGTAATGTTTTCTCTCTAAGTATCTCCCCCTTTTCTCCTATGAGAAGCGGCAACTTAATAGTATTTAATTTAGAATTTTCTCTTAGTATTTATTGAGAATTAATTATGAATTTAATTTGGTTTTTCATTTAATAAGAACTTTCCATATAGATTTTTTCTCTTGACATTGTCATATGTAGGGGTGGCAAAATTTAACACGACCCTTGAACCCGACATGACTAACATGTTTATAAACAGGTTATGGGTTGAGACTAAACAGGTTCAAGTCATATTTGGGTTGACACGACTAACTCTTAATAAATAGGTCGTGTTCATGTTTAACATACGAACCCTTCTAACCCGTTTGACCTGTTTAGCTTATAAATTATTAGTTATTTTGATATTATTGCTTAATTAATGGTTGTTTTTATATGTTTATTACTATATTTATAGTTGTATTTGTATTTTAATTTTAGATATATGAGAATTGATAAAAATTATATAGATTTGGTATGACTTATCAATCAAATAGATTATTAAATGGTCATTTGTATTGACATTTACTTGACTTGTTAATTAAACAAGTTAAACATGTCGGGTCGGGTTGACTTGTTTAGAAAATAGGTCGTGTTCAAGATGAGGATTCCTGACACGTTTACTAAACAAGTCGAGTTCGAGTCAACCTATATAACTGAATACTCATAGCTTGACACAACACGAACCTGACCCGCGAACACGAATTGCCACCCCTAGTCTTATGGCCTTCTTCATTTGATGTCGCCATGTGGCTTGATTTCATTTGTTGATCGTCCACATCATCAATTTGAGATTAATTTGACTACAAATATTTGATTATGATCAATTAGATGGTTGTGAATGCATCATAAAATTTTGATGTCTACACTTACACCAAAGAAAAAAAAAGCATCCACTTGAACCAATTCAATTGTCTCTCTCTCTCTTCTTTTGGGTGGGATTGGGGAAAAAAATTATCCACCAATACAGCAAAAAATTATATAGAATTTAGAATTTTAGAGGAAAAAAACTGTACTGAACTATATTATGAGAAAATGATCTCTTATATACAAAAAATCACACATATTGATGTTGAGTGTTTATACACTATTAATTACACCACGTGAGGAAAATATCTCACTTAATTAACAAATTAACTAATCGCTTAACTTCTCTACGGGTCCATTTGGTTTGAGGGGTGGAAAGTGGAAGGATTGAAAATGGTGGGAGAATGGAAAAGTGGGAGGATAGAAAAAATTTCATTTTCTCTCATTTTTATTTGGTTGGGAGTGGAAAAGTGGAGAGATGGAAAAAATAAGTTTGAATAAATTTACTCATATACCCCTATTAAAGAATAATGTCCCATTAAAACAAAAAAGTGACAAATAATCACACAAAAAAAGAGCAATCACCCAAATTTATTATAAAAATAAAAATAATGTCCCAAAAAAATCACGTCTAGCTAAATATATATAAATATATATATATATATATATATATATATATCACGTCTAAGCCCTAGAAAATCAAAAGGAAAAAAAATAATAGAAAAAAAAAAAAAAGAGGCAACATTAATGCAAAAAAAAAAAAAAAAAAAAAAAAAAAAAAAAAGAAGAAGAAGAAGAAAAAAGAGGCAAATGGCAACTTTATTGCCTAGAAAAAAAAAAAAAAAAGTGGGGTGGGGGAAGTTACTACCCAGGAGGGAGGAAAAAAAAAAAAGAGGCAACTGGCAACGTTATTGCCCCCCACCCCCCCCAAAAAAAAAAAAAAACCAACAACAACAACTTGAAGGAGCCTATGTGCATATGAGCCATTTTTGTCGATCAAGAAAAAATTCATCCTCACTCAGTTTTCTCCCCATTTTGGAGAGAAAACACTTGGACCCTACCATTTATTTTTCTTCTTCTCTATCCAACCAAACAAACTCTAAAAAAGTTGTCATTCCTATTTTCTCTCCAAAGTTTTCCATCCACCCATTTTCATCTCCAAACAAATACACCCTAAGAAAAGAAATCAGCTTTAATAATCACATAATTATATGACCAATCAGTGTCTTCATAAGCTATTGGGTTTCAATTTCAGCAACTTCATCCACCCCGAAGAACAATCTTAAGGAGTTCTGTTGGCCCCAAAATTCCTGACTTTAACTAATAATTAATTGACTCAAGTAACTAGAATATCTGACCAATCTGTGTCTTCCTACCTTATCTAGATCTCTGCCAACTATTTCTAACAACACTGTCGTTAAATTAATGATAATGATTGTCACCATAATATTGACTGAGCATAGCTAGCCCATTTTTTCAACAGATCATGTAAACAAGTGCCATTACGGCAATAGTTAATAAATCATATTAAGAATTTTTTTTTTTTTTTTTTACAAGATAGAAATTCTACTTTAACCTAATCTAAGTATATATATATATGTGTGAAACTTCCTTCTGAAGACTTGAACCTCGCCCCTTACCTCTTACACCCTACAAACACTTATACTTATGGAGTGATTATTGTACCAAAGATGTGCAATAATAGAAAATTTTGATACTATTTATATGAAAAATATAAAAAGTTGTCAACAAAATTAATTGTATTATCATTTTCTTAAAATGTTTCTAAAAATAGTTTCTAAACTAATCACATTAGGTTTTCCATTAACATTTCATTTTTTCAACAGCCATGAACGTCAAAATAATAATAATGACATAGGTCTTTTTGCATCATATAATAATAATATACCAAATAATAGGTCTTTTCGCATCATATAATAATAATATACCAAATGATTAACATGAGAATAAATAGGGATTGCATGCAATTAGATATTCATTTTTACCAAGCAGCTATGGAGATCATTGAGATAGAGGAGGTGAGAAGTCTTGATTTTCCGGTTAGGAGACATCGATCAGTCTTCCAAGCAACTCTAAGGAGAAAGAAAACAAAGAAATCGAAGCGTCGGTATGTGTTCATTCTTCTTTTACTTGTGACTAAAAATAGATCCTTGATTATGGGAAAGTACATAACAATTCAAGAATAATATATATATATATATATATATATATTTCTCATTCTATTTAGTGGTTTTAGCCCGTAAATTTCATCTCTTTCTTTACTATAAAGTCTGCTACCCTTTGTCTTTTCTACCTTATAAAACCACTCCATAATTTTATTTTATTTTCTCAATTTGGAAATAATTTGAATTATAAATGGTGATTAATTATAGTATTTACTTGAGGAGGAAAAGGGTATGATGATTAATAAGGATGATGTGATGAGCGATGAAGGGTGGTTGAGTGTACCTTGTTGTGTAGGTCAAAGTCACATGTTATGGGATTTGGAAGCTGGTCTGATCTAATTCTCCCATCTCCTTTATCATGAAATTGTTCTTTCAAAAACTTTATTTAACTTAAAGACTTTAAGAGTAAAATAAGAGAAAAACTTCACTCTTACCTGTGTAAGATTTTTGAGTTTAGGTCATACAATTAATTGAAAATTTCCTTCCATTCCTTAGGAAAACCCATGAGCATGAACTATTTTGTGAAGGATATACCACATAACAATTGGATTCCTCTCTCTTTTAGCTTTCCTTAATTACATGTTTTATCTTTTGTTTAAGATCTTTGAAATGGTGGACAAAAATATGTTAAGAGTGTTTTGTGATGGTATATGGTTTTTGGAATTGAGATTCAAGAAAAGGACCTCTATTTTATACTTGCATGTTTATGTGATTCGTCTCTTTTTATATATAATATTTCCAGGGTTTTTATAAATATAATCTTGGATTTCTCATTAGACCACCTTAGATTTCTCATGTGAATCCTTTTTTTTTCCTCATTTGAGCATTTTTTTTGTTTTTACAACACTATGGATCAATTTGTGAGTATACTTTACTTTGACTATTTAGATCTACGTCAAACTAAATAAATTAGTAAGCCAAAACATTGTCTGTTTTTTCGCAATGGATGTGATATAATGTTAGAATTTCCATTTAAGAAATTTCGTTGATGTAAAAAAACGCATGTGTATAGAAATTGATTAATTCCATTAAGATTTTTTTTTTTTTTATAAATACAATGTTCTATTATTGTCACAGATAAATATAATGATTAAGAGGTTTATTGAAATTAAAAAATAATGAACGAAGTTAATATTCACATAAAAATTTTAAAAAAAAAAATTATAAATCCTTTATTTGTTTCTTTGGATTCAGTTTTGTCAGCAATAATGTTAGGTTTTTTTTTTTTTTGAGAAACAAATGTTAGTTATTTTTATAGTACACTAATTACAAATTATCATCTCAACAATTTTGAAATTTGTAATGATTATTTTGACCGATTTTTTTTCTTTATTTTTTCAAAGTGTCTATGTAATCTTAGGTCATCATTGCATATGTATCTTGCTGACAAAGGATGACATACAAGTCATGCATGCATGTCACTAAGTGCACGTCATGCCCTCAAATTTTTTTTATACAAGATAGAATTCTACTCTAACCTAATCTAAGTGTATATATGTGTGAAACTCCCTCCTAGAGACTTGAATCCCAGCCCTTCCCCCCACACCCCACAAACATTTATATTTGTGGAGTGACCATCACACCAAGGGTGTGCGGTGGTCATGCCCACAAATTTTAGTTTGATGTATAGTTGGTGAATACTTTAAAATTTTTGGTTGACTTGTCAATGCAATTCATCGTGGACTTTGTTTTAGTAAATTAATCAATATACTATTGTGCATCCTTGGTACAGTGGTCATTTCACAAGTATAAATACTTATGGGGTGTGGGGGGCAAAGGTCGAAGTTCAAGTCTCCAGAAGGGAGTTTCACACACATATACATTTAGATTAGGTTAGAGTAGAAATTCTATCTTATATAAAATTTATTAAAAAAAAATTAAATTAATCTATAAATAGGAGTAGCATCAATATTTAGTCTTTGTATATTGTCTTATTCTGTTTGTGCTTATTTTGTATCACATGTTTCACGAAAATGCTTCACTTTAGCTATTTTTGTTAACTTCGAATTACGTTTTACAGGTTATCTTTGTTAGCCTTTTTTTTTTTTTTTTTTAACCCATGATTTTTTATTATTATTTTTTAATTGTGCAAGTGAGAAAGAAGTCCGTTTCTCCACAGAATTCCATGAGCCTCTTTACTTTCTCATAATAATCTTGCTTAACGTCCTTGGAGTAAGCTTTAAAGGCTCAGGCATCTCTCTACTCAAAGAGCATGATGAAATCACGTTGTTCTTTATCATGGCAATAGCCATCTACAGCATCGTATTTTTGGGGATAAAGCTAGGACCTCAAAACGCAACTTATCTCCCACTGTTCAAGTTTATTTGTGTCACTTGTGCAATTCTTTCATGTGAGTTGCTTGGTTCAATCCTCGTCAATCCCTTAAAGCTGCTCATCATTAATATATGTGGATTCCTTATAGAGCTTATTCGTCGCAGCTGGTACAAACTAATTTATGAGATTCTTTGCCACGCAACTGATAATCCGGTACCTTGGATCCAACATACATCCCAAGCATTCAAAAGGTTTTCTTTGTTTGGTAGCACAAAGAAACAAGATCAAGATGATATCGTCTAATTGGCCTATTTATGTGGATTGGCAATGGTGAATTCCCAATCAATGATGATAAGTAATCAAAGTTTGCTTAAACATTTTATTGTCAATTCTCTAAAGATGGATTTCCTTATCCCTTTCAATTTATGGAAGGATACCTTAGCTACCTTGTAATTAATATTGAAACTCATAAAGCATGTTTTGTATGCAATAATAGGTCATATAATGAAACACTTATTTATGTGTAATAGTTATTTGGTCATTTGATTATACTTTCATTACATGTAATATCTTTAGGAATAGCTATTTCATAAAGTGAGATATAATTATAATTATTGATTTTTAAGATAGTTGTAATAATTATTCCTTAAATTGATGAATATTTTATATTTATTTATTTCTAAAAAGGTTGTAATAGTTGTTAAGAGCCTTATAAATTGTAGTTAAACTAATAGTTCTTAATTTTTTCAATAGAGACATCTGGGATTTAAATCTTCATTTTGAACTAAAAATAAAAAGAAAGAGATGGTTGTGAGAGAGAGAGGATTGTAATAGCTATATCCAATATATGTAAAAGATGATTATTGGTTGATGATGAAAGTTGTGTAAATACACCTCATCAACTTCTACATCTGCCATAGTAGCATAAGTCCAATTACTTTTCTCTTGGTAGTCTTGTGCTTGTGTGGGTCAATAATTTTGAGTCATCACTTTTGCGTGTGCGTGTGAGAAATTTTGATTGGAAGACCAATGTAACTTTTTTGTTAAGAAATATACAATTTTTTTTTCAGCTTTTACTAGTTGACTATAATCATCTTGTAACTCGAGTTATTTTTGATAATTACTAATAATTATTAGGTTGTAACTGATATTTATGCACATAAACATTCAACAGTAGTAATGATGAGGTAATCTTAGATAAGTGAGTGAGGTGTGGTCATCTTGTCTTTCATACTGAGTATTATGAATGAATTAATGAACCACTTGATACCAAATATTTATCTAAAAAAATGGATGTTTGGCACAAAATTATACCATATTTAAAAACTAATTTGGATTCCTTTGTAAAATCTACCAAAACAGTATTTATGAATATTTATAAGAAATAAAAGAAACGAATTTTGTATTAGAGAGAGAGAGAGAGAGAACTCTTTTACTAGTAAAATAATTCCAAACCACATTGCTAAAGCTTCAACAATTGTTTTGCAAAAGAAACCTCCAAATCTTCTCAGACCATCCCTCTTTAATCAAATAAACACATATTCACCACAAAACAGAACCTGCACCCACCAAAAAATCATAATAAGAAAAGACTAATTAAAAAGAATTCAATTACCTTCTAAAAAAAATTCAATTAAAGAAGCATTAAAGTGTGTATATATATTATCTTTTTACTATAGCGACACTAAAGTATGCATGCATCACTATCTACACAGCAATCAACGATGTTTATAAAATTAGAAATTTTTAATCCACCTAATGAAGTAGTTGCAAATGCCCACTAGTAGATATCAAGATCATTAGTCAAATGGAGGGGCCGCCAAAGAGTCGTGCTAGAAGGGCTAGATTTTCTTTCTCATTAGTCGTGCTAGAAGGGCTAGATTTTCTTTCTCATTAAATACTACACAATAATTTGGTTCAACGGGTTATTTAGATTTTTTTTTTCAAACTTGGATTAAGATTTGTCATGTTTGTGAAAGTATTTGAATGATAAATTCATTTGAACTGTAAATTTCTAATATTTGATTTTTTATGTGGATTGGAATAAAACTATATAAGTACAAGAAAATTTATATGTATAATTTTATTGTTAGAGATATATATTAGACATATTAGCCCAATGTAATAGGCCCAAGCCCATTCCTACTTGTACTAGTAGTCTAGGGTTTAGTTGCCTATATATACTCATGTTAGGGTTCATTGTAACACAGAGAAGTTATTGTACTACACTCTCATATAATAAAGATGTAGCCCTTAAGGGATTCCTCCGTGGATGTAGGCCGTCAAGGCTGAACCACGTAACCCTCGTGTTCTCGGTGTTCCTCTGCTATGCTTCCCCTTCCGCATCTACTCTAGCATACACAACATGGTATAACACATCGCGTTGCTAATATTTAACATGGTATCAGAGCCAAACTTCGTTCTTGGCATCAAACAAATATCTCTAGCAAACAAAGAAGATTCTTATGTGCACACTGCCATCAAAAGTCATATGCTTGTCGGTTGGATCTAGACTCCACGGCATCTCGCAGCCGCTATGGCTCTCACTGCTGTGTCCAGATCTTAAACCCAAGCAATCAGTGTCTCTCCCTATCAGATCTGTGCACATCAAGCCTTCGCCTAATGAAACCAACAAGACATACGTGCTCCACGGCATATCACGACCAAAACCCAGAAACCCGACCTCCAACGGCAGCCGCACGCGCCACCACGCGCGACCAATGGCTCTTGGAACTCTCACACGCGCCGCCGAAGATTCTCGACTCCCAGCTCGGATCTCAGTCACACGCGCCGCCAAGCCGGCCTTATCGTCCACCGATCCACTTGGCCTGAGAATCTGGTAATCATACGAGCTCTCACGCGCCTCCACGCGCCGCAGTAGCCTCTGAAAAATCTTCCACGCGCCGCCATAGATTCTTGATTTCTAGATCGTCTTCCAGGCACACGCGCCGCCCTATCGGCCTCCTCGTCCGCCGATCTACGAAACCTGAAATTACAGGCCTTAACCGAGCTAACACGCGCCTTCACGCGCCTCCCTAGTTTCTGGCTTCTCCTCCACGCGCCGGCGGAACACCCACGCGCCTGCCACGCGCCGAAGACTTCCGCTGTTGTCATCTGACGTCATTGGATGACGTCATCACTCCACGTCAGCAGCCACGCAAGCATGTCCACGTCAGCCCTAGTCCACGTCAGCGACACGTCATCAGCCACGTCAGCAGTGTCGTCTCGTCAGCACCACGACCCGGACCGACCCGACCCGGACCACCCGGATCTAACCCGTGAGCACTTTGACTGTTGACTTGACTCTGGACCAGTTGACTTTGACTTTGACTTTTGCGTTGACTTTTGACCAAAAGTCAAAAGTTCCGAAAGGGCCTATCTTGCTCAGTTTTTCGCGTAGATTCCAATTTTGGACTTTGTTTCCGCATTTGAGACTCCGAAATTAGTCAGTTGGCATATTCTTCATTATGGTTTCTTCAAAGGCATTCTTCAAGGCATTTCCAAGTAATCTTCTCAATGCTTATCCAACCTCAAGCCTTCATCGAGCTTCCGCCTTGAGTTTGAGGGAAAGTGTTAGAGATATATATTAGACATATTAGCCCAATGTAATAGGCCCAAGCCCATTCCTACTTGTACTAGTAGTCTAGGGTTTAGTCGCCTATATATACTCATGTTAGGGTTCATTGTAACACAGAGAAGTTATTGTACTACACTCTCATATAATAAAGATGTAGCCCTTAAGGGATTCCTCCGTGGATGTAGGCCGTCAAGGCTGAACCACGTAACCCTCGTGTTATCGGTATTCCTCTGCTATGCTTCCCCTTCCGCATCTACTCTAGCATACACAACATGGTATAACACATCGCGTTGCTAATATTTAACACTTATTATACTTTGGATCCAGTCAATGAGACTTATACATATTGACATAGAAATCAGTTTTTGGGACATACCACTGGTCTATGTACACATGGGTCTAGTAATGAGAATATAGCGTAATCAAAATCGTAATCAAAATTATAAAGATTGTTAAAAATATAAATATGATTAGATATGTGAATCGGTTAAAATCAATGAAATTTTTTTAATCTTTTTTTTTTTTTTACTCATTGCAAATTATAAATTCTGGTTTTTTAGAACTCATAGTAAATTATGATTTTTGATGTTTTGAAACTTGATGTTTGTAAAACTAATGTCAAATTATATGTTACTTTCCCATCCAACTAAGAAACAATTTCTAAGCTTATATAATTTGATCTTATGTACAATTTATTATTTTGCTTATCTAAATGCTTGATAAGGCTAATTAGGTTTATGGTTACTTATTAAGTTGTCAAGCTCATCCACTTTTCCCCTTCCAAATTTAGATTATGAATAACATAAAGTTTTGGGACATTTGTTGATGAGATTATGCACATTAATGAGTTTAGAAATTTGGAATAAGATTGGACTTCTAGTATTTTGAACTTTTTTAAGTATTGTATTTTCAACTCATGAGGTTGAACTTTTTGTTTCTATTGATACTTTGGAGATTTTAGGAAATTGAAATATTGAGACTAGTTTTGGATTTTACTTGATGTAATTTTTTTCTTTTGGAATAGTTACTACTCTATAAGGTGGCTTTATGCACTTGTAAAGTGGAAACTTTAAATGTCTTATTGTCATATGTACCATTCTTAACCTCAATACATCCAAATAACTTTCCCAAACATATATAGAGATTAGGTGTTCAAATTATTCATGAATGTTACTAAATAATAGTAATATTATACAGGCTTAAGCTTAATTAATCAAGTTATTCTCGCTGATGCTTGGCTAAAAGTCAGCTCCTGTCCACCATTAAGGTGCATGAATAACCCAGCACATGAGTCATGACTCATAAGCATTGCATTCAAAAGATTTTGAGGGTGGTTTTGTTTGGTAAGAGGAGAATCCTGCTTGCATTGAACATCTTTTGGTAATCAGGCTCAAAAAATATATTAATTTTCAGTCAAATCTACTTTACTCTTCGTTCCTCCTTCAATCCAAACGGAAAAATTTAAGCGTTTGTAAGAATAAAATGTCTATCGTTTTATAATAATAAAAAAATCACAAGTTCTAGAGAAAGGGAAACCTTCACTCCCAAGGAATTAATCACAGCCCAGGCCATTAATGATTAATGGAACGTGTATTACCATTTAAATTCAATGATGGGACTTGCCTAAGAGTTTCGTCAAAGGGGCAAGGGCATGCCCCAAAATTTTTTTTAAAACAAACACTTAAGAAGAAATTTTTTAAAAGAAATTGAAAAAAAAAAAAAAAAAGTGTGTTATTCCTTCTAGAACTTGGCTTTGTTTAAGAGGCTTCTGCGTGTTCTATAAGCCTATAAGTTGTAAGTCAACATAAAACTTCTTTTTGAGTCAAGTCATTCAACGGGGCAAACTTAAGTGTGCATGATACATGTCATACCAAAAAAAAAAAAAAAAACCTTCATGGGCGTAAAAGTGTGCATTCTACGACTTATGAGTTATGAGTATTAGAAACTGGCCTACCATTTAAAGGCAGCTAATGGCTGGTAAGCATGAAAAAGCCAAAAAAATGAGCTAAAAGTTTTCAAACTTCCATGGTTTATGATGGTAACAGCGGTTTTGCATTTGCCCAAAAGGCCATAACATACAAGAATAATACACGAAACGATTAATTAGCATATTGATTAATTTGATTAATGATATTGATTAATTTTCTATAAAAAAAATTATATTGATTAATTAATAGGGTCAATGAGTAAATTATTCATTTTCAAAATCCTATTTTATTGGGTTTTTTTGTTTATTTAAATTTTAAGCAATTAGAAGCCTGAAAAAGAATTTAGGGAGCAATTATACTTTTTTCTCACGTAATGTGAGCCTTACTTCTCACAGAGTGTGAGTTCTACTTCCTCCTTTCCTTCTTCCTCAAACGTGGGGAAGTCCTAGAGCAGTCCACTAGAAGGTAGTCTGTCTAGCTACTAAGAAGGCAGACATAGGTATCCACCATGGAATCTGAGGTTCTCGAACATATACAGAACATGAAGCTTACAACGGATGAAGATGAGGCTATGACAATCCGATCAATAAAGAGAGACAAAATATTAGAGGAGTTTTCCCTAAGCCTTGTTGGGCAATTTCTCACACCAAAACAAATCAACCTACGAGTTGCAAAAAATTTGCTGCGATCTATATGGAAGTTGGGGGACGATTTGAAGATAATTGAAGTGGGTGAAGGGCTATTACAGTTCAAATTCTCAATGGAGAGTCAAATGATGTGGGTTTGGAACAATGGACCCTGGTGTTTTGACAACCATCTTTTGGCCTTGCGAAGATGGGAAAAAGGGATGTCCGCTAGGTCGATAACATTCTTGAAGCAACCTTTTTGGATTCAAGTGTGGGGTCTGCCGTTTGATCTCATTAATGAAGAAGTAGGGAGTGACATTTGTAAGAGCATAGGCGAGCTGGTGGAAGTGGATTGTAAAGCTTTCAACACAAACCAATCTCGGTTCCTACGTGTTCGTGTGGAGGTCCCACTCGATAAACCGCTTCGGAAGGGTGGTTCGGTGATTAGTCTGGAGGGTGAGCTAATACGTGTGGCATTCAGATATGAATGTCTGGTGGGGTGGTGCTTCAACTGTGGACGGATAGGCCATGAGCTCAAAGAGTGCCAATCATCGATCGACGATGAGGATGGTGGTCATTCATATGGGGAATGGCTCAGAGCAGGAATGCGGGGAAGACAGGCTGAAACTGTTGGGGGACAATACCAAGCCAACCAAGCCAACCGAAACCAACAATGAAAACTTCAAAAAACCACCATACCACCTCCACCTAAAACCAATACACATGTGGAGCCCAAAACAATTTTTTCGCCGAAACAGAGCAACGTAAATGCAAGCCCAGAATTTCTGCATGCACGTTTACATCCCATAACTGCCCAATCAAATCCCATAATTCCCCATAACACCCCCACCTCGTCATCACAACTGCCCATAATAAAAGCACCCGCTTCACAATTAAATTCAAATACCGAATCAGACAAACCAAATCAGACAACCTCACTTTTAAAACACCCATTAATTCCCACTAAAACTCATGCCAATAACACCCCCGTAATTTCCTATAACACCCCAACCTCGTCATCACAATTGCCCATAATAAAAGCACTTGTTTCACACTTAAACACAAATACCACTAAACCGTTGACCAATAAAGCTGAAATAACCTAGCACCAACCAGACAAACCAAATCAGACAACCTCACATTTAAAACACCCATTAATTTCCACCAAAACTCATGCCAATAACCTTTTCATTGTCCCAATCAGATACGGCGCAAACCAAAATACACCCCAAACCCTAGACATATCACCCGCACATGACCCCTCATGTGACCAATTTAAAAAACCTAACACTAAACCAATGCGGAAAAAAATCACACCCCTCCCAGCCAAAACACAAACTAAGTCCACACAGTCTAGCCTAATGAAAGCGAGTACCAAACGACAGCATGAAAGCAACCATGGAAGTGATGAAGCTAAGCAATGCAAGTTCAAGGAAAGCAAACTTCAAACTGAATTATCAACGGTGGAGGTTGATGCTTAGCCCCGCCGATCACAATGATCGTCCTAAGTTGGAACTACGGGGGCTTGGGAATCGCTAGGCAGTTGAAGTCCTCTCCAAACTGGTGAGAAAAAAAGCTCCCACAATTTTGTTCCTCATAGAAACAAAATTGACTGATAGAGAGATAGAACCAATACAAAGAGATCTGGGTTTTTATGGTATGCTAGCTATGTCATACAATGGTCGAAGGGGTGGATTGGCACTACCATGGAGAGTGGATGTGAATGTGGACACAAAAACCTATTCACCAAACCATATTGATGTGAGCATACACACACAAACTTCACCTATTTGGAGGCTAATCGGGTTATATGGCCACCCGAAGGAAGAACTTAAACCGGAAACATGGAGACTCTTGAGACACCTACATGCCTGAGCATCTCTACCATGGGTATGTTTAGGTGACTTCAATGAACTGTTGGCCTTAGAGGAAAAAAATGGTGGCAATAGTAGACCGATGGCTCCAATGGTTGGCTTCAGAAACACTCTCCTCCATTGTGGTTTGGTTGATATGGGTTTTAGTGGCTACCCATATACATGGAGGAATGGTAGGCAGGGGGGAGCTTTTGTGGAAAAGAGATTAGACAGGGTAGTTGCAACTATGGAATGGCGTGAGATCTTCCCTCGAACTAAAGTGAGTCACCTTTTAGTAGCCTATTCTGACCATGATCCTATTATAATGGACATGGCACCACCCACCTAACCACAAAAAAGACAACACAAAATCTAGCGGTTTGAAGAGAAATGGGCGGCCCACTCTAAGTGTGAAACGATAATCCAAGAGTCATGGAACCATTTACATCTGCAAGGCAGCCCCATGTACTATCTATTTGAAAAGATAAAAAAAATGCAGAATGGATCTCATAGCATGGAGTCATGTCACCTTCGAGAATACCAGAACCTGCCTTGATGCAAAACAAGAAGAACTCGCCTCACTAATAGAAGCAAGTTATGGGCAGAATGTGGAGAGGATACATGTAGTGAAGAAAGAGATAAATGAGCTCTTACACCATAAAGAGGTTTTTTGGAGACAAAGGTTGAGATCCATCTGGCTCCCGGCAGGAGATAAAAATACAAAATTTTTCCATTAAAGGGCGAGCCAACGACGAAGAAAGAACCACATCGGGGGATTGTATGATAGGGAAGGAGAGTGGCATTCTGATGAGGATAAAATTGCCAGCATAGCGGAAGACTACTACAAACAGTTATTCACGTCATCTTCCTCATTGGACATGCATGCTGTAATTGATTCTGTGGATAAGGTGGTGACAGAGGGTATGGCACAATCATTGTCCTGCCCCTATACGGAAGAAGAGGTGAAAATAGCTCATTTCCAAATGCATCCATCTAAATCACCGGGACCTGATGGTATGTCACCTTGCATATTGTTAGGCATGATGTTACTACTGTTGTATTATCTGTTTTACACTCTGGCAAATACCTTAGGAAAATGAATTATACACATATTGTCCTTATCCCAAAAAAACATAACCCGGAATATATCATAGAATTTCGCCCAATTAGTTTGGGAAATTTTGTATCAAGAATTATTTCTAAGGTTCTTGCCAACCAGATAAAACCCATTTTACCTAATGTAATTTCTGACTCACAAAGTGCTTTTGTGCCTAGTAGAAATATAACAAATAATACTACAGTGGCTTTTGAAATGATCCATCGTATGAGAAACAGGAGAAAAGGAAAAAAGGGTCATATGGCGGTGAAGCTTGACATTAGCAAAGCCTATGATAGGGTGGAGTAGGAGTTCCTCCAAAGGATCATGCTAAAAATTGGCCTACCAGAGCAATAGGTCAACCTAGCCATGGAAACGATGCAGACTGCTTCTTATTCAACGCTAATCAATGGAGAAGCTAAGGGATTCATCACACCATCTCGAGGTATTAAGCAAGGAGACCCTCTATCTCCATACTTGTTCCTTCTATGTGCTGAGGGGCTCTCCTCTCTCATTTGAAAAGCCAAGGAGAACCGACAATTAAGGGGAGTACTATCTTGTAATGGAGGGGTCAAGCTATCACATCTTCTATTTGCGGACAATAGTTTACTCTTTTGTGAAGCAACAATGGTTGAATGCCGAAAATTGATTGACATATTGGAGTTGTATGAGAAAGCATCAGGTCAAGCCATCAATAGACAAAAAACCACACTCTTCTTCAGCCCACACAAGCCAATAGGTGAAGTTGGACATCAAAAACAGGCTGGGAGCACAGATAATGACCAATTGGGAGAGGTATCTCGGATTACCAATGGTGGGGGGCAAATCCAAGGTGAGCACTTTTAGAGAGTTGTACATGAACGGGTAACAAAAAGTGTGATGGGATGGAAAAAAAATATCTCAAAGGCAGGAAGAGAGGTTTTAATTAAGACGGTGACACAAGCAATCCCAACTTACTCCATGAGCATGTTCAAAATCTTGAATAGAATTTGTGATGATATAAACTCAGCACTAGCAAAATACTAGTGGGGCCAAACACGAGATGAGAGGAAAATCCATTGGATCAAATGGAGTAAATTGTGCAACCCGAAGGATAGGGGGGGAATGGGTTTTAGAGATATTCGTGCCTTCAACCTTGCCATGTTAGCAAAACAAGCATGGTGGCTAATCCAAGGAACACCCTCTTTGTTTTTCAGAGTATACAAAGCACGCTATTTTCCTAATTGCTCTTTCATGAAGGCCTTGTTAGGTAATAACCCCTCATTTGTGTGGAGAAGCTTGCTTGAAACTAGAAACCTGATTCGGTAGCCACAGTGTGGGAAGTGGGGGATGGGAGGAGCATCAACATTGATGATCACAGGTGGCTCCCACACCCCCCACAATTCAGACCTGATGCAAACAAAAATTTGAGGGTGTGTGACCTATTCAACCCAGACACAAGGCAGTGGCAAGGGAAATTGCTTTCCCATACATTGCTGCCTACCACAGTGGCTGCTATTACACACATAAATCTGGGTATAACAACTAGCTGAGACAAACTAATATGGAAGGAAAACAGGAAAGGCATCTTCTCGGTTAAATCGGCCTATCGGGTAGTGCTTCGCATGAGGCAGGTTGAACAGGTGGAGCACTCCTCGACTAGGCAGGATAAACAGTTGTGGAATCGTATTTGGTAGCTACGGGTACCCCCAAGGTTAGAATGTTTGTATGGCGGGCGTGCTCTGATATACTCCCAACTTGCATGAAGCTTTGCCAAAGGAAGATCCCTGTCAATCCGGCATGTGCAGTTTGTCATCAACATGATGAGATAGTGGCCCACGCTCTTTGGGGATGCCCCATGGCAAGGAATGTTTGGGCAATGGTGCCAAGAAAGTTGCAGAAACGCAGCTCAGCAGTTGAAGAGATCTATAGTTTGGCGAGAAAACTGATGAAGGTATTGACGACAGAAGAAATGGAAGTGTGGGCTATAGTCTCTTGGGCTATCTGGAATGTAAGAAACAGATACCTATTTGACATGAAACAAGCTCAACCCAACGACATTCTACAAGGGGCTATGACACTGCTACGTGAATACCAAAGGTTTAGCTAACGGCTCAATACACTAGTGGTCTTTTCTTGTTTTATCTTTCTCAAATGGGTTGTTAGTGCATTAGCATTGGAGAATGCTAATGCCAAATCTAAGGACAATTTGGCATTTTAAGCCTTAAAACCGTTTGCATCAGAGAATGGTAAAGCCAACTATTGTAAATTTTTTTGCAATAGTGCTACAGTACAATTCTAAAGTTAGAATTGTAATGTAGCAGTATTCTAAAAAATATATATATATATTTTATTCTGCTCTGACTCTCCCACTCTCTCAACTTTGTCCTCCTCGTCTCTCTCTCTTTCTCCCTCTCCCTTTCCTCTCTCTCTCAATGTTGTTTGCTCCAATGGCTTTGATGTGGCTTCGATGGGTTTGTTCCGATGTGGGTGTGGTTTGCTCCGATCGGTGTATCATGGGTCAAGTGGTGGATCAGCATGGTGGGCCGTGGGTTATGGGTTTTGGGTTTTGGATTTGGGTTGATCTGGGCGTTTTTCTAGGTATTTTCTAGGTTGATCATGTGGCTTTGACGTTTTATGGGTATTTTCTGGGTTGATCGATGTATATTGGGTCAAGCTCCAATTGAAGTGGCTTCGACGTTTTTCTGGGTTGATACGTGTATCATGGGTCAAGCTCCGATCGATGTGGCTTCAATGTTTTTCTGGGTTGATCATCGGCGTTTTTCTGGGTATTTTCGACGTCCTGAGTTTCAAATCGACGGTGTGGGTTTCTGATCGGTGGCTTGGGTGGTGGGTTTGGTGGCCGTTGTTGGCTCCAACTCGTTTGTGTGTGGCTCGGTGTGTGTGGCCGTTGCTGATCGGTGTGTGTGGCTCTATTGATGGTTTGGTGCTTTGTGTTTATGTGTGTGGCTCTATTGATGGTTTGGTGGTTTGTGTTTGTGTGTGTGTGTGTGTGTGTGGTGATGGGTTTGGATAGGTTGATTGGTGCATTATGGGTCTGTGTGTGTGTGTGGCTTCGTGTGTTGAACCAGTGCTAGAGGTTAAGGGAGAAAGAGAGGAAAAAAAATGACTATTGGAAAGCCCAGGAAAATGTGATTCAATCACGCGTCTGAAAAAAAGTAACGGTTAGAAATAAATAATAAAAAAAGAGTTTTGGGATACTGGAGGTATTGTAAAATGGTATGGTATAAGTAATAAAGTGGCTTTTTGAGATGGTAAAATAGAATAGGATAGAATTCTCTGATGCTGATACTCTTAGAGTGGGTAATGGCCTCCACATGCAAACCCATGCCCAGCCAATATTTAAACTTGTTGTATTACGTGGGCCTGGGACAGCCTTGTATTTCAATACTCTTTGATTAATAATATTTCTATCGTTATTGTCAAAAAAAGAAGCCCGAAAAACATAACTTCCCAGTCCTCTAATTTTTCTACTATCTTCACATATAATGGGATTTGGAAAGTTGTTCTGATCTAATCCTCTCATTACCATGTTCTTGAAATTTGTTCTTTCAAAATCCTCATTTAACTAAAAGAGCCTAATATTAATAACTTCACTCTTATTTTTGTATAATTTGAGATTAGGTAATTCAAATTTCAAACTTCATAGGATTGCCTCTTGAAAACCCTACTCTTTTTTTTCTTTTTCTTTTTCTTTTTTTTCTTTTTTAGATTCTCTTGGAAACCCTATTTCGTTTAACATTAAATTGATGAATTTGTCTTTTTTATTTCATTTAATCAATTTTTTTTTAAATTAGGAGTATGTTAGTGAACCATGACATGAAAAAATCTTGACCCCTCGTTCCAATGCCAATTAAGTAGTCTAAATGTATTTGGGTAGTCTAGATGTGCTACATAGTACTTAATTGTCCTACATTGCTTAAGAGAAAGTGTGTTGTGTGTAGTATAACTTGTCTCACTCTCCCTTAAAAATTACTATGACTTTTGAGTGGAATTGTGATATGTCTTTGTGTTCAAATCTCTTTTTCTCTCCTTTGTGTGTTTGTGTTTGTGTCTCAAAAAAAAAAGTAGTATTTAATTAAGTTTTTTTTTTTTTTTTTTTTTGAGAACATAATTAAGTAGTTGGCTAGAAAATTGTGGACAACGAAGTAATTGTAGAAATTTCTAGTAAAGGTTCTATAATTTTGAACTATCCTTAATCTAGTAGTGTGGCACAGTAGTGGTGCTAGGCTCAATAGTTTTAACTAAATTAAGTTATCTAATTAGAATTCAATCATGGTTTCATTGACTAATGAATCATATGATTGAATTTAATGATCATTGAAAAAAAATATAATATTTTCATACATTAATCAATTCAACCATATAGTAGAATTTTAATTGAAGAAACTAAGACATAACACTTTAGAACTACACCTAATTTTTGCTCTAAAAAATATAATTTTTTGGTTAATAAAAAGCACAAGAAACAAAGTAGAGGGGGCCTGAAACAAATTTTTTCTTGCTATTTCCATCCAATGCTCCATTTTTGTTAAACCAAAGTGGAAAACGTCCTTTTACCCAAGCCAGTTCCTTCTCCACCTCTCCTTTCACCATTTATTTCCTTCTTAACCAAATAAACTGTTGGCACATAATTAGTAGATAATATGAAGCCTAAGAGACTATGAGGGTCCTTTTTTTGTACAGTACCCAAACCCAAGTAGAAACAAGGATCCTAGGCCCTTTACTTGTTGTTTGGTGGACTGGGTTTAGTTCACCACAGCTAAATGAGGGCTGATTACAAACCAAGTTGTGTGCAAGTCACATAATGTTCCTCAAGGCAAAAATGTGATTCCTCCTAAGCAATAAAATACCATTATAAGTGTTTTAGTGTCATAAAATGACCCTTTACTCTTACAAAACAAGTAAAATAATTATTCATAATATTCACAATGAGAAAGAGATTGAAATAGAGTATTTAAGACTTATCTTTTATTGTGTAAACATTTAAAAAAGTTCTTTCACTTGGTACCCCAGGCGTACTATCGTGGTTCCTAGGGGTACTAGGCCTGTAAGAACCCAAAATGCTAATTCTCTGAACTATACGATCTTTCTCCATGCTTATTATGCAATAGAGTTTTGTCATTTCCCTTTACCTCTATAGGTCCTGCATAAGAACACACTATACAATACACATATCTTCACATAATTGTTAGTTTCTTATATTAGGATATAGATTTTAATATATATACATATCTGTAAATAAATTTCATGAGAATGATTCAACCACGAGTTTCCTGGCTCCAATTCTCACAGACTTAGTGTTTTTGCACAAGACTTGTAGGATTTGAAACTCAAGTCCAAGTGGCTTTGCTTGGGCATTGCCTTCCAAGATAGTTAGGTGAGTAGAATTTTTGTGAAAGAGAGAGTGATATCTGATGTGTGCATGTTTTGGCATATGTTTCTTTGGAGGCTAAGTGATATTTTGAATGATCTCAAGGATATGGGACAAATTCCTTCACCTTCGCTCTCTTATTTTGTGTCTTTCTTTCTCTTCCTTGCTGGGCTATTAAAGCTCTAAGAAAATATCTTTTGAACCTCTAAACTATCCCTCTAAATCCCCATTTTTCTCCCCCTTCCAAAATCCCCTTGCTGCTATGCGTTAGTGCTCCTTTTATAGCAAGCCTGGTTTGGTACCTCAGGTAAGGACATCCCAGGTCTGTTGGGTAAAACCATGTCCTCTAGAACCTGAAAATGTGCATTAGGTAGAAATTTAGCTTATTTAGGAAATTATAACTCAAAAGGGGCATTTGGCTTTAGCTATAAATAAAATATTCCTCCTTGGAAAGTCAAATGAGTGGGTGGGTTGCTCAGTGTACTGTGACAGCTTTAGTTGAAAATGACAATTGAGAGGAAATTGTGGGGAGGTGTCATGCACATGGGGGAACTAAGTTTTCCATTGGTTCATGCATTCCAAGCAAATATATGAACTAAGGGAAACCCTCAGGATCCTCCTTTCACCAAAAATCACTCTCCTACCAACCAAACCATTTCTCCCTTACTATCTACTCGGGATTCCACGGGTTTGGACCATGGGTTACAAAGATAATACCTGGTTTTGCTGGATTTTTTAATGGTTTTTGTTGGAAATATGAACATACATCTTGTTGCATATCCTCTAGTCT
The DNA here is from genome assembly GCF_001633185.2 of Quercus lobata. Taxonomy (NCBI): domain Eukaryota; kingdom Viridiplantae; phylum Streptophyta; class Magnoliopsida; order Fagales; family Fagaceae; genus Quercus; species Quercus lobata. The sequence goes on from NC_044908.1 coordinate 54,309,693, forward strand.
GATTGGGATCCTTCTTCTTGCTGCATATCCTCTAACCCAACTGAGATCCTTCCTCTGGCTTGGCCAAGATCCTAAGCAAATATATGAACCAATGGAAACCCTTGGGATCCTTCTTTCGCCAGAAATCACTCCCCTACCAACCAAACCATTTCTCCCTTACTATCTACTTGGGATCCCATAGGTTTGGACCATGGGTTACAAAGATAATACCTGGTTTTGCTGGATTTTTTAATGGTTTTTGTTGGAAATATGAACATACATCTTGTTGCATATCCTCTAGTCTGATTGGCATCCTTCTTCTTGCTGCATATCCTCTAACCCAACCGAGATCCTTCCTCTGGCCTGGCCAAGATCCTAAGCAAATATATGAACAAATGGAAACCCTTGGGATCCTTCTTTCGCCAGAAATCACTCCCCTACCAACCAAACCATTTCTCCCTTACTATCTACTTGGGATCCCATAGGCTTGGACCATGGGTTACAAAGATAATACCTGGTTTTGCTGGATTTTTTAATGGTTTTTGTTGGAAATATGAACATGCATCTTGCTGCATATCCTTTGGTCTGACTAGGATCCTTCTTCTTGCTGCACATCATTTAGCCTGACCGGGATCCTTCCTCTGGCCTGGCCGAGATCCTCTTCTTTTTTCTTTATTATTATTTCTTTCTTTTTCCTTCTTTTTGGAACTTTGGGCCTTCATGATCCTTCTTAACTTCATGAATTGGGCTTTCTTTTGTTAAGGCCCATGGTCTTTCCTTACTATTCATGGAATGGACTTTCTTGTGAAATTTTGATCCTCAATAGACACTATTTCATTCTTCAATTATGATGCATACACTTTTGCACATGTGTCTCCCTTGATGAGCCAATAAAACAAATAATAGACACGTCTAGACTTTCAATCTTTAATTAAATTAATTTATTGTTATGCATCTCCATTTTATAAAAATTATCAATTTATGCAGAGAATAAGAAAAAAAAAACCATTTTTATATAATTTTCAAGTCTCACATTTTTGCTTGATCTCAAATTAAAGTTGTGTGAATTTTAATACATTTTTTTGTTAAGCTTTTAGATTTTTGTGATTTATTTTGAAGGTTTAAACAAAGCTAATTTATACTAGCCTCTACATGCACTCACGAACGTGCTCAAGGCTCTACTCCCCTCCACTTCCCCTCCTTCCCCCCCTCCATCCAAACAGTACTTAAGTGAATAAATTATTACGTAAAGAAATCGAACTCCAAGTAGTATTAAGTTTTCTATCATTGAATAAGATTTTATATAAATATATATATATATATATATATAAAATTGGGTATATCTCTCTTTAATTAAAGCTATTATCTTTTTTTTTCCCACAATATCCTTTTCATTAATAGGGCTCGTGCTGCACAATGATAAAATTGGAAATGTGTCTTTTTAGTTCTTTAGGGTGTGTTTGTTTAGAGGTGAAATAGGGTAGATAGAAAACTTTGAAGAGAAAATAGGAAAGAAAACTTTTTTTGGAGTGTATTTGGTTGGGTAGGGAGGAAGGAAAATAAATGGTGGGGCCCGGATGTTTTCTCCTTGAGCCCACCAAAATGTTTTCTCTCCAAAATGGAGAGAAAACTAAGTCAGATGAATTTTTTTATTAAGAAAAAATGCCCATGTTTTCAAGTTGCATTTTTTTTTCCTTCGCTCTTCCCTGGGCAGCAACGTAGCCAATAATGTTGCCCTTTTTTTTTTGCATTTTTTTTTTTGGGGGCTTTAACGTTGCCTCTTTTTTTTCTTTTGATTTTCTAGGGCTTGGGTATGATATATATATATATATATATTTTTTTTTTTTTTAATGGATGTGAATTTTTTTGGAACATTTTTTTATAATAAATTTGTGTGATTGCTCTTTCTTGTGTAGTTATTTGTCACTTTTTTGTTTTAATTTGGCATCATTCTTTAACAAGGGTTATAAGTAAATTTATTCAAACTCATTTTTTCCATCCTTCTACTTTTTCACTCCCAACCAAATAAAAATGAGAGAAAATAAAATATTTTCTATTTTCCTATTATTTCCTATCCTTCTACTTTTTCACCTCCTCCAACCAACGGACTCTTAATGAATTAAGAAAGAAGATGGAGAAAAAAAAAAGTATTATGTTAGGAGAGTCAGGAGACTACCATTCAAATTTCCCTCCTACACTGCATTTACCGCACCATAAATGGGCCATCAATGCTTGTGTACTGTGGGGATTTGTTGAATAGGAGTGGGTAGTTGACTAGTTGAGTATAGTTGTTGCAGATTTATGAAGAGGAGTTTTAATGAAAAATTAAAGAGGAAGAGTGAAATAGAGAGTGAAAATTGAAGAGAGCCCTTTCTTTCTATAAATAGTCCTAGAAAGTCTTCCATTCTACATCTGCTTCCTCAATCACTCTCCTTCGTTTTTATTTTTTATTTTATTATTATTATTTATTTTTTATCAAGTCTCACTTCTTCTTTAGAGGTCCTTAGCTAAAATTGTTCTCTGTCCTTCATGGCCAAGACTCTCTGGCCTTCTCCGATCTCTAGTGTGCATACTTGTTTCCGTCAGTCTCTTGCATTGTTTTTAACGCCATATTTGTTAACTCAAAGTGGGATTTTTTTTAACTTCAACCCTTCATATCTTTCTTTTTCTTGTTAGCATTTATTTCTCATTTTATTATGTTTTGCTGGAATTTTGGAATTAGGGGACTAGGAAAGATCGAAAGTGGCTTTCAATAGGGTGTGTGCGGTGTGGTTTTTGGCCAAATTTATCACCGTACCGCAGGAGTCGATTACCACTTCACCGCCTCCGCTCATCATCGCCAGAGGTCGGTTCTCCGGCCTCCATCGGTGCGGTTTTTGAGCATCAGTGCGGCTCGGTTCAGTTGGTCTTTCTAGACCATACCCACAAATCGAAATCCACACATCACAACCATAGATTGAAAACCCACATCCCCAAATCCCGTAGAGAAGCAGAAACTTAAAACCACAAAGGAAGACAGTAAGAGCTAATACCTTAACAATCTAATCAAAGGAAAAAGAACCGATTTGAGTGCATCCATATCTCAATAGCGACCAAGATTCAAGGAATAGTGACACCAGATTGAGAGCGAGAGATGGCGGTGGCTAGGGTTTGGGTTTGTGAAAGAGAGAGCTTGCTATGAAAAACAAAGATCCTTTGCTGTGAGAAGGAGTCTGAGAAACGTTTGCTATGATGGGGTTTTTGTTGTTTAAGTGAAAGAGATATTGCTGAATTAAATATTAATGCTGAATGACCCTAAGCCTGAAGCCCTAGGCCTTAAACCCAATCAAAATTAAGTAGAGAAATTTAAGAATAGCCCGTAAGGACCAAAACTTACAGTCCAACAAACAAAACCCATGTAGCAAAGTAGAATACAAAGCCATAAAGACTAAAATCCTATCTAGTAGCCTCCATACTCTCACCCATATTTCATTTCATTCCTTATATTTTCTGCCGCTCACGCTCAGCTCAAAATGGTTTGTCAGTTTGTCTCTTACAGTAAAAAAAACTCGGCATACCGCACCGGAACTCTGTAACTCGGCATCTCTCTCTGTGCGTATATATATCGGTGCGGTTCTGCTAGCATTGGAATACAACATCTGTCGGTTTCAAGACACAGGATCGATGCAGTTTGGTACTCGCACACCCTAGCTTTCAACGGTGAAAATTATCTTTCGAAATTTTTGGTATGTGAGTTTTTATTTGAAGCCGTGAAAAATAGATTGGACTTGTGTGGAGATTGGACAATGATTAAAGAAATATTATTTGGTTGTTGTACTTCGCGGCCAAGCAAGAATATTTAATTTAATTTTCAATCTGAATTTCAAGAACGAACTTTCAAAACACCACAACCGTTTTAAAAAACGATATTTTACACATTGTGGGAAAGATGGTAACTCCAACATTTATGAGTCATCGTTTTTTATTCCTTGAATCCTCTCTTTGGACTTTGATTTGTTAAAGTAGAAGGCTGAAGTGACATAATGATTAAGCTTGTGGATTGAGTAGGTCACTTGCATGGTTGATTGAGTTTTGTTTTGGCCTTTCTGTTGAAGAAGGCTATATGACAAGAGAACTCTTTCTATAAATAGTAGGTCACTTGCATTATAGAAGAGAGCTCTTTCTATAAATAGTCCTAGAAAGTAGAAACTCTTCCATTCTACAGCTACATCATCACTCTCTTTTCTTCTTTTTTTTCCCTTTCTCCTTTCTTGTTCTCTTCTCTAACTCTCTAATCTCCTCCTTAATCCTTAGTTAGAATTGTTCTCTGTGCCTGCTCCACGCCTTGTCTTTCATGCCCAAGCCTATTTAGCGATAATCAGTGGCGGCTCTAGGAATTTTTTTTAGGGGGTCAGTAAAAAGATACATCTTAGGTAAAATATGAATCTTACTATCTAAATGGTTTTCTTATTACAAATTTGTCTATAGCACGTTCTAGTTATAGAATAAAAAATAAACTATAAGTTTATATGACATATTTTTTCTTAATATAATGAACATGTTAATTGTTGTTGTTAAGTGAATTTTAATTATTACTGCTTAAAATATTTTTATTTATTAGTTCATGATGATTATATGTTTACATTGTACTATCAATGTAAGATTTAAATTATAGATAATTATACTACACACATTTCCAAAAACTATACAATATTATACACATTTGTTTAGAAACAATGTAAATATTACAATGATAGTACAATGTAAACTATGAACTTTCCATTAGTTTATTTCAAATTTATTAAGATCTAAATGGGCTTTTTAAAACGATTTTAGATGAAAAAAAAAATTTACTTTGTTGTTGGGCTTACTATTTCTCCCAGATTTTAGATAAAATTGGATTGTTGTTAGGCATTTTTTTGTATTTAAAAATATCAAAATATTGTTAAGATGATCATAATTAAACTTATTTCTAGTGGGTTTTAAAAAAATTTAGAGTCAGAGTGTTCAAATTTTTATTTAAGAGGGTCTAATAAAAAAAATTATATTAAAAAAAAAAATTGCTAGCTCAGGGGGTTCATTTAAACCCCCTAAACTATACATGGCGCCGCCCATGGCTATAATGCCATATTTGTTAACACAAAGTGGTATTTTTTTTTTCTTCAATACCTTCATATCTTTCTCTTTTTTGTTAGCCATTGTTTGTATTTTTTTTTCCCCCTTTAATATGATGGATTTTGTTACCCTAATGAGATTAAGTGATGTTTTTCAGGAATTTTGGAATTAGGGGACTAGGAAAGAGTCGGTAAGGACTAAGAACTCAATCTCTTAGCCATATATTGGCAGTTATTTCCTTTGATTCGAAATCTTTTATTGATTAACTTCTATGCATGTTACAACAAATATTGCATCCTATATATTAACATTTAGTTTTCTTTTAAACAAAGGTTGTTGTTTTTATTCAGAATCATATAAAAGTATTTGTTAGTATATTAACTGAATGTATATAATATCTTCATTGATAAGTTTTTTAATATATAAGTATGTATTAGTTTAGTATCTTTAGATAACTCTTGTTTTATTCAACCAAAAAAAAAAAAAAAAAAAACATAACTCTTGTTTTAAGAGAAAATGAGAAGGTGAAATATAAGCTTAAGTAAAAAATAAATAAAACAAAAGGATCAGTGGCTATTGATTAGTAATTTTTTTTTGGAAACCATTAACTTTTGAGGAAAGAAAGTTTTGTGAAAAACATTTTTGAGTGAGAGAGAGATTTTGACAAAAGAGAAAAAGTTTTAGAAAACTAACTTCTTCATTTTTTACAAAAGAATTAAAATAAAATTTTATTCTTGGGCCAATTCATCTATTCTTCGATTTTAATTCCTTAAATCCTCTCTTGGAGTCTTAATGGGAGTGAAAATAATTTGGGCTAGTCTTAAAACTGTAACAATTTTCTAAAGCAGTCAGGGACAGATTTGAGTCAACTGCAATACATGATTTTTAGTAAATTATAGAAAAATTATTTTGTGTTGAAATGTTGATGGTACATACTACACATATAAGAGCTTATCCCTATTTAATTTCAAGTTAATCAAATAATTTTCGTGGACCAAACAATTTTTACAAAATGGCTAGCCTGCTGTATATTGAATCTGAAAGTGCGATGAAAACACTGAGATTTTGTGAAATTTACTTCAAATCTTTGTTGAATAGATTGGTTTGTAAATTCATATGCTTTCTTCGACATGTGTTTTACTTAGTTAAGTCTAATAATGGTTTGGTTTAATCATTTAGTGCTCTATAGGTAAACTCATGAGATATGCTACCCCTATTATGAATTGATGTGTTTTATATTATGTTTATATGTGCACATTGCTTGTAGTGGAGAACTAAAAATGCTTTGGTTTTGTGCTGTGGCACTATGAGTTTGTATGCTTGTTTGGTTCCCATTTGGGAATGGGTACTTGTCTTAGGTTGGGCAAACTAGGCTTTAGTACATTTGATTTGTTTTAGGAGATCCTATTCGATTTCAGAGACAAATGTGATGATAAACTTTGCGATAGGCCTTGTTATTAATAGGCTTGATCCTTATGTTTATAGGTTTTGAGATTCTTGGTGATGGACCTAGTGACGGGATTGGTTGATTTTGTGATGTCCGGTTGAGGTAAAATCGGTTGGCTTTCCAAGGTAAATAGCTTTTTAATGGGATTTTTGGAAAATAACCATATTTCATAAATGTTGTTTTTGGGTCAAACACATTTTGGAAAATTATATATAGATATATGTTTTCTTAAAAGTGTTGTGTTGTGACCCTATTATATATTATTATATATGAAAATGCATCATATTTGGTATTGCATTTAGGGAAATGCATGAATTGTTGACATGGAAAAATGAGTATCTTTTATTTAATCTTTGATAAGGAAACCATGGATTTTATGGTATATTGGAAAATTTAAAGATGCTTATCTTGTCTTGTTATGTAGGAAAATGATAGAAAATCTTTTGACAAGAATGAAGTTGAAAACCTTACAAACTTTGTAGAAGTTAGATTATTTAAGGTTTTTATGAAACTACTTGGATATAAACTATGTGTTTCAAAGTAATGTAACCTGTGAGTTTTATGTGTTTTTAACACCATGCCATGTGTGATTTTCCAGTGATCACCCGATTTGGTTTCTGTAGTCTTTGTGACAACGGAATCAAATCCAGGTCAATGCCCTTTCATTTTGGATGGCGCGTTCTTACCTGCTATCCAGGGGGGGAAAAGGTTCCTTGATTGTGTGTGGGTGAAGCTGCTATCCATGGGGTGAAGAGACCATATGCAAGAAAGGTTCTATTTGACACACCCTCTCTGCTACCCATGGGGGGAGAGAAAAACCTTGAGAGTATGGGAGAGGCTTCTATCCACAGGGCCAAGAGTCTGCAGACCAAAGAGAACAATATCATGCCAGTTTTGGATGGGTGGATCCTCTGACCAGTCTATGTGGTAGTGTGGTATCTTTGTGATAAATTACCATATGTTAGATTTTATGGCTTTGGAAACTATATTGTTAGTGCTCATAGATTATGGTATATAGTTTCAAGATATTTATTTTGAGAAACTGTGTTCCATTATTTAATCATTCTTGTCATACTATTATGGAAATGATCTTCCAGTATTCAGTTAGAATTTTCCCAAATTAAAACATGCTTGGTAAACTGTTTATCATAATGAAAATTACATTTCCTCCACCCCCATTAATTACGCTACTTACTGAGTTTTAGCTCATCCCACTCTTCAAAAGTTTTTCAGATAAATTTGCTATACCTCGGGCATGGAGCTCGTTTTATTGGTGGTGATTGGAACATTATGCTAATTGAGAGATTTATGCTATTATTGATTGGTGACTCAATTTACTGAATTATTCAAGGCTATAGCTAATTCTCCTGGAGGTTGGGCTCTTGAGGTTTGTTAGCCTTGGGCTTGATAGGCCTATAATTTTTTGTTGAGATTATGTATCTTAGAAAGGATCGTGATTTTGTGTTTATTTATTTGGAGCATTGGATTTTCATGTGTATTTGGAGACACATGATTTGTAGTTTGTATTGCTTGTAAGTGTGTCATAGAGCTCTGACTTATATTATGAAGAGATCAATATATTTATTTATTTTATTGAATGGAAAGAAAAAAAAATACTACAATACCTTTTGAAGGCTCGGTCTTTCATGCTTTGGACCCTTTTTGGTTTAGGGCGTGACACCGTTGGTAGCTAGAATTTGGAGGGTTCAAGTATATTGGGTAGACTAGGTTTGAAGGGTCTTTTGATATCCTTGTACTCCAACTTTATTCACTAGTGGATCGATTTGGCTTAGAGAGCCACGAAGAGATTTTTCGCCAATTACTTCGATTTCCTCTTCAATAACACGTCTCAGTGTTATCTTGTGTTTGCATCTCTCTTCCCTTACTCCTTAAGCTTTACTTTTACTGTTTATTGTATTTGTTTATGCCTTAGAGAGTTGTTCTGATTTCATTGCGTTACACTTACTCTTATTCCACACATTGTTAACTAGGGTAAAACAAGTTATAGTGTTTTAATTTGGAGGTCTAAACAAGTTATAGTGTTTTACACTATTTGAGCTTTCATATACTCTCATTTCATAAGAAATTGTAAGCTAAGAATCATATAGTAAACCATAGAAAAATCCCTTGAGAATGTAAGAATTGTGTTTTTCATTTTTTGAGTCAAACACCTTAGTTTCTCCACCTCTCTTCCATCTCCAAATTCAATATTCATGAGAGGAGATCTATCCAAACACAACCCACACTTATTTTGAGTGTAGTAAGTGTCTTGGACCATTGGGAAGCATTAGAGCTTGACCACATATTCAATCCATAAGGCGTGTTGACGCAACTAGCCAGTGTTGCAAGATCCGAAAAGCTAATGAAAATAAGACTTCGTGAAGTCCATTGGTAGATGGAGCTTAGAAGGCTTTAGCTTAGGCCTTGAGGGTTTTTGTGTATTCTTGTACTCCAACTTATTTACTAATAGATCATTTCTGGCTTTGAGAATCACAAAGAGATTTTTATGTGAGTTCTTCAGTTTTCCTCATTGACAACACATCAAGTGTTATCTAGGGTTTACATCATCTTTTCCCTACTACCCATTATATTATTGCTTTGCACATTCTGTTTTAATTGTATTTTGCCTAAAATTAATTAAGCCGTAATTAAAAGTTGAGGGTCTAAAATAGTACCTAGTAATTAAGTCTACAAGCTTTCAGTATTCCCATAAGGATATTCAAGAACAATGGGGAAGCAAATAATTTTTTCCCTAACGTAACTAAAGCCCATATACTTGTTTTCCAGCATATACAGAATGTCAATTATTGCGCCACAGGAGGTGCGCTAGGGCCCCATTTGTGTCTTCTTACAAGGACGTTAGTGTTGAATGGGAAGATCCATACTCTGTATGTGTTTTAATTAAGCACAACCCAAAATTGGTGAGATCAAAATTCTACTTGGCATCTGACTGATTTTCAAAAAATGGATTATGCTTGGGTGCAGAGAAACTTTGTTTTTTATGATTAATGCAAGGACTATGAAATTAAAGGTACCTCACATTACCAGTGGAGTGTTCATTGAGTCCAGGGGATTGATGACCAAGTGATAAGAGATAAATACTACTTGATATTTTTTTTTTTTTTTTTTTAAATTTCATAGTACATAGGTATAAAAATCTGTATTTTTGTGTGGCATTATTGTATCTGATTATTATTTAGATATTTAATTGATTAAAATTTGTATTCTAAATTCAAATGTCTTCTTTTGCAAAAACTGCATTAACATATTGAGTTGTGACTTTAATCTGCTTACAAAAGTAATAAATGAAATTACTAATTAGAGATTTGTCACACACAAGGTCAAATTATCTTTTGATATTGAAACTTGTTTAGACTTTAAAGCTTAAAAACTCAAAACTTAAGCTTCTCTAACATAAGTAGTCAAAAATTTATTGTATGTTAAAAACAAAAGAGAATGGGCCAGGTATGAATAGCCTAATAAAATTCAAATGTTGACATTGTAAGTTTTCATATTTTCCAATGCTTCTATGTGAACAAAGAATAACTTATGTTTGTCTATTCAAATAAAAAAAATTATTTTCATGTTTATGTTTATTTTTATGATGTTTTTGTTTAATTTTTATATTCAAAAATAATAATTCTTAATTAATATATATGTAACTATTCTAGATCTTTTAAATTGTGTATAAAAAAAAATAAACAAGTTAGTTGGCATTTATTAGTTAGATGATATCCATGATTACATGCAAGGCACGACAATAAAAAATAAAAAAAAAAACAAAATAAATATAATTTATAATCATTTTATTGGAATTAAATTACATTGTGAAATATGATAATATTTTTTTAAAAAAAATTACAATATAACATTATACACTTTGGCACTTTTTTGTTATTGCAACTGCATGGCATGTACTCATTCCACCACTTTTTTGTTTAGCTACATCCTTTGGAAATATTTTTTGAATTCAAGAACTAAATTTTTTTTTTAAAAAAATTAAGTTCAAACCTTTCAGAACAAGATAGTTCACCAAATTAGAAGAATATCAAAAACTAAAAGGTGGTAAACTAGAAACAACAGTAGTTTTAAGTGACTATATCACAGCTAACAACCCTACATGTATGATCGTCAATAATATTGAAATGATTTTTTCTTTATTTATACCCATGCGTTATTAAAATACTTATAAATGAACATGTAAGTGTGATTCCGATAATGTCGCAAAGTGATTCACTAATTTAGGAGCCACATAAGACATGAGTTTGTTGCTGACAAGATTTTGACCAATTTAAACTATGGTTGCCACTAGAAGCTCATCTCTTTTAAGTCAACTTCTTTAGAAGAATTGGGAAATATCATTGATTCTTTTTTACTTCAAATGCCCCTATAGGTGAGAGTAAAAAATTATACATATAATATAATAATAAAAAATAAGGTCGGAATATCTTTAGATGCTGAAACTTCTTTAGAGCTTAGAAACTCTTAATCTTAACTTCTTTTGTATAACTAGAAAATAAATTATTTGTATGTTTAACACAAAGGAGAAAGGGGTATGAATAGCCTTAAAAATTCAAATGCTGACAGGTTGTTATGGGCTTTTAATTTGAATCCACCACTAAAATTATTTTCTTTCCCACGAATAACAGCTAGTAACAACCTGCCACATAGGATTTTTTATGAAAGTATTGTGAAAATGTTGTGGACATAACTTTTTTTAAGGCCTAATCTTTGGTTTCTTAAATTTTTAAATGAGTTTTAGAACTTGAAGATTATCCAGCTTCATCTTAGTGTGCCTCTTTTTTAAGAGTACTTTTGTTGATTGTGGTTTAGAGGTAGCTTAAAAAAGAGTAAAAGTGTGTTATTTATGGTGTATAAAACACCATAATGTTAGTTGGGACAAAGCATGTATGCAATGGCTATAAACTGCCACTAAAAAAATTATCATGGCTACATAATTTGAAAATATAACTATTGAATTGTATGTTCTTAAGTTCTTAACATGCATGTTGTTGATATCCATTTTTGATAAGAGAAGCCCAACGCCAAAAAAAGCCCAACAGCAAGTAAAAAGGAAAGAAAGAACAAATTAGAAAGTAATGGCAGGAACAATGGGCTATAAAAGCCTAAAGAGAAAGGATACCCATGAAGAATGGGAAATGGATGTGTAGATTTTAGAGAACTGCTACGTCCACAATATTTTCGTAACACTTTCACAACAAAGCTTAGGTGGCAGGTTGTTATGGGCTTTTAATTTGAATCCACCACTAAAATTATTTTCTTTGCCTCGAATAACAGCTATTAACAACCTGCCATATAGAATTTTTTATGAAAGTATTGTGAAAATGTTATGGACATAACTTTTTTTTAAGGCCTAATCTTTGGTTTCTTAAAGTTTTAAATGAGTTTTAGAACTTGAAGATTATTTAGCTTCATCTTAGTGTGCCTCTTTTTTAATAGTACTTTTGTTGATTGTGGTTTAGAGGTAGCTTAAAAAAGAGTAAAAGTGTGTTATTTATGATGTACAAAACACCATAATGTTAGTTGGGACAAAGCATGTATGCAATGGCTATAAACTGCCACTAAAAAAATTAACATGGCTACATAATTTGAAAATATAACTATTGAATTGTATGTTCTTAAGTTCTTAACATGCATGTTGTTGATACCCACTTTTGATAAGAGAAGCCCAACACCAAAAAAAGCCCAGTAGCAAGCAAAAAGGAAAGAAAGAACAAATTAGAAAGTAATGGTAGGAAGAATGGGCTATAAAAGCCTAAAGAGAAAGGATACCCATGAAGAATGGGAAATGGAACACGTTGGCCAATGGGCCATATGGAAGGGCCTGCCATTGAAGGATGGCCCCCTTCAAGAAAAAAAAAAGGGGGAATGGGCCCAAAGAAAGAAAGGGAAAGGAAGAAGGCCCAATGGGCCAGCCTGGCAGAAATCAACAGCAAGCATTAGAAAGTTGAAAAGCCCACTGGCACAAGAAGAAGCAAAATGGGGAAAGCCCAATAAGCCCATACCATTCTTCATAAGGGACAAGTATGGATGAAGTAGATTCAAACTTAATAGAGGAGCAAAACGAGACAAAGCTAAGCAGTAGCGGCAAAAACGACATGGGAGAGGAAGAAAACAAAAGCATGAAGTAGTAAGACAACCACGCTATGGCCGGAGCACCACCAACCTATACCTAGCCAATGCAAGGGAGGTGGGCCCACATTCAAGGGACTTACAAAGGGTCTTGTTTGGCAGAGGGGGGGGGGGAGAAAGGGTCTATTTCCGATATCCAACCAAGGCCTATTTTGGGAAGTGCTCTACTGGGAAGGCATCTTTGCCCAAAATAGGTAGTAAATTAATGGTTAGGACCACTTGATGCATGCTAGAGAGATAGGTAGAGAGAGACCCAAAGCTTTACTCATCGGAATGAGAGAGAAAGACTCATGGTAGAACCAAACGGGTAAGAATTTGTCATGGGATGGGTAATGGAAGAGAGAGAAAACACTGGCATGTCCAAGTGTAATGGAGGCCAAACAGCCAACAGTGTAATGGGCAACTTTAAAGAGATGTTCACAGCAGAAAAAAATGGTTGGTGAGCAAAAAAGGCAAAAGAAAGAAATCATATAGGATTAACCCAGTATAAATAGGAACAATAGCCATAAATGGAAGCAAGACAACAACTAACACTATTAAGCAAGGAGGGGTTGCCTTGCACACAAATGAACTCCTATACTTTCCAAACCAACTTCTTCAACCAAAAAAACACTAATGACCCTCTTAGGCATTGCCACTATATTCCAAAAATTAAAATCCCATAACTCAATATCAATTTAGCAATGGGTCAACAAATGATCCATGGTCATACAACATTGATTTATCAAAGTTGCATATACATGTGGTCGAACCTAATTAATATGTCGAAGATTCTTTAAGGCTTTGCTGTTGTTGTTCTCCCTCGTCATAGTTTTTCACCAAGTTGTTGTCCTCACACGCACACACACAAAGGAAAGAAAGAAAGAAAGAAAGAAGAAGGAAGTTACAAATTGCACCCTCTAATTGTTCCCAAAATTTAATTATGTTATGTAACGAATGTATCTCATGAACAACTTATCAAAACAAAAATTGTACCTCACGAACTTATCCAATCCTTTACATTGTCCATAGGCCCAAGCTTCCCCACACCAATCACTCACCTTCAAAATTGATCTCCTGCCTCTTCAAAGTACCACAATATTGAAGGTGTCTAATATTCTCACCCCCAATCCCCCATATTTTATTGGACAAGACATTCAGCAGCTTGTTCACCCCCCTAAATCCAATATCTCCAAGCTATATTTTAATTGCATACCTTATACCTTATCCTAAATCAACAAGTATTATGAACTTTAAGCACACTACAAGCACATATATAGTTGTTTTTTAATTTTCCTACACTAATGGTCACTTATATCAAGGAGAAAAAATAGCCTAGCTTGTTCTTTCTTCTTTAATAAATTTTGGGCGTGCTATCAGTTTTGTGATTTGCATACAATGTAAAATATGTGGGTTTTTTTTTTTTTTTTTTTTTGAGATATAAATAAAATTTAATTCTAGCTTAATTTAAGTATATATGTGTGTGAAACTCTCTTTTGAAAACTTAAATCCCAGTCCTATCCTCCCAAATCCCACAATCATTTATACTCGTGGAGTGATCATCGCGTCAAAGGAGTGCAGTAGTTGTGTGGTTTGTTGCAACCACATCGAACCTCTTTTTTTTTTTTTTCCGGGGACAACTAATGCACATTGAACCAATTATCATTTTTTTTTAGGGGGTAACCAATTATCAATTGACAAATTATTTTCATATCCAACAATTTGTCATGTGACTTTGATAAAATTGACCGATCAAACTACCTCTCTATAGAGCAGATTCAAACTTGAAATAGTTTGGTTGCTTTTGATATTTGGTTAAGCTTACTTATGCTGTCAATGGACACATGGTCACAAGTGCTTGGATTGATAGCTTCAAATTCAGGTAGGAAGCTTGGATGATTTGGCCTAAAGAATGTTGCCAGCTAGATATGTTGATTTCTTACTCTTTGAACATTTTTTTTTGTGTGTACAATAGAAAATAAACAACACACCAACACGTTGCAACCCTCATGGGTCGCACTGAAATGGAGGTCCTAGAGAGTATTTCTTTGATGACTTACTACAATTCACAATCTATGTGGTGGCTTCAAGCTATTTGTCTCCAATATTATTGAATTTACAGGTGCAGAATTCTTCCACATTTTGTATTTACTTGTCTGTTTATGATTGCTGGTTCATTAATCTTCATCACATTTTTGGTATCTTCGCAGTACAAGTCAGCTAAGACGCCTTCGTCTTGTATGTTGCTATTACATTACGAATGAAAAATTGACTGAAGTGGCTACAAAGCTTCCATTATTGGAGGAGCTAGACATGGCGATTTCTTCATTGTCAAAAGAAACTCTGGAAGCTTTGGGGCGCTGTTGTCCTCTTTTGAAATCATTAAAATGGAACTAGCTGTGGTATAGAGGCTGATGAGGAGTATGATGATGATGGCTTGCAGGCCATACTTGATGGTTGTCCTCACCTTGAATAACTTGACATAAGGAAATGTTTCAATGTCACCCTTTCCCTGTCAGGAAATTTAGGAAAAAGATATGCTGGAGGGATTAAAAACTTGCAGCATCCCAATGATTCCACTCATGACTATGGATTAATGGCAGAAATTTTTGATAATGGACCTTTTTGATGAAGATGACTTTAGGAGAATTTTATTTTGACTAGATCTTTAATTTTTTTTTAAGAACATGAAATTTTAATCTGTAGCTTCTAATTTTTTAGGGTTGTTTTTACACTTTCTGTACCTTAGACACTTGTCTTGATTATTAAACAACGTTTAGTCTAAGCTTTTTTTATGAAGGAAGTTTGGGCTAACGCTTCCGCGGAATGGGCTCCAAGGTCCCATTCTGTTGCTGTCAGTTTGTAAGCAAATATTGAGTCCAAAGTCCAGGGGATGATACTACAACCTAGGCTTATTCCATGTTTCTACTGCGAAAAGAACATTTACCTAGTTTCTACCACAGAGTTGACTTTTTTTAACTTTTTGCTATGCAATAAAGTTTTTTGCACTTTTTAGCAGCGTGAGTGACTTTTCTCCATCTCTACCAAAAAAGGAACATTTTTCCAGCTTCTGTTGCGGAACTAACTTTCCTTAACTTTCTGTTGTGCAATAAAGTTTTCTACACTTTTCTACAACGTAAATGATTACTCTTCATTTTCTACTATAGAAATACTTCTCCACTTTCTACACACAAAGTCTAAAACCCAAAGAAAATATCTATCAAGCGAATGTTAGTTTACATGGGTTAGCATATTCTGAAAGATATACATACATGTCTTCGCATATATACTTATATGTATTCACATATACATATATAAAATATATTCTGCAAAATATGAACTACAATGTTTACACATACGTATGGCAGAATAATGATTAATTTGTATCAAAAGAAATGCACGTAATAACAAAGAAAAAAATGAAAGCTTCAGCATAAAAGGTTTAACTAGCATAACAACTAATACGACAAATATGATAAAAATGTGTTACAGCAAAATAACCAATATAGCAAATAAAGATACCACAACAAGACAAATGGTGCAACAAATATGATAAAAAAATGTGCTACAGCAAAACAGATGTAAATATTCATGACAAAGATAAAATATTGAATCTTCTCGCAAGAAGTGAACCAAAAAGGAACCCATATCCCAACTTGAACAACTTTGTTATTGGCTTCTGCCATTAAAGTTGTGCATTTTGGGGAATGGGCCTAAATGGCTACTTGTTACTACTTTTGGGATTCCATAGAGTGGGTTTGCTACTAAAGAAGGGAAAAGAAAGTCTATTGATACATGCCTCTATTTTTGCTGTGTTTTCTCTCTCTTTTTTACCACTTTCTTTCTTTCCCTTTTTTTCTCAATTACTTCTCTCTCAGTTTTCACTACTTTCTTCCCTTGAGTCCCTTTTTTCTCCCTCTTTTTTTTCCCCCCTTCATTTATGGCTACTGCCCCTCTTTATAGTGGGTTGATTCCATGGGATTTCTCCCTTTTACCCCTAGGGCTTCACAAACTGTTTCTAGCTTGTTGTGGACATCCCTTCAAGACTGCCCACCAGCCCATTGGTTGTCCAGCCACTACCACTACTAGGTAAACCCAGTGCATTCTCTTTCTTCCACTACTCATTCCATGACAAAATCTCTCTTTGTTTGTTCTTGCTATAAGCCTTTCCCTCCTTGTCTAAATGGATAAGGTTGGGTCTCTCACTAACTACCTCTATGGCGTGTATCAGGTGGTCCAGCCATCTACTACCTCTTTTGGGCAAAATGTCATCCCAACAAGGCATTTTCCTAAAAGAAACTCTAGCTTGAAACCCAAAATAGACTCTTTTCCCCCCACGACCAAACCACACCCTCTCAATCCCTTAATTGTGAGCCCACCTCCCTTGTATTGGCTAAGTACAAGTTGGTAGTGCTCCGACCCTTATGTGCTTGCTCTACTATCTTCTATTTTTGTCTTCTTTTATTCCCACGATGTTTCTACCGTTGCAAATTGGTTTTGTTTCATCCTACTACGTATCTCTTCTGCCCATGTTTATTCTTTGTGGAAGAGGGTATGGGCTCTTGGGCTTGCCTTATTTTCTTTTGTCTTTTTCCCAATTTTGTTTTCTTTCTCCTTCACGTTTTTTCTACCGCTGGCCTTGTCTTATTTCTTCATACGTTTCCTGCTATGTTTGTCATTTCCTTTTATTTGACTTCTTTTTTCCTTCACGCAGTTCCTTCTGCTAACCATTCCTTGTTTCTTTCTATCATATCTTTTCATATTAGTTTTCATTCCTTTCCTTTTATAAAAAATGATTTGGGCCTTTGTGGGCCAAGTAGTGTTTATAGGATCAAAAGGTTATTGACCCAATTTCCCTTATTCTGCCAAAGTCATTCTACTAAAGATTTGTACTTTGCAATGAATTTGTATTTTGCTGCAAACCACTTTCCCATGCATTTCTCTCTTAGCCCAGGCGTAAGTCTAGGTTTTTGTTTCTTTTCTGTTTTCTTTTTGCCTTTCTTGCTCTTCAATCTTCTTGGTGGGCCTTTGGGCTTTGCTTTGTATTGGGCTTTCCTCATGAGCTTATGGGTACTAATTTGCAAAAACGAGCATCAACACCAACATGGCAAATGGCCTAGTGATAAGGGATTTGGGCCAACAAGACTCAGGTCTTGAGTTCAAGTGTCCCCACCTTTATTAGTGAGTGCGTTGGTGCCCACTGCCCACCTCTTTCTCAGTTCCCTTAGGTGCGTAAGAGTTGCTCCATTCCCCTAAGCATTTTTCTTTTATTAAAAAAAATACATGAATTAGTCGCTCATGTCCTTTGGATTTGCCCATGTGCATAGAGATCTGGCATGCTAGCTGTTTAAAGGAAATTCACTTAAGTTTTCTATTTGACTATGATACATTTCATTGATTGAATGGCATCCTTAGCTTTATTTTGTAAATCATATATAGGTCAGTGTATCCACTTATTAAGTACTCCTTATCAATAATATCCATTTCTGTTGTTTTACTTTTTTTTTTTTTAAATGCTTCTATGAAAATCCAATAAAATCACAACAAACAAAATCGTTAGTAAGAAACTTGTGAATGATGTTTGCAAAGTTGCTTTTGCATTTGCGATCTTATTCAATTAAATATTAATGAAGCTTGATGCAAGATTTAAGTGTTTGTTTATGTTTGATCTAATTTCCTGCTTGCTTCGAATTGATTTGAAGTTAGAATAATCATGTAGGCTTTAATCTATTATAATTGCTGCAATTTACGCTAACCTGTCAAATGTTCTGTTATTTACTGCGATCGATAGTGGTTGTCAATAATAAATGCTGAGATTAGAGGGTTTGTACTTTGTACAAAACATATTAGAGAGTTTGTACTTCATACAAAATCTTAGTTCAGCCCCTCATTCAAATAGGGATAAATAACCCTATGGAGGTGTCAATTTGTAGTATAGCTAATTTAATTTTCAATAAAAGCAAGGAATACATTTACAGACCTAGAATCCACATCCAGGAGCGTGGGTTGCGCTTGACCCCCACATGCATGGCCGGATTGGGGGCTAAATCCAAGATTTGATTTTACATCTGGGCAAAGATGCCATGAATATTGGCATAGGACTTGGAAACTAGTGGCCAAATATGTTAGGTACTATGTGCCCAACATAGTTTAATACTCTGATGAGTTCTATACTAACATTTAATTTAATACAAGATTAACATCCCATAGGTGGTTTTTTGTTTTTTTGTTTTTATTTAAAATCATTAGTTTCAATAATAAGATTGAAATATTTGAATCTTAAATACCTCTGTTAAAAACATTAAAAAATGCTAGTTAAGTAAAAGGTTTTCTTCAACCATAGTTTCTTCAAAAAACGTTGTTATATGGCTAATTATACCAAAAGAAAAAGATCATCTCAACATAATGATCTTGTTCATATGATAATCAACATTTTGTTTATGGTGAAAATTTGTAAAGACTGCAATGATTTATATACAATTTAGAGTTTAATAAGATAAACACATAATGTACATCGTGGCTACCAATTAGTTCAATTGATAAAGTCTTTTATCGTTGAATAAGAAATTTAATATTCAATCTCTACCTACGCCAAAATCATCACGAATAGATGTTATAGGTTGAAATTCTTTATTAAAAAATAAATAAATAAATATCATGTACAAGGGTATATGACACATGTATTTCTAATTAAAAGTAGAACGAAATCTCAAATGGGTGCTAACTTTACAAGCAAAATTACGGATCACGTTTAATACAAACAATATCCACAATAGAGGATCCAATCATGTTGTAATAAAAAAAGTCAAAAGCAACGAGAGCCAATAATAAAGTCAAACTACCACCAGTAATTGCGCTTGATTACAACCAGAAACTAACTAAACATATAGAATATGACAGGCAGGAACAGAGAAATCCAGAAATTAAGAGAGAAGAAAAGAGAAAGAGAGAGTGCAAAAGCAAACTCTCTTTCTTGGATCTCACAATACATGTTAGAGTGATATTAAACTCTAATTATACATACCCTTTTCTTCTGTATATTCATCATTATCTTCCATTTCCTAATTAGTGGTTATATCTTAGACCACAGGTTTTTCTCTTAAAGATCCTTTCTCCTTCATCTTCTGTAAGAATATGAATTGGTCTCGAGCATTTTCATCACCGGAACTAGTACCACCTTCGACAAATTATAACGAAAATCCAGAAGAATGTAGTTTAGAAGGTGATTTCTTTTTTTTTTTCTTTTTCCTTTTTTTGTACGTATATAGATATTTCTTGGTATTGAATTTTGCAGAATTTTGTGCTATGTAAATCCATGACATACATCATTGCAGAAACCTAGCTATCACTGCATTCATCATGACTTTGATGCAAATTTATAATAAACAAAAAAATTTAGGGAAAAAAAAAAAAGATGAAATTACTTTAATCGTTTCCATTATCATTTGTGATTCTTTAACATTCATGAAATGGATGAAAAAGTATATATTCGTCCATCTTTCTTCTTCATCTACAAAGCAACAATATAAAATATATTAGTTAGTCTAATTTTTTTTTTTCCACGATAGATTGGAGTAACTAAATGTTGTTTATATGATCCTCTACAATGTTTTAGGTGTTTCAACGAATGTTAAGCTACTACTAAAACTAATCCAAGATCATAATGAGGCAAGCACAAAAGACAGTGACGAACGCATGCTGCTAAGAGTGGCCGGAATGATAACAATCGTTGATGATGTTAAATCCCGGATTGAAAATTTTCAATCTTCTGGAAAGAAAAAGGAGCTTAGGCGGTGCTACACAGATGTTAAGCATAATGCTCCAAAGGACAAAAAGTCACAAGATCCAGAAACTGATGAGAAAGAAAGGTTAAGAAAAGAACTCAATGCAAGCTTGGCAGCACAAAAGAACCTTGAAGTAATGTGTTCAAGTTTGGGAAAGGAGAAGGATATTATTGCATCAGAGCTTGCAAGAAAGGTCCAAGAATTGAATGGCATGGAGGAACTTACTAATGATCTTAAAGCGCAAAATGAGATTTTGTTAGGCAAATTGCAAACTTGCAAAGAAGAACACAAAGAGAAGAAGTCTGGTGGGATGGAGGCTCAAGGGAATGCATCTCTTCTAGAGCGAAACAAGACGCTTGCAGAGAAATTACTCAAGTCACTTGATGCGTATCGATCCTTAAAGAGAAAGTTTAAAGATACAAAAGAGGAAAACATTGCTATTCTTGCAGCAATGGAAGAAATGAGGATGGAAGTTAAAGCTGGCCTTGATAGAATATGCAGCTTGAAGCAACGAATGGCCGCCTCAAAGAATAAACAACCAGTGGATGATGTTGAAGAGGAGATTTCAGCATTAGAGCACTTGTTTGAGGGCATTAATATGAAAATAACAAAGTACAGTCACAATAAGAAGAGTGATTGTGTCAAACCGAAAGCTGGGATCAATGCCAGTAACCCTTCTGTTCTAGCATGAGAAGAAAGGGTATTATTATCAGCTATAAAAACCAGGCATGACTGGTTTGGTTTTTTTTTTTTTTTCTTTTTCCCTTTTCTCTTTAAGTCTTCGAGACAGGGAAAAAACACACTAGTATTTACCTTGGAATTATAGAAAATAAGAAGGAAGCAACTGTAAGGTGTCAAAGGAGACTCATGGCACATTGTTGTTAATGTGCAATCGACTAATTCAGGTTTCTAGATTAAGTTCACTGTATACCTGATATAGTTCCCTAGAAAGTTGTATAATTCCAAAATTTTCTTCTCTTTTTCCCCGTCTTCTTGAAGGGAAATTAACAAAGCCCTTGTTAATTCTTATAGATGGGCACCTGATATTGCTTTTGCATGAAGCTCTAGTAGTTTCTTCACTTACTCTTCAAAGAATTACCAAATTTCAAACTCCTAAATTACTGTTATTTCACTGCCTGGAATCCATACACTTTTCTTTAGGATCTCAAAGCAGTGTAGATTTATACGGTAGATAACTATAATCATAGGGGTTCTAAATACTAAATGACAAAGTAAGCATTTTATTATAGTACCTGCATGTGGAACTGCAAACCTTTTTTAGGACAATTGGAGCTCAAAAGCAGGACATAACTCCAACATCCATATCCTTAGCTGTTTGGGCTTCAATTCAAGCCATTCTTCCTAAGAGTTAGATTTTGTAACTGCACTGTAAATATGGGTTTGTTGAACTCCACGTAAAAAATAAAAAATAAATAAATAAATAAATAAAAGAGTAAAGTGGATAAGGACAACGAGGTTTTTTTTTTTTTTTTTTTCCCACAAGATGCCCACATTCACGAGCTGCCAAAAAGGGAAAACTTTGCTATGCAATTTGAACACAAGAACAAATCATACCATAACAAATCTTCACCTTTGGCTTTTATTTTCTTAAACCATCATAAAGATAGCATGTAGATGTCATCATATGAATCATATGATACCTAACTTCAAATACTACGTACCATCCACTCTCTTAATGGGTAGGAGTACACTACACTCTATCTCTTCAACATATATGGAGTAGCGTAGATCAAGTCCAGGCAAGGCTCAAACTTTTCCGTAAGAACTTACTTTATCAAGGAAAATTATTAGGTACTTCTGGAATACCATAAATGCGTACTCCTTCCTCTCACATGAATGGTGAGCCCACCATGAATTTAATTAGTAGGACTCACCATTTATGTGAAAGGAGGGAGTATACTTTTATGGTACTCCAAAAGTACACAATAATTTCCCCTTTATCAATATGTCAAAGTCATTCTAATTAGTATGAATCTTCAAAAGATAAATATCCCAAAAAAAATTGCGTTTTCAAATTTTGTGATATCGCACATCAATATACTTTATTTTTCATCAAGTGAATTGCTCTGACTATCACAATGTAGCACCACACTATCTTTCTTGATACCGAGCTCCTTAACTAGTATTATTTCTTTTGTTTTTTTTTTTTTTTTTTATAGGAAACTGAAACTTCATTCAACTAGAAAAAGAAATTACATCTTGGAGAAGAGCTTGTTCTATAAAATAAAGATTCTTTTTGTTGTTTAGTATTACTCCCTCTGTCCCAATTTGTTTGTCCTCTATTCCATTTTGGAAAATCCCAAAATATTGTCCTATTTCTAAAAATAAAAGTTATTAATTTACTAATGTTTCTATTATACCCTTACTTTATTTTCAAAACTATTTGAAAAGAAAACTAACAAATATTTATAAAAAAAAAAAAAAAAAATCAATCTAATTGGGACACCTTTTTAGTTGCCTCATTAAGAATAACTCTTTTAAACAAAAAGCTAATAAGACATACAAGAAAATAAATGATGTTCCTTTAAAAAGTTTGATTTTTCAAACTAGACAAACAAAATTTGTTGTTGCCATATATTATGTGCTATGAGTTAGAAATAAAATGATAAGTTAGTTGTGTTCGAGATGACCAATCTCCTGAATAGGGGTGAGAGAAGAGAATTTTGTATTAAACTTTTGCTTACCTAGTTATTAATTGTTTCTGGTCTTAAATAGTCTCAAGCAGAGTGCTCAACTAGGAAATTCAAATTACATCTTGATAATTCTGCAGTAAATTCAAATCATGACTAATCCTAACCAACAACTCATCCTAATCAACAAATAACAATCCTAACTAACAACTTATCCTAATCAACAACTCATCCTAATCAACAACTTGAAATAACAATTAATCAGATAGCTATCAACTCCTATCAGCTCACTCCTTATCTCCTCCCTTTGTCTGAATCATAACATTATGCCTTTGTGGTGGGATAGAATAATTGTTTCATGCAGCTTAGACTTCATGTAAATTGGACCACCAACAAACATAAACACACAATTTGTAATGGAACTCACTAAATCAAGATTCTCTACATAATTGACATCCACAAAGCTTGTAGTTTCTGTACAAACTCTTTACAATGAAATAGAGATGAATTGTATCGTCCGACCTCTATTAGACATCATAGATTTTGTGAATTATGTTCACAATTAATTTTCTAAGTCATAAAAGAGATTTTTTTTTTCAATAATATTAATGGCACCTACCTTCACATACACTTTGACACGATTATGTAACAAAATGTGATTAACTATTTGTCATTATCACATGGACCCAGTATTTTTTTTTTTTTATCACTCGTAATAAAACTGTTGTAGCAAAAAAATGTGTAAAAGTGTACGGTAATGGTATCCTTTTTTTTTTTTTTTAAATGTCTCCAGGCCCAACTTAAGAAAAAAAAAAGCCCAACTAATATTCAAGAAAAAACAAAAAATCTATTTCTAAGTTCTAACCCAACCACCGTGAGCAGCCCAAATCAAAGGAGTGAATCACACAGACACATAAAAGCCAACCCCTAAGCTTGGACCAACCCACCGATGTGGTACGTACGATCGGGGAAATAGCCGAACTGACCTAAGGAGATAGTAGTCGTATCCGAATCACATTAAAAGACTATATTAAATAATTTGAATCGTGTAGGCGGGTTCCACCATAAAATTGAGTCACGTTTAAACTCAAAAATAATTAAATTCTAAGGAGATTATTTTTATTTGTATCAGAATCATATTAGAACTCTCAAAATTTCGAATATTGTTATGTTACGTATATAAAGGCCCGTTTGATAATAGTGTTTAAATATTATTATTCAATTTTTTGTGTTTTGAAAATACATATTTGAGTGTTATAGAAATACCTGTCAGAAGTGTTATTATTATTTTTTTTTTTTTTTTTTTTGAGAAACAAACACACACACAAGAGGAAATGAAAAGGGTTCTAACACAAAAATACGCCACAACTCCACTCAAAAGTCATGATAACTTTTAAAGGAAGGTAGAGCAAATTATACACAAAGGCACACCCCTTTCCCTCTCTCCTGTGTGAGTGTGTTAGTTTCTCAAAAAAAAAAAAAAAAAAAAAGTAATTATCCCACATTGCTTGAATCCATCGAATACATTGTTAGTAACTTGGTATATTTTAACCTCTAGCGAAAGTTTAGATTAGCGCAGTCTTCCTTCTCAAACTCAAGCATTCTGCACCGACTGCATGGTAAACAAGCATGGTGAAGTTTCCCTCAGATGTCCTCTTCGAAATCTTTTCACGACTACCCATCAAGTCACTTCTCAAATTCAGATCCGTCTCTCAACAATGGCGCAATATCATTGATGATCCACACCTTGCTTACATGCAACATTCTCGCTGTGTTGAAGAACCCAAAATCCTACTTCTCGATCATCACACCCAAAACGAAAAACCAATAGATGTAACAGTTACAAATGTTGGGGTCTTCTTGAACGCTGACTTGAATTTAGTTGCAAAGTTCTCAAAATCAGTGACATGTTACCTAGAGGATTGTTGCAATGGTTTGCTTTGCCTTTCAAAAAGTTATGATGATAGATTCTTGGTTTTGTTTAATCCTCTAAGGCAACAAGTTCTACCACTGCCACCATCTTCAGCCTCTCCTAAGCTACGCAGTAGAAAATATGGATTCTGGTTCGACCGTCCAAAGAACACATACAACATTGTTGTTGTTGCAGTTTTCTTACGCGAAAGTGTTGATGAAAAACCATGCTACAAGTTGCGTGCTGAAGTTTACACTCTTGGTACAAGCTCATGGAGGCCTCTTAGCAGAGGTCCTCCTTGCCGTTTAGTTGGAAAGCCTATATTTGCATGTGGAGCTCTTCATTGGCAAGGACCTTGTAAATATAATGGTGATATTGGGAATATTGTTTCTTTTGATGTTAGGAAGGAAGAATTTGGCTTGATTTCTCCGCCCAAATATGATTGCCTTGGATATTTGCTTGATCTAGGGGGAAACTTGGCTATGGTTGATCACTCGGCTATGTACTTTAATAGACACATTGACATATGGGTAATGAAGGAATATGAAAAGAAAGAATGGGTCAAAGAATACAAAATTGATCTAAAATCCCATATTGAGAGGCAATATGGTCATGGTGTACAGGTCGAAGTTATAGGGCTATGCAAGCTTGGCCAAATACTATTAAGGCAAAATGAAAATCTTCTTTCCTATAACCTAGAGACTGGTGTGCTAAGGAACATCCCAATTCCAGGATTTGGCCTTGAAACGAATGTCTTAATTTACAGGGGTAGCCTACTATCAATTTCTAGTTTTCATTGAGAGTGATGATTTGAGGCTTTTGTTTTTCTTCTTGTTTTGCTGTCTTTTCAGAGTCAAATTATTTATCAATTAATCAGAAATATTTTAAATTAAATGCAAGATGATTGATTTCATATGCTTGGTTCACCCGTGATTGGGATTTTACTTGTGTGTTATAATGAATTTAGCTTACCTCTAATACTTTTTTAACTGGACATATCATTTTATTTTAAATATACAATGACAAGTGGTAATGGGTTTTAATCTCCACATTTTATTTAGTTAATAAGTAATGTGACAGTCTCTCATTAAAACAAAAGGAGATTCATTTTTAAAAAATACTAGAAGTCAAACCATATTATAATTAGTATCCAATTCCTTTGCCCAATGCTCATTTAGGCTTCATTTAGAATTTCGAATGAAAATGAATGGTATGAAATGATCATAAAAGAATGGAATGCATTTATGCAAGGAAAAAGAATGAAAAAGAAAAGAATAAAATAGAATTAACCTTGCTTGGATGTTTACTCATGGATAGAAAT
Organism: Quercus lobata; assembly: GCF_001633185.2. Taxonomy (NCBI): domain Eukaryota; kingdom Viridiplantae; phylum Streptophyta; class Magnoliopsida; order Fagales; family Fagaceae; genus Quercus; species Quercus lobata. The sequence continues at coordinate 54,336,013 of NC_044908.1, forward strand.
CTTTTATCCCTCATTAAACCCAATTTCAACTAATATGTTTTTTCCCATCAGTTTTAAATTAAATTCTAATTAGACTTATTTTGTGTCAAATGTCATTGCAATTAAATTTTTCATACTCTAATTTTATGCCAAGTATCCCTCCATTTTAAAAATACATCCAAACTATTTAAACAACTTATGAATTCAAATCCATTCATAACTACTTCCAACCCATTTGAAACAAAACCAAACTATACCAAATAATCTTACCAAAACTTATTATTAATTCAAATTCAAACTTCAATGAAAATTTTATGAAGTTCTAAATAAAAGATTTTTCCTTATCAATATATTTTATAAAAACTCAATTTTCTAACTTTTTTTTTTTTTTAAATATCAGATATTTAATAAATTCATTGCATCACAATACCAAAAGTTATGTCAAGTAAAAGCCAACTATATAAATAAATCAACAAACTACATTTTGTTTAATAACTAACATTCGAAGTTACATACTCTACCAACTAAGATTCGAAGTTAGGTGCAACCTTTAACATGTATCTAATTGCACTTTATCTCAAATGCATTTGTGCGAATGCAAGGGATTACAAGCTCTGTAAGAAAGAAGATATATAAAGTCAACAAAATTTTAAAAGAAAAGGATATATATAAAGTTCGGAATAAGCTTCTCAAACATGTACAAGGCTCATGGAATTGGAAGAGGTTTTTACTCGGCAAGATTTTGCAAATGGCAGCCTGCTATGGAGTTCAAAACCCATGAATTGCTGGCTAATTTGGCTCCAGTTGAACTTGCCAGGGCCTCTGCATCAAACTGCCTGCGGTTGATAATTGTAGTTTTCTTGCTAGGATCATATTCATCTGGCAGCTCAATACTGTAAATTATGAAGGTTTGACATGTTGAGGAGCCAGATAACATGGCTTTTTGAACCTCTGAAATAGGTTTTCTATGCAGAATTGTTCCTCCAGCAGCAATTACAAGGTCTTGTAGGTATCCCTTGTATTCGGGTGTAAAATCTCCCATGAAATAGAACTTACACCCATCGAAAAGCTTTGGTTGCTGCATGTAAAAGTGTTTATCAATAAAAGATGCAAGTTCACATTTTTTGCACGCAACCAGGTACGGACTTGTGCAAATGCACACTTCTCATTTTATTGATTAGATGCTCAATCATGTAAATCAGTTTAAATGCAAGTGGTAACTAATTTCAGAATTATTTGCATCTTAGAGGGATGAACAATGAACACAATAACCATATGAAGGTCTTTAAATAATAAGAATCCTCCCAGACTTAAGTTTTAGTATTAAGTATATTAAAAGTTAAAAGGAGTAGAAACCTCCTCATTGTTAGAACATGGAGTGTTAAAGATGGCCAATGAAGAACAGGACAAAAGCTATTTTAGATGAATCACAATTACAGTATGCTTACATGCTGTTAATTTATGAAAATTACAGGAGATTTACATCTTCTAGAGGAGTGTCTAAGGAACTATCATCGCCATTACAGTTTAAGGCAAGAAGCAACCAACCTGGTTGAGCAATCTTAGTCTTCCAAGTCGAGGGCCATCTCTGATCCCATGAATGTCAACAGTAATTTCATAAGGCTCCTCATCAACAATTTGCATGACCTTCATGCAAGCCTTAATCCCTGTACAGACACATACATACACAGAAGGAAGCATGAGCACATCTATATTATATACGTAAATACGTCTGTATCTATGACTCAGCAAAAAATATTTATGTGTAGATTGCTCCAAAACATATCATGCTTTATGCTCCGTAAAAATATAGAAGTCTAATTCTTAAAGGGAATACATTCTGAATGGAAGGTATAGTCCTTACACTCATTTACCAAAAGGTTTCTGAATAGTACTTACACTCCATATTCAGTATCCACTTTCCCTCCAAGATACCCATCAATACTTTGAGGGTTCTTTTACATGCCCCATTTTCATCGGTTGATGCAATAACATGGGTGACACACGAATCCCACTTTTTCAGAATTGTAACTCCCGATAATCTCTCAAATTTAAAAACAGTTTCCTGCAATTCCAGCCATCAAGGAAATAATGGAAATCAGATTTCTTTCACAAAATAAATAAACAATATAAGCAGATTCTGTTTTACCCTCTCTGGAGTTGTGATAGCTGAACAGCAGAGAAACAATTTCTTTTGGGATCCACAAGAATTCCAGTTTCTACCAGTAATGTCAACATTTTTACTTGCAACATGATCACATTGAGATAGTCGCCTAAAAAGAAAAGTCATAAAAGGAGAAATTGTAAGAAATGCTCTGATGTAATGCCAAAATCAGATAGTGGGTGCTCTTGTGTCTGTTACTGAACACACAATGGAAAAGGTACCCTTTAAGAGTGCATTCCTTCCTCCTTCCTTGAGATTCAGGGCTTTCACTGGGAAGCTTAGATGAGGCATGAAGAGGGCATAACATGACGAAGTTATCCTATTTCAAGAGACAAGGGAATAAAATAAAATAAAAATTTTTGAACAAAAATGTTTGGTACAAAATCTTAAATAGCACTTGAATCTCTATTTCACTTACAGTGTCCCATCGACATTGATGGATCAACTTTGCACAAGGAACATGGAAACTCTTGCGACAGCTCTTCTCATAACAGCCAAGAGCCGCCCCCTTATTTCCACAGCAACAACACTTAATTCTCCGGCTTCTAGTTAATTCAGCTTCTAGATTAATTGCAATATCATCTTCAAAATAGACATTAGGGGCCCTGCATTTATAGTTTTGAATACCTTTAATAGGATTGACAACATTAAAGTCATAAAATATTTGGAAATTAAACTAGAGAACCAAGTTTTTAAAATTGATCTTATATTAACACTAGTCATGGTAAAAAACCACATAACCCTATTGAAGTTCATGTCAGTAGTAACAAGTAATAAATAAACACTTGAATAGCTTGTCCTCATCCTAACAACCAGACTTTTTTCACTAGCATATTTGGCATAGACAGCAGATAATAAATCAATTGTACAAATAATTTCAAAAACTACTTTGGATTTTTCTTTTCTAATCAAGAGCCATGCAACTTAAAAGATTTAACTAATCCAAGAAGCTATTATTTGCTCCAAGATGGCAATTCATCTAACCCCCACACAGACTCATAAGTACTAAACAAAAAGACAGCACCATGGAAACAAGCAAAGACAGAAATTTGAAATCAATTCTTTTGGTAATGTGAAGGATCTTTACCATTCAGTACAATTCCTATGTGAGTGTATGACCTTAGATCCTCCATTGTGATCGGCAGCAACAGGCCTACCATTATAGTAGTGCACTAGTTCTCCTGAAGCCTGCATTTGGTTTACAAATAGAATTGCTGGTTAATTGATCAAAATAAATTAAAGTAGATATAAGGACAAAAAGGGCAATCGTGTGGCCAAAAAAAATCGAGGGAGTACAGGATACCTCTGATTCTTCTGAAGAAAGACAGAAAGCACATTGAAACTTTTTAGAAACAGTCTCACATTTCCGTAAGACTACTTCATTTATCCGAGAAGGTAGCTTCTGCACCACTGATGAGTCATCCTGAACTTTGACATCAGGATTGCATAGAGTCTTTTCGCTCATTTGGGTTTCCTTAGCAGAAACATAAGTATGACCTTTTTGGCTGTCATTGACCAAATCATCCTTTAAAATGCCATCAGCAGAAGCTTTCATCTTTTTCCTACTTCTCAGTTCTCGATCACCAGACTTAGATACAGGGGCCAATTCTGGGATTTTATGCTCATTTTTATGGTTTTCAATCTTAGATATTTCTTCAAGCATGTTGTCCTTCACAGAATCAAGCTTCCGTTTCTCAGACCTTATTAAGCAATCAATCTTCTTACGCCCTTTTCTAGCATTCTTCAAGGTGGAATTTTCATCACTGCCTTCTTTCTTACCGAATGAAGCAGGGGTCTCAGTTGCCATGCTTTCTTTACCATGCTTCAGATTTTCTGTTCCCACAGAGACAGCATGAACATTTTTAGGTGTTGCTTTAATTGCACTGGTACCAAAACAAGTCTTCTTTCTCCTTTTCCTTGTCTCATCTAAGTGATCTAACTTTAAACCGTCTTTATTATCATGAGTTGGCTCTTGGATATAATTTTCTGATGCTTTATTCAAATCAACATAAATTTCAAAATCTGAATCTGTATGTCTTTTGGCAGGCTTCTTTCGGGCCACTTCACTTGCCTTCCCAATCTTACGACCCCTGTTAGATTTATTGCTCTCGTTTTGATCGTTGGAACCTTTAGTTCTGGGAGAGGACGCATTGGACAGCTCATCTGCAGTAACACTTCCTTGTTTAGAATTCACGCATTTTGCATTTTCAGTGCTTTGTTCTTCACCAGCAGTCACACCTTGTGAGGCTTCATCTACCTCATTTTCTTGAATTCCATTAATTTCTTCCACATTTGCAACCTGCTTTTCACTTCTAATTTTATTAAGAGCCTAATGACTCAAGAAAGAGGTCTTGAGAGAAAGAACAAATGTATGAGGTAAAATGTACTGCAAACAATGATACCAATACCTGTGTCTTGAAAGGACTTGAACAAAGTTCAGGAGAGCAAGGTCTTTGTGTCCATTCAAACATCTCGCTATCAAAAAGATCTGAAACAGTGGAGCATTTTCCATGCAATCCCCCCTACATTATATTAGCAAAACATAAGAAAACAAAAATATGGAATCAATCTATCGAAGCCAATATAATGAAGAAACTCCATACAGTACAAATAACTTGATCAAATCAACCTGTTTTAGTTTGGAGATAGCACAATCCATGACAAATCGCATACGGAGATAGTTTCACTCGAAATTACAGGAAGAACAAATAGGCTAATTTTTCAAATTTGAGAAAATCTAAGAGTTTTTCAAAATCAAGAACCAGTCTACTTAGAATTTATCAGACATAATAAGTACTGATAATATTTTACCAAGTTAGTTAAACAATATTACTCATAACGTTTCCCAAGCTCATAATAAACTATGTACTCACAGTTGGGGTCAAATTGGAAGGGTTTTCATCATCTGAGTCTTTAATATCACTGAAGGCAGGAGCATCTGGCTGTGGCAGATCCATGAAGTGACTCTCATCAGTATGCTGACTTGACTTTTCTGTATTGTCCTCCTCTCTCAACCAAAAGAAAGGTAAAAGCACTGGTTCTCCCTTGTCATTTAGAGCAGAGTTCTCCTTTGAAGTGGTTGAACTTCTTTTAGGATCTTCTTTGGCAATTTCACTCAATTGACCTTCAAACTTTGAGAGCCTTGTTGGGGTTTCTGAAAGAGGACACTGTGGCACCTGAACCCTTTTCTTGGTTGGAAATGAAGGTTTCACAGAGATAGAACTAGTGCTTTTCATGTTGGATTTAAATGTTTTTCTTGACCCTTTTCCTTTCAAGGTATTTTGTTTCTCTGCAATATCCTGGCAACTTCCTATCATAACTTGTTCACCATGGTTGTCATCACCTTCAGCTTGCTTTTCTCTATCTGTAACATAAGAAAATGGTACAACAACAACAAAGTAAAAAAAAAACGGCATATTAATTGAATTTTATGGGTGACAGAATAAGTATATCTGACTTGTATTGTACAAGGCAACAAACTGATGTTTGGACTAGTATATACTGCAAAAATTTGCATGAATCTCATATTGTTCTTTTGTGAAAATAAATCTCCTTTTGCATTAACGCCTTCATTATCATTTCACAAGAGATTTCATATGTAAGTAGAACTCACACTCCTATGGGATTGAATTGTAAACTGACTACTGACCCTCCAACCATTTCTTTTTGGGAGAATATGTCACATGGTCCAAATGGTGTGCCATACTTAAAACATAGTGACAATCTTCATAGCTCATGAAAATGAAGAATCAGAGAGTTTTTATGGCAAAAGAAAGCACAGGAACAATGAACAGTGTCCAACTAAGAAACATATTTCCAAAAGATACAGGATGTACAAATGTAAGTTTTGGTGATAGAAACCACCTATGCATGTAAAATTTAATGTCATTAAAGTTTAAATCCCTATATTATTTAATCCAATAGCAGCTGAACGATTCCAACATATACTTTGCATTATTCATATGCCACATGTGTGTTGAAATTCCACCTGATAATTTATTTGAGGGTGCATTCTGAGTGACAAATATACTGATTCCTGAAGCAACTTCCATGCTTTTGTAGATGCTCACTAGGTTATCCATGTGAGGAGCAGGACGAACCTCTGCAGCAAAAATTATTCATAAGCACTAAACACAACCGAACAAGAAATACAGCAGCACTGAAGCCAGTGGAAAAGACCATATGACTTTTAAAACATAACCAACAAAAACATAGTTTTGTAGTGTTCCACATCCAATGCTTCCAAACTGCTAACCAAATGTTACCAACAAAAGCATAATGGTTAACTAATAAAATTCAAAATTTTATAACGTCTTAAACTTTTGGAACAATCTATAATTTATTATCATTGTACCAAAGTAGATGATCATGAGTTTGAAAATTTTCTCCACTCTACCTCCCATTTAAAAATTGCATTCACCGATTTCTAACAGCTTAAGCTTTTGTAAAAATCGATAATCTATCAAGATTCAAGAACTTTTACTCGTCTCCATGGGCTATATTGGCTTAATGCTAAACCATATCTAATTTTCCACATTCCCATTTTATTATTCGATCTCTAATTAGCCACAAAGCCAACATGTTCCCCAAAACATTATGGTACTTCACACAAACAGAACATGTTCTGACATTAAATGACTAAAACTATAAAACTGCCCTTGTGATAAAACTGAAAAGTCATGAGTCTCGTACCTCTACGCCGATATGGGACTTTACAAACCGGACAAGTGGAGCCCGATTTCATCGATTTCGAAATGCACGAACTGAAAACAATCAGAAAAAATATATACATTAGCTTCAATTAACTTAACCAAATAAATAAATTGAACCCATTTGAACTGTACCAGAAAGATTGAACTCACTTGCAGAACACATGATTGCATGTAAGCGAAGCCGCGGAGTTTAGCAAACTCAAGCTGCAAAATAAAACGGGAGATAATTCAGCCTATGGGATCCCAAATTGAGATATCCACAAAATACACTAATTAAAATTAAGAATTTTAAAAAGGGTCTGTTTGGCTACTGAGAAAATTTTGAAAAACAAGAAGAATATTATTAAGGGTTTGGGCATTGGTAAAGAAAAAAAGAGAGTGGATATACCAAATGGGGCACTTGAGTTCTCTGCCCATTTTTTCCAGGTGGGCCGTCGGATCACCCATTTTTTTTGCTCCGATGAGAGACAGAGAGTTAAGGAAGAAGAAGAAGAGTCTTAGTTTAGAGAATGCAAAAATTGAAAGAATTTAGGTCAGAGAAATGAATAAAACGAAGATGGGGTGCTTTTATTTTGTTCACAAAAATGATTCTAATTGCTTTTTGAATTTTTGTTGACCCGCCAAAACTTCTCGAGTTAACGCGCCTCATTTTGCTGTTGGAGGGTTAAAAAGTAAATTAGTAAACTATAGGGGGGATTTTGTAAATAGAACAACTTTTAAATATGGGAAATTTGCATTTGCAAAATTGCAATATTATAATCAGTTAAAATAGTGTGCTTTTCAAAAACCTTTTTTTTTTTTCCTTATATTTTGGCTATATTTTTAATTTAGTCCTCAAATTATCATTGCTTTTATTTTGGTCCTTATATTTTTAAACTCATTGTGATTTACATTTAATCATGCATGGAGGTGACATATGATTTTGGGATTTTTTTTTGGGCCAGCCTGCTATAGCCTATTATTGGAGTTGAGGACAAGCCCTTGAAACGTGTGTGAGATTTTTGGATCACTTTTTTGGAATTTTTCCTTTTTTTTTTTTCTAATAGATAATTAAAAATCAAAAAATTTACGATAACTCAAAGAAAATTGAGAAAATCATACCAATTTATTCATGTTGACTTGAAGTGGGTTATGTTTCAAACACTTGCACAAAAAATATATATTGGTTAGAAATGAGTCTTCTTGCGTATTTATAAACTATTGCACAACTTAAATGGTAACTTGGAATATAATGGACCAGGTATTGGCTTGGATTTGAATTTGTTATATCTTTCTTGGGCCTTATCCTTTTCCTTTTTCTTTTCTTTTTTTATCCTGTTGGGCACCAAATTTGCACAATGACCATTGGAGGTTTTTCTCTTTCTTTATTTTAGCCCAAATTTGGTTTAGCCTATAGGTTAGTGACTTAGCTACCCGTTGGGCATCAAATCTGCATAGTAATCATTGGAGGTCTAGCTCATTAGATGGGCCACTAGTCTTCCTTATGTTGGCTTATAAAACCCTTAGTTCCACTTTTTTCTCTTCAAATTTTTTCAGCTCCTTACATTTGCATTTCTCTCCCTTGGTTCCACTCCTATTTTTCTACTCTTCTCCACAAAAATTCCAGCTTCTAATTTTTGGTTTTAAGAAAAGACAAATAAAGTTGTTCTTTATTCCTCTTGCTTGGGTGTGCATCCAACTTGAAGAAATTACTATATTCTAATCTTGGAGGATTGTTCAAGAGAGCCATTTGCATTGAGTTCTATTTCAAGTGACACCAATCAACCTTTGAAGACATGCTATTTGCATGATTCTATAATTTGTGAAATCTTTTTAACTCTATCTATTTTTTATTTATTTATTTTTTGCTAATTTTTTAAGGTTTACTTTGTTGAATTAAAACTTGTTTATGTTGCTATATTTTCCAACAATTCACTCTCATATAACTTAGAAGTTATATTTTACTAAGTTTAAGGTTGAATTTTATGATTTTCTATATATATGGTAGGATTTGAACTTAAGGCGTCTGCCCCTTAATGATTTTTTTTTTATCATTAAACTAAAATACTAATTGGTTTTTTATGTAGGTGGAATTTGAATCATAGTCCCTTATTCAAGAGCAACATACTTTATCATTTAAGATAACTGGAACCTACTAGTAATCTTATTTACATATAATTGCATGGATAGCTAGTAGTTACTTGTAGAGGACCAAGAGTGACAAAAAAAATTATTATGTATATATCACAACCAATGCTTATGGGCAACGTTGATAGGGAGGAGGGATGGGCTATTAAGTACAAGTAATGTAGCAAGCGGCTCGCTTATATTCCTCCCAAGATAAGTACATTCCAGTGAATTAAGGAAGAGAAAGAAAATAAAAACATTGGGGAGAGATCAATCAAAAAATTCCCATTTTGGTGCCGAAGGAGGAGGATCAAATGTCTCCCACTTGGTCGTGACAATAACAGGCTTTACTTTTGCGTTTGCTATCTTCAGCACATCAAGGCTTTCAACACACTTTTGCACTCTCTTACCCTGCAAAATGAATATCATTAATATCAGCTACCTATATACAGGGCATAATTGTAACACTACTGATGTCAATGAACAACTAAACTCGTGCATTTCAGGTAACACTATAGAAGATCACACAATTCACACCAGATTGAAACATAGCAGTGTAGCTAAGCATCAAGGTAAGGTGAATTAGCATATCTATGTATATTACTAAAGGCAGTGAAATACTATCTCTTTAGGGAACAAGAGAGAAGGACAATAATATGATTAGTACCATTGTGGAAGTAGTATGCAGAGGAGAAAGAAGCAAAATATAATATGATATGGTAACTACCTGCAAATTCTTCTGAGCAGAAGCATCTCCTTCTGCAGAAATGTTATCTAGCTTGATTGCTTGTCTCATAAGCATCTCAATTAATGTCGTGATCTGAACTTCCGGTACCTTAACCCCATTTGAGATGGACTTTTCAATGGCAGAGACCTATTGAAGAGAAAAGTAATTATTTTCACATGGTTACCAAATGATTTTCTTATCAATAAGAGAGAGCATATTAAGTCATGATATGACATAAACTTCAAACAACCTTCTGAATAATCTTTCAAACTTTATGAAACCACCTCATTTATGGTCTGGCTAATGTAAATGCAATGTTTCTAACTTTCTACTTTGTGCAGGGAACATTGAACATCAAGATTAATGCTATGTTTCTACTTTATACGGAGAACAGTGAACATCAAGAGTGCTGTAGTCTCCAGAATTAGTTCCATTCTTTCAAACTCTATGCAACAACCTCATTATGGACTGACTAATGTAAATGCCATTTTTCTACTTTCTACAGGGAACATTGACGAGTACTGAAGATTAATTACTCGTGCAATGCAGGTCGCATTCAGAGCAAACATCAAATCGATTAAATATTTACAGTAAATGAGATCCCACTGAGCTACTCCGACCATAAGTTACCGGTATTAACTAGTCATGTACAACAAGTCAGATTCATTCAGCCACTCTTTCTGTAAGCAAGTGTTATTAACAAGTACTCGTACCTGATTATCCTTTTCCTTTTTTTTTTCTATTTCTTTGTTCTTGAAAAAAAACATGGGTAAGAGAATGGTGGTCCTAAATCCTAATGGCACCATAGTTACAATTTCTGTTCCTTTATGAATGAAGCAACCGAAATATTTCTTGCTTGGTTTCAATCATAAATAGTTATGAACAAAATATTCATTCAAAAAACATACCCCAAATAAGAAAAATTTTCTATTTTTATGTCATTTGAAAGCCCAAATTCAGAATCCACTTGAAAAATTAAGTGAAAATATGCCTGGTTTGAGCATAAAAGCCGTTTGGAAGGAGTAAAAAAAGTAAGAGAGGTCAACAAAAGTCGGTTTGTGGAGAGAGAGATAGAGGTGGTGAATGGAAAGAAATTACCATTGGGAGTTTGTTTTTTTTCCCCCAGTAATGAGTTGATTTGGGATGGTTTGTTTGGTTTTTTTTTTTTTTTTTTGAGGGGAAGGGATGGTTTGTTAAGTACATATGCATGTATTCAGCCAAAAAAGAAAAAAAAAATGTATGCATGTAAATATGGATAATGTTGTCTACAAAACAAACTATTTCAACTTGTTTCTTTTGTTACAACATATAATCGAAGGTTCTTGGAACGAGTTCATTACACTAATTTTTATATCTTTTATATTAAGGGTTCTTTTTTAGAAGAAAATCTTACCCAAACTCTTAACAATAATATTAAAAAAGTGTAATATCTAATTTTGAAACGAGACATTATGAATATATCGTATTATATAACAATAATTTAAATGAATATTAAAGCTTTATACCAACCTAATATTTGTCACCATTGTTAAGTTAATAAGTTATTATTGATTATTATATGGATCTAACACCTCTTTATAATACAATTTGCTTTGAGAGATATGATATATGACGTGACTCTTACACTTATTAGTGATGTATATCAATAATCAAAAAGTTAGCTTGGGAACACACAGCTAAATATGCAAGGTGCAACCAAAATTAGTGCCTTAAAAACTAATGAAATTAGAAAAGGGCGAAACTTCCAATGCTCCTATACATTGAACATGACACCAAACCGACACGTGAATTGTCGTTGTCAAATCCAGTGTACAGAAACAATAAGGTTAGCCACACAACTCATTAGAAAATCAGCTGATACCTGGCAAATGACAATGACAATCTGAAAAAAGGTCTCAAATTAAAAGCAGACATGGTGGTCCAGTCCAGTACCATCCGAACTTAGGATTGAGATTGGAGACTGGTGCCGTGTGGTCCATGGGACTATACCCGATTTTTCACTCTTTGTTTTTTAATAATTATGGTCCAACGATGCAACCAGTGGCTAGGGGACACTTCCCCACAGGCCAGAGCCTAATTGCTACACCAAATAAATGAATGGGCCCCAGCCTAAACGCAACTTGCCGGTTAAGATTCTATGCCCAATTATCATGTAAGACCCCACATCACGCTCCAGCTAAATCCCACAATTCCACGGTCCACCCATCTAACGGCCCATATTCACCCGCCACAAACAAAGCCAATCAGTCAATCACCAATCATACACTACATACAGTAGTACACTCTATTGAAAAATAGGGTGAGTAACTGAGTATTGGATCCACTTGTTGTTGGAATATTGAAAGGATTAATTATGAGTTGTAACTTATGTTTTTCTTATTTTTAACTTTTTTTCAAAAATTTATTAATGTTTCAATTTATAATTAAAATAACATCATTTTTAAATTTTATAGACCTATTATTGATACTATTCATATAAAAAAAATTTGTAAAAAATTTTGTATTACTAACATGTTGATGTTCTTTAAAAGGTAAAACTGCACTTGCTTTTTCATTTTTTTTAAATATTTCTGTTTAATTTGGCTTTAAAAAAAAAGTCTTTAAGGAGTGTCTTAAAAACATAATTTAAAAAATATTTAATATTACATAAATGATTTATTTACTTGGTATAACAAATTATTTTAAACTAGCTAGGTTGAAAAATTAAAGTTAAATTTTATATAAACATTAAAGAAGACATACAATCGTCTCTTGAATTTACAAGTATGAAATGTGAAACAATGAATGATTAACTAGTTTTTTTTTGTGTCAAGTATCATAGTTCATAATTAAGCATAATTTCCTTAGGCCTGAGATAAAGATAAATTTTTTTTTTTAGGAAAATACATTTTAAATTATATAGTTTATGGGATATAGCAAATTAAATTTTAAAAAGTAACAAATTAAATCTTAATATTTCTTTTAAATCAAAATATTAACTCATTTAAGTAAAATGATTTTGTGTTTGAGGTTCAATATGATCTTATAGTTTTATTCATTATTTTTTGATATCTCAAAGTTTAATTTATTAATTTTAAAATTATACCATTTAATCACTTAATGAGTTACACTCCTAAACTATAGAATATACCACACTATAAATAAATAAATACATATAGTGCAAACTTAAAAAAAAAAAATATATATATATATATATATATAATGCAAAAAGGAAATGAGAGTTTGCTTACTTGATCCACCAGCTTATCGACCTCCATGGACACGTCCGAGATGGCACGATAAGCATTTTGGATTTTGGCATTCCTACGCATCTCGATGAATCTCCGCTCGATGCTTGAAGGGTCTTGGATTAGTATGAGTTTGGAACGGTCTTTGACCCCACACATGTCCAAGTAATGCCCATTCTCTCGCTCTTTCCCTCTAAACATTACTCTCTGTTCATCTGGCTGTAATCCTGTCTCAGCAGTAAGAATCTTCTTCACCTCTCCTGTCAAGTCAACACACACAATATCTCCAAAACTTTATTATTTATTCTCATAAACACAATGAGTCATGACAAATAAAAATTTCACAACAATTTTATAGTATTTCGAAATTAACATTAAAAAAAAAAAAAATTAATTACGTGCTGTGGTTGGCTCATGTGTCAAGGGTATTTTAATTTTGAAATGATGTTGTATCCCACTATCCCTAGCTTTATTGAAATTTGAAACATATAAATCACCTTCAATCTCTAACGTGGGTACTATGGTCATTTAAACATAAAGTAAGTACATCATTATTTTCCCTCCAAAATAGTCAAAAGTAAACAATCATTATCATCGATGGTAAAAAAGGTTGTTTGGTAACCAAGAAAAATGGAAAGATCCTTTTCAAAAAAAAAAAAAAAAAAAAAGGAAAGAAATTAACTAATTAATGTTATTTTAGTAATCATTATTCTCCAGGTTGAGACTTGAGAATGGTAATTGTACTTGTACCGTTGTACCAATTTTGCTTCGTTTGCTAAAATCAGAAAAAATAATAATAATAATATAAAAAACTAAATTCAAGAAGAGAAAAGAAATAATAGATCTTTGCAATAACCATGCAACAAACCCCACGTAGTCGTAATTATGAATATCGAGCTTACTTTTTCGTTCCAAACCTAACTTATCTTTTCCATAACATGATTAATCAAAAACAGTAATATCACACATCATCATATGGAAAATGTCGAGCCTATTACAAAATTAATTTTAAAAAATTATAAACTGATCATGATATTGAATATAATTGATATCACTTTTTTAACTGTTGAATTATGTTTACACTCTTGTCATTTCCTTTCCTTTATTTTCTCAGCAGCCAAACACAAAACAATAACGACTTTAAGAGAAAAAAATAAATTAACAAATATAGATCGGTGGAGCTGATCTTACCGAAAGTGGCACTAGAATTGACCGAGATCTCGTAGCGGAGGGCACCATAAGCAACACGAAGCCGTACATTTGGAGCTGCTGGAAGGTCCTTAACATTGTCGCTTCTTTTCTGGACCAACATTCCACCTGGCCTCATCTCCCACTCAACTTCTTCTTCTTCAATTGTAGGCATAGAGGTCGTGGTTGTGGTTGAGCTCTCACTCATTTTACCGTACCCATTTGACTTTTTCTTCATCATTTTCAGGTCCAATAAGAAACCCCAGAGATTTTAATTTCCCAGAAAATATTTTCCCAAACTGTGTTTCTAATTTTTTTTAGTTGTTCTAGGAAGTATGAAGGGAAAAAATATCTAAGGCATGAATGAATGAGTGTGGTGGTGTTCTCTGCCGACACAAACTAGAGTTTTAACGTGGGCTGTGGGGTTTTATAAATGTTCTTTCTTTAAGGAGGGAAAGGACGAAGAAAGAAGGTATTTTTTTTGCTTAGAAACACATGGGAAAATGACTTGGAAAATGATTGACCAATGGGAAGAGCGCCACGTGTTTGTGCGTGTGAGATTGTTTGCAGTGACAGCTAAGCAGAGAGAAGTTGCCGACAGTCTAAGGAAGGATCCAAGAGAAGTGTTACTTGTACACGTGGCGTGTTTCAATTGGGTGTGATCGTTTCGGTCTTTGGTGAGATGGGGATTTTTTTTGTGTTTAGTGGTTGTTGGTTTAAGACTTTAAGTTAATTAATAGGTTTCATTTTCATATGGGGAGGAATTGAAAATGAAAAAAAAGGTTTATAAGTTAAGTTATTTGTGGGTCATACTATACAGAGTAATATGTGATTTTCAGATGAGGGTTTGGGCATGATAGGTAGGATCATCACAGCCCCGTTGGGTGAAATGGGTGTCATTTGATCGTAGGGTGTAGGGAGTGTTGATAACATCACTAAAAGCATAATGTTGCTTAGAGTTGTGATTTTGTTAGGAATGGATAATTAAGGTTTAACAGCCTGCAGTTAGCACTGTGAAATCAGAAAGTGATGAACCCTTTGACATTAATGGGATTGTTGACTTTAAAAATGCCGATGTTAGCAAGGTTTTAACAGCCTGAAGTTAGTGGGGTGAAATCAAAAGTAATTTTACCACAAAAAAGAAAATCAAAAAATCAAAAGCAAAAGTAATTAACCCATAGTTGACTAAGACTTTGTTTGAATAGAGAAGTGGAAAAACGGGAGAATAAAAAATAGAATTCACGAAATGATAGAAAACTTGGTTGATGAGAAAAGTGAGAGGATGGATAAAGCAATTTGTATGAATTTATTATTATATCCATATTACATAATGTATAATAAATAATTAGACACATTGTACAAGTGAAACAATATAATTATTAATTTATTTTGACTTCTTTCTCTATCTATTGATCTTTTATATATTAAAAATGAGATTAATTAAATTGGTTAAAATAAAATAATAAAAATTCTAATGAATTGTGGAACCTTAACGTTGGTATTGTATCTCAACAAGGAAAAAGAAAATTAGTATTTGCTCGCATAAATTTCGATAAAGATGAAAATAAATGAAAAGATAAGAAGGTAAAGCTAATAAGAGTAAGTTCAATAGGACAAAATGGATGGACTTCAAATATATATATATATATATATGTATGTATGTATGTATGCGCTAGAACTTAACATTAAAATGGGGGCAAAATTGCCCTTTGCCTTTGTGAGAGTGCTTTTTTTCAGGATACTCAGGCCCAAGGATGCCGGGCCTAAATGAAAAAAGAAGGATTTGGTGGACCGGGCCTTGACTCACCGCAGCTAACGAGCTGTTTAAGAATCAAGTAGGTGCAGAGAATACTCCTGACAACATACAGAAAGACAACAAACAAGGATATCGTAGAGTGCCAAAAATATTAACAACGTAAGTTCAGAAGAAAAGACAGGATTAGCAAGAAGATAAAGAAAAGGTGCTGTGGGGATCCTGGGAATTATGAAGCAGTGTTTCATTAACAAATTATCTGTTTGATTACAAAAAGCTCACTAGGACGTGATACAAGGTCCAATCAAGCTCAAAAATTGCAGTCTTGAATGGCTATTTCAACCTTCAAAACTTGCAAAGTTTGATTCTCGTTGAATCCGAGTATGTGCAATAGTGGCTTTTACAGGATATCGGGAAACAGTATTTGTTCTTCCCTTAGTTTTTTCTTTCTGCATAGATTTTTCTGATGGTTCTTCCTAGAGAATTTCTTCTTTCTTGTGTTTCTTTCTTTTTTTCTCGCCACTTTCTTCACAACCCGTCCCCTCCTTTTATAATGGAGTTTTTCTGGGTGTCCCGGGTTCCCCTGTTTTGTTCTTTTGCAAACAGAGCATGTTCTGTCTCTGTCGCCTCGGTAAGTCCCTTTGCCGTTTTCTCTCACTCTTTCCTTCTCTTGGTTCTGATTCCTTCGAAAGCTTCTGGTTGGCCATCCTCTTTGGGACGTGCTGAGGTATGCCCTTCTCGGCATCCCCATTTCTGGCGTATTCCTTTCTTTCCTATTTGGGCGGAATCCTGTTCTGCCATTTTTGAAAGTCATTCGTTACCATTCTTCTTCCATGTCCTGGTTCCCCGAGGCCCTTTTGCTGTCTGTGCCATGAGAGGTCGCTCGCGTTTCTTGTTTTTTTCTTTTCCTGTCTTCTTTCTACCGATCTGTCCCAGTCTTCCTTTTTATTTGTGCTTGAAGGGATTTGAGGATCCTTGCTTCTTTATATTTTGCCGTGGTCTCTTTTTGGGATGCTTCTTCCTTTTCTGGGTTTCAGGATCCTCTGGGCCTTCCTTTTATCCCCCATGGGTCATTCGTGCCTATTACTTTGGGCTTAGCCTGAGATTTTTCCTTTTGGGCTTGACTTGTTCTTCTGTTTTGGGCTTATTTCATTATGACCCTTTTTAGACCTCAACATTTAGCCTCCCGAGCTCGTGGGTTGCCTGAAACCCACGCGTGAGTGATTTATGTTTCCTAAGATTTTCGTGGTATCCCCATTTTTTCGTCTTCTACTGGGTTCCCTTCCTTTTTTACTTGGGATCCCGACCCTTTTCTGCTGCTTTTAGTCACCTCCTTTTTGCATGTTGTATTCCCTTATAATTATTACCTTTTGCAGCTTCCTCTTTATGCGGAACGTGGCAGTTGGGTATTTGAGGTAAAACTCCTCTACCCACTTTTCTCGTTTCCCGTTATTCCTCATTAATAACTGCTGATCACTTCAAATTAAATTTATTGGCAACTGGCGCGTCTTTCCATAAACTGTTTTCCCCAACTGCTATTTGCGCCTTTATTGTAGCCGTTTCACCTTATCACTTTGCTTCTCTAAGTTTTTCATTCTTTGTGTTTCTCTTTCTTTTTTCTCTTCTTCTCTGTTACTCTGGTCTTCCTCCCTTTCGCACTTTCAATCTTTTTTCTTCTCAGAGCGCGTGTTGTTTCGATGGCTTCTTCTTCTTCTCGAAAGAGGAGAGAGCGTACTCCCAGTCCTTCTGAGGGTGAAGGTTCTTCTGGTTCTGCTCCGAGTGATTCTCACGAGGTTACTGAACGTCCGGCCTTCCCTTTACGGGATCCTTGGTATTCTCTCAGTTTATTTTTCCCTCATATATCTCATGGTGAGGCTCCTCCATCCCCTCACGTTTGGATGTTTTCTGGTCAAGCGGGTTTCGCTGGTTCCACCCAAGTTCCTGACCCTAGAGAGATTTTTGATCTCCATATCAGACAAGGAATCCGAGAGGCGGTTCCTATTTTCTTTGATTTTGTTCCAGGAAAGATTCAGGGCTGGCCTATATGGGTAGACAAGGAACTGTCTGATGCTGAATTTGTGGGTCGTTTGGAGCGCGCCGGTATCCTAAAGGCAGTGGCTATTTCCAGAAACCTTGAGGGCTTCAGAGACGCCAAAGGGCTCAGGCATCTGGTACGTCGTTGGTGCCCTTCCCTTCATACTTTTTTCTTTTCTACTGGTGAATTAACAATCACCTTAGAGGATGTGGTTAATAACTTCCTCCTCCCAGTGTTTGGTGAAGAGAATCCCTTTGATATTAACCTTTCTGGTGAGGATCTCGTGGTAGAAGAAAAATTATTTGGTCACTTCGGTGGTCGCGCCGCCTCTTCTGGTGGTAAGCCGGCTAGGATGGGGAGATGGGTGATGACCCTCTCTCGTGAAAAAGATAAGGAAGTGAGGTGGGCCGGTTTCCTGGCTTTTTGGCTTAGTAAGTTTTTGTTTAGTGAGTTCCCTGGGTACGGAGTTAAGTCTTCGTTTTTTCCGTTGGCAATCAAGTTGGCTCGAGGTACCCAGTATCCTTTGGCCCCTCTGTTTTTGGGTCACGTTTATTCTCAATTGGACCAGCTTCATGGAGATGAGGCTGAGGGTGATTCTTGTTATGTGATCACTTCATCTCTTCATTGCGCTATTCTTCAGATTTTCATGTGGGACCGTTCTGCAGCTACTTTGGCTAAGTGCAGGAATTTGAAATTTGTGAAGGACAAGTTCCAAGGATCCCCCGACATAGTGAAGGGTCTTTGTGGCAATTCTACTGATGCCTTTCCCATTATTTTTCGTTGGATTAGCTTGAAAGGTGGTGGCCTCAATCTTGTGGAGTTGTTTGACCAAACAGGGAGCTTATATTGGAGATCCCCTCGTGAGTTTGGTCCTGGCTTTGCGTGTGATTCTGTGTTGTCTTCTTTTTTATCTTCTACAGGTAATACCTTTGACTTGCGCCGTGGTGATGAGGGCAGTCTGGCTTATCTTGCCTGCATTAGCCCCTCCTGGCTTCCTGTGCCTTCTTCAAGTGGCCCAAAATATACTCATTATTCAGCACACCGGGTGCTCCGGCAATTTGGTTTTGATCAGGATATTCCTCCAGTTTTTAAGGATGTGGTGCCATCCCTTCCTTCCTTGGATCCTTTCTTGAGGCTGCAGGCCTTTTCTTATTGGTCACAGAGGAGCCCCCAATTTGCAGTGCCTAACTCCCAGAGAGGAGTCTTTACTTCTAGTGGCTATACCAGTTATTGGAGAAGAGTACAAAAGTTCTTTGTTGATTATGTTGGCACTGGTACAGTTCGGGATGCCCCGAATCCTAGCATTGTTTCTGCTCCGACATCCAATAGACGTTTATCCCTTCCTACTGCTGGGATTGTTTCTGCTGCTGCAAGCAGCAAGACTGGGTTTGCAGAGTGGCATGCCTCCAGGGGAGGTTGGGTGGCTTATGGACAGGATTTTCCTGAGACCTGGCTGGGTGATAGTCTCATCATTGGTGCTTCCTCTGGGGTGCCCATCAAAAGGGGTGCAACAGAGACAATAAGTGCTGCCACTGCTCCGAGTAAAGGTAAGGATGTCAAGTCGAAGAGAATGAAAGCTGCTGATGTTAGCGAAAGTACAGGGGGTGTGGAGATAGGCTCTGAAGCGAAAAGAAGGAAAGCGGGGAAATCTCAAGCACACTTGGCATCTCAGGAAGGCAAGGATGTCAGGGAACCTTTGGTTTCAAGGACCCGGAAGAAGACCAAGGTAGAGTCTTCTTTTCCCCAGGTTCCTGTGACTACTTCAGTCCATGGTTCTTTAGGATCCTCTGGTTTGGTATCCCAGCCTCCTTTAGGACCCTCTGGGCGTACTCGTAGTAAGCAAAAGACTTCCAGAGAATCTGTAGAGAGAGAGAGAAGGGCAAGACTTCTTTCCTTCTTCTCTTTTTTTTTTTTATTCACCTTGTTGCACTTGTTTCTATTTTGCTGACGAGTGGTGATTTCCTTTACAGTCCAAGCACAAGTTTGATCACAAGACGGGTAAGAGCCAATCTTCTGGAGACGACGTGGTATGTGTTCCCCTTTTTCTTTTGTTCTGACATTATGTTGTCTGCATTTCCTGCTGTTGTGTTTTTCTCTCCCTTTCTTTTTGACACTGCCTTCTCCTCTTCTTCTTCCTTTAGGTGGAGGTATCCCCTCCTATGACTGATAAGGCTCTGGGGGAGGAAACTATCACAGCTCTTTCTGTTGTTTTTCCTGTTATGGGGGAGGAGCCCCCTACTGATGACCCAGCCGAGGAAACTGG
Organism: Quercus lobata; assembly: GCF_001633185.2. Classification (NCBI taxonomy): domain Eukaryota; kingdom Viridiplantae; phylum Streptophyta; class Magnoliopsida; order Fagales; family Fagaceae; genus Quercus; species Quercus lobata. Next base: position 54,356,167 of record NC_044908.1, read on the forward strand.
GCAACCAATGCAAGGTTCCCAGGATTCTCAGGATCCCAAAACTTCTAGGATCCCGTCATCTCAAAGTCCCCATCTTGAGCGTACTCCTAGTCCTATCAGGACTGTATTTCCTCAGTCCTTGTCAGATAAAGGTGCTTTGGGAGACACTCCTTTATCCAAACAAACAGGAAAACCTTGTTTCTTTGGAATAGCGTTATATTCTACTTTCTTTTCCAGTTTTTCTTGAGTTCCTCCTTTTCCTTTTCCTTTTAGGTCAAGCCAGTGAGAAATCCGCTTCCAGTGTTGCCTCTTCTTTAGAATCAGAAAGCTCAGAAGGTGAGTGCAAGCTACTCACATCGTGTTTCCTTTTCTTCCCCCTCCTTTTTTTTTTTATATATGGCGAAGCCCCCTGCATCTATCCCTTCTTTTAGCCACTTTGCCATTGGTCCTTCACCTTTTCTTCAACTTGCCTTATGTTCCTACCCAGAATTTTCGGGGAAGTCAGGAGATCAGGAAGAAGAGGCTCTGCCCCAAGAAGGTGGAACCGGTTTGTTCTTCTTTTTCTCCCTTTTTTTTTAGACTAAATCCGTTCTTCCTTTTCTTTTCTTTTCTTCTTTTTTTTTGAATATTGATACAGGCTTTGCAGGTTCTGAGCCTGTTATTCCTGAAGGAATTGTGAGACCTATTCAAGTTGCTGACCTTCGTCCAGAGCAAAAGGCTGCAAGTCCTCATGTTTCTGCAAGTGGTGACACAGTGATAGGGGATGCCTCGAAGATGACTGCCCCAGATCTTGATTCAAGGCTTTCCTCTTTTCTGGCTCGCTTTGATCTCTTGGAATTCAACAGTCTTCCTGCCAGCCACTTCCATGTTTTTGGGTCTTCTTATGGCAGCTTCCTGCGTTTCTCTGTTCCTGTGGAAGGCCTGCCGCTGCTAGAGAGTCTGCTCAAGAGTCACGGGGATTTTACCAGCGGCTTCAGGGGAGGCGTTTTTCTAGGCAATATTTTAATGGAGTTGCTGTGTGCTGTGCTGATTTCCTTAAGGAATTCCTCCATAGATTCCTTGTCTGAAGAAAAGCTTTTGGAGTGGAGAGGGGTGGTGCAAGACCTTCTAGAGGCTAAGTTTAATTTGTCTTTTCTGCTGGATCACTTGCGTCTGCTGGCTCATATGCTGTTTCAGAGGCAATCATTCGAGAGTATAGACATTGAGATAGCTGCTGCTGAGGAAGCTTTGGCTCGTGCTCACAAGGTTTTGTAAGACTTGAAGGTCAAGCGGCAGAGGATCCTTGCTACTTTGGCTGTGCCTGTTATTTCTCCAGATGCCTCCCTGTTGGCCGGCCTCATTCCTTAGCTTTTTTTTTTTACATAAACAATTTGGGATTGTATAAGTTTTTCTTTTTGAACATTGTTCTGCTCTTTGCTTTCTCTTTTGTGTTTCAAAACTGCTTCTTTTTTTTCTTAGTATGTGAATCTACATTTTTCTTTGGTATATTGCCTTTTCTTTCCTATGGCTCTTTTCTTTCCTGAGTCCTGGACCATGCTCTTTACAGGCTTCACTGTAAATTCTGGTCCAGGTACCCGGTAATCCATTGTGCAAGTACTGAACTGGGTACACTGGTATCCTTCCCTATGTACATATTTTTCTTTTTGAGACACGGTCCCAGTTCATGAACTTTGACAGGTTCTCCTTTTGCCAAGTGCTAGGCTAGGTATCCTAGATATTTTACTTTTATTCTGTGATCCTAGACCTATGCACTTGGGACTGTTTGTGGGATATCTGAAATTATTTGTGAGGTGAATCCTGGGCCATATGTAAAAGGGTATTACATACTCTCCCCTTTTTTTTTTACTCAGGTATCCTTCCTTAAATTTATCCAAATTTGGTTTTTTCTGCAGTATTTAAAGAAAAACTTAAATGTTGAAGAAACAGGAATTTCATTAAAACATGGTCATTTTCAAGGAACAAAGAAAAGTCTTTTGGTGCAGTATTGACCACAAAGTGTCAATCTATCACATGCTCCTGAACAAAATTATCTTAGACCAGAATTCATGATAAAGGCTGAAAAATAAAAAGACAAAAAATAAAAAGAACTTAGCAGATAGTGAAGCTGGTGAAAGGACCCTGAGGTACCGGGATCCCCTTGTCCTTATGCATAATATTGCTTCAGCCATTTCCCGTTTATGGGCTCTGTCAGGACTGTTCCATCTTCTTTGGTAATGTAATAATACCCACTTTCATGAGCTGCATTGATGATGTAGGGTCCTTCCCATTTTGGGGTGAACTTGGAAGGCCCTGGCAAGTTCCTCCTCACGTGCTCCGCCATCCTCAGCACTAATTGCCCTTTACTGAACACTCTTGGGCGTACTGCTTGTGCATATGCTCTGGTCATTCTTTGCTGGTATCTCTGGCTCCTTTTCTTAGCAAGTTCTCTTTCTTCTTCTACTCCTTCCAGATCTGCTAGCCTCTTTTCATTGCTTGCGTCCTCACTTTCTCCCTGGTTTTCCTCCAGAACTACCCTTGGTGTAGGAATGACTAACTCCACAGGGCTGATGGCTTCTGTTCCATAAACCAGAGATTCTGGGTTCGATCCCCAGTGAAGTCGCCAAAATGTGAGAGTGCTTTTTTTCAGGATACTCAGGCCCAAGGATCCCGGGCCTAAATGAAAAAAGAAGGATTTGGTGGACTGGGCCTTGACTCACCGCAGCTAACGAGCTGTTTAAGAATCAAGTAGGTGCAGAGAATACTCCTGACAACATACAGAAAGACAACAAACAAGGATATCGTAGAGTGCCAAAAATGTTAACAACGTAAGTTCAGAAGAAAAGACAGGATTAGCAAGAAGATAAAGAAAAGGTGCTGTGGGGATCCTGGGAATTATGAAGCAGTGTTTCATTAACAAATTATCTGTTTGATTACAGAAAGCTCACTAGGACGTGATACAAGGTCCAATCAAGCTCAAAAATTGCAGTCTTGAATGGCTATTTCAGCCTTCAAAACTTGCAAAGTTTGATTCTCGTTGAATCCGAGTATGTGCAATAGTGGCCTTTACAGGATATCGGGAAACAGTATTTGTTCTTCCCTTAGTATTTTCTTTCTGCATAGATTTTTCTGATGGTTCTTCCTAGAGAATTTCTTCTTTCTTGTGTTTCTTTCTTTTTTTCTCGCCACTTTCTTCACAACCCGTCCCCTCCTTTTATAATGGAGTTTTTTTGGGTGTCCCGGGTTCCCCTGTTTTGTTCTTTTGCAAACAGAGCATGTTCTGTCTCTGTCGCCTCGGTAAGTCCCTTTGCCGTTTTCTCTCACTCTTTCCTTCTCTTGGTTCTGATTCCTTCGAAAGCTTCTGGTTGGCCATCCTCTTTGGGACGTGCTGAGGTATGCCCTTCTCGGCATCCCCATTTCTGGCGTATTCCTTTCTTTCCTATTTTGGCAGAATCCTGTTCTGCCATTTTTGAAAGTCATTCGTTGCCATTCTTCTTCCCTGTCCTGGTTCCCCGAGGCCCTTTTGCTGTCTGTGCCATGAGAGGTCGCTCGCGTTTTTTGTTTTTTTCTTTTCCTGTCTTCTTTCTACCGATCTGTCCCAGTCTTCCTTTTTATTTGTGCTTGAAGGGATTTGAGGATCCTTGCTTCTTTATATTTTGCCGTGGTCTCTTTTTGGGATGCTTCTTCCTTTTCTGGGCTTCAGGATCCTCTGGGCCTTCCTTTTATCCCCCATGGGTCATTCGTGCCTATTACTTTGGGCTTAGCCTGAGATTTTTCCTTTTGGGCTTGACTTGTTCTTCTGTTTTGGGCTTATTTCATTATGACCCTTTTTAGACCTCAACAGCCTTTAAGCCCTTTTTTTTTTTTTTCCAATATTTTCTCCCTAAATTGAGGAAATTGGTTTTTGGTAAGTTAAAGGAGAAAATGCATTGGTCCCACCAAAATCGTTCATCTTTTTCTCCCAACCAAATAACAGAAAAAGTAATTTTCTCTTATATTTTCTCCTCCCCCTCTTGGCATCCTCCCTTAAATCACCCCAACCAAATAGGCTCTAAGGGTTTGGTATTGTATGGCATCAAGTGAACTATGACTCCTTTTAAGAGCAATTTTCTTCCTTGTGAGCCAAGGTTGTCTCAATACATTTTGAATTCTAATGTGATAATTTTACTACTTTTTATATTTATGTATCCTTAGGTTGGGTCTCTACAAAACACGAAACGATGTCATCTGACATAGGTGTCGATCAAGTCATCAAAGAAATTGAAACGAGAACTAACATTGTTCTATGCGGGCATAAGTTAGGTTATTAATTGATCCGGAAGACAACGTCTGGGTATGCTTTATGACTAGTTTTCCTCATTTATTCTAATCACACATTGTCATTCCATATTCAAGTTTTTCCTCTAAATCTTAAAATAAGATTTTTTTTTTTTTTTTTTCATGGTTCTTGCGTTAGCACTAGCATCCGGGGATGCATGCTAGTCTCTATTTTACACCTTAAAAATCTACTTTATCTATTTTAGTACTAATATTGGGGGTGTAAAAACCCTCCAATTGCAATTTTCCCCCCCTAAAACCTTAAAACCATGCACCATTCGAGTGTGCAAACCCAAAACTTTTTCCATCCTTGCTACAGGAAGGTTACATATGCAACCTTACTATTCATGGGGTTGTAAACAAAAATATAATATGTTAATCTCTCACAGTCTCTCTCTTCTTGCATATATAATATCTTTTATTATTTTATTAGGTAATTTATATTATTTTATTTGGTTGTATATAAAAATAAAAACTGAGATGTAGAATGAATTATAAAATGGGTTGGTAAAATAGATAAGTAGTGTTTGAGGATGTAAAAGCAATTTTTTTTTTTGGCATCCTCGGATTCTAGTACTTACTATCTCATTTTACAACTCACCCAAGATCCCAATTTTTACTTTTACATACAACTTATTAAAATAATATAAACTACTACATTAAATAATATAAACAATTCAATTACCCCTAAGAGAGAGAGAATAAATTATATTATTTTGTGTTTACAAACTCGTGAACAGTAGTTTGTAAATATAAGTATCTACTATTCATGGATGCTAAATTTTTTTAGATATACATGCCAGGTTGGAGCACTTTTTTGGGTTCTCAGTTGCTAAAATGGTAATTTCAAAGGCTTTACACCTCAATGCTAGTGCTCTAGTTACTTCACTCTTCGATGCAGCAGAAGGAAAAAAAAAAATCTCAGATCCTTTTTCAAGATCCGATTCAATCAAAAAAATTGGAAAATTAATTGTTATCTTCTTCATTCTTACTTCCTTAAATCATTATTGATGATACTTGCGGATTATTTTCTTCCAGTCTTGCATGTTCTTGAAACCTTGCCAATATTTATCCTCTAAAACGTATCTTCATGTACTTGGCGTATATCACTGATAAAAGGAACACCTCTAATGGTGACTTATGATGTTTTTTTCCATTCGCTGTTGCAATAGCAAGATGATAATTATAGTATGAACTTGACATCACGATCCAAGAAGTTGTCTCTTAGCGTGAGTTCGGCATAGCTTAAAAAACTAACTTTTTTTACTATTCAGTTTATTTTTGCTACTATTCATGAGTCATATGACACTTTTTGATACTATTCATGAGTCCCACTGTGTTATTTCAGTTACCTTTTAACTTTATTTACAGTGATTTCAACAAAAAAATTTCAGTTTCAACTAAATAACCTGTTCCCAAATAGACACTTAGTGGTCTCAAAAATAAGTTTTAACAAATTTTTGGAATGGGTAGGTGGATGGAATAGGAGGGTGGTGCGGAATTGTGTTTCTTATTCAAAACCAACCATTGGCTCTGATAACATTGATGGTGACTAAGGATGAGAGTCTCATGACAGTGGTGGTCATAGATGAAAAGTATTATGTCCTACACAAAAGACAATGCGACTTTTTGGTATTTATATTACTAGACACCACCATTTGGCAAAGGATATACTCCCCCCACCTCCTAAATTGTTGGTTATGTTTAAAATATCCAAAATTTTAGGGGAATATTATTTATTGGAGTATCTTTTTGTTAAAAAAAAAAAGTTTCAAAAATTTCCCTCAATAATTTAAACTTTAGTAAAAGAATGGCATTGAAATTTTAAATAAAGTAAAAGAGTAAGTTAGGAAATTTATTCATTGACTTTTCAAAGAGGACTATAGTTTTGTACATCTCAAATGGAATAGAGGACCAACAATTTAAAACGAGGGGATTGAGTATCAATTAGCGAACAAATATATCTCTACCAAGAGTAATAACTCTATCCAAAAGATTAACTCTTTGTTGAATAAATATAGTATTGTGTGAAGTAACAGCATCCACCAGGTAGAGTATTTGCATTCATGAAAGCGCACAAAATTATGGTGTGATCACCCATAATGACCATACACTAACACTTCATTCCTTACATTCTTTGTGTGTTATTCGAATGTTTTCATATTTGAAATCTAATGCTGGACACTATTCAAAAGTTTAGAGCTTGAATCGATAAATTTTTTAGAGTTCTGGAGTTTTGAATCTTTTGATACAGGCAATGTAGGCTTTTTCATCTACTAACCTTATCCCTTTCAATTTCCTTTTCCATTTCTTTTCTTTTTTAATTATTATTTACAAGTTATATTAAAAAAATGTATACTTTTATCCCTTTTTATTTATTTTTTAATATTCTTAGACCCTTTATCTTTACTTGTTAGATTTCAAACAATATTTTGTAGCTAAAATTTTGGTTCCAATGTAAAAGCTCTCCATATCCTCTTTTATGCCTATAGCATAATACAAAAACAGATGCACATATGGAATGAATTTAATTTTTTTTTAATTTTTGACGTATATTTAAAATACAAGTTTATGGTTTTTTTTTTTAAATATAGGAACAAGTTTATGTTTAAGCACATGTTAATGTTAAACATATTTTTTAAAATTCATTAACAAGTAATTAAATTCCAGTTGATGTTTTTATAGTTTGATGTTACTATTAGAAGATTGAATTCTTTGGTATATTAGTTGGACATCATTTGTTGTAATATTTACGACAATTTCTAAAAGTGTTAGTCAATAATTTTCTTTTAATCAAGTTTTTTTTTTTTCTTTTTCTAATAAACGAACATATTTGGTGAACCTTAAGGTTTAAGGGCTCTAATGTATGCGTAGAGAATAGTGTAATAAAAAGGAAATTTGGAAATAATTTTTTTTTCATCTTTCAAATCGATCTGTTAGACATGTGTTGACAGCTATAACAAAAACAGCCCCTACATTTGCGGTTTTCACAATAGTATCCAATAGCTACCTTTGCTAATTTGCCAGCTCATTTAAAAACATATAGATTTATCTAGAAATGGTAATTGCACCAGCTTGCAAGTATAATTGAAGGAACGACCATTGAAATGTAGGAATTGTAAGTGCACCGATTAAAATAATGCTAGTAGTCTTAGTTTTGATAATGAAAGAATGGCGAAAATGTCGTACCTCAAGATTTACCTATGTTTATAATTGTTTGTTGCTATTATTCCAGCTGCTATCACTGTTATTTATTTGCACCATGTGAACCAAACTCACATACAAATGGTCTTTGACAAGTTCATCTTCATATGTTTGAGTCAATCCTAGTTTACGTGTTTGCAATAATTTCACTCAAAAGGGCAATGAATTATTGCAAACAAGATATGTGGTAAGCGCCATGGATTTAGAAATATATCTTTACTCTTATGTCTTATCTCATATTATTTTATTTGTCCTTTTCTAAAAAAAAAATTTCTTTACTTGTTAGATTTTTTTTAAAATATTTTATAGCCCTACTTTTAGTTTTAGCATAAAGAGATCAAATAGTTTTCTCTTTTATGTGTATAGCATAAGACACAAAACATGTAAATATGGAATGAATGTAAAAATATTATTCAATATGGTTTGAATATAAGTTTATGTTTATTTTTTTTATAACTTTTTTTCTTTACATGCTAAAATTTAAAAATATTTCGTAGCTTAATTGTTGGTTCTATAATAAAGGTCCCAATTTTTATATTTGATGGCTTTAACATTGTACAAAAAAATATGCATATGTGGGATAAAATATAAAAAAAAATCATTTAATTTTTTTTATATATTTAAAAAAACAAGTTTATGTTTAACTACATGTTTATATTAAAAGAAAAGGTTTGTTAAATCATTTTTAATGACAGATACTTAAGTGGAACTTCATATTTTTATAGTTTAATGTTATTTGTAATAGTTTAAATTATTGAGAGTATAAAGTTGGAGAGCACTTCATGTGTAGAGCATTTGTAAATAATTTTTTTAAATAAACATTTATATAAACATTAACTTATTTTTTAGAAAAGTAAACTAAATTAAAAATAATTATTTACATTTATCCCATCTGTACATATTTTTGGTATTATAAAAGTTGATGCTTATATAAATTTGATGTTACCCATTTTAAATTATTTTAAGTAGAATTTGAACATTATTTGTTATCATGATATTTGTATTAATTTCTAAAAATGGTAGCCAATGGTTTTTCTTTTAATTGGTAAAGAGACATATTTAATGAGTGTTAGGAATTATGGTAAGTTTGATGTGATTAAGATTTTGTTGACTTTCCCTCCTTTAAAAGTTACGATGACTTTTGAGTGGAATTGTGGTGTGTCTTTGTATTAGAACATCTTTTCCTCTCCCTTGTGTGTGTGTATATGTTTGTTCCTAAATAAAAAAAGGGTAATTGTTCCACATTGCTTAAGAACGTATGTTGTATATAGTATAACTTGTCACATCCTCTCTTAAAAGTTATCATGATTTTTTAGTGGAGTTGTGATGTGTCTTTGTGTTAGAATCCCTTTCTCACTCCCTTGTGTGTGCATGTGTGTGTGTGTTTGTTTCTCAATTTTTTTTTTTTTTTTATTTTGTTGACTTTTTAATAAAATAAGTTTTTTTTTTCTCTCTCTTTTTGCTAAGAGCCTTATAACTTAATTGATTAATATCTTCTTGTGTTTTTAACAAAAACATTTAAGTTTCAAACGCACATCCCCTAGCTATCTAATTATAATATATGTGTATATATATATATATATTTTTTTTTTAATTCCATATTGTATTTTAGTTTTTTTTTTTCTTCCTTGCATTTATTTTCCTTTTGTTCCCTTTCTACTTTTTTGTTTTTAACTTTAGATTGCTTTTTATTTAAGTAATATAGATGTAAAATTAGGATTTTGTTTTTTTGTTAGGATACATATGCATCTTGAAACAATACGTATGCAGCTTAAGGCTCTATGTACACAATTGGCTACCCATAAACCAAAACCCTAGTTTTCCCTACTTTCTTTCCATAAATATGCTCATATGCTCTATTTCCTATAATTAGGTAATAAACTATTTTGATGATTAATTCTTGAGGTTTGTTTGAACTTAATTATTTCATTATGATCTTCTATGCTTAAGAGGGAAGTTAGGGAACCAACTTAGTAGAAGCCCAGTGAACTGACTAGATAGTACAAATGGAGACTAATCCATCAGACTCCGCATAGAGTTTTTTTTTTTTTGAGAAACAAGCCCTCATGGAGTTAGGGTATAGGCTTAGCAAGGTGTACACCTTCCTAAGCCTATACCCTAACTCTAGGGGACCTAAAGTATAAATGGCAACTCCCATCTTTGTCTAAACCACAAGATAGTTACGTAATTCCAAATCCTTGTCTAGGACAAATCCATATTGGACTACTATTAAGAGAGCCATTAGTATGGAAAATGCGGTGGCATTCATTGGTCATGCTTAGGGTGCTCACGTATGATATAATGAAATATTGATATTTTGAATGAAATAGTGAGTCTCTTTGGTTGAGGATTTTCTAAGGAAGTGAATAGGATATATGTTTTTTTAGAATGATGTAGATCAAAGGGTTAGAAAGAGAACCCCCTTTATGAATGGATGTCCCTATTTATACAAGATAATTTGTAGCCATATGGGTAGTGTATTTAGAGGATTGATTTCCATCTTTAATCCCGAAAACCCTTGAAAAGTTAGATGATAAAAATAATAGAGCAAACAAAATCTTGTACAAGTTTAGTGTAGAGTGTTCCCATAAAAAAAAAGTTTATTGTAGAGTGGCGATTAACACTCATGTCTCATGGATTAGTACTATGTTGGCAAGTTAGAGTGTCAAGTAGAATGTTTGATCCATGTTTTTACTAGATTTATATTTAGATTTTATGGTAATTGTAAGGGGCAGAACTAACAATCCAGCCCAACTTCACTGAGAATGAGGCTGTATGGAGGCTTAGTACAATTAATTTGAAAAGGTAGGTTATCTAGGCCAACCTTTCAAGCCTAGTTGGTTTCATTAGATGATTTAGAGAAGAATATGCAATTAAGGAAGTAGCTTTAGGATGGAGTAACAATAGAAAAAACAAAGATTCTATATAAATTCTTCCTCGGGCTGGTCCGAGGAGCTCTAGTTCATATGATATCAACTTCTCGATTACAAAGTTCTTGATTACACTTTATATTTTTCTCTATAATTTTTCTATCCCCCCTTTCTGGAGAAGTCCATTTCCCATATATAGCTACCTAGATTGCATCTTAGCCCTTCACTTGGACAGCCATTAATCTTCACTTGAATGCTTGTCCCATTAGGGCCTTACTGGAGGTGGTAGGATATGTTGGAAGCTGTGAGGGTACTGTTCAGAGGTCATTCTACCATTAATACAGTCAGTTGAGTTGGTGCAGTGCATTGAATGTGAAGGTGATGGGTACTTTATCTAGAAGTGTGGGCGTAGCAGGGAGTACACCTCGGCCGAGTGGATCTTGGCAGAGAAAAATGGAGTTGCCACCTAGATTAGGTCTAGGAACCATAAATATAGCGCCCTTCATGGAAGGACTAATCTACTACTAGAGTATGTGTTTAGAGTTTAGGCATAAGGATAGGCAAGTGTTGACACCCAACCCCACTTGACCCATGGGTCGGCCTCCACTCATTGTGTTCCAAACCCTAATCCAATCAAAGGATCCTTTAATATGTTCTTTTAAACTCTCACACACATTAACATACATCTAGCAATCAACATGGCATCTATCCCACACTCATCCATAACATAAAACCCTACCATTCATCTAGCAATATATATATATATATATATATATCCAAGGGCAGCAAGCACATCACAAGGTAACAAGGCATTTAATCAAGTATATTCAATCATTCAAACCTAGCATCATGGTATTCATCAATCAAGAAGACCAATCATCATATTCAAAGATGCATGTTTATATTCATATGCATGACTTACCTTTACTTACCTCGCTGCACCATAACACCTCAGCACCTATGAATCAATGCATGTTCATGTGGTTCATCAAGGTTATAAACTCTAATTATCAATTCAACAATCAAAGCATGTGAAACATATTATTCTACTAACCCTAATGCTAAACATGTGAAAACTAAATTCAACAAGACCTAAACATATGATTAAAACAAAACAAATAAAAAATCAAGAACCCTAAATTTGCGTTTCTGGGCACGAGTATGCATAAGCATACTTAAAACAAAACAAATAAAAAATCAAGAACCCTAAATCTACGTTTCTGGGCATGAGTATGCGCATGTGTACTGCCTAAAAACACAGTTTTAAAACAACAAACATGCATTGGATCTAACAACAAACAAGAACAACACTTAACACATTAAAACATGTTCATCAATATATCCAATTATTCAACTCTTCAATCAAAACATGATAAGAAACAAAAAAATAAAAAATAAAAAAATAAATTTAAATAAATAAACAAAGCCAAACATATTTCTATGCATTCATAACTTATAAATCAAATTAAGACAAAAAGAACATAAGTTATAAAACCCTAAATTAAGGAAGAGTCATGGAGGGAGACTCACCTTACTCATGGAACATAACTTGGTTGATATTTTAACCGGCCCCTCAGTGCTTACACAACAAGATTGAATGAAAACCAAGAGAATCAAAGCATTCAACAGTTCATAGGTAATCACAACTCAAAATATAAAGATGTTCTTGAAAAGATTGTTTGAAAAAGATTAGAAAATAGTTTTTGCCTTAATGGCCTTAATGATTAATAAAGAGAGGTTTTGAAGAACCAAAAACGTACTTGGTGGCTGTGTGTGCAAAAAATCAAAGTTTTGGAAGAGTTTAGGTGAAAAATCAACTCTCTCTTACTAGGGTTTGAGTTTGGAGGCATAAGGTTGTATTTATATGTTTAAATTAGGGTTTTCAGAATCATTTAAAGGGTTTTGGACGTTCCAAAGGGTCTAGGGGCCGGGGCCCATCAAAGAGGGAGGCTTTGGGCCCTAAAAAATGAAGTTCTAGGCTTCTAGAATTCGGCCTGTGTACACAGGTTTGGGGCAGTGCATGCATGCGTCCTCAAAAACCCTAATTTTGATAGCTTTGGTGGTCTAACTTCAAACGGCCATAATTCACTCAATATTAATAAAAAATTAGGCAAAATTTGTGTTCAAATTGAAACCTAGAATGTCTGCTTTCCAATGAAACAAAACTCACACAATGCTCTGTGGATCAAAATTTATGGTCAAAATAGTGAGCAAAGGTAATTTTTTAGCATCATTTTCAAAACAATTTGAGCACTTTTGAGATGCAATCACTTCCAAACTATCAAAATAACTTTAATTATCTTTTTTAGACATGTCAAGCTCATCATTGGAGCCGGGGACTAAAGTCTATTAACCGGGTACAAAATAAGGTGTTTATAGGAAGCTTCCTCCTTTCTTCACTTGCACATCTCTCCTTCCCTCCTCGGCTCTCAATCTTGTGGCCTTGGTGATCAATCTCTGGTCCTCTGAGGAGCACTTGTCCCTTGGGCTCCTCAAGTGTGTCGCTCTCCTCGGTTTCTCTAACAACCTTACCTAGATTGGTCCGAGCTTGTCCTGACATATAGTTGGGATGTACTACCCCTCAGGCAGGTTTTGTTCTATGATCCTCTCTTTTCGGTTCCTCACCCCCCACAGTTATAAAATCAATGTTTTAAATTACATGTTTGATTGGTCTTAAAGATCATTAGTTTACATATTGCACTTCATCAAGGTAGAATGATGTTTTTTCTCAAAAAAAGAAATGTAGAATGATGTTGTATCTTTATTATGAGCTCTTCATCTTTTTTTTTTTTTTTTTTTGAGAAACCAGTCCGTGGTACATACTGGGGCTTTTATTAAAACATATGAAAAAATAATGACCATCAAACAGAGCAAGGGAGATAATGTCCCCAGGTAAGTCATTAACCCAAACCTTAAGTTCTAACCCAACCTGAGATTTCTTGGCGAAAGTATCCACAACCTTATTACAATTTTGTGACACTTGATAGAATTTATAATATCACAATTGCGAAGCTAGATGGAGGATGTCGTCCACAATGTGTCCTTATAATGAAGGGCTTAACAGTCCGCCATTGATTGCCTAGATCAATATTGTCGAGTCACCTTCAAAGATCACCTCGTGAAGACCAAGGTCAACGACAAAAGAAATAGCATGACAACAAGCAAGGAACTCCACCTCTGTTATAGATTGAGGGAGAGGGACACGAACTGACATAGCTCCTATGATATCACCACGATTGTCTCTAATAACCACTCCTAGGCCAGTAGTGTTACTCAACTTGAAAACAACACCATCAAAGTTTGCTTTGTAGTATTGGGGATCCAGAGGACACCATCAGTTTGTTGAGGAAGTCACAGTAGGCATAGGGACTAGGTCTTGTGCATTGATAAAGTCTTGAAGCATGCCACCAGCCAAAGCATGCCACCAGCCAAAGAAGGTAGCATTTGTAATGGTTGAACTGGTTTGCCCAGACGCAAAAAATTTTGTCTGTTCCACAAGAGCCATGGTGTGACAGCAAAAATTTCAGCTCTGTCATGTACCTGCAAAAACTTGGAGATAAGGTTAGTAAAATCTAGGGGAGGAGGGATGTCTGTGTGATTGGCCCAACTTAGCAATTGCCATGCCTCCTTAACTCCTTCACTTTCCCAAACTGCATGTACGGTGTCTTCAATATGGTTTCTACAAATGTTGCAAGTGGCGAAGAGGAGAACCTTGTAGTAAAGGAGGTTGTCCATGGTTGGGAGAGCATTGTTACTTGCCCTCCAAACAAAGTGCTTCACCTTACTAGGTACTCGTAGCTTCCATATGCCTCTCCAAAATATTTTATGGGGGTTAGGATCTAAACTACTAGCATTGCTAGCCAAAGCATTGGAAATCAACAACTTGTATGCACTGCGGGCATTGAAACAGCCTGAAGAAGAATGGGACCAGATTAGGCAGTCCGTTGGGAGTTTGATGCTTAGGGGGATGCTCAAAATTAATCTAGCTTCATAGGGCAAGAAGCTTTGGTTGATCTGATTAGCTTTCCAATTTCCTGTGTTAGCATCAATAAGGCTACTAACTTTGGCATCAGGGGGGATAGAAGGAATGGGTGAGCTACCCTTCCTGTAAGCTTTGTTTGGCAAACACTTGTGCTTTCTACTACTAACTGATTGACCATCACCAATGCGCCATACCGCCCCTTTTTTGATAACATCTCTAGCACTTAAAATGCTTTTCCATGCATTGGACCCAAGGGCAGAATCTTTAGCATCAAGAATTGAACTGTTGGGAAAAAATCGAGCTTTAAAACCCCTACAACAGAGTGAGTCATGATTATTCATCATATGCTAAACCTGCTTGGCCAAGAGAGCATCATTAATCTTTTCTATTTCCTTGAAACACATACCTTCAACCTCCTTTGCTTTACATAGACGCTCCCACCTTACCCAATGAATTTTCCTATTGTCGCCACTGTAGCCCTACCAAAACTTATGAATCAGAGTCTCAATTTCTTGGATCAACCATTTTGGGAGTTTAAAACAGCTCATGGAATAGGTAGGAATGGCCTAGATCATGGATTTGATAAGCACTTCTCTACCAGCCTATGATAGAAGCTTTTCCTTCCAACCCTGGAGCTTCTTTCAAATTCGCTCCTTAATATATATGAAACTCTGTTTCTTAGCTCTGCCAACAAGAACTAGAAGACCCAATTATTTCTCATAATTCCTGATAGAGGGGACACCTAAGATCTATTCTATACAAGTTTGGAGATCAGGATCAGTATTTGAGCTAAAAAATAGATTCTTCTGACCAAAGCCTCTTTCATAAACAACCAATATGTCAAGGATTACCTGGCATTCTACTTTTTTAGCTCGAAAAAAGAGCACACTATCAATAGCAAAGAATAGATGGGAAACTCGTGGACCATTTCGACATATAGAAACACCTCTAATACTACCCTTAGATTTAGCTGTGTGAAGCAGACCCTGTAACCCAATAACACAAAGCAAGAACAAATAGGGAGATAAAGGGTTACTTTGTCGGAGGCCTCTGGTTGGTTTAACATTGCCAATAGGTTCCCCATTGAGAAGCACAGCATAGGAAATGGACTTGATGCATGACATAATGGTTGTCACCATTCTACCATCAAAACCCAAATGTCGCATGACTTTTTTCTAGAAAAACTCATTCCACCCTATTATATGCCTTGCTCATATCCAGCTTGAGAGCCATGAACCCTAGCTTCCCTTGTGTTTTTTGCTTATGATAGTGGAGAGTCTCAAAAGCCACAAGGACATTGTTAGTGATAAGGCGGCCCGAAAGGAAGGCACTTTGAGAGTCAGAAACTACATAAGGAAAAACCAATCTCAGACGATTAACCTAAACCTTAGCTGTAATGTCCCAGTCAAAGTTAAAAAAAAAGAAAAGAAGGATCAGATTTTATGGTCACACGTGCCCCACCTACCCATTTGTTCCCCACTACACATCCTTACAAAATATCTCCCTCACACTTTGGCCAGCCATCTCTCTACCTCTCACTTTGCTCTCTTTTATTTTCTTTTCACACAACACTCTTCTTTCACTCTCTCATCTTCTCCCACTGATACACTCCACACCACCATTTCCACCATCTTTTTTCGGCAGGGTCACCAGAAAATCCTTAGCAATCTCTAAGCATCTTCATCTATTTTATTTAAGGTAAAAGTTTCTAATCTTTTTGGTGGGTTTTACACTTTAGCTTTAGGCTATTTTTATCTAAGCTTTAATGATGATACTCATGTGATTTATGAGCATTGGAAGTGATATTTATGTGTTTATATGTATAAGTTTTGTATTGGTGGAATTATTTGATGAGTGGGTTTATGGTTTGTACCAATGGTGGTTATCTAAGTGGTAAGGATTTGGGGGTTTTGGCTTTTTAATGTGAAATAAATGGTGAATATAATTTTTATTGATTATTTGGAGCTAGTTAATTATTCAAATCATTTGTCTTGGAGGATATTATGATATTTGGTATCATGTGTCTCTTGTTGTTGTGATGTAAACCTTGTGGGAAGTACTTAGAACGTGTTGAGATTTTGATGTTAGAGATAATACCTTGAATGGGTTAATTTTATAAATTGGAGCCTATGCCTTATGAGTGAATTTGTTGAGAAACTTTTGAAGTGGAATATATTATTCATGGGGTTAAATATTAGGCTTGCCTAATCAAAGTGCTTATTTGGCAATTCCTCATTTGTAGCTAGATACAATTTCAAGTTTTATGCTTATTGTGATAAGCTTGCTTGATATTGTTTAGGTTCTAGCTAATTTCATTTGGAACTTGGAAAATTAGGCTTTTGCGGGTTGCAAGGTAAGTAGCTTTTAATGGGATTTTTGGAAAATAACCATGTTGCATAAACTTTTTTTTTTGGGTCAAGCACATTTTGGAAAATTATTTGTGGAATTATGTTTTCTTAAAAAGGTATTGTGTTGTGACCCTATTATATATGATTATATATGAAAAGTGCATCATGTTTAATATTGCATATGGGGAAATGCATGATTTGTTAGTATGGAAGAGAGAAGCATATTTGATATAATTCTTGGGAATGGATTTTATGGATTTATTGCATTATTTGCAAATTTTTAAAGATGTTTTATCTTAACTTGTGATATTTCAGAAATTGATAGAAAATGTTATTAATAAGAAATGATTTTGGAAAACTTGAGAACCTTGAAAATATATTGGGTATTTCAAAGGTTTTTGTGAAACTACTTGAAATTGATTAGTCTTTTGATTTCATGTAAACTGTGAGTTCTTCATGTTTTTACTTTTGGGCCATGACATGTGATTACCTGGTGATTACCTAGCCAGATGCCGTAGTCTTTGTGACATTGGTATCTCGGCACCCCGTCCTTGTGGCGGATTGATGTCTTCGTGGCATAACTTGATGTCTTTGTGGCATCCTTCACGTCTTTATGGTGGCTTGTCATGTGGCCTTGGTTGGATTTTCAAGTTTTAAAAGGGTGTTTTGATAGCTCACAATAAATAGGACGTAGTTTCATGTTGGAATATTTTGAGAAAGAGAAAGCTTGGTGCTACATTTTTTTAATCATTCTTGTCATTTTATTAAGAAAAATTGGAGTTACTGGATGTTCATGAAAATTCCCAAATTATAACACGTTTTGTAAAAAGATCACTATCATAAAACTTGCATTTCCCCCCGCTCCCATTAATTATGCTACTTACTAGACTCTGTCTCATCTCATTATTTTTGCAAACTTTTCAAAGTAGGCAACAATAATTTTGAGACAGCTTTTTGGTGGCTAATAGTAGTTAGACTAACTATTGATGGAGATTGAACTTATGTGATGAAGATATTAGATGATGTACATGATAGAGTAGACTTGACTCATTCTTTTGTATATTATGGTAGTTATGACTTTATTTCCACTAATGGGACAAGTTATTGATATGTAATTGTATTTATTCAGACCTCTATTCCTTTTTAGCCAATGGTTGTTGTAATTGTTGCATAGAGTTCTGACTAATTTTTGGAGTATATTTAATGGAATTATTATGATAATTCTTGATGTTGATACTTGATATGATTTATTTGAATTGAATTGTTCAAAAGGGAAAAATCTACAGGTACCTTTGAGATGTTTCTCATGCTTTGGACTCTTTTGGGTTCGGGGCGTGACATTAGCTATAAGCTTGTAAAACACATTGCACAAACTAATAGGCTTAAAATTTGAAACTTTTTTATGGTTTAGAATTTTTGGGATAAGGGATATGAAAGTGGTATTGATGGATTCAGGGATAATACCCAAGTTTAACGCCACCAAAACAACCGCTCTAACGTCACCACCAACAATATGATAGAATGATTTGTAAAAAATAGGGGACATACCATTAGTGACTGGTGTAGTAAGTGGCGCCATTTGGTAGAAAGCTTGAAGCACCTCATCTGCTATATACTCATGGTTTAGACCAGCGTTCATGTCTTTTGTGATTGTGGGAGAAATTCCTTTTGAAATGTCATCAAAACCCGAGGGGTTCAAATTTGCATTAAATGATTAAACATAAAAAAAATCTTTGTTAAGGCAATTTCGAACCCAAGTGCCCTCAACCATGAAGTTAGGTTACAATCTCAAGACCACCTTGAGACAAATAGAATACGTAGCCTAAAGTTACCTTGGCGTTTATGTAATGCTTGGTTGAGGCGGAAAGAGAGGAAATTGTGATTAGTTAATACTAGTCGTTGACTCGTGCTATGCACGGGAACCTACCTATTTGTGTGGTAAACTAAAATGATTTTATAAAATTTTAAATTGATTAAGAAACTAAATTATTTCATGAATTGCTTTTGTATAACTTCAATTTGTGTTACAATTTGATAAAGAAGTCATTGTTTGAACGTGCAATGACTTACGAAAAATATTAAAGAATAGTTCATGACTATAAACCTATAACTATTGAAAAGAATCAAAAGATTAAGAGCTTAAAAATTATAAAAATATATATGTGTGTGTGAAATATAAGAGAAAAATTTGTTACACTCAAAATAATAATTCATGGTTATAATCATTGAAATTTTCCAGATAGTTTTAGATATTACAAAAATATAACTCAAAAAGTCAGATGTTAAAACTAACACAAAAATTCAGATGTGAAAACTTCCAAAATGCCAAAAATATATGACTATTCAAAAGAGAAAAATAAAAAGAAGAAAAAAGTACATGAACCTATAAAGTAATAAGTTTTAAATTTTAATGGGTCTAAACTTTAAACAATGAAAAAAAATCACATGTTAGGTTGTGTTCCTAGCAACCCTGAAAGAAAAAGTAAAGGGAAAAAAAAAACCATGAAATACCATCAAGCAATAAGTTTTAATGGGTTTAAACTACAAACAATGAACGAAAATAATCATAAACAATCATAGGTGCAGGGTTTGGTTACCAAGATCAGATGGTTGTAAAACACAACCTTTCAACATTGATTTAGGGTTATGCAGAAGGCAACATAAATGACAGAAAATTGTTTTTACGTTGTTTGCTATGCCAACCATCTAAATATATTAATTCCAAAAAATATTAAATAAAATAATTCCTAGAATTATATGAGATAATTAAGAAGAACATCAAGCCCTTGCGTGGATGTTATTTGTGGACGGCTGTTCATCACTGCAATTCATAGACTTTGTTGTTAATAAGACAATCGAGTTCAAAACTAAAAGCGATTAGGTGGCCTTCGTACTACAGGATTTGTTCTCGTTGAAGAATAAACTTGCTTCCTACTATGGCTTCAATTTGATATGTGTGTTTTCTTTGTGAAAATTTGAGGAGTATGAAGGGTTTCGACCTTGGTAGAAGTTTATATTTGTGAAAATTTTTGTTATAGAATTTTAGTTGAAATAGAATTTTCAAGCTTTTGAAACATTTATCTAATAGAGTTTTATTTAAACTAAACTATTGTAATACTTGATAAGATATAAAACCAAAAATAAAAAGAATCTAAAATAAAAAGAAAAAGAAAAAGAAAATAGTGATGACGTGGAAAATTGTGGGAGCTCCAAAGGCTTCGGTTGTATATATATAGACTAGTCGCTAACCCGTGCGATGCACGAGATAGTTAAACAAAATTTATACACATTCACTTTTATTGGTACAATCATTTGAAAATAATTCTAACTAATACCCAAATGTAAGAGACACATTGACTTACTATTTAAAGTAGCATTCTGAAGAATTTACACATATTGTGCAACTGAGCCTTAATTTCTCATCAACAATAAAAACATGGAAATTCAAAACATGGAAAGAAAATAAAAATTACAACAATTAATTCCATTATCTTTCATGCTATACTTTGTAATTGTATAGAATTAAGTCAACTCAATTTAAGTAGTTGTAATAAAATTGACTTCTACTATTCTCTATTCTATAGAGATATGAATATATTGGATTTCTCAAACAATTACCGGTATTGCAATAAAATGATTTATTATTGAAAATAAGAAACAAAAAAAATCTGTCTAAAGCTTAAGAAACACAATATAATAAAATTAAAGAGATAAAATTTTCGGAGGACAAAATATTATAGATAATTTTAGAAACAGATTATACACTTAAAAGGGTTAGTAATTTATAGCACTTACCCCCCACTATTAGTATACAGATACCAAGTGCGGTTATCGTAACCCTTTGAAAGAACCTTCTCCAATTGGACCCTATAAAAAAAAAAAAAACACCCAATTAACAAAATTGATCCAAAAGGGTCTAAAAAGCACACAAAATCAATTCAAAAAACAAAAATATGAGACAAAGTAATTACTTTCTGCTACCAACGAAATCGTCTTTTGTATTGCTGTTCCAAATTGCAATACTTATCTCTCTAAGGCCTTCAATTAACGAAAACACAAACTTTTCTTGGAATACCGGAGTATTATGACCATCTATACATACAAAAAAAAAAAAAACAAAATCAGCATAACTCACAATAACTCTATAGAAGCCTAAAAAATATAAAGAGAAATTAAAGGGGTTGAATTTGATATTTACGTTTGGAGAGAGAGAGTTTGCAGAAACTGTGGCTTTATATTTCTTAACTTGAGAGAGGGGTAAGGTTGTTAGGGTTTTGAAGGTAAGGTTGCTAGGGTTTTGAGGTGTTATAATGTTTTTATTTTTATTTTTTTAAATATTGTGCTGACGTGGAAAATTGTGGTGCCAGCAGAAGTTTCGGTTTTATATATATATATATATATAATATAATATAATTAAATAATAATGAGAACAATGAGTAGTTAATATAATATAATTGAGTACATATCCATTGAATTTAAGCCTTTTAAGTTAAAGTATGTCTTTATATGTTATATTAATTAGTCAAGAATTCTTCTCAATGCATCTATCTTCGATCCCCAACGTATTATGAGAATAAGTATTATTATTTTTGTTTAGTCATCATAATTTTTTATTTGTCTCAATTTGAGGTTAACATGCTTGTCCACTAGTTTCTCCAAAAAAAAAAAAAAAAAAAATGCTTGTCCATTAATATTATTTTACAAGCTATTGATACAATTAGGAGTTTCATGAGGTCATTTCCAAAAAATGAATACTAATAGCGCTTAAATCATATTTTTATGTGTGAATTTGTTTATTTTTTGAAGCTAGCTAGTTTTATGACACTTTAAAAATTTTTTTTTTTTTTTGAGAAAAATAGTTTATTGACACTTTGTTATTGGACAAACACATAAACCTCAACTTAGCATGAATGCAAAATTATGACACCGATACGAGAAAAGTTGACGGGTTATTTTAAGAGATATTTTTTAACGTTTTATTTTTGACTGTGTAAGAATATTTTAGAGCTCTCTCAATATACAAAATCTGATGCAGCCACTCCTAGACTATTCAAAGGCACCGCCTAGCCTAGGGTTTTCCCTCAATTCCTCTTCTTAACGTAACTGTAGGACTTTCCTGCTCTCACAAATTCGAAACCTTCCGTTCCCTCTCATCAAAATCCCCATCAACGATCGCTGCAAACCCACTCCCAATTTTCAATCTCCACTGTACAATTCCTGGTTTCAGTTTTCACTCCACCGTGTCTTTCCCAGGTAATTGCAACGTCTATAAGAATCAATCGAAGCCAATAACAGGAACTATGAGACTTGGGTTTTTGTTTTGAAGCTTTAGTTTGGTCATATACATGTCTTTTTTTAATGGGTATCCGATAATTTTTGTTGGGCCATTCTCATAGTCATAGATTGTTGTGGTTTATGTTATAAGTGTGTTATCTGATTTCCTTGTATGTGGAATATGTTTTTACAATGGTTTGTTAACGAGAAACATTAATTCTCAGCAATTCAATTGGTTTTTCATGTTTTTGTGGATTTTGGGTTTTATTATTATGTGGGTTGGTTGTGTAATTGTGTTGGAACATAACAGTGTTTTGTTAGAGATGGTTGTATACTTCATAGGTGTGTCATTTGTATCTTTGGTCGTTGGTATATGTGGGGTTTAATAATAAAACAAGACACTTTTTGTGTTAGTTTTGAAAAGCATGGTAGGTAGAGAAATAGAAATGTGTGTTGTCTTTTACTGATTTGAATACACTTTTTAAAAGAAAAAAGCAAGAAGAATTAGTATAGGTTGGTGATGAATGATGATGAAGGTTGAACAAAATGATGACCGAGTTAAGGGGGTTCAGGATTTCTAGTGTTTTAAGTTAGAGGTTCTTTGAATGATTTCTACTAGCTCATAGCAATATTGTGCCTAATGTAATTTAGATATCCAACTAGTCGAAATCAAGCCTATCTAAATATTGAATTTTTTCTCTGTTGTTAGGGTTGTTGTTTCAAGTGTTCTCCTAGGTTACAAAATAGATTTTTGTGTACTTCATATTATATTATAGTGTTGGGTTGTTTATCGTTAAGCTTTGTATGAATCATTATTAATGAAAAACCTTGATTACATGGTCATCTATCCCTGTCAGTTCATGTGGGTATCAAATTCTCTTTCTCTGTGGCACCAAAAGAAGGGATTAGATTATGATTGTTTTGAATATGTCTAATAATTTCATAGTAACTTTACCCAGGCAGTTAGAAAACAACTTAAGAGTTGAAGCTTCTACTTTTGAAGACTCTTTATGATTGGATAGGTGCTAGTAGCTGTTTTTTTTTTTTTTTTTTTTTTTTTAATTTTATTATTTTATTTATTATTTTTTATTATTATTTTTTTTTAACTTGTTATAATTTTTAGATCCTTTTGTTTTTCTTGAATTCATGGTGTATCTGTTATGTACTCCGCATGTTCGGCCACTTTGTGCTCATAATTAATTTGTTTACTCATCAAAAACTTTACTTAGGAAGTAGTTCAACATTGATGAAATTATTTTACTAAGGACATTGGTCATTCATATTTTGATCTTCAAATTTGTGGAGGACTGGAGGTTAAGCCACCTCTGGATAGTGTAAGGACCAGAAAGCATGCTATTTTTTTTTTCTTTTCTTTTCTGCGTATGTGTGTGTATATATGTGTGTTTTCCCTTTTAATATTTTTTCAGCGATATTGACTGATGAACTAAAGCTGTCGGTTGTTCTGACATTACAGGAATGGATCGTGAAGGTAGAAAGTTTGGAAGGGGTAAGATGCTATTATGCTGCTTATCTGGTTTTTTGTTTTACTTGTATAGTTAAATTCCTGTCGATATTAAATACTTTAGATATGATAATTTTTTTTTTGAAAATAAATATGGTATTTTCTTTCCGAACTTTTGAAAAAGAACTAATATGAGGAGACTGTGGAAATAATTTATTTTAAAATGATATTTTTGAGATGCCCTCCACAATAGAGCAACAATGGGATGAATACTGCCTCTGCCATACTTACTGGTGGAGGTTCTATTGATTCTTCATCTTATTTCCCTTTCTTAATTATGTCTGGGCAGAATATGTGATCATACCTACTAGGTATAAATAGGCTGTAATTAATGGCTAAATTTTTTATATCAGCTTGAGTACTTCTCTATTTCTCAAAAAAAAAAAAAAAAAAAAAAGGCTTGGGTACTTCTCTCTTTGCTTTGAGAACAAGGCTTTTGAAGGTTTTAAATGACCTATCAATTCTTCCTGCACATATAAGTTGTTCATTTTCTTTAGATTCCCTGGTGGTTGGCTCTTAAAAATTCAAGTGACATGGACTTAAAAGATAATTGATTTTAATGAAAGTCATAAGCCACTTCATATATATATATATATATTTGATAAGTAAGACAGACTTTATTAGATATAAAAAAAGACAACCCCCAGCACATGGGATATGTGCTGGTGGTGTAAAACAAATATAAAAAAAGTAGAGCAATCAATAAAGTCCATAAAACTAGTAAGTGAAAGACTACTTTTTTTTTTTTTGATAAGTGTAAGTGAAAGACTACTTAGAGGAGTTATCCAATCATAAAAAGTTGTAGGAAACAATATTTCACAGCCAGCCCTGACCTTTCCAAGCCTTTGAACGCATAAGCCACTTCATATTTCAATTATCCTCCGCAATCTGCTAATGGAAAAATTTATTGAACCAAGATAGAGGGGGAATAGTGTGTCTACCTTAGAAATCAGTAGTTTTTAATGGTTTTCTACCTATTCGATTGACCTTTTTTTTTATAGATAAGTTCAATTGACCTTTTCCATACATGGTTTTAACCCTGTGTTGGCCTTGCCCATTGGATTGGGGAACTGGTGGCCCAGTGATGTATCTGCCAAAAAAATGTGACTTTTAGATTTGCCAATTTAGGGTTTTATGCATTGGGCCTCATGGAATGTTTGATGGGCTTAAGTCCCGCATAGCATTCAAGTTTATGTTTTCATTAACAGTTTTTCTAGCACTCAAAGGTGTGTTTTCTTGGCCTTTAATTATTAGATATTAGCTAGTCTTTTACCTTTTTGAATTGGTTAGGATTCTAGCCTTATTAGTTTCTAAATTAGTGGAAGTTTTTCACTAATAAAAAATCAGTGGAAGATTGTTACTTGCCATCTACTAGTTTTTAAGATTTGGTCAGTTTTATTCAAACTTTTCAAAATTGAAGTATGGAATTTTGAGGATTTGAGTGTGGGTGCAGGTTGACCAGTTTCTTGCCTCTCTCCTTCATTTTATTCTTTCTCATTAATTGTTTGCTGGCTCTGTTTAAGCCTCTCTGCAATGGCTCTTTTTGTTGCTGATTTAACAAAATCTGCCCATCAAAATTGCCCCTTGATTGCTTTTCTACTCTTACGCCACAACTTTACCTTTGCAAGACACCCTAATGTCTGAATTTCCTAGGCTGTCCTGTATAACCTGGCAAGTAAGCTAGTTTTCCTCTTATGATGGACTGGACAAGCAATTGACTCAGCTAGAACTGGTCACGGTGCAGTCCAGCCATGGGTTTCAGCTAAAAGGTGGTACCCAACTTGGATTGAACTGATGACAAGTTTAAAAGTAAGTTGTTGTTGGGAAATGTTGAACTCAACTTGTTAAGTGGTTTAAATCAAATGTAATCCTAACAAGTAAGCTGCCTTCTTAAACAATTTTGATTAGGAAAATGTTTATCTCCAAATTGGCTTGGAGCTATCTTCCTTCAACCCACTATTTGGTGATTAAAGAGACTATACATGTGTAGTTTTTTTTCATGTGACTTTTTTAATGTCATGTGACTTGTTTAAATACTACATGTGGATATTTTATGAATCACCACATAATGGTTGGAGGAGAAAGCTCCAAACCGGTTTGAAGCTAAACTTTGTCCTTTTGATTATTTTTGGTTATTTAGCATACGAAAAACTTTTAACTTAATGGTATGATGTACTGACCCACATTTGGAATATGACCTAGTAGCCCATTCTCTGACTCATTGATGTCTTCTCTGGAATGACTATGGTTGAATAGAGTATTATTATTATCATTATTTTTTGGGGAGGGGAGGGTGGTGGCAGGTGAACCCATTCTATTTTGCTGCTCTAAAAACTGTCTTGCTCAGGGGGCTAATCTAGGTATTGATGTACTTAAGAAATGGTATAAGGCTTGTGTCTCTCTGTGATACGAAACAAGGCCCTTTGCTTTATATGTTGGTACATCTTTTTTGTTTTATTTTGTTGGAATCTTCATTTTTTATTTGATTCACTGTTCATCAGAGCTTCACTCTGGGAAGAGTATCTTGTGAGGTTTAAACACAGTGATATAGCAATGCGAGTTTCACATAACCCTTCTGATCTTGAAATGGTCACTTGGAACTTGGAATCCTTGAGAAGGCATAACTCAAACATTTTCAAATTTTTCTATACTAGAAATTATTTTGTGAATCCTTGTTTTTTAATTATTAATTGATAGTTGAGTTAGACTTCAGTATTCATTCTGTATGCCTGACTCAAGCTTTTACTGAATATATATTATATTATATTATATATTCATTCTATAGACAAGGAAAACAAAATGATTTACTGTTGTAGAGAGGTTTTTATTCAGTAATATTAGCTTATATAAATGACAAAAAATGACATAGTAGTAAGGTACTTACCCCCACCCACCCCCCGGCCCGCGCGGGGGCAGGTAACCACTGTGGTTGTAGTGGAGTTTACCTTAAAGGCTTAAGACAGGCCTTTTTGGTTGCTCCAGTTACGTTTCTGAAAATTTATTTATTTTCTGATGATTTTTTTTTTCTTTCTATTTTAATAAATAATTAAATATATTTGAAGAGGGTGCACCACCCTAGTACATGTGACGGGAGGTATACAAGAGTAACACAAAACTATTGATATCTGAATTTCAATCCTATGAAATCTAACATATTCGATAAAGAAGAAAAATATCTGTTTCTGCAATCCACTCATGAAGCACCGTATAACCTTCATATTTAACATTGCAGTTTCACACCCTTCAGATGTACGAGTATTTTGCTGCCAAATATACCATATGAGAGCCAAGGTATAGCATTCCAAATCATGCTGTTCCTCTGTCTCTCCAACAAACCAACTACTCATACTACTATGAGAGTGAGACATGACACACAATCCCAAAAAGTGAAAAAAGGAAAAGAAAAAACGTCCAAAGTTTTTTAACAATGGTTTTTCTGTACTGTTTAAAAAAAAAAAAAATTTTTTATATATAAATTTTTTACACATGCAACTTACTATTATTTTGTTCTGCTACTTTAAATTGTCCACCATCAGAATATTTTTCGAAAGCTACAATCCAAGTGAAACTGGTACTTTTACTTGCAAGATACTCCAAGTATAGAGTAAATTCTCTCCTCCTTTCTTTAACACACTATATTATGAATTGATCAAGAGTCTTGTAGCTTAGTGGTATCGTTTGAGGAGAACCAAGGTTCAAAACCCCCCTCTCTCATTGTTGTAACTATTAAAAAAAAAAAAAAACACTATTATGAATTGATGGTGACCTCCCTTCTTTTAGAAGAATACCATACTGTCTTTTCTTATTAATCCCTGTGGGCTTTAGTTGGAAACAATAAGTACAAAATAGAAATTACAGACACTGATAAATCATGAATTTCCCTAATGAAGTTTGGAGACCAAAAAATTTTTTGCGTTTGAACAATCTCCTTTCAATTGCAGTATGAAATAACTCTTGAGTAAGCATCTTTTAATGGCATATTGCTGCACTACAAGTCATACCAAAGCTGGATTTGAAAACTGTCCTACCGAGTGAATTTGGAGACCAAACCTCACCCTCCGTCACTTATATACCTCTGCACTCCCACATTGTTGGAGCACATAACTAACTTTGAACTACAACCTTCCTCCATCGTTGATCTCTCTTTGCCACGTGTCTTCACGGACCTTTGCCTAATACTGCTTGGTTGAAAACACGTAATCCTTGACGCCTAACCCACCATATTGGCTTGGGCTACACACTTGATTCCATTTCACCCAATGAAATTTGAGTTCATCTCCAACACCATCCCACAAAAAGTCTCGTGTTGTGTCACAAGTTTTAATTGCCATTGATGTAGGCAAGCGAAAGAAAACATGAAATATGTGGGTAAACTCAGAAGGGTGCTTTTTATCAATGTCACTGTTCATCCTTATATATTTTCCAGCTTGCCAACTGACATTCTATCCTCTTAACAATTCCATTCTAAATAGCGTTACATAAAGGCAAACCTAAATTGAAAGACTGGAGTTTTTTTTTTTAATGATCCTTTGGGTTCAAATTAAGTCCCTCAGGGAATGTGATGGATCTTATGTTTGGTTGAGTAAGAACTTGCCAGTTATTTGGAGCATGGCTTCCTTATGTTTGATAAGGATCATATGGACAGTGCGCAATAGGCATACATTTGAGGATGTGGAGAGTATGGGGAACAAGTTGTTATAAACTTTTCCAAGCTCCTTATTTGATTGGTCTTGTGCATGGGGATTTACGAAAAGTGATGTTATTGCATTATTTGTAGAGTCTTTGTTCTCTTATACATTATTTTTGACATTGAAACCACCTCAAAGATGGAAGAACACAATGCAGAAATCAGGGTATCATGTTTAGAGTAGTTTAAGCGATTGTGCTACTGGAAAAAAGAAGAAGAAGATATTATTTATTTTTTGCCATTCCAGTTCCCCTCCTTCCTCTTTGAAGTTCAGTTTTCGTTACATTTCGTATAACAAGGCTCTTTTTGGAAATCAGGGCCTAGGGAACTTAGTGGTGCTGTTGATCTCATAAATCAGTATAAGTTGTGGCCTCATCATGAATTCTTTTGCAAGAGACCACTTCCTTTATCAGTGTCGCAGACTCATTATCTACGCAATGTGGTGGGAGACACGGAAATTAGGAGAGGAGAAGGGATGGAATTAGATCAACTCTCGCAGAGTATTTCCTATTTGAGAGAGAGGAATGCACATATACATCCTTTTGACTTGGATGCACTGTGGGAAGCCTTTCAGATGAGAGAGACAACTCCTGTCTACCTGACTGATGTAAGATCTATGTTACATTGAACTGTGTTCTTATTATTATTTCTAACCTTGTCTTCTTATTTTTTGTAAGTGTTACCTGGGGGAAGGAGAGTGGGGTGAGGTGTTGCTCAAGGCCTGTTCTGATGTATAACGTGTGTTAAAATTTTGTCTTTCCTTTATAATTGCCTTAAGCTGGACAATGACAGCTTTCTGAACTTGAGAATGAATGTGCCGTTCTTGTGTTGCGAATTCTGTAACATATGGTCTTGTCATATTGAATGGTGTTTACAGGCTGAGAAGGGGATGCCTAGTGCAGGGGCAAAGTCAAATGATGACTCCAGAGACCAGAAGAGGAAGCATAAGAAGCACAAGGACAAAGACAAGAAGAAGGATAAGGATCATAAGAAGCACAAACACCGCCACAAAGACAAGAGTGATGATAAGGATAAAAATAGAGATGGACATCTTGATTTGAAACAGCAAGACAAGGTTTCCATAACATCCCTTTTCTTGTCATATTATGAATGCCATGGCCTAAATCAATATTTTATTCATTTTGGATGATAACATTTTATTTTAGGTGATGAATAATGGGATCATATTATGTAAGGATAGGTTATCAGTCACCATCTTTTGCATATCCTCATTAGATTGTATTACTACCTAGTAGCATTTGTAGTTTGTAACATAAACTTAGTGTGTGTTTGGGTTGGACTTTTTTTGCGTTGCGTTGCGTTTCTGTTTTTTTTTTTTTTTTTTTTTTTTTTTTTTTCACGCATTTTCATTTGGAGTATTGCGGTTACTGTTCAATGAACAGTAACCGCAATTGTTGACTTTCTGCAGTGAACAGTGCACATATGCACTGTTCACGGACCCACAAATTACACTTTTTATCAACTTTTTCATTAAAAATGGGTCCCACGGTACTATTCACACATTTAAAAATTATTTTGCTACAGTGTTTTCAGTTTTCAGTTTTCAGTTTTCAGTTTTAGCAAAATAAGTTCTATCCAAACACACCCTTAAGCTGGGATTGGTCTTCTTCCTTGTTTGGCTGCATCATGAATTATTATAGTAAAAATGTGAATATACCAAAATTTTTAAAAAGTAAAAAAATCTCTTTAAACTACTTAAAAAAAAAAAAAAAAAATTTATTTGTGTTTTCATTTTTAGCATGACAAGTCTTGGACCTAAGATATTCTTGATCCTCACCTCATCCATTTACTCTCTAATAATTAAAAAATGACCCTATATTTTGTTTCTTAAAAATTATTCAGTAAAGTTTCCAAAAATGCAAAATTATCTTAAGTTGATCCAATAACATCATCAAATTTCATTGATTGTGGTTGGCTCCATTTTGCTATTATAAATTAAACCATTAGTGCTTCTATGGACTTCCAGAACTGGTTCAACTTAAGGAGTGGCCTAACTTTAACATGAAGTTAAATTTTAATGTGTTTCTTGAAAGCACTCAAATAACTGTAAATAGCTATTTTTATTTGTTGATTCAGAAAAGGAGGCATGAAGGAAATGGAGATCTTTTTGATAGTCGCAAGCATCAAAAAGCCAGGTAACAAAGGGGAAATTGGAATGATCTAGTCGTTTGATATAACTGCTCCTTGTGTTCTTCCGCATCATAATCCATGTTTCTTTACTTCTTTGTCAAGCTCTTTGCTTTCTGTTCTACTTGCTATATTTTTGACTCTGATAACATTTCCCTTCACTTCAGAACTATTAAATAATTGCAACAGCCTAACTAAAGGTTGTCGTCTGAAAACAATTCACTTGGGCTTGGTTGGATATTACTTTATGTTCTCAAAAATCTTCAGGTACGTATCTCCCACTTGAAAATCAAGAAGAAAGATCAAAATAATAAAAAAATTAAATTACTGTAGAATACAACAAAAATTCTTATCCAGGTACTACAACTTTTATTTCTTAAGAAGCTTATTATTCTCTTTGACATTTGTTTAGACTTTCAAGTGCGTTTGGTAGGGTTGGAAGAGTGACAGGTTAGGGAAGGATGAAGAGATGTTTGATATCTTCTCTTGTTTAGAATATAAGAGTGGAAGAATGGAAAAAAATAGAGATGATTATTTTTTATCTGGGCCCGTCAGTTTTAATCTTCCCAAAATAGGAGGAAAATAGGGTAGAAAATGTCTTACATGGGTGATTTGATATCTTTATCATTCTAGTTTGTTAAAAACAATTCAATACTAGGATAAAATAATATACGATTGCTTTGTTTTCTTTGTACTTTTTTATCCCTCCTACCAAACATTTATGATAGAAAATATTAATCTCTTATTTCCTATCTTTTTTATTTTTATTTTTCATTCTTTTTTTATTTCTTTTCTTTCACTTTTCTGTCCTTCCAACCAAAGCCTAAGGCCACTGTTAAATCTAATGCAAAGTGTTTTGGATCTTTTAGGATCGTTTTCAAATTCTTCCAATACATAAAATAATTAATTTTGATGTACTTAAAAAAAGTTCTTTTAAAATAAAAAATTAAAATGTAAATCCATACTTTTTTACTTCTTTATCCCTGCATTCAAGCAGCCAGAACTAGAAGGCATGTGAACTTCCTATATATCAGTAAAAATTGAACAGTAGAACCTCTTTGACGGCTATAATGTGTACGTTCTTTAAATTACTAAACAACCTGGGAAAACAAATTCTCTTTGGGTTAACTTGACTTTACTCTGGATACCACAAAGAGACCTCAATATTTTATCTCTGCTCCTGATATTTTATACTGCAGTTGGCAGTGCTTTACCAGTTTCTAATTGACTTCCATTGTCATTTTCAAATTTGTGAAGATTTTACAAATTGATTACATCTTGGAGGTGCCCTAACATTTGAAAAAAATAAGAACAATCATAGGGAGATCAGAAAAAGCTGTATGATTTTTATTTTTTGACGAGTTTAAATAGCTATGATATCACTTTCCAAAAACTGTGCCTGGATGAGAGTATCTACCTGTTATTTATGCATGATATATGTTCCCTGATTTTTGCTGAAGCTCATCTCTGTACTCCTTGACTGCAGTTTTCTTCTCTTGATGCAGAGAAGTGCAGAGCTGATAGAGGTTATCAATTGTCTCTTGTTTATTTATTTTTTTTGACAGGGTGAACCTGACACTATATGTGATAACAATTAATTGGAACTGGCAACTACTCTATATGTCTAGGTGTTACAATAATTTAGTTATGAACTCTTTGCAGCACCTAACCGGTGCATCTCACTCGGGATTGAGTTTTGAACTATTCTTCCTGGTATAAGCCAACATGAAATTTGGATATACCAAAACAAGATTTTTCTGGAATCAATCTAGATGGGATTTTAGTTTTACCAAAACCGTTCTTTCCCTGTGTAAACCAACATGGAAATTGGTTGTATCAAAAGAAAATTAATCCTGTTATATGAAAACAATTTTCTGTTACAAAGCAACGTAGAATTTTGTTATACCAAAATATAATTGATCAAGCAGCATGAATTTGATTTTTCTTAAAAATCTTAAAATTTTCCCAGTATAAGCCTACATGTAATTCGGTTTTGGTGACAAAATTTTTCATGGTATAACCAAAGAGGGAATTTGGTAAATACCAAAACAAGCTTTTCGGTATAAACCAACATAGAATTGCTGGTATAAAACTACATGGGATATGGATTTGCCAAAACTGATATTTCCCCTGCTTGGAATTTGATTTTACCAAAAAAAATGTTTACTCTTATCAAAACCAACATTGAATTTGGTTTTGCTAAAACAAAAATTTTCTGGTATAAACCAATATTGAATTTGGTTTTAACAAAATAAACTTGGATTAATTGGCATAGAATTTGACTTTTTCTAGAAATGAAAAATTATTCCCTAATATAAATCAACATAGAACTTGGTTTTCCCAAAACAAGTGTTTTCCTGGTTTTAAATCAACTTGGATTTTTTACCAAAACAAGACAAATAAATATGGAATTAATTTCCTTCCAGTTTTATTAATAAGTGATTCCCTAGGGTCTTCCTAGACAAAATACTCACACACCTGATGGATCTGAAACTGCAATTTTGTAGATGAAAGACTTTTTTTTATTTTTTAGTAAAACTTAATATTAGGTTTTCTAATAAAATTCAAAAGCTTGGTTCCATTAACCAATAAGAAATAAATAGTATTATCTTTTTTAAATACAATTAAATTTAAAATAAATAAGTGTCCGAATTTAATTGCGGAATCTGATGTATTACATAAGGTATGTACCTATTTATTTATTTATTTTATATAAATGCTCAATAAGTGGATTGCATAAACGGATATATATTTTTTTTCTCTCTCTAATATTTTATTGAGTTAAACTTTAGATATTGAGAGTTCAAGTTAAAAGCAATTAATTATTCGGGTAGGTAATGTTGGCGCACAAAATAAAAGATGTAATTCAAAACAAGGTTGGCAAACTAGCCCTTATGAAAAAGGATAAAACTTGTGGCAATTGATGCCACCAACTAAAAGATGTTACGAACATAGGGTTAAGGCCAAACGATTGTGGATATTGAAACAAAAATGAACTATTCAAAGAAAATAATGACCCCAATTTCATTCCTAGGAGCTTCATGACCTCTATATAAACTCTTCATTCCCTTCATTTTATCTCATCCGCTACAATACTGTCTCTCGCTTCTCGTTTTACTTTCTTCTTTCACAATAACAACCCTTTCTCCTGAAAACCAAAAGAGGCCCAAATCATAATTGCTTTCATGTACAAAAGATATGGGTATCCTCAGCTTTTAACACTGTACCCAACCACAAATTCTAACATTAATCTTTTGTAACACATTCCTACTCTACTCTATGTTTCTCAAATAAAAACATATTCACATGTTCACCTATTATGTGACACCCCAGCCTTTACAAAATAAATAAATAAACAAATAAAAAGGTTGTTTTGGAAATTATTTGAGTGGGGGCATTTTTGTAATAAGACCCAAGCCTAGCCTTAGCCTTATATGTAACTCACGTTGGCTTCCTCCTCTATTTTTCTAAAGTGCCACCTCCCATCACCTTTCCCTCTTTCCTCTGGTGTTGCCATTCCCCATGGCAGAAAATCCTCTCTCTCATCCTCATGTGAAGTTTATTCACTTCTGCCTCTTAAATATCTATCTTGGCGGACTCATGGAAGGTTATTTTCCAATCAAAATCCACCACCAAGAGTTCTAGTGGCTATTTTGGCCAACCCATTTGAAAGACCATCCCTCTAAGTTTGGTTAATTCAATAGATGAGGAAAAAATCTAAGTTTTCTGTCATTTTCTTCTATGAAATCCTTTGGGCTTGTTGTTTCATGATGTTTATGATAATTACTTAGTGGGTATTTGAGGTGTAGGACATTTAAGACTTTATTTGGAGGCTATGTATTTAATGAGGTGAATTGGATGTTATGTTTGGCAACCATGTGAGTTGGGTTTCTTGAGAAATCATATGGGTTTTTGATTTATGTTAAGAATTAGATTGATTTTTGAAAGTGAGCTCCTTGCATTTTGGAAAAGATTTTGACATATGTGAAAGTTGATGGTATTAACTATGAAATTGTTTGATTGATATGTACATAATGCTTGTTGCATGCTAAGTGTTTGATGAATTGCCTATTTGAGTTATGGGATTGAATTTCTTGCTTGCGTTGTGATGATTGTTATATGAGGTTATGGGTTGCATTCCTAGTTGTTAATGTGTGCTAACACATGTAGTTTTAAGGTTAATCAAGTCTCAAAACTTTTGCAATAATATTAAAATTATAGTAATTTTCTTTTGGGACTCTAAATGATTTTTAATAAATTATAGAAAAATTATTTTCAGCTGAATTTTTGATAGTACATACAACACATATAAGAGTTTATCCCTATTTAATTTCAAGTTAATTGGATAAATTTTCGTGGACCAAACAATTTTTAGAAAATGGCTGGCTTGTTGTATATTGAATTTGAGAGTACGATGAAAGCGCTGAGATTTTGTGGAATTTACTTCAAATATTTGTTGAATAGATTGGTTTGTAAATTCATATGCTTTTTTCGACATGTATTTTACTTTGTTAAGTCTAATAATAGTTTGATTTAATCATTTAATGCTCTAAAGGGAAACTCATGAGATATGCTACCCCTATTATGAATTGATGTGTTTTATGTTATGTTTATATGTGCACATTGCTTGTAGTGGAGAATTAAAATACTTTGGTTTTGTGTTGTGGCACTATGAGTTTGTATGCTTGTTTGGTTCCCGTTTGGGAATGGGTACTTGTCTTAGGTTGGGCAAACTAGGCTTTAGTGCATTTGATTTGTTTTAGGTGATCTTATTCGATTTTGGAGACAAATGTGATGATAAACTTTGCGATAGGTCTTGTTATTAATAGGATTGTTCCTTATGTTACTAGGTTTTGAGATTCTCAGTGATGGACCTAGTGATGAGATTGGTTGATTTTGTGATGCCCGATTGAGGTAAAATTGGTTGGTTTTTTGAGATAAGTAGCTCTTTAATGGGATTTTTGAAAAATAACCATGTTCCATAAATGTTGTCTTTGGGTTAGACACGCTTTTGGAAATTACCTATGGAAACTGTATTTTCCTAAAAACTATTGTGTCGCAACCTTAATATATATATATATATATATATATATATGAACATGCATCATATTTGGTATTGCACTTGGGGAAATACATGAATTGTTGATATGGAAAAATGAGCATTTTTTATTTAATCTTTGATAAGGAAATCATGGATTTTATGGTATATTATAAAATTTAAAGATGCTTATCTTGTCTTGTTATGAGAGAAATTGATAAAACATCTTTTGACAAGAATAAAGTTGAAAACCTTACAAATTTTGTGAAAGTTAGATTATTTAAGGTTTTTTTGAAATTACCTAGAGATAAACTATGTATTTGAAAGTAATGTAACCTGTGAGTTTTATGTGGTCTTAACATTATGTCATGTGTGATTTCTCGATGATTACCTGATTTGGTTTCCGTAGTCTTTGTGACAATGGAATCAAATCCAGGTCAGTGCTCTTTCACTTTGGATGACACTTTCTAGGGGTGTCAATGTTCGACCCAACCTGCGAACACGACACGGGTTTTTTCGGGTTAGAGTTGTGTCTTAATGGGTTTGGGTCATAAATGGGTCGACTCGAAAGCGACACGATAAGAAATGTGTCATAAGCGAGTCAACCTGCGTAACCCGCAATAGACATGTTTGACACGCCAATTTATTTGTGTCAACCCGAAATGTCTCACTTAATACAACCTTTTTTAACTCGTATAACAAATAAATATTTATTTTATTTTAGATTTGTCAAATACTTTTTATATCCAACATATATTTTAAATTTAAAAAGAAAAGTGAGTAATTACAAAAATTTACTATGGATATAATTGGAAATTAAAACTTTACAAACTCTAGAACTACTAATACTTTTTTTTTTTTTTGACATAGAACTTGCACAAATGAAATTGGATGAGCTTGTGAAAGATGTTATGAATTTGGACATCAACAAAAAATTTATGGATGATGATCGTGGTCAAAGTCAGGATTAGTTTACTGTTTGCTCAAATTTTTTCAATATTGATACTTAGCATTTGACGAGTTTTAAGGATATTATATTTTTGTTGAATTATGTTATTTTATTTTTGTTAAACTTTGTTATTTTGAATTTGGGTTAAAGTGGATACACTTCTTTTGAAGTGTAAAGAACTTATTTCTAGATGAATATTATATTTTTGTTGAACTATATTATTTTGAATGTGGGTTGAAGACTTGAAGTGTATGCACTGCTTTTTGGGATGTAAAAAAAATTATTTTTAGATGGATGTTATATTTAATATTATGCAGGTTGAAATGGGTTGTATTACATTCGTGTCAACCTAATATGACTTGTTTATTAAGTATGTCAAATGGGTTGGGTCAGGTCAACCCGCCTTATTAACAGGTCGGGTTAGGGTTGAAAGATCATGACACGATTATTAAATGGGTCGGGTTAGGGTTGAGCCATTTAGTAGAATACCCTTACCTTGACATGACACGAACCCGACATGCTAACCCGAATTTACACCCTTAACGTGTTCTTCCTTATTGCCCATGGGGGAAAGATGTTCCTTAATTATGTGTGGGTGAAGCTGTTGTCTATGGGGTCAAGAGACCACATGCAAGAGAGGTCCTATTTGACACGCTCTCTCTGCTGCCCATGGGGGAGAGAAAAATCTTTAGGGTATGTGTGAGGCTGCCATCCATGGGGCCAAGAGTCTGCATACCAGAGATGACAATATTATGCCAGTTGTGGATGGGTGGATCCCTAATTTACCTTATGTTAGATATCAAGGCTTCGAAAATTATATTGTTGGTACTCACAGATTATAATATATAGTTTCATGGTATTATTTTGAGAAATTTTGTGCTTCATCATTTAATCATTCTTGTTACATTATTATTGAAAATGATCTTGTAGTATTCAGTTAGCAATTTCCCAAACTAAAACATGTTTTGCAAACTGTTTATCATCATGAAACTTGCATTTTCCACACTTCCATTAATTATGCTACTTATTGGGCTTTAACTCATTCCACTCTCCAATGGTTTTACAGATAAATTTGCTATACCTAGGGCATGGAGCTTGTTTAATTGGTGGTGATTGAGTACTATGCTAAATGGGAGATTTGTGCTATAAATTGTTGGTGCTTAGTTTACTAAATTATTTGAGGCCATAGCTAATTCTACTGGAGGTTGGGCTCTTGAGGTTTGTTAGCCTTGGGCATGATAGGCCTATATTGTTAAGATGCTGGGTATGCTGGCTTAGGTGTGTTGGCTGTGTAGTGTTGTGTTGGCTTAGTAGTGCTGGCTGTGTAGTGTTGTGCTAATAGTGTGTCTGATGTGCCAACAGTTGGCTCGATAGATGGTGTGTGTGGCAGGTGCCTAATAGTGTGATGAGCTGTGCATACTGTGATGATGAGGCGTGTGTGCAGTGGTGCTAGATAGAGGCACGTGCAGTTGAGTGAGTGGTTAGTGTCAGTTAGTTAGGAAATTGTTAGATAGTTACAGATAGTTACAATTGGTAGTTACTGAGCTGGTTAATGTTGTAATTGTATATAAGGCCAATTTTGGGAATAATGAAGACAGCTTGGAATTACTCAATACTATTCTTTCTGTTTTGACTCTTTACTTTTCCTTTCTTCTTCTTACTCTGTTGGAGGTGGTTCCCTCGAAGTGATCCATATTTCTTCTTCCCATTTCTCTGTTTCTTCCATTCCTTCTTTTCGTAATTCAGTTCTTAACAAGATTTTCTGTTGAGATTACGTATTTTAGAGAGGATCGTGATTTTGTGTTTATTTATTTGGAGCTTTGGATTTTCATGTATATTTGGAGACACATGATTTGTAGTTTGTATTGTTTGTAAGTGTGTCATAGGGCTCTAACTTATATTGTGGAGAGATCAATATATTTATTTATTTTATCAAATGGAAAGAAAAAAAAATCACTACAATACCTCTTGAAGGCTTAGTCTTTCATGCTTTGGACTCTTCTGGGTTTAGGGCGTGACATATTAAATTAAATCTTAGAATTGTGCCATTTATTTCACTACCTAAAATAAATAAAAAACAGGAAAACTCAACAAACTAAGGCACCACTAGGGTCCGCCACAACCAACCTTCACCGGCACCTCTTACAACTTGTCGCTGACACCATCAATTTTGCCAGTTTTGACCAATCACCACTGCCAAGTCCATAAAAACCTTCTTTTGAAAAAATATTTTAAGAAATATTTGATTTGCTTGCTCACCCCTTGTTGTTATTTAATACACAACAACAATCAAAAATGGAATTTAGAAATCCTAGACTTGAGACTTCTCACACAAAATGGGCATCCATTAGAGGGACAAGGAAGAGTGATGGGGTTCCGCGGAGGTGGTGGGATTGGCTTGGATTTGAAGAACTCAAAATGGTGAAGTTTTATTATAGCTCTTCATTTTCAAGGCTATCACAATTCATATTTATCCGCCATGATGATAAGATAAGACTTTAGAGTGCATGACAAAAAATAAAGGTTGAAACTAGAAAATCGAGTCACGAGCTCGAACTCTTGATCAACCGACATTGTCTGTGTGTTGACCTAGCGGTATCAATTTGGATTAGCGTGTCATATTCGTGTTGAGGTAGGGGTATTCGATTAAATGACTCAACCCGAACTCGACCCATTTGACATGTTTAATAAACATGGCGTGTTAGGTTGACACGAATGCGACTCAACTCATTTCAACTCGCCTAATATTAAATATAAAATTCATATAGAAATAAGTTATTTATATTCTAAAAGTAGTGCATACACTTCAAGTCTTCGACCCAAATTCAAAATAATATAGTTCAACAGAAATAATATAAAATTAGATATTTATAAGAAGCTTTAGATATTTAGGGTTTGTAGGGTTTAGATCTAGGGTTTGTAAAGTTTCAATTTACAATTATATTACTTATAAGTTTTTGTAAGTACTCACTTTTCTTTTTAAGTTTAAAATATAGGGGGATATAAAAGGTATTTGAAAAATCTAAAATATAATGAATATTTATTTGTTATACAAGTTAAACAGGTTGTGTTAAATGAGTCATTTCGGGTTAACCCAAATAAATTGATGTGTCAAACGTGTCTATAATGGGTTATGTGGATTTACTCGCTTATGACACGTTTCTTATTGTGTCGCTTTCGAGTCAACATGTTTATGACCCAAACCAAGTAAAGTCCAACTCTAACCCGTAAAAGCCTATGTCATGTTTACAGGTTGTATCAAATATTGACACCCCTAACGACACTAATCATAACTTCCAATATTCATCATCCCTTATTTATTTATTTATTTTTCTGATTTTGCTCATTTTTCTAGATAAGATTTTAGGATACTGACCAGTCTAGACCTGTTTTTAAGTCACTTTAGAATTAGATTATTTTAAGAGTTATTTAGATATTTTTAAACATTTAGTAATCATTTATTTATTTTTGAATATAATCAATTAGGTTCCCAAAATCCCTAGTTATTTATTAGAATTATCTTGTACATTTATGTACAATCATTCCCTTAAGAAGCAATGAGATTTTGACATATAATTACTCATAATTAATTCTATATGAGACCTAGTCATAATTAAACACTTAAGTATCTGATGTAGTTGAACTCATTTTATTATTATTCTATTCAATACTTTCTTACTCAATTTAATATATTTTTTTTTTGAGAAACCAATTTAATACTTTATAATAAATAAATTTTAATAATTTTTTTGTAATGATAGTAGAATGAAATTAAGTTCTTAACTCATTTCCTTGGATAGCTTATAGTTATGTTTGACATTTTATTGTTGCATTTTTGTGTAAACTTATGTTTAAACACATAATTAACTCTAACTTTATTTTTCTAAACTATGATCTTTATAATTTTTGATCTATCATATGCAAGATGCAAGTTTATGAACCAAAATTTACCATATCTTTCCTCTATTCACTTGAAAAAAACTTTCATTATGTGAATGTGCTAAGTAAATGCCTAGAGAATATGTTTGCACATAAAGAATAAATAATATTATACAAAAATGAAGGTTAGTAGGTAAATATAAAAAACAAATAGAAGTAATAGTTTCTAAAAAAAATAGATCATTTGTAACCATATGTATAAGTTATACCACAATGCAATCTCAAACGAATTAACTTAATCAAAATGCATAAAATAATGGAAAAATAATTATCTTAGTGTAATATTATACACTGTTATAGTAAATGTAGTTATGAGCATTGACAATTGTTGCCAATTCAGCACCAAAACTTTAAAGGGAAAATTTCGTAATTGATGATTGGTATAGTTGAAAACCCTAATGCAAACATAAGCGAAAAATGATAGAAACAAACCCTTAACTGAAAAATAAACCTACATGAATATAGTTATCAATTCAATAATTATGGTTGGTAGTGAACAAACAAGTATTGTCATATGGCAAACTAAGTTAGCCAAAATTAAGTGGCGATGTTGGTCCATTGGACTTCATTTTTCTCTAAGTAGGGTAAGATATTTGAACAAAATCCTTAATCTCAACTTATTTTTGTTTTTTATTTTTTATTCTATTCAATACTTCATTTCTCAATTTAATACTTTATAATAAATAAATGTTAATAATTTTTTTTTGGTAACGATAGTAGAATAGAATTAAGGTGTTAACTCATTTCCTTGTAGAGCTTATAGCTATGTTTGACGTTTTATTGTTGTATTTTTGTGTAAACATAGGTTTAAACATATAATCAATAACTTTATTTTCTAAACTATGATCCTTATAATTTTTGATTTATCATATGAGAAAGATGTTAGTTTATGAACCAAAATTTAGCACATTGTTCATTCACATGAAAAACACTTTCATTATTTGAATGTGCTAAGTAGATTCCTAGAGAATATTATTGCACAAAAAGGATAAATTATAGTATACAAAAATGAAGGTTAACAGGTAAAAAAAAAAAATAGAAGTAATATTTTTGAAAAAATTTGATCATTTGTAATAATATAAATAAGTTATACCATGAATTAACTTAATCAAAATGCATAAAATAATGGAAAAATAATTTGCTTAATGTAATATTATGCATTGCTACAGTAAAAGTAGTTAGAAGCATTGGCGATTGTTTCTACTCTAGCAACAAATACTTGGAGTTAGAATAAAGAACTATTGTTGCCGATCTAGTACTCAACATTGAAATTTTGAAGGATAAATTTCAGAGTTTAGAATGATTGTTACAATAGAAAAGCCTAATGCATATGAAAATATGTATACATAAGTGAAAAATGATAGAAACATACCTACAATTGACAAATAAACGTACATGAATATAATTATCAATGGAATAATTATGGTTGATAGCGAACAAACAAGGATCTTCATACGGCCAACTAAGTTAGCAAAAATTAAGTTCCAACATTGGTCTATATAGGCTTCATTTTTTCTATAAGCAGGTAAGATATTAGAACAAAAATCTATAATCTCAACTTTTTTTTTCTTTTCAATACTGTGTTACTCAATTTAATACTTCATAATAAATAAATGTCAATAGACTTTTTTTAAAAAAAAATGTAATGATAGTAAAATGGAATTAAGGTGTTAACTCATTTTCTTTCCTTGTAGCTGTTATAGTTATGTTTTACATTTTATTGGTGTATTTTTGTGTAAACATATGTTTAAACATATAATTAACTCTAAATTTATTTTTCTAAACTCTGGTCCTTATATTTTTTATCTATCATGTAAGAAAGAAGTGAGTTTATGAATCAAAATTTTCCATATACAAAAATGAAGGTTAATAGATTAAAAAAAAATAAAAATAGATGTAGGTTTTTTGTAAACATATAGATCAATTGTAACAAATATAAATAAGTTATACCACAATGCAATCCCAAAAGAATTAACTTAATTATAGTGCATGAAAGAAACGAAATATAATTAGCTTAATGTAATAATAAAATTGCTATAGTAAATGTTATTGAGAGATCTGCTCACTGCTGCCAACCCAACACCTAAAACTTTGGAGGATAAACCTCAGAGTTTAGGATGATGAGAATTGTAGAAATGCCTAATGCATTTGTAAATAAATATACATAAGGTAAAAATGATAAAAAATAAACCTACATGAATATTGTTATCAACACAAT
Source organism: Quercus lobata (assembly GCF_001633185.2). NCBI lineage: Eukaryota > Viridiplantae > Streptophyta > Magnoliopsida > Fagales > Fagaceae > Quercus > Quercus lobata. The sequence continues at coordinate 54,398,618 of NC_044908.1, forward strand.
AATCATGATTGATAGAGAATAAACAAGAATCTTCTGACAACCAATTAAGTCAGCCAAAATTAAGGTTGCAAGCAATCAAAAGATACTTAACAAACTTACATGGGATCAAAATTTCATTTTTTTTGTTTGTTTTGGTAGCCACCCCAAAGCCATTGTTGTTGGCCTATAATTAACAATAGCATTAGAGACCGATAAACGTTTTATCACATGAACATAGATGCCTACCTCTAGTGCTTTATACACCAATTTGTTATTAAGATAATTTAGTAAATTGATTAGAAAACTAGGGTGTACTCAATTCTATTTAAAACTTCATTTTATATATAAAACTAGTTATTGGCCCTCGCACGATTTTTTTTCTTCAACTTATTATATTTTTTTTCTTCTATATTTTGTTGTTATTTTACATAGTCCCCTATTAATTTGTGTTTGAATTTGATTAGAATGTTTTGTTTACACACACTCACACACAAGCCTTGGAAGCGCGTGTGATGAGGCCCTTTTTTTTTTTTTTATTTTGGGTTCAGTGTCATAATGTTTAAAAGTAAGATAGATACAGTGTCTTAATTCTCAGGATCTTTCTCTATGTGAGTTTTTTTCCCAATCAGTTATTTTTACGTGAGTTAGTGGTTGATATGAATGGAAGAAACTATTTGAAAATGAAACTCTTGAACCCCCCCCCCCCCCCCTCCAACTATCGTGTAGAGGCATTGGAATTCAAAGAGGAGAAGTCTCTTGTCTAAAACAATTAATATATAAAATAACCATAACTATTTTTTCATTTATTTAAGAAAGAGATAAAGTAACGTGGAATAATGTTTAAAAGTGATATAGAGATAGTGTCCTAATTTTTAGGATATTTCCCTACGTGAAAGTTGATAAAAGTTAGAAATTTTGAATTTAAAATAAAAAGTGGCAATTCAAATTGGAGAAGGGAAATGAAAAAGTCTATAACTTAGGAACCTTTTTAAAAATTGTAAGTTACTCTTTTAACCTCTTTGTGTTTTTAAATTTAAAATTATTTAAGTAAAAGATAGGGGTATTTTAGACAGTTTAAGAATTTGTGTGAGGATGTTTTAGAATGCTAAATTATGAAATCCAAATAGAGAATCCTATTATTAGTAGTATAGATATTTGGTAGATGTTTAAATAAATTGTAACGAATATGTTAAACTAAATAAATAAATTCTTTCAACAAAAAAATGTAAGAAAAAAAAGTCGACACACCAATAGTTAATAATTTAGAAATGGTATTCAATTTGTTATATAACACAAAATGAGAAAAGCAATTGTAAAATTATCAAAGGAAAACAGCAACAATAAAGAACTTGATCAGCATTAGGATAAATTATGTGGGAAGCTTTGTACCTCTCATTTTGTCGCAAATTCACTACAAGAAAAAGGGGCTATTGCGGTGGGCCAAAACCGCCGCTAAAGGTACATTTGACCTATAACGGCGGGTGCTATTGCGGCGGGCGGTCCGTCAGTGTTGCAATGCCATTATAGGTCAATTGCGGTGGTCGCAAAAAGTGCCACTATAGATATACCTTTTAGTGATGGGTGAAGGTTTATTGCGGCGGGCATAAAACCGCCGCCATACGTGTTCAGAATTCGTGGCATTGACTTTTAGCGGCGGGCAAACAGCGCCGCTATAGACAATCAATCAAAGCAGCTAATTGTACTTTTAGCGGCAGGGTAGAAACGCCGCTATACCGCTATAGGGAATTATTTAAAACATGTACACCTTTAGCGGTGGTTTTTACCCACTGCTATAGGTTTTTTTTTTTTTTTTTTAATAGGGGGTTTTAAAACCACACCACATTTCTATTACAAATAATCCTGTAATAATTTTAGCTCCACTGGGACAATATCACAAATTTAACCAAATAACACCACAATTGTCTCAAAACTAACATTATATTAACATAAAAATATATTATTAAATACATAACATTGTTTATAACCATCATCATAAAATTAACAAAAGAAAAGATGTGGTCATTTGTACACAGAAAGAGTGCCATCACACATTGCATGATGCAGGGAGTGCCTTCAATCCACAAGGTAGGCGGATTCAATAAAATCATAATTTAAAAAAAGATCCTCATTTTATTCCTTAAGCATTTTCATGGACATCCACACAATCAAGAGTAATATTTTGATAAATATCATTAAGCAACCAACACATATTTAAGTGTTTGCCAATGATACATGGCACTCAATGCTTGTTATAAAACCACATTAACAACTATGTTGAACTTAGGATACCTCATCAACACAGCTCAACAATTCTTGCAGCAAATTAATATTCACATTAAATTGAAGAAACCAGTGATTCTAAACTCACATTTTGCATATAGGCAGTCCATCATTCCCTTCTCCAAGTCTAGCTACACAACAATGAAAGAAATTGCATAAGTTAGGATTATAATGCAAAGTTACCAAGTCAAAATACATAAAGTTATTATTTTTATTTATGCTTCCAGAACATATCCTTCAATGCATTAATGGGAAGAGAACAAGCTCTAGAATTGAATAAGGATTTCTATCTCATTCTTAGATTTTTTTTTCCTTCTCAATTGGTAATTACACACATTCAGTAAGTCATGAACAATAAAAATCTCTCAAACTATGCATTTTTTTGAACCAAACCCATTTAAATTAAAATGGAATAAAACTACTAATCACTCACTTTATTCTGGATAGAGAAATTGATGAAGTTGGTATCTACCAAAACCCGATATGGCAGTCCCATCGAGGTGTTATAATTGAAGAAAAGTGTCGATGAAACCTTCGGCCTATATCGAACAAAATTAAACACGTTACAACACAATATAAACCCTTACAAATCCCAAAGCTCCATACCCAAAATTTAACACCAAAAATCTATATATTTATATAGGCTTTTATAAATACTTAAAAAATTCAAAGGAAAACTAGATAAATAACTATGGTAAGTTACAGATGTTTTTGAGGGTCAAAACATAGTTGTAGAAGCACCCTAAGTATGTCTTACAACCATAGTACCATACCTATTTCCTTTTTGAAACAAACACCAAAAACAAATAAACAAACAAACAAAAAAGGCATTTTACCATATAGTTAGTCTTGAATCATTGTGATATAACTCAGAGTAGAATGTCACCCAGCCATCAAGTCTAGATTTTCTAATATAGCCACAGCACATGCTCCCCACCCCCACCCCCCAATATCCAATATATATATAATGCATAAGAATCATGCACCTTCAAATGACAATCAATAGCAACTACAAGTACATATTTTAATCTAATAAACTAAGAATTATTCCAAACACTTCTAGAACATTTTCATCTATTAAAAACCTAGGAGAACTGCTTCCATTTTTTTTTTGGGTGAGGAAATGAGTATTCAAATTAATCATAACCAAACATAAACCTATGCTTTAACTTACCAATAAATTATCAGTTCCTTCATTATGCCCAAAAATCTCCCCAATTAATAGTTCTTGTTCAGTGGGGCCACCATACTCCAAACATTTCTTAATAACGTTTGATGCAAATTTATATTGGCTCAGTTGTACAATATGTCCTGACAACTTGCTTATAATCTAGCTTCTTTCATGAGGCTTTCCCCTCTCTAGCACATGCTGATGTAAATCAATAAAACCATTGCATAACCATCCAACAAATGACACAGGAAATATACAAGATAAGGGGTAAAAGAATTTCAGGCACACAACTTAAAGAGTAAAGTACATCCCAAAAAGTCAAATGGCAAGAAGCATTTTTCATTACATACGCCTATAACATAAGAAATACCTGAACCAATACAAGCATCTCAACAATTGCACTAAAAAGGGTCCTTGCATAAGTAAAATAGCTACAGGAATATCTACTTAACTATTCCAATTCAAATTGCCAATATATTTTATTTTCCAAATTCGTAGGAATCAACTATTTTCTACTTCACGAATATAATATTTTTGGCATCAATATCAAGCATTACTCCTTTTTTGTAATTTTAAATTTCCTTGTTAGCCACAATCAGCGAAAATGCTCTCTTTATTAAGATGTGAGAACAAATGTGCTGCTTGATCATCATGCATGCATGTAAACATTCATATATCCATCCATGAATTAACTAATAAAAATATAATTGTACTTCTGTTTTTAATGAAAAACATTATAATGGCACCACGTCTGAAGTTTATTTTTCTTTGAAAGTGTGACCATGACTAGAAATCTAACATACCTTCTTCGTCTTTGCAGACGTAAGAGAGAGAGAAAGAAGTGATAGAGAGACAAAGGGAGAGAGCTTATCGCAAATTAAAAGTTCACTACTTGCACATCCAAGCCCCAAAAAGAAAATTTCCGCACCTGTCAACATGTCATTAGTGGGACTCTTAACATGCACTCAAAAGTTACAAAACAAAAATAGAACCCTTCACTACAAAGGGGCAACAGGTTAAGGTTACCAATCAAAATGGATTTCAAAATTTGAAATGCCAAACACAAGGCTTAGGAAAAAAGTGAGATCAATGCCACCATGGATTCCACTATAAGTGACCAGGCTTCATTAATTGTACTTATACTATTGGAATAATCAATTCAACAGATATGTATAACCTATGTCGAAGCTAATAATATGAGGTCCTTAGCTGCCCATCCAATCCAATTGTTCGATCAAAGTCTTCAAAACTTTTTGAAGTCTTGGTCAAGTGTAGTAGACACTAGACACTCACACATAATTCATTAAAAGTAGTGGCAGTAAGGGCTTTTATAGTAATTCACAAAACTTGAATAGATTTTCTCTCTCTCTCCTTGGAAATCATTGTAAAGCGACTCTCAAAAAGATTATGACTATTGAGTAAAAAAGTAAGCAACAATGGCTTTCGACTTTATGTTTGCAAATGTCAAAAAGATGCAATTTCCCAAAAGGAAGTTCTTTAAGAGACAGCATTCAAAGTTTCATACAATCCCTTTTCAACGACCATGAAACGTGACAATAAAGGATTTACCATTACCCATCCCATATCAAGTAATAAATACTTGAGATATTGATTTATTCACTCAAGAGTCAAGGAATTGTACATATTAAAAATAGCATAAAAATTAAAGAAAAATTTACACATTCACTTCAGTAAAATTTTGATACATGAACCATATTGTTTTGAAAATCAAAATGCACAAGATTGAAAATAATTATAAAGTCATTGAAGACCGCAGCTAGCACAGTAGTTTTGAGAGACAGAAAGAGATGTGTAGGTTATGTCAAAGACTCAAAGGTAGAAGATAAGTGCGTGTGAGAAAGAGAAGTGGTCATACGTGTTCCCTATGGCCCTAGAGACCTAGGACCTACCTCATTCGCCAATATTTTCTAATCAACTATTTTGTCTTTGTATTTATCTGAGAGCTTCTCTTTCACACCTGTGCTCCTGTGAGACAAGCAAGATTAAAGGGAAAGTAACTAATAAGAAAGAAGGTACAATTACAAACACTAAATCCATAACTGATTTCACAAACTGAATGTGATAATTGATGTTCACATTATTGTACGACACAAGCTCAAATCTAGGGGAAAAAGTTTACCATCCCCAAGATAGATAAACTTTCTCTTACCCTCCACAGGCTCAGCTTGGATTCTTTCAATTATTAGCCCCTAGTGCCACACAAAACCCAATTAGCCAAAATTCAAAAAAATATAAATTTATAAACTCACAATGGATCCACAACAATCAATATCACTCAATAACTAGCAATATTTTTGAGAATACAGAAGAGACTGCATGAAATTAAATGCAATCCATAAAAAATTTCACATCACAACTACAGCTCAACTCAACTCAATAGATCCCAACTAGCTAGAAACCTAAAAGAATCTGAAAAATAAATTATCATAACAGCATATAATTTTAATGATAACATGGATGCATCTAACAAGGAAAGAGTTCTGATCATCTAAAATGTAAAAGACCCGCATTGCTAACATTGAAAATTTTGGAATTCAGAAGCAATAATTTTTAAATAAGAGTGTAATATCATGCCCTTTACTGTAAGTTCTTGATGCTAAACAGTTTATTCTAAGGAGTGTGGTTTCGTTAAACTAACTCAAAACATTGGTAAGTTATTATATTTTTTTGGATAAAAATTAGTAATTCATAAAAAAGAGTAAAAAGGGTTGCCAACCTAGTACACGGGAAGTATTCGAAGGAAGTGTCAAAAGAAATAACTGAATAAATATTTGCACAAATTTCTAAAAAGTACAATCCATGAAGTGGAGAAGATTGCTTAGTAAACACTGTCCATTCAAGGCCTTGAAATTAAGTTTATAAAAATTTAACATGCACAAAACATTAAGTTCATTTGGAAAATCAGATACAGAAAGATCACAAAGCATATAAAACAATGTGAAAACTGTTTTTTATTCTTGACTTGAGCAGTTACAACTTTAAAGGGAGCTATTATCTAAATATGTAATTCAAGCATAGTATAATTCACAATAACAATTTAAACAAATTAAAGTCCATTAAAAAAGTAAGAGTAAAATTACCCTGTAAGAGGGCTGGAAATCCGGTGGAGCTCCTCCCTTCTCACCACCAAATTCACCTGGAGGACCACGAGGACCTCCACGGTACCCATCACGATCTCCAAACCTTGAAACTCCTTCAAAGCGAGGTGGGCCACTAGAAATTCAAACGATTAAAAAATATTAAACACAACAGCTATATGTATGAACATATCAACTTACAAACAAAAGCAAAAAGAGCTTCATAACATAATCCAGGAAAGCAAATAGAAATACAACTCAATCAATAGGGAAAAAAAAATCAAAACCAGCAAGCCCACTAGAAATACAATTTTTTTGTAATTTGATACCAATAAAGCAAAGAACTTAAACAAACCCCCCCAACAAACCAAATCCAAATATGTAACATTATTAATTCTTATTCTCTCTGATGCTTCCTTAAAAAAATGATGACAAAAATGAAAATTTATAATCACTGAATTCAATGGCTCTCTATTTTTCACATAAAAAATCAAAACTAAATATCTACATCAAAATTGGAACAATAACCCACCACAGTTTTTTGCTTAAAAAATTGAATTGAGGTTTTTGATTTCCTATTTAGCATTTCAATAAACAAAAACAACGATAAGCACAGAAGTCAAAATTTTCTAAATTATTCATTAATCTTTCATTTTCCTCAGTTTCCTAAGTGACCCAATTCACAAAAACCGAACAATAAAACAATAAACTAAAATTGAGTAGAGAGATATACCTTGGAAGAGGTACTTATTGGACCTAGTGTGACCAGTGACGCGGACGCCACAGTGTTGACAAGTAGAATTAGAGCTGAATCGAGCACGTTTACTAGACACTAGCCTACTTAAACAACCTAAACTAAAAAATTTAATCAGACTTTCTGCATCTTGATCAAGCAAAAGCCCTCAATCGAGAGGCCTGTTTTGAAAGAAACTTTCAAGTTTCAATCAATCGAGACTCGATTGAAAGGAGTTGAAAATCCAGAGACTTCCTTCTCTTCTCTTGAGTAGATTCTTAAAACTTGATCTTGTAAAGTCATTTCACAGTTACAACTCAACCAAGATGACACTCATGCAGGCATAATTCGATAAGACACAGATTTTAAAGCTGTTTCAAACCACAGGCACATTGAAAAAAAAAAATAAAAAAAATCTTTACCATGCAATGCAAGAAAAGTAGTATGAAATGCAGAAACCAAAATAACGCAAATTAATATTTGGTTTATTTTTCTTACACTGTTATTAAATTTGGAAACCGCATTCTCCTTCTTGTTTTTGAATTTTTTCTATATTGGCTTGGGCTGTCCACAAAACAAAAACAATGCACCAAAACCATCACACAAAAAAAAAAAATTAAAAAATAAAAATAACATAAACAATCAAAACAAAAACACAAGGAAAGAAAGGCAAACCGATGAGGAAGAAATGGGCACGATGGAATTTCAATCGGGATTGAGATTGGACTTGGGCATGGGCATGGGCATGGGCTTGGGCTTGTGCTTGGGCTTTAACTTGGGCATTCTGGACAGCGACAGCTCCGCCGTCCGCCTCATCTGCCGCGCCCGACGTCGTTTCCAGACCTTGCTTTTCCTTTTCCTCCGCCGCCTTCTCTCCTCTCTCTTCCAAACCAAGGCTTTTCCGTCGAACCCAATTGGCAATTTGGATCTGGGTTTCGAAATGCAGAGGAGTTCGAAGTTGGACCAGCGCTTGTCGCGGACTAGAGCTTGGTCGTGGCGGCAATCGCCGTTGAGGACCTCGACGACGGTGTATTTGACGCGGTTTTCAAGGCCGAGGAGGAGGTCGATGTTGTGGAGGAAAAGGTTAGAAAGGAAGAAAAAGAAAAAGAGAGTAGGTTTTTTATTTTTTTATTTTATTTTTATGTTCTAAGTTGATAAAACGAGGTAGTTTTGTAGGAGAGAAAAAAATAAAATATTAAAATGTTTTTAGCAGAGTTCGAACCTGGGCAAGTATAGTCGCACGCGTGTCCAACCACTAGACTAATGGCACACATCATTTGTGAAATTCAATTTACATTTTTTTTATAAGTATTAATTTACTACAATATCAAAAACGTTATGGACCTTTTCTTGGTTTTAAAGGTAGTTGATAAATTTTAAATTTAAGCTCTTTTTAACTATTGTTATAGATGTGTAGTAAGTGGCTAACTTTTAAGATTAAAAAACTAAATTTATGGATTAAAAAAAATTGATAACTGTTGAGCCTTTCCTTTAACACCAAAAAAAAAAAAAAAACAAAAAAACAATGAGCCTTTGATCATATATTAAAAAAAAAAATAGTTGCAAAATTTTAAATTTAAGCTTTTATTTACTTCTTTTATGAATGTGTAGTAAGTGGCTAAATTTTAGGATTAAAAAACTACATTTTAGGATTAAACAAAAAATGATAACTGTCATAAATAAAATAAAAAAAAAAAAAAAAAAAAAAAAAAAACAACACCACCAACTAAAAATGTCAGCCTTTTACTGTAAAAAATAAACTAAAAAGATATAGTTGTTAAATTTTAAATTTAAGCACTTTTTAACTTTTTGTTATGGATTTGTAATATATGTCTAAATATTAGGATTAAAACACTACATTTTAAATAAAATAAAATTAAAAAAAAAATCTACAACAACACTCAAACAAAAACAAACGTAGATCTTGGATGCTGTTCATTTAACAAAAATAAAAGATCCAACCATTGGATCACATTTTACTGTAATAAAAATAAATAAAAACGATTAAAATTTATACTTGATATAATTCTAAAAAATGTTACACCAACCAATAACTTGTTGTTGAATTCATATTTTGAAAATCCAACCATTGGATCACATTTTTTATATGTTCTTAACATGCATGCTAATTTTCATGCCAATCGGGTGTAATTTACCATTTGATCTTTAAACACATCTTTTATGTGTTATTTTAAACAACAAAAACTTGAATTTAAACAATTGATTGATGACATGGCTATTAATCTTTGATCACTTTGAAATTTTTTAAGCATGAAAAATATATGAAGATAATGTAATCTAACGGTAGACTCTTCAAAATTCACATATAATTAAGAAATATAGGGTTGGGTTTAGGTTACACTTGATGTAATTCTAAAAAATGTAACACCAACCAATAACTTGTTTTTGAATTCATATTTTGAAAATCCAACCATTGGATCACATTTTCTATATGTTCTTAACATGCATGCCAATTTTCATGCCAATCGGATGTAATTTACCATTTGATCTTAAAACTCATCTTTTATGCGTCATTTTAAACTCCAAAAACTTGAATTTAAACAATTGATTGATGACATGACTATTAATCTTTGATCACCTTGAAATTTTGTAAGCATGAAAAATATATGAAGATAATGTAATTTAATCGTAGATTTTTTAAAATTCACATCGAATTAAGAAATATAGGATTGGGTTCAAGTTACACTTGATGTAACTCTAAAAAATGTTACACAAACTAATAACTTGTTGTTGAATTCATATTTTGAAAATACAACCATTGGATCACATTTTCTATATGTTCTTAACATGCATGCCAATTTTCATGTCAATCGGATGTAATTTACCATTTGATTTTAAAACTCATCTTTTATGCGTTATTTTAAACTCCAAAAACTTGAATTTAAACAATTAATTGATGACATGACTATTAATTTTTGATCACCTTGAAATTTTTTAAGCATGAAAAATATATGAAGAATATGTAATCTAACTGTAGATTCTTCAAAATTCATAGCGAATTAAGAAATATAAGATTGGGCTTAAGTTATACTTGATATAACTCTAAAAAATGTTACACCAACCAATAACTTGCTGTTGAATTCATATTTTGAAAATCCAACCGTTGGATCACAGTTTCTATATGTTCTTAACATGCATGTCAATTTTCATGCCAATCGGATGTAATTTACCATTTGATCTTTAAACTCTTTTCATGCGTTATTTTAAACTACAAAAACTTGAATTTAAACAATTGATTGATGATATGACTATTAATCTTTGATCACCTTGAAATTTTGTAAGCAAGAAAAATATATGAAGACAATGTAATCTAACGATAGATTTGTCAAAATTCACATTGAATTAAGAAATATTGGGTTGGGTTTAATTTACACTTGATGTAACTCTAAAAAATGTTACACCAACCAATAACTTATTATTGAATTCATATTTTGAAAATCCAACCGTTGGATCACATTTTCTATATGTTCTTAACGTGCATGCCAATTTTCATGCCAATCGGATGTAATTTATCATTTGATCTTTAAACTCATCTTTTATGCGTTATTTTACACTACAAAAACTTGAATTTAAACAATTGATTGATGACATGGTTATTAATTTTTGATCACCTTGAAATTTTGTAAGCAAGAAAAATATATGAAAATAATGTAATCCAACGGTAGATTTGTCAAAATTCACATTGAATTAAGAAATATAGGGTTGGGTTCAAGTTACACTTGTTGTAACTCTAAAAAATATTACACCAACCAATAACTTATTGTTGAATTCATATTTTGAAAATACAATCGTTGGATCATATTTTCTAGATGTTTTTAACGTGCATGCCAATCGGATGTAATTTACCGTTTGATCCTTAAACTCATCTTTTATATGTTATTTTAAACTACAAAAACTTGAATTTAAATAATTGATTGATGACATGATTATTAATTTTTGATCACTTTGAAATTTTGTAAGCATGAAAAATATATGTAGATAATGTAATCTAACGGTAGATTTGTCAAAATTCACATCGAATTAAGAAATATAGGGTTGGGTTCAAGTTACACTTGATGTAACTCTAAAAAATGTCACACCAACCAATAACTTATTTTTGAATTCATATTTTGAAAATCCAACCATTGGATCACATTTTCTATAGGTTTTTAACATGCATGTCAATTTTCTTGCCAATCGGATGTAATTTACTCTTTGATCTTTAAACTCATCTTTTATGTGTTATTTTAAACTACGAAAACTTGAATTTAAACAATTGATTGATGACATGACTATTAATCTTTGATCACCTTGAAAATTTTTAAGTATGAAAAATATATGAAGATAATGTAATCTAACGGTAGATTTGTCAAAATTCACATCAAATTAAGAACTATAAGGTTGGGTTCAAGTTACACTTGATGTAACTCTAAAAAATGTCACACGAACCAATAACTTATTGTTGAATTCATATTTTGAAAATCCAACCATTGGATCACATTTTTTATATGTTCTTAACATGCATGCTAATTTTCATGCCAATCGGGTGTAATTTACTATTTGATCTTTAAACACATCTTTTATGTGTTATTTTAAACAACAAAAACTTGAATTTAAACAATTGATTGATGACATGGCTATTAATCTTTGATCACTTTGAAATTTTTTAAGCATGAAAAATATATGAAGATAATGTAATCTAACGGTAGACTCTTCAAAATTCACATCTAATTAAGAAATATAGGGTTGGGTTTAGGTTACACTTGATGTAATTCTAAAAAATGTAACACCAACCAATAACTTGTTGTTGAATTCATATTTTGAAAATCCAACCATTGGATCACATTTTCTATATGTTCTTAACATGCATGCCAATTTTCATGCCAATCGGATGTAATTTACCATTTGATCTTAAAACTCATCTTTTATGCGTCATTTTAAATTCCAAAAACTTGAATTTAAACAATTGATTGATGACATGACTATTAATCTTTGATCACCTTGAAATTTTGTAAGCATGAAAAATATATGAAGATAATGTAATTTAATCGTAGATTTTTTAAAATTCACATCGAATTAAGAAATATAGGATTGGGTTCAAGTTACACTTGATGTAACTCTAAAAAATGTTACACAAACTAATAACTTGTTGTTGAATTCATATTTTGAAAATACAACCATTGGATCACATTTTCTACATGTTCTTAACATGCATGCCAATTTTCATGTCAATCGGATGTAATTTACCATTTGATCTTAAAACTCATCTTTTATGCGTTATTTTAAACTCCAAAAACTTGAATTTAAACAATTAATTGATGACATGACTATTAATTTTTGATCACCTTGAAATTTTTTAAGCATGAAAAATATATGAAGAATATGTAATCTAACTGTAGATTCTTCAAAATTCATAGCGAATTAAGAAATATAAGATTGGGCTTAAGTTATACTTGATATAACTCTAAAAAATGTTACACCAACCAATAACTTGCTGTTGAATTCATATTTTGAAAATCCAACCGTTGGATCACAGTTTCTATATGTTCTTAACATGCATGTCAATTTTCATGCCAATCGGATGTAATTTACCATTTGATCTTTAAACTCTTTTCATGCGTTATTTTAAACTACAAAAACTTGAATTTAAACAATTGATTGATGATATGACTATTAATCTTTGATCACCTTGAAATTTTGTAAGCAAGAAAAATATATGAAGACAATGTAATCTAACGATAGATTTGTCAAAATTCACATTGAATTAAGAAATATTGGGTTGGGTTTAATTTACACTTGATGTAACTCTAAAAAATGTTACACCAACCAATAACTTATTATTGAATTCATATTTTGAAAATCCAACCGTTGGATCACATTTTCTATATGTTCTTAACGTGCATGCCAATTTTCATGCCAATCGGATGTAATTTATCATTTGATCTTTAAACTCATCTTTTATGCGTTATTTTACACTACAAAAACTTGAATTTAAACAATTGATTGATGACATGGTTATTAATTTTTGATCACCTTGAAATTTTGTAAGCAAGAAAAATATATGAAGATAATGTAATCCAACGGTAGATTTGTCAAAATTCACATTGAATTAAGAAATATAGGGTTGGGTTCAAGTTACACTTGTTGTAACTCTAAAAAATGTTACACCAACCAATAACTTATTGTTGAATTCATATTTTGAAAATACAATCGTTGGATCATATTTTCTAGATGTTTTTAACGTGCATGCCAATCGGATGTAATTTACCGTTTGATCCTTAAACTCATCTTTTATATGTTATTTTAAACTACAAAAACTTGAATTTAAATAATTGATTGATGACATGATTATTAATTTTTGATCACTTTGAAATTTTGTAAGCATGAAAAATATATGTAGATAATGTAATCTAACGGTAGATTTGTCAAAATTCACATCGAATTAAGAAATATTGGGTTGGGTTCAAGTTACACTTGATGTAACTCTAAAAAATGTCACACCAACCAATAACTTATTTTTGAATTCATATTTTGAAAATCCAACCATTGGATCACATTTTCTATAGGTTTTTAACATGCATGTCAATTTTCTTGCCAATCGGATGTAATTTACTCTTTGATCTTTAAACTCATCTTTTATGTGTTATTTTAAATTACGAAAACTTGAATTTAAACAATTGATTGATGACATGACTATTAATCTTTGATCACCTTGAAAATTTTTAAGTATGAAAAATATATGAAGATAATGTAATCTAACGGTAGATTTGTCAAAATTCACATCAAATTAAGAACTATAAGGTTGGGTTCAAGTTACACTTGATGTAACTCTAAAAAATGTCACACGAACCAATAACTTATTGTTGAATTCATATTTTGAAAATCCAACCATTGGATCATATTTTCTATTTGCTCTTAACATGCATGCCAATTTTCATGTCAATCGGGTGTAATTTACCATTTGATCTTTAAACTCATTTTTTATGTGTTATTTTAAATTACAAAAACTTGAATTTAAATAATTGATTGATGACATGGCTATAAATCTTTGATCACATTGAAATTTTTTAAGCATGAAAAATATATGAAGATAATGTAATCTAATAGTAGATTTGTCAAAATTTATATCGAATTAAGAAATATAGGGTTGGGTTCAAGTTACATTTGATGTAACTCTAAAAAATGTCACACCAACCAATAACTTATTGTCGAATTCATAGTTTGAAAATCCAAACGTTGGATCACATTTTCTATATGTTTTTAACATGCATGCCAATTTTCTTGCCAATCGAATGCAATTTACCCTTTGATCTTTAAATTCATCTTTTACGTGTTATTTTAAACTACGAAAACTTGAATTTAAACAATTGATTGATAACATGGCTATTAGTCTTTGATTACCTTGAAATTTTTTAAGCTTGAAAAATATATAAAGATAATGTAATCTAACGGTAGATTTGTCAAAATTCACATCAAATTATGAAATATAAGGTTGGGTTCAAGTTACACTTGATGTAATTCTAAAAAATGTTATACCAACCAATAACTTATTGTTGAATTCACATTTTGAAAATCTAACCGTTGGATCACATTTTCTATTTGCTCTTAACATGCATGCCAATTTTCATGCCAATTGGGTGTAATTTACCATTTGATCTTTAAACTCATCTTTTATACGTTATTTTAAATTACAAAAACTTGAATTTAAATAATTGATTGATGACATGACTATTAATCTTTGATCACCTTAAAATTTTGTATGCTTGAAAAATATATGAAGATAATGTAATCTAATGGTAAATTTGTTAAAATTCACATTGAATTAAGAAATATAGGGTTAAGTTCAAGTTACACTTGTTGTAACTCTAAAAAATATTATATTAACAAATAACTTATTGTTGAATTCATATTTTTAAAATCCAACCATTGGATCACATTTTATATTAGTTCTTAACATGCATGCCAATTTTCATGCCAATCGGGTGTAATTTACCATTTAATCTTTAAACTCATCTTTTATGCGTTATTTTAAATTACAGAAACTTGAATTTAAACAATTGATTGATGACATAACTATTAATTTTTGATCACCTTGAAATTTTGTATGCGTAAAAAATATATGAATATGATGTAATCTAACAGTAGATTTGTCAAAATTCACATCGAATTGAGAAATATAGCGTTGGGTTCAAGTTACACTTGATGTAACTCTAAAAAATGTTACACCAACCAATAACTTATTGTTGAATTCATATTTTGAAAATCCAACCGTTGCATCACATTTTCTATATGTTCTTAACATGTATGCCAATTTTCATGCCAATCGGGTGTAATTTACCATTTGATCTTTAAACTCATCCTTTATGCGTTATTTTAAATTACAAAAACTTGAATTTAAAAAATTGATTGATGACATGACTATTAATTTTTGATCACCTTGAAATTTTTTATGCTTAAAAAATATATGAAGATAATGTAATCTAACGGTAGATTTGTCAAAATTTACATCGAATTGAGAAATATAGCATTGGGTTCAAGTTACACTTGATGTAACTCTAAAAAATGTTACACCAACCAATAATTTATTGTTGAGTTCATATTTTGAAAATCCAACCGTTGGATCACATTTTCTATTTTTTTTTTTAACATGCATGCCAATTTTCATGCCAATCAAGTGTAATTTACCATTTGATCTGTAAACTCATCTTTTATGCGTTATTTTAAATTACAAAAATTTGAATTTAAATAATTGATTGATGACATGACTATTAATTTTTGATCACCTGACTATTAATTTTTGATCACCTTGAAATTTCGTATGCATAAAAAATATATGAAGATAATGTAATCTAACGGTAAATTTGTCAAAATTCACATCGAATTAAGAAATATATCGTTGGGTTCTAGTTACACTTGATGTAACTCTAAAAAATGTTACACCAACCAATAACTTATTGTTGAATTCAAATTTTGAAAATCCAACCGTTGGATCACATTTTCTATATGTTTTTTACATGCATGCCAATTTTCATGCCAATCGGGTGTTATTTACTATTTTATCTTTAAGTGGGAAGACGAAAAAATAGAGGGAAATTTAATTGTCTATTGCGGTGGTCTAACCCGCCGCAAAAAGGAGTACATATTGCAGCAGGTCAATATATATAAGCTTAATACCGCTAAAACAGGTTTATTGCGGCGGGTCCAAACATTTCTTAATAACGTTTGATGCAAATTTATATTGGCTCAGTTGTACAATATGTCCTGACAACTTGCTTATAATCTAGCTTCTTTCATGAGGCTTTCCCCTCTCTAGCACATGCTGATGTAAATCAATAAAACCATTGCATAACCATCCAACAAATGACACAGGAAATATACAAGATAAGGGGTAAAAGAATTTCAGGCACACAACTTAAAGAGTAAAGTACATCCCAAAAAGTCAAATGGCAAGAAGCATTTTTCATTACATACGCCTATAACATAAGAAATACCTGAACCAATACAAGCATCTCAACAATTGCACTAAAAAGGGTCCTTGCATAAGTAAAATAGCTACAGGAATATCTACTTAACTATTCCAATTCAAATTGCCAATATATTTTATTTTCCAAATTCGTAGGAATCAACTATTTTCTACTTCACGAATATAATATTTTTGGCATCAATATCAAGCATTACTCCTTTTTTGTAATTTTAAATTTCCTTGTTAGCCACAATCAGCGAAAATGCTCTCTTTATTAAGATGTGAGAACAAATGTGCTGCTTCATCATCATGCATGCATGTAAACATTCATATATCCATCCATGAATTAACTAATAAAAATATAATTGTACTTCTGTTTTTAATGAAAAACATTATAATGGCACCACGTCTGAAGTTTATTTTTCTTTGAAAGTGTGACCATGACTAGAAATCTAACATACCTTCTTCGTCTTTGCAGACGTAAGAGAGAGAGAAAGAAGTGATAGAGAGACAAAGGGAGAGAGCTTATCGCAAATTAAAAGTTCACTACTTGCACATCCAAGCCCCAAAAAGAAAATTTCCGCACCTGTCAACATGTCATTAGTGGGACTCTTAACATGCACTCAAAAGTTACAAAACAAAAATAGAACCCTTCACTACAAAGGGGCAACAGGTTAAGGTTACCAATCAAAATGGATTTCAAAATTTGAAATGCCAAACACAAGGCTTAGGAAAAAAGTGAGATCAATGCCACCATGGATTCCACTATAAGTGACCAGGCTTCATTAATTGTACTTATACTATTGGAATAATCAATTCAACAGATATGTATAACCTATGTCGAAGCTAATAATATGAGGTCCTTAGCTGCCCATCCAATCCAATTGTTCGATCAAAGTCTTCAAAACTTTTTGAAGTCTTGGTCAAGTGTAGTAGACACTAGACACTCACACATAATTCATAAAAAGTAGTGGCAGTAAGGGCTTTTATAGTAATTCACAAAACTTGAATAGATTTTCTCTCTCTCTCCTTGGAAATCATTGTAAAGCGACTCTCAAAAAGATTATGACTATTGAGTAAAAAAGTAAGCAACAATGGCTTTCGACTTTATGTTTGTAAATGTCAAAAAGATGCAATTTCCCAAAAGGAAGTTCTTTAAGAGACAGCATTCAAAGTTTCATACAATCCCTTTTCAACGACCATGAAACGTGACGATAAAGGATTTACCATTACCCATCCCATATCAAGTAATAAATACTTGAGATATTGATTTATTCACTCAAGAGTCAAGGAATTGTACATATTAAAAATAGCATAAAAATTAAAGAAAAATTTACACATTCACTTCAGTAAAATTTTGATACATGAACCATATTGTTTTGAAAATCAAAATGCACAAGATTGAAAATAATTATAAAGTCATTGAAGACCGCAGCTAGCACAGTAGTTTTGAGAGACAGAAAGAGATGTGTAGGTTATGTCAAAGACTCAAAGGTAGAAGATAAGTGCGTGTGAGAAAGAGAAGTGGTCATACGTGTTCCCTATGGCCCTAGAGACCTAGGACCTACCTCATTCGCCAATATTTTCTAATCAACTATTTTGTCTTTGTATTTATCTGAGAGCTTCTCTTTCACACCTGTGCTCCTGTGAGACAAGCAAGATTAAAGGGAAAGTAACTAATAAGAAAGAAGGTACAATTACAAACACTAAATCCATAACTGATTTCACAAACTGAATGTGATAATTGATGTTCACATTATTGTACGACACAAGCTCAAATCTAGGGGAAAAAGTTTACCATCCCCAAGATAGATAAACTTTCTCTTACCCTCCACAGGCTCAGCTTGGATTCTTTCAATTATTAGCCCCTAGTGCCACACAAAACCCAATTAGCCAAAATTCAAAAAAATATAAATTTATAAACTCACAATGGATCCACAACAATCAATATCACTCAATAACTAGCAATATTTTTGAGAATACAGAAGAGACTGCATGAAATTAAATGCAATCCATAAAAAATTTCACATCACAACTACAGCTCAACTCAACTCAATAGATCCCAACTAGCTAGAAACCTAAAAGAATCTGAAAAATAAATTATCATAACAGCATATAATTTTAATGATAACATGGATGCATCTAACAAGGAAAGAGTTCTGATCATCTAAAATGTAAAAGACCCGCATTGCTAACATCGAAAATTTTGGAATTCAGAAGCAATAATTTTTAAATAAGAGTGTAATATCATGCCCTTTACTGTAAGTTCTTGATGCTAAACAGTTTATTCTAAGGAGTGTGGTTTCGTTAAACTAACTCAAAACATTGGTAAGTTATTATATTTTTTTGGATAAATATTAGTAATTCATAAAAAAGAGTAAAAAGGGTTGCCAACCTAGTACACGGGAAGTATTCGAAGGAAGTGTCAAAAGAAAAAACTGAATAAATATTTGCACAAATTTCTAAAAAGTACAATCCATGAAGTGGAGAAGATTGCTTAGTAAACACTGTCCATTCAAGGCCTTGAAATTAAGTTTATAAAAATTTAACATGCACAAAACATTAAGTTCATTTGGAAAATCAGATACAGAAAGATCACAAAGCATATAAAACAATGTGAAAACTGTTTTTTATTCTTGACTTGAGCAGTTACAACTTTAAAGGGAGCTATTATCTAAATATGTAATTCAAGCATAGTATAATTCACAATAACAATTTAAACAAATTAAAGTCCATTAAAAAAGTAAGAGTAAAATTACCCTGTAAGAGGGCTGGAAATCCGGTGGAGCTCCTCCCTTCTCACCACCAAATTCACCTGGAGGACCACGAGGACCTCCACGGTACCCATCACGATCTCCAAACCTTGAAACTCCTTCAAAGCGAGGTGGGCCACTAGAAATTCAAACGATTAAAAAATATTAAACACAACAGCTATATGTATGAACATATCAACTTACAAACAAAAGCAAAGAGAGCTTCATAACATAATCCAGGAAAGCAAATAGAAATACAACTCAATCAATAGGGAAAAAAAAAATCAAAACCAGCAAGCCCACTAGAAATACAATTTTTTTGTAATTTGATACCAATAAAGCAAAGAACTTAAACAAACCCCCCCAACAAACCAAATCCAAATATGTAACATTATTAATTCTTATTCTCTCTGATGCTTCCTTAAAAAAATGATGACAAAAATGAAAATTTATAATCACTGAATTCAATGGCTCTCTATTTTTCACATAAAAAATCAAAACTAAATATCTACATCAAAGTTGGAACAATAACCCACCACAGTTTTTTGCTTAAAAAATTGAATTGAGGTTTTTGATTTCCTATTTAGCATTTCAATAAACAAAAACAGCGATAAGCACAGAAGTCAAAATTTTCTAAATTATTCATTAATCTTTCATTTTCCTCAGTTTCCTAAGTGACCCAATTCACAAAAACCGAACAATAAAACAATAAACTAAAATTGAGTAGAGAGATATACCTTGGAAGAGGTACTTATTGGACCTAGTGTGACCAGTGACGCGGACGCCACAGTGTTGACAAGTAGAATTAGAGCTGAATCGAGCACGTTTACTAGACACTAGCCTACTTAAACAACCTAAACTAAAAAATTTAATCAGACTTTCTGCATCTTGATCAAGCAAAAGCCCTCAATCGAGAGGCCTGTTTTGAAAGAAACTTTCAAGTTTCAATCAATCGAGACTCGATTGAAAGGAGTTGAAAATCCAGAGACTTCCTTCTCTTCTCTTGAGTAGATTCTTAAAACTTGATCTTGTAAAGTCATTTCACAGTTACAACTCAACCAAGATGACACTCATGCAGGCATAATTCGATAAGACACAGATTTTAAAGCTGTTTCAAACCACAGGCACATTGAAAAAAAAAATAAAAAAATTCTTTACCATGCAATGCAAGAAAAGTAGTATGAAATGCAGAAACCAAAATAACGCAAATTAATATTTGGTTTATTTTTCTTACACTGTTATTAAATTTGGAAACCGCATTCTCCTTCTTGTTTTTTGATTTTTTCTATATTGGCTTGGGCTGTCCACAAAACAAAAACAATGCACCAAAACCATCACACAAAAAAAAAAAAATTAAAAAATAAAAATAACATAAACAATCAAAACAAAAACACAAGGAAAGAAAGGCAAACCGATGAGGAAGAAATGGGCACGATGGAATTTCAATCGGGATTGAGATTGGACTTGGGCATGGGCATGGGCTTGGGCTTGTGCTTGGGCTTTAACTTGGGCATTCTGGACAGCGACAGCTCCGCCGTCCGCCTCATCTGCCGCGCCCGACGTCGTTTCCAGACCTTGCTTTTCCTTTTCCTCCGCCGCCTTCTCTCCTCTCTCTTCCAAACCAAGGCTTTTCCGTCGAACCCAATTGGCAATTTGGATCTGGGTTTCGAAATGCAGAGGAGTTCGAAGTTGGACCAGCGCTTGTCGCGGACTAGAGCTTGGTCGTGGCGGCAATCGCCGTTGAGGACCTCGACGACGGTGTATTTGACGCGGTTTTCAAGGCCGAGGAGGAGGTCGATGTTGTGGAGGAAAAGGTTAGAAAGGAAGAAAAAGAAAAAGAGAGTAGGTTTTTTATTTTTTTATTTTATTTTTATGTTCTAAGTTGATAAAACGAGGTAGTTTTGTAGGAGAGAAAAAAATAAAATATTAAAATGTTTTTAGCAGAGTTCGAACCTGGGCAAGTATAGTCGCACGCGTGTCCAACCACTAGACTAATGGCACACATCATTTGTGAAATTCAATTTACATTTTTTTTATAAGTATTAATTTACTACAATATCAAAAACGTTATGGACCTTTTCTTGGTTTTAAAGGTAGTTGATAAATTTTAAATTTAAGCTCTTTTTAACTATTGTTATAGATGTGTAGTAAGTGGCTAACTTTTAAGATTAAAAAACTAAATTTATGGATTAAAAAAAATTGATAACTGTTGAGCCTTTCCTTTAACACCAAAAAAAAAAAAAAAAAAAAAAAACAATGAGCCTTTGATCATATATTAAAAAAAAATAGTTACAAAATTTTAAATTTAAGCTTTTATTTACTTCTTTTATGAATGTGTAGTAAGTGGCTAAATTTTAGGATTAAAAAACTACATTTTAGGATTAAACAAAAAATGATAATTGTCATAAATAAAATTAAAAAAAAAAAAAAAACAACACCACCAACTAAAAATGTCAGCCTTTTACTGTAAAAAATAAACTAAAAAGATATAGTTGTTAAATTTTAAATTTAAGCACTTTTTAACTTTTTGTTATGGATTTGTAATATATGTCTAAATATTAGGATTAAAACACTACATTTTAAATTAAATAAAATTAAAAAAAAATCTACAACAACACTCAAACAAAAACAAACGTAGATCTTGGATGCTGTTCATTTAACAAAAATAAAAGATCCAACCATTGGATCACATTTTACAGTAATAAAAATAAATAAAAATGATTAAAATTTATACTTGATATAATTCTAAAAAATGTTACACCAACCAATAATTTGTTGTTGAATTCATATTTTGAAAATCCAACCATTGGATCACATTTTTTATATGTTCTTTTAACATGCATGCTAATTTTCATGCCAATCGGGTGTAATTTACCATTTGATTTTTAAACTCATCTTTTATGCGTTATTTTAAACAACAAAAACTTGAATTTAAACAACTGATTGATGACATGACTATTAATCTTTGATCACTTTGAAATTTTTTAAGCATGAAAAATATATGAAGATAATGTAATCTAACGATAGACTCTTCAAAATTCACATCGAATTAAGAAATATAGGGTTGGGTTTAGGTTACACTTGATGTAATTCTAAAAAATGTAACACCAACCAATAACTTGTTGTTGAATTCATATTTTGAAAATCCAATCATTAGATCAAATTTTTTATATGTTCTTAACATGCATGCCAATTTTCATGCCAATCGGATGTAATTTACCATTTGATCTTAAAACTCATCTTTTATGCGTTATTTTAAACTCCAAAAACTTGAATTTAAACAATTGATTGATGACATGGCTATTAATCTTTGATCACCTTGAAATTTTGTAAGCATGAAAAATATATGAAGATAATGTAATTTAATGGTAGATTTTTCAAAATTCACATCGAATTAAGAAATATAGGGTTGGGTTTAAGTTACACTTGATGTAACTCTAAAAAATGTTACACAAACCAATAACTTGTTGTTGAATTCATATTTTGAAAATACAACCAGTGGATCACATTTTCTATATGTTCTTAACATGCATGCCAATTTTCATGTCAATCAGATGTAATTTACCATTTGATATTAAAACTCATCTTTTATGCGTTATTTTAAACTCCAAAAACTTGAATTTAAACAATTAATTGATGACATGACTATTAATCTTTGATCACCTTGAAATTTTTTAAGCATGAAAAATATATGAAGAATATGTAATCTAACTGTAGATTCTTCAAAATTCACAGCGAATTAAGAAATATAAGATTGGACTTAAGTTATACTTGATATAACTCTGAAAAATGTTACACCAACTAATAACTTGCTGTTGAATTCATATTTTGAAAATCCAACCGTTGGATCATAGTTTCTATATGTTCTTAACATGCATATCAATTTTCATGCCAATCGGATGTAATTTACCGTTTGATCTTTAAACTCTTTTTATGCGTTATTTTAAACTATAAAAATTTGAATTTAAACAATTGATTGATGACATGGCTATTAATCTTTGATCACCTTGAAATTTTGTAAGCATGAAAAATATATGCAGATAATGTAATCTAACGGTAGATTTGTCAAAATTCACATCGAATTAAGAAATATAGGGTTGGGTTCAAGTTACACTTGATGTAACTCTAAAAAATGTCACACCAACCAATAACTTATTTGTGAATTCATATTTTGAAAATCCAACCGTTGGATCACATTTTCTATATGTTTTTAACATACATGCCAATTTTCATGCCAATCGGATGTAATTTACCATTTGATCTTTAAACTCATCTTTTATGCGTTATTTTACACTACAAAAACTTGAATTTAAACAATTGATTGATGACATAGTTATTAATCTTTGATCACCTTAAAATTTTGTAAGCAAGAAAAATATATGAAGATAATGTAATCCAATGGTAGATTTTTCAAAATTCACATTGAATTAAGAAATATAGGATTACGTTCAAGTTACACTTGTTGTAACTCTAAAAAATGTTACATCAACCAATAACTTATTGTTGAATTCATATTTTGAAAATACAACCGTTGGATCACATTTTCTAGATGTTTTTAACGTGAATGCCAATCGGATATAATTTACCGTTTGATCCTTAAACTCATCTTTTATATGTTATTTTAAACTGCAAAAACTTGAATTTAAACAATTGATTGATGACATGACTATTAATCTTTAATCCCTTTGAAATTTTGTAAGCATGAAAAATATATGCAGATAATGTAATCTAACGGTAGATTTGTCAAAATTCACATCGAATTAAGAAATATAGGGTTGGGTTCAAGTTACACTTGATGTAACTCTAAAAAATGTCACACCAACCAATAACTTATTTGTGAATTCATATTTTGAAAATCCAACCGTTGGATCACATTTTCTATATGTTTTTAACATGCATGCCAATTTTCTTGCCAATCGGATGTAATTTACTCTTTGATCTTTAAACTCATCTTTTATGCGTTATTTTAAACTACAAAAACTTGAATTTAAACAATTGATTGATGACATGGCTATTAATCTTTGATCACCTTGAAATTTTTTAAGCATGAAAAATATATGAAGATAATGTAATCTAACGGTAGATTTGTCAAAATTCATATCAAATTAAAAACTATAAGGTTGGGTTCAAGTTACACTTGATGTAACTCTAAAAAATGTCACACCAACCAATAACTTATTTGTGAATTCATATTTTGAAAATCCAACCGTTGGATCACATTTTCTATATGTTTTTAACATGCATGCCAATTTTCTTGCCAATCGGATGTAATTTACTCTTTGATCTTTAAACTCATCTTTTATGCGTTATTTTAAACTACGAAAACTTGAATGTAAACAATTGATTGATGACATGGCTATTAATCTTTGATCACCTTAAAATTTTTTAAGCATGAAAAATATATGAAAATAATGTAATCTAACGGTAGATTTGTCAAAATTCACATCAAATTAAGAACTATAAGGTTGGGTTCAAGTTACACTTGATGTAACTCTAAAAAATGTCACACGAACCAATAACTTATTGTTTAATTCATATTTTGAAAATCCAACCGTTGGATCACATTTTCGATTTGCTCTTAACATGCATGCCAATTTTCATGTCAATCGGGTGTAATTTACCATTTGATCTTTAAACTCATTTTTTATGCGTTATTTTAAATTATAAAAACTTGAATGTAAACAATTGATTGATGACATGGCTATAAATCTTTGATCACATTGAAATTTTTTAAGCATGAAAAATATATGAAGATAATGTAATCTAACGGTAGATTTGTCAAAATTTACATCGAATTAAGAAATATAGGGTTGGGTTCAAGTTACACTTGATGTAACTCTAAAAAATGTCACACCAACCAATAACTTATTGTTGAATTCATAGTTTGAAAATCCAAACATTGGATCACATTTTCTATATGTTTTTAACATGTATGCCAATTTTCTTGCCAATCGAATGCAATTTACCCTTTGATCTTTAAACTCATTTTTTATGTGTTATTTTAAACTACGAAAACTTGAATTTAAACAATTGATTGATAACATAGCTATTAATCTTTGATCACCTTGAAATTTTTTAAGCTTGAAAAATATATGAAGATAATGTAATCTAACGGTAGATT
This sequence comes from Quercus lobata, assembly GCF_001633185.2. Classification (NCBI taxonomy): domain Eukaryota; kingdom Viridiplantae; phylum Streptophyta; class Magnoliopsida; order Fagales; family Fagaceae; genus Quercus; species Quercus lobata. Next base: position 54,424,216 of record NC_044908.1, read on the forward strand.
TGTCAAAATTCACATCAAATTATGAAATATAAGGTTGGGTTCAAGTTACACTTGATATAATTCTAAAAAATGTTATACCAACCAATAACTTATTGTTGAATTCACATTTTGAAAATCTAACCGTTGGATCACATTTTCTATTTGCTCTTAACATGCATGCCAATTTTCATGCTAATTGGGTGTAATTTACCATTTGATCTTTAAACTCATCTTTTATGCGTTATTTTAAATTACAAAAACTTGAATTTAAATAATTAATTTATGACATGACTATTAATCTTTGATCACCTTGAAATTTTGTATGCTTAAAAAAATATGAAGATAATGTAATCTAATGGTAAATTTGTCAAAATTCACGTTGAATTAAGAAATATAGGGTTGGGTTCAAGTTACACTTGTTGTAACTCTAAAAAATATTATATTAACAAATAACTTATTGTTGAATTAATATTTTTAAAATCCAACCATTGGATCACATTTTATATTAGTTCTTAACATGCATGCCAATTTTCATGCCAATCGGGTGTAATTTACCATTTGATCTTTAAACTCATCTTTTATGCGTTATTTTAAATTACAGAAACTTGAATTTAAACAATTGATTGATGACATAACTATTAATTTTTGATCACCTTGAAATTTTGTATGCGTAAAAAATATATGAACATGTTGTAATCTAACAGTAGATTTGTCAAAATTCACATCGAATTGAGAAATATAGCGTTGAGTTCAAGTCACACTTGATGTAACTCTAAAAAATGTTACACCAACCAATAACTTATTTTTGAATTCATATTTTGAAAATCCAACCGTTGCATCACATTTTCTATATGTTCTTAACATGCATGCCAATTTTCATGCCAATCGGGTGTAATTTACCATTTGATCTTTAAACTCATCCTTTATGCGTTATTTTAAATTACAAAAACTTGAATTTAAAAAATTGATTGATGACATGACTATTAATTTTTGATCACCTTGAAATTTTTTATGCTTAAAAAATATATGAAGATAATGTAATCTAACGGTAGATTTGTCAAAATTCACATCGAATTGAGAAGTATAGTGTTGGGTTCAAGTTACACATGTTGTAACTCTAAAAAATGTTATACCAACCAATAATTTATTGTTGAGTTTATATTTTGAAAATCCAACCGTTGGATCACATTTTCTATTTTTTTTTAACATGGCTGCCAATTTTCATGCCAATCAAGTGTAATTTACCATTTGATCTGTAAACTCATCTTTTATGCGTTATTTTAAATTACAAAAATTTGAATTTAAATAATTGATTGATGACATGACTATTAATTTTTGATCACCTTGAAATTTCGTATGCATGAAAAATATATGAAGATAATGTAATTTAACGGTAAATTTGTCAAAATTCACATCGAATTAAGAAATATATCGTGGGGTTCTAGTTACACTTGATGTAACTCTAAAAAATGTTACACCAACCAATAACTTATTGTTGAATTCAAAATTTGAAAATCCAACCGTTGGATCACATTTTCTATATGTTCTTTACATGCATGTCAATTTTTATGCTAATCGGGTGTTATTTACTATTTAATCTTTAAGTGGGAAGACGAAAAAATAGAGAGAAATTTAATTGTCTATTGCAGCGGTCTAACCTGCCGTAAAAAGGAGTACATATTGCAGCGGGTCAATATATATAAGCTTAATGTTGCTAAAACAAGTCTATTGCGACGGGTCATTGGCTTGCCGTTGTAGTACGCAGCAGAATACTTGAGTTATTGCAACGGGTCATTGGCCCACCGCTGTAGTATGCCGCAAAATATTAGAGCTATTGTGGCGGGCATATAGAACGCCGCAATAGATCTCATGTACAGCGGCGGGCCAAAAATGCGCCGCAATAGGCGACATATAGCGGCAGTTTTTGCACCTGCCACAATAGGCCCGCCGCAATAGCTCAGTTTTCTTGTAGTGTCTTTTATTTGGTTGAGGAAGTTTCAAATTGTGAAAAGACCATTTACATTAAAGGTCTATAGTGGCAGGCAAACAATGACCACTGATCAGCCAGAAGGATTTAACATTTTTTTTCCTTCTTTATGCTAATTATTGGGGTTAGGGGTGTTCTCAAAGTTTATTCAAAATCTTTAAAAAGTTTACCTGTCACTTGAAACCTTACAAACACATTTTGATGTACCATAAGTTTATAAGTTTCCCAAGTAATTGATTAGAAAAATAAAAATAAGTTTCCCAGTGGAAAAGACAGGACAAAGTTAGAGCCATCAAAAAAAATTAGATTAATATTTTAGAAAAGAAAAACACACACAAAAATTTAGGCGTGTTTTAACAAAATTAGAGTAACCAATCAATTAACAAGGGGTTTTAATGACTTGTTTGGTATAGCTTATTTCCATTGGTTAATCTAACTTAAAAAATATGTTAGGCAAAAGTATACCTAGAAAGAACAAAGTCTTGAAAAGTTGTATATAACCCAAATAAGCCGGGAAAAAGCTATACCAAACAGGCTCATAGGAGACACAAAACTGACCAATATGATTATCTTGAATCAATAACCCACAGGGTAGGATCAAAGAGTGACACATAAATTGTAGTGAAAATAGATGAAGTTTCAAGGACAAGATTATAAGGTGTTAAATATTAGCATTCATATACCATGTTGAATATACTAGTATAAATGCGGAAGCGAAAGCATAAAGTATAAAACACAATAACACACGACTACACGAGGGTTACGTGGTTCGGCCTAACGGCCTACATCCACGGAGGAAACTCTAAAGGGGTACATCAATAATATATTATAGTGTAATACAAATCCTGTGTTACAATAAATTATAATATGTGTATATATAGTAGACTAAACCCTAAACTAATAGACTTTTAGTACAAGTAAGAGACTTGGCTTGTACACAAAGTAGAATTAGGCCTGGGCCTATGCTAATGGGTTAATATATCTTTAACATAAGACATTTTTTGCTAAGAAAAAATAATAGGAAAATTATGACCCACGTTAAATAGTTTGATAGAGTTTTGCTGCATCCTGTAGTAATCTTCAAAGCTTCAAGTGCACATGCAGCTGATACAATTGCATTAGTGGAAGCAATAGCTGGAATAATGTTCTTCACAGCCCCCTGTAAACAGTAAGGTGAATCCACTTAAATAACAATTTAGATATCTGAAACTTTGACTCTAACTTTATTTTTACAATTTTAGCAAAAAAATACTTTATTTTTACAATGAATTCTTTAAAATATTTGGAAAAAATATTAATCAAAAGCTAAATACTATTTTCACAAGCATTCTCACAGTAATAAAGAGATGAAAGCCAATCTTTTTTTTTTTGAATGATATTTTTAAATATATGATAACCAAAGAACATCTTAGACAAACCACACAGTACTTGGGCATAAAATAGAATGAAAGCTAAGCTTTTGGGGAATTGACATCCCGGGCTACACAATTACAAATACCTGAGTAAGAGAATACGTGAATCCTGGAATGCCAAAAAGCTCAGCTCTCTTGACAGCCTACAAGATATGGGTAACAACAGTGAGATGGCCAACAACAGAAATCGATATAAAGAAAAAAGTTGGTAAATAACTTTTTAAAAAAATGTCAGCAAATAACTGCATTCTATTAACCTCATTATAGATCCACTTCATATGCTCTGGGTCATCTGGATCAAAAGTCTCTCCACTATGAACCTACAAATACGATGCATGTTTAGATAACAAAGAATTAACATAAAATACGCACTTTGGAAAAGGGAGAACAAAATGGTGAGTAATTTATTACCTCATCCCACTTGATTAGGTGGGCATATTCAATACAATGAGCAGCAGTTCTAGGAGTTTCAGCAAGGGTGCATAAGGGGAACTTTACTTGAGGGGGGAAAAGCCAGATGGTGCACTCAAAGCATGGTGTGACCCCTGGTATAATAACCCTAGCATGGCCCTCGAAACCTTCAGTCCCGCCATCTACCAAAGGTTTGATTGTTTCATCTCGGGGTTTATCATCAGAGTCATACTCTAAATTTCCAAACAACAACGAGACAAAGCAAATTAGCTCAAGCAGAGTTTATTAACAACTACTCACTTCTGGAATGATACCTTATGAACCCAACAGGAAATTTAAGGAGGCTGTCAGCCAATGCCAAGGCTCATGTAATTCTTTTGGCATTTGCTTTTACATATACGCTTATAAGAAAAGTAAAAAACCAATAAAATAATGTAGCAATTAAGTTGTACCTGATTACCAAAACTTATAAAATTGGATAGGTTATGGCTACATACCTAGAAAACTACAAGCTAAAGCATTGATGTAGCTCCGAGCTTCAATTGAATCAAGACCAAGAACAGTTATACTAAAATCACTATATTAAAAAAAAAAAAAAAAAAAAACTTTGCCTTTAACTAAAAAACATTGCATAGGGGACTCAATCTGAAGTTGGGATTCCTTCTTTTTCTCTCTAGGTTTCGGCAAAGCTTGGGGGTGAAACTTCTTTACCTTTATACACTTTCTTTCTCCGCTCTGTCGGTGGAAATTAGAGATTGAGCATGAATGGATGCAATCACAAACAAGTGTGCGAACCTCAAAATCTTGGAAAGGGAAAGAAGCGAAGTAGATCTCGCCCTTCCAGGGGTAAACCAAGGCTTGGTGCTGGCTGGTAAGTTTTGCACCAAACGGAGAGTGAACTTAGAAGCTATAGGGCGGGCATTACGATCAGTGTGGAGAACAAAGAGAGAATTTGATGTAAGTGATATGGGAGAGAATAGAGTTTTATTTTTGTTTCAAGAGAAGGAAGATTTGTATAAGGTCCTATTGCGAGGGCCGTGGTCCTTTGATAAGTACATTCTCCTGTTGCATAAGTTAGAGGTGGGTGAGTCAGTCTCATCTTTAACTTTCCACGAAGCTGTCTTTTGGGTTCAGATTCATGGCTTACCAGCATTGAGCTAGACAAGGGAAGCGGGTTTATGTATTGGAGGAATTTTGGGCAAGGTCGAAAAGGTGGATGTAGGGGATAAAGGGTTGAATATGGGCTGTTATCTGAGAATTAGAGTAACAATGGACATCTCGCAACCGTTAAGCCGAGGAAGGTTGGTGTGTATGGGGGGTTCGGATTCACGGTGGGTTGAGTTCAAGTATGAACGTTTGCTTGTATTTTGCTACTTGTGTGGAAGAATTGACCATGATGAGAAGGATTGCGTAGAATGGATCCGTAGTGCAGATTCGATAAACTCAGAGGACAAGCAATATGGTCCTTGGCTGCATGAGCAAGACCTGGGCAAATGGGGGCGGAGCTGAAGGAACGTGAGCTACAATTGGACAGCAAACGGCAGGCTCCGTTGGGTGTCGTCGGTTCCATGGAGTAGTGGAGTCTAACATGGATAGGGCTGACGTGGAAAGCTTCAAACTGGAAAGCGAGAGAATCAAGGAAAAGCTGACCGGGGAAAAAGAAAACCTGATTTCGAGGAGCAGTTAAGAGAGCTTGACATCGATATTTCAGGTAAAGTTGACACAGGAAGTAACGTGGAGAAGGTTTTCAAGGCAAGGATACTGGAAATGGAGAAGAAGGTGTCAACGAACCAAAAGGAAAATAGGGTGAGTGAAGATTCATCGCATGGACTTGGTTTTGGGCTACCTAGTAGTGGGCCGCAAGAAGTATTGGGTCATATTGAAGCTGATGATGGGCTTGTTGAAACAAAAGCTCCACTTGCTCAAGTGTTGGAGTTACAATCATTCCAAATTGGGCCAAAGAAGCCAGGTGCAATTGAAAGAGGAAGTAATAAAAAAGTCAAGAGCCTAAATCGAAAAAAGCCTCATGCAAATGCATTTAAGCTTGGGAAAGAAAATGTGGGGATGTGTACGTCCAATTTGCAGAAGGTGAACACCATGAAGGAGATCACCCGAATGGAGTTGGAGGAGGTAGATGTGGGTCTAAAATGAAAGACACATGCTCCCCTTGAAGAAGTTTTGGAGAATGCTGAGTGTTAGGACATATGTGTTTCACATATTAAGAACATATGTCATGATTTTATGTAATTGGCTTATTCTTTGACAAAACACACTTTACTTGTATTTGGATAGATTTAGGATGTGTTTAAATACTTCAAGAAACCATGTTTCAAGATCAAGTGTTGAAGCCTTCAAGTCTATCCAAGAAAACAAGTTGAAAGTGCAGATTTACTAAAACTCGATAGCTAGCATGTGTCGAGGTTTAAGGAAGCTGTTCAGCCCGTGTGCTCGACAGTTGCTCGACACCTCCTATTTGTCGAGGTTTAAGAATTTCAGAATTCTGATATGATTTTCTTGGAATCCGTGAATGTGTCTTCGGGCCTTCTTTTCTCCTAACCCTAGACATATAAAAGGATTGTTTTAAGGGCCGTCAAACAGTTCACAAGTTGCACAAGCATTGAGAAAAATCTGTTCAAGCAAATTGTGACCGAGGATGAAGTTCTTGCCCTAGTTCATCTCTTTCTCTTAAAAAAGTTGCTGTGTATGTGCACCATAGGGTTTGTGACCAAGTATATTCTTGATCTTTATTGTGTGGATGAATTGAAGAACTTTGCAACCAATAACCTTCTTAATTGGTGATTGAAGTCACGTATTGAGATCCGTGCAATTGGTTAGTCACGTACTTGGGAGCCGTGCATCGAAAGGGGAATTGTCACTACAGAACAAGTCTAATTGGGTATTGGGATAAGGGTTCAACTGTAGGTTGGTAAGATACTTGGGATTCCTTTACTTGTAACCGCTTGTTGTGATAATAGTGGAGTTTCGGGAGTGGTGACCTGAAAATCACCCAATGGGGTTTTTGCCATTAGGTTTTCCTCATTCGTAAACAAATCACCGTGTCATTTATTTTCCCCTACATATTTAGTTGTTTGGTGAATTGTTTGTACTACCACGCGCTTTGCATATTAATTTGATTAATTAATAAACTTGGTTAATTAATTAATTAATTAATTTATCACAAGGGGTCAATTCATTTTTGGCCTATCACTGAGGTTGGGAAGAGACCCAAGCTAGAAGAGGAAGTTGTTGCCTTAAGTAAATTTTTGGCAACATAAATGGGATCGGTGGTGGCTGCGGTGTAGCCCCACTAGGAATAATGAGTGCTATATGTTGGAACTGTGGAGGGCTTGGGAACCCTCGGACAATTGGCACTCTCCAAAAAACAGTTTTGGAGGAAGATCCCACCTTGGTTTTCCTTATGGAAACCAAGTTTAATGTGGAGGAAATGGTTGAGATTAAGCGTAAGTTGGAAAGAAGCCAAGGCATGATAGTTCCTTGTGTACGCTAGAGTGGGGTTTGGCCCTTTTATGGAAGGATTCATTGTTAGTGGAGGTGCAAACATTCTCTCCTAGGCACATTGATGCGATTATTACTGAGGATGAAGGGAACAAGAAGTGGTGCTTTACCGGGTTTTATGGACACCATGAAACCAGCAAAAGGGAAAAGTTTTGGACGTTGTTAGTGAACTTGAGCACAAGGAGTGAGCTACCTTGGGTTTGCATGGGAGATTTCAATGAGATCAGTCATAGGGGAGAAAAGATAAGAGGGAAGGGGGGGGGGGGTGAGAGACCTGAATGGCAGATGAGGGCCTTTTCTTCAGCTATTAACAAAAGTAGACTTAGAGACATGGGCTTCGTGAGTCCATAATTAACTTGGAGCAGGTGGTTAGGGGCACGTGGGTGAGTCCATAAGATATTAGAACGGGCTTTGGTCTCCACAAACTGGGCTTCCCTGTTTTCTCGGGTTAGGCTATACAATGTGGCCATTTGCTCATCAGACCACAGCATGTTGATACTTAAAAGGTCTCCCACCTAAGTGTAGGAATAAAAGAAGGCAGCGTTCGTTTAGGTTTGAGGCTATGTGGATTAAGGAGGAAGAATGTGATGGAGTAGTGAAGGAGGCATGGGAGAGAGGTCGAATTCTAGGTGGCCAAAACCAATTTGGGCGGTGCATGGATGAGTGTCGTACCTCTTTGCAAAGCTAGAACAGGACAAACTTTGGCCATGTAGGTTGAAAAATAGCTTTAATTTCAAAGAAGCTTTAATGGCTTGAGTGCTTACTAGGGGGTGGGCCTAACATGGAAGAGATTTATGATACAAAGGTGGAGCTTAACAAGTTGCTTATGGCGGAGGAAGAGATGTGGAAGCAATAGTCAAGGAATTGTTGGCTAAAGTCAGGGGATAGCAATACCTCTTTCTTCCATGAGAAAGCCTCAAAAGGCATCAACGAAATACCATTACTAGGCTATTGGACTCTAATGGTAACTAGCAGGATGAGGAAGATACCATGGGTCATATTCTTGTAGAGTATTTCCAAGAGCTTTTTACTTCTTCATGCCCAACAGTTAGTGAAGAATTGTTGGAAGTTATACACCCTAAAGTTACTAATAGAATGAATGAGGTTTTATTGTAGGATTTTCGGGTAGTTGAGGTTGAGAAAACCCTTAAGCAGATGAACCCATTGAAGGCACCAGGTCCTGATGGTATGCCCCATTTGTTTTTTCAACATTATTGGCCTATTGTAAATTCTGTTGTCATACAAACTGTAGTAGACTTTCTTAATCATGGGGTTACCCCCCTAAGTTTCATGAAACGCACATTGTGCTCATTCCTAAGACAAAAAACCCTTCTAGAGTCATTGACTACAGGCCTATAAGCTTGCTTCAAAGGTAGTGGCTAACCGAATGAGGGTTGTTTTGAAGGATATAGTATGTGAAAACCAAAGTGCTTTTGTGTTTGAGAGGCTCATCACAGACAATGTTCTTGTGGCCCATGAATTAATGAACCATATTCATAGGAGGAGGAATGGCAAGGATGGTGAGATGGCATAGAAGTTGGACATGAGCAAGGCTTATGACTGGGTGGAATGGAGGTGTTTGCAAAAAATAATGGAGAAGTTGGGGTTTCATGAGCGGTGGATTAGTATTGTAATGGCATGTGTGTCCTCTGTTCCATATGCCATTAGACTCAATGGCCAACCTTGTGGTATGATCACACTAACCCGAGGCATTCGACAAGGAGATCCTTTCTCTCCATATCTCTTCCTACTTTGTGCTGAAGGTTTATTGGCTCTGTTGTACAAGGCATTAGTGAGGAATGAATTGAAAGGAGTAGCTGCCTTGGCTAGGGGTCCAACAATCTCACACTTATGCTTTGCGGTTGATAGTTTGATATTTTGTAAAGCTACGGAAAAGGAAGGGGCTGAAGTACAGAGAATTTTGCAAGTCAATGAGTCCTCTTCAGGTCAACAATTAAACAGAAACAAGACAACTCTCTTCTTTTGTAACATCACAGTTAGCTTAAAAAAAAAGGGTTAAGTTCAGATATTTTGTTTTTGGTTTCCCACGTGCCAAGCCCCACCTAACCCCACTACCCACCTCACAATCACTCTATCTTATCTTCTTTTGCCGCCTCACTCCCTACTTCTCTTTTCTTTCTTTTTCTTCTCTTTCATTTTCAATAGAACACTCTCTTCACTCCTTCAAACTCTCCATCGGCACTTCCACACCACCACCATCACCATTTCCACCATCATTTTCTGGCAAGATCACCGAAAAATTCTTGGGAACCCATAAACACCTTCACATCCTTTTTTTGAGGTAAAAATTTTTCATCTTTTTGGTGGGTTTTGCAATTTTACTTGAGGTTATTTTTTATCTAAATTTTAATAATGATACTTATATGATTTATGAGCATTGGAAGTGATATTTATGTGTTTTTATGCATGGATTTTGTATTGGTGGAATTATTTGATGAGTGGGTATATATTTTGTGCTATTGATGACTAATTAAGGTTTATGTATAGTGGAAAATTTAGGAGTTTTAAGTTATAACATGTGATGGTTGGTAAATTTAATTTTTCCATTGCCATTGGGTTTATTTGGAGTTAGTTGAAGTTCTAAATTTCTTATCTTGGAGGATATATTGATTTTGCTTTCATGGGTCTCTTAATGATGTAGTATAAATTTTATGAAAGCTAGTCATAATGTTGGAGATGATATTAAATGGGTTAACTTTATAATTGGATTTTATGCCTTATGAATCAATTTGTTGAGAAACTATGGAAGTGGAATATATTATTATTGATGAGATTAGATGCTAGGCTTGCCTAATTAAGTGATTATTTGGCGATTCCTAAATTGTGGCTAGATGCAATTTCAAGCTCTACACTTATTGTGATAAGTTTACTTGATATTGTTTAGGTTCTAGCTAATCTCCTTGGAGCTTGGAGAATTAGGATTTTGCGGTTGCGAGGTAAGTAGCTTTTTAATGGGATTTTTGGAAAATAACTATGTTTTATAAATATTTTTTTTGGGTCAAACACATTTTGGAAAATTATAAATGGATATATGTTTTCTTAAAAGTATTGTGTTATGACCCTATTATATATTATTATATATGAAAAATACATCATATTTGGTATGGCATTTGGGGAAATGCATAAATTGTTGATATGGAAAAATGAGCATCTTTTATTTAATCTTTGATAAGGAAATCTTGGATGTTATGGTATATTAGAAAATTTAAAGATGCTTATCTTGTCTTGTTATGTGGGAAATTGTTAGAAAATCTTTTGACAAGAATGAAGTTGAAAACCTTACAAACTTTGTGGAAGTCAGATTATTTAAGGTTTTTTTGAAATTACCCGATTATAAACTATGTATTTGAAAGGAAATGTATACCTGTGAGTTGCCATGTGTGATTTCCCTATGATCACCCAATTTGGTTTTAGTAGTCTTTGTGACAATGAAATCAAATCCAGGTCAGTGCCCTTTCACTTTGGATGACGCGTTCTTCCCTGTTATCCATGGGGGGAAGAGGTTCCTTGATTGTGTGTGGGTGAGGCTGCTGCCCATGGGGCAAAGAGACCACATGCAAGAGAGGTCCTATTTGACGCGCTCTCTCTGCTGCCCATGGGTGGAGAGAAAAACCTTGAGGGTATGGGTGAGGTTGCTGTCCATGGGGCCAAGAGTTTGCATACCAGAGAGGAAAATATCATGCCAGTTGTGAATGGGTGGATTCCCTGACCGGTCTATGTGGCACGTCGGTATATTTGTGATAATTTACCTTACGTTAGATATTATGGTTTTGGAAAGTATATTGTTGATGCTCACATATTATAGTATATAGTTTCAAGGTATTTACTTTGAGAAACTTTATGTTTCATTATTAGATCACTCTTGTCAGATTATTATTATTGAAGATGAAACTTGCATTTCCCCCACCCCCATTAAATATTCTACTTACTGGGGTTTGTCTCATCCCATTATTTTATAAACTTTTCAGAGTAGGCAACAATCTTTTGAGATAGCTTTTGGTGGCTAATAGTAGTTAGACTAACTACTGATGGAGGCTGAACTTTCGTATTGGAGATATTAGATGTTGTACATCTTAAAGTAGGCTTGACTCATTCTTTTGTGTATTATAGTGGTTGTGACTTTATTCCCACTAATGGGACAAGCTGTTGATATGTAATTATTTATTTAGACCTCTATTATTTTGTGGCCAATGGTCATTGTAATTAATGCTTAGAGCTCTGACTTACTTTGAGAGTATATTCAATGGAATTATTATGATAATTCTTGATATTAGTACTTGATATAATTTTTGTGGATTGGATTGTCAAAAAGGAAAAAGAATAAAACAATTTACAGGTACTTTGAGAAGTCTTTCTCATGCTTTGGACCCCTAGGGGTTTGGGGCGTGACAGTTATGGTATCAGAGCTTAGGTTATGATTCTATAGACTTTGAAAATAGGAATTGATTTTGATTTAAGTCAGAGCATTAGGGGTTTGATGAATTCTTTATTTTGTACCTTTATTTCAGCTTCCACTTGCCATTCCTTTTTCCTTATCTATCTTTTCTATGTTAACCTTCTATGTTGCCTTGTGATTTACTTGCTTGTTTCTTGGGTATAGGTATAAGTACATTGGTACATTATGCCTCCTAAAAAGAAAGCACGTAAAGTAAGGCATGTGGATGAGGTTACAGCTCTAGAGCATGGCTATAGGCAACGCTAAGAGCATGAGAGATTTGTCACTCCTGATGGTGGCGAGATTGATGAGGTGGCAGTGGCAGACAGGATTTATGCTAGGATTGCTAGAGCAGTCCAGGGTGGTGAGCGTAGGAGGGAGGGTTGCACTTTTGGGGAGTTCCATAAGCAAAACCCTCCAACTTTTGATGGGGAGCCTGATCCTATGGTAGTAGAGAATTGGCTGCTAAAGATAGAAAAATTACTGAGAGCCCTTAAATTTATTGATGATGAGAAGGTGATGTTTGCCACTTATGCTCTTCAGGGTTCTGCTGAAAGATGGTGGTTAAGCATTGAGAAATTGTTGAGGATGGAGTTGGTAAGGGACACTCCCATTACTTGGGAGAAGTTTAAGGAAGCTTTTAATAGGACATACTTCCCCGATGTAGTGAGGGATTGTAAGGTAAGAGAATTTTCTGATTTGGTTTAGGGTGCTATGACAGTGGAGCAGTATGCTGCTAAGTTTGTTGAGCTCTCTCGCTTTGCTCCTTACTTGATTCTGGATGAGTCCAAGAAAGTGAAAAAGTTTTGGTAAAGCCTTAATGGTAGGATTTGCCCTCTCATTATAGCTTCTGGAGTGGATACTTTTACTAAGGCTGTGGAGTGGGCAATGAGTCTTGAAGAAAACTTTAAGTACAACCCCAGTTCCAAAGAGAGTGAAAAGAAGCAAGGGCCCTTTAATTCTCAACATGGTAAGGGTCAAGGGCATAAGAAAGGATTCTTTAAAAACTCGGGTAATAGAGGACAATCTTCTAGGCATAGCAAGAGTGCCTATCCTTAGTCTGGTGATAAGAAGTCTTGCTCTCGTTGTGGTAAACTTCATGATGGACAAAATTGTGATGGGGTCAAGATTTGCTTTACTTGTAAGCAACCCGGACACTTTGCTAGAGATTGCCCAAGTTCTAAGGGCTCGGGTTTCTCTTCCACATCTCAAGTTGCAAAGGGTAATGACAATGGGAAGAAGGTGCAAGGTAGAGTGTATGCCTTGGCTACTCAGTATGCTCAGGCCACGGATACAGTGGAGGTAGGTATACTTCCTTTGTTCTCTGCACATACTAAATTTCTTTTTGATCCTAGTTCTACACATTCTTTTGTTTCTTGTGCATTTGCTAAAAATCATGACAAGAGCCCCGAATTACTTGATTTTGAGTTATCGGTTTCTTCCCCTGTTGGTGATCTTTAATGACTAATCTTGTGCTTAAGTCTTGTATTATTGGCTGATTTGGTGTTGTTAGATATGCATGATTTTGATGTCATTTTGGGCATGAATTGGTTGGCTTCTTACCATGCTAGTGTGCATTGTTTTGAGAAAGAGGTGGTGTTTAGGCCTTCAGGTGAATCAAAATTTCTATTTAAGGCTTCATGTTTGCCTTTTATACCTCGTGTGATATCATGCATACAAGCAAACCGCTTGCTTAGAAAGGGATGCCAAGGATTCCTTGCTAGTGTAGTGGATTTACAAAGTGGAGAATTGGAGATAGGAGACATTCCCATTGTGAGGGAATTTTCGGATGTTTTTCCTAATGATCTACCTGGGTGCCTATCCTTTGTCCAACATTTGCTTTTCAATATCATGCCAGTTGTGAATGGGTGGATCCCCTAACCGGTCTATGTGGTAGGTTGGCATATTTGTGAAAATTTACCTTACGTTAGATATTATGGTTTTGGAAATTATATTGTTGGTGCTCACAGATTATAGTATATAGTTTCAAGGTATTTACTTTGAGAAACTTTGTGTTTCATTATTAGATCATTCTTGTTAGATTATTATTATTGAAGATAAAACTTGCATTTCTGCCTCCTTCATTAAATATGCTACTTACTGGGCTCTGTCTCATCCCATTATTTTATAAACTTTTCAAAGTAGGTAACAATCTTTTGAGACAGCTTTTGGTGGCTAATAGTATTTAGACTAACTACTGATGGAGGCTGAACTTTTGTATTGGAGATATTAGATGTTGTACATCTTAGAGTAGGCTTGACTCATTCTTTTGTGTATTATAGTGGTTGTGACTTTATTCCCACTAATGGGACAAGCTGTTGATATGTAATTATTTATTCAGACTTTTATTATTTTGTGGCCAATGGTCATTGCAATTAATGCTTAGAGCTCTGACTTACTTTGAGAGTATATTTAATGGAATTATTATGATAATTCTTGATATTAGTACTTGATATAATTTTTGTGGATTGGATTGTCAAAAAGGAAAAAGAATAAAAAAATTTACAGGTACTTCGAGACGTCTTTCTCATGCTTTGGACTCTTAGGGGTTTGGGGCATGACATCTTTAGTCGCAATACCCCACAAGCACACAGGAAGCCATCAAGTCCATGTTTGGTGCCCAGGTTATCAAACCTCATGAATCCTATCTAGGACTACCTTCATTGATTGGTAAGTCAAAGAAGAACACATTTGCTCAACTGAAACAAAAACTAGCATCCAAGCTCGCGGGTTGAAAAGAAAAGCTTCTGTCAAATGTGGGGAAGGAAGTATTGATTAAGGCAGTTGCACAAGTTGTTCCTTCTTATACTATGAGCTGCTTCAAGCTCCCCAACGGGCTTTGTGTGCAGATGATTGGGATGGTGAGACAATTTTGGTGGGGATAAGTGAAGAATAAGAAGAAAGTGGCTTAAATGAGCTGGGAAAGAATGTGCCGTCTGAAGGAAGTAGGGGGGATGGGCTTTAGAGACTTGAAGTCCTTCCATCTTGCCCTTCTAGCTAAACAGGGTTGAAGACTTCAAACTAATTCCTCTTCCCTTTTTTCTCGGGTTTATAAGGCTAAATACTTCCCTAATGGGGACTTCGTGGATGCTGAGGTAGGCAAGAAAGCTTCCTTTGCTTGGAGGAGCATAATGGCAGCCCAACACCTAGTCAAACATGGCTTAAGATGGCAGGTAGGTGATGGTAGTAGCATACGGGTCTGGCAAGATTAGTGGCTCACTACCCGAAGCACTTATAGGGTGGTCTCACCTGAAAGGCCTGGGAGCCAAATTAAAATGGTTAGGGACTTGCTGAAAGATGGAGGAAAGGAGTGGGACATAGAGCTAGTGAGGGGTCTCTTTTTACCCCAAGATGTAGAGGCGATTCTAAGTACCCCAATTAGTGAATCAGTTGATAAGTACAGAATGGTTTAGGCTAGAGATAAGAAAGGTAGATTTACCGTGAGGAGTGCATGTAGGTGGCTCAGGAAATAGAGGCAGAGGGTGGTAACACCAGTTGCTCTGACCCGATGAAAATGCATGGAGTTTGGTGTGGGGTGTGGAGTATGAACCTGCCAAACAAAATCAAGCATTTTGCTTGGAAGGCCTGTAATGGTATCTTGGCCACCAAAGACTCTCTCTTTCGTAGAAAGATCATGGCCAACAATATATGTGAAGCTTGTGGTAGGCATGTGGAAACAACCATGCACATGCTCTATTTTTGTAGCTGAGGAATAGAGGTTTGGAGTTCTTGCAAGCTTACTCTGCCTTTCAACGTTCAAGAGTCATGGAGCTTCGTGGGCACATTTAGTAGACTTTGGGTCTGTTGGGAGGCACAGTAGGGGTTGTTGGAGAGGTGGCTCACGATTTGTTGGGGTATTTGGAAGAGCAGGAACGAGGTTCGGCATGGAGGAAAGAGGAGATCTAGTCTTGTAATAGTGAGAAGCTCTCTGAAATTATTGGAGGATTTTCAATCAGCCAACGAGAAGCTGAGCCGGTCTAGATTAGACAACCATAACACAATTGTCTGGAAGCCACCACCGCCGAGTTACTTCAAAGTTAATGTTGATGGTGCTCTATTCACAAAATCAAAGCAGTTCGGCATGGGAGTGATGGTGCGCGACGAGGAAGGTAACGTGGTTGTGGCCATGTGTAGGAAGATGGATTTACCTCTTGGTGCGTTAGAGACGGAGGCGAAGGCCCTAGAGATTGCAGTGAAATTTGCCGAAGAGGTGGGGCTCAGGGACGTGGTGTTTGAAGGTGACTCATAGTTGATAATCAACGCGGTTCATGGTACTGGAGAGGCAGCATCTTCGGTTTAGAACATCATCCAAGGCGTGTTGCGGAAAACCCAAAGTTTTAGGACGTTTGATTTTCTACATATTAAAAGGAAGGGAAATGTCCCTGCCCACTTGTTAGCTTAGCATGCTCAAAATGTTGAGAAACTTGGTTGTATGGCTGGAAGAGTGGCCTAGTCATGTGGCACATGCGTGTGCAAAAGATGTATCTTCTTTACAACGTATTAATTAAAGGTTTGAGTATTTCCTATAAAAAAAAAAAATCACTATAAAAATCAATGTCTTTTTCTTCAATCCGGCAATAATGTATTTCCATGACACGCTTTGCAGCAAATTCAGCTCTTGGCTTACCAACATCTTCAAATCTTAAATAGAATTAGCCAATGTTAGAAATTAGTTCCAAACTAGATATTGAAAAGCAAATGTGAAATAGAATAGCACACATAAACTAACAAAAATTGTTGGAGTTATTTGTGTAGGGCACTAAATGTAGTAAACATCAAATGAAATAATGTCTGAGCAAATGCAATGATTGCAGATTACTTTGGCTTACCGCTTATAATCATTTATAGCTTATAGGACCTAACCTAAACAATGGCAGATAAAGTATTCTCACCTCTAGATGTATATCAATACAAATATTTTGCTAATCCCAAATTAACTACCCCTTCTCAAATAGGCAACACACGAAGAGATAATAGGCAAATAGGAGGGTTTGTCTTGTTTTATTTTTCCTAATAGGCAAAACTCATTGGACAAGTGTGTTACATACCAATCAATACGTACATGTTTGCATACATACATATATATACATATAACACACACATATATACAGATACAGATAACCATCAATCAAATAATATGACAACCCCAACAGGCAAAGAGACCCATAACAGTAACATAAACCAAAAAAAAAAAAAAAAAATGTACCTACTTAGCCCAAGTGCTCCACCATCTTCTAAATAACCCATGACAAAGGGTGTCATCCATATACTCTATCTTAAAGGGTAAAAATTAAAACATTGGGGAATAATAATAATAAGCTTCGATTGATACAAATTAAACCACAAAATAATAACAATAACAAAGACACAAAAATTCATGGAACTTAAAAGAACAATAATTTACCTAAAGAGGAATTGGCGATTGAGATTGGTGACCTCGTTAGAAAATCAAGATAGAAAACCTAGAGAAAATGGGCTTTCGCCCTTTTTTTTTTTTATATAAAAAATCCAGCATTTTCCCCCATTTCTCAACTAATTAGGGAAATGTTCCTATTTTGAAACTCGATTTTTAGACAATTGAGTTTTAATTTAAAACTATATTTTTAGAGAATTGAGTTATAACAAATTGAAAAAAAAAAAAAAAAAATGCATGGAACTCGAGTTCATGGAGCTCGAGTTCCATGCATTTTTTTTTTTTTTTTGAAGTTTGATTGCCTCATACCTATAGCTGCGTTCAAGGAGCCCTATAGTGGCGTTTTAAATGGAACTCGAGCGCCATAAACTCAAGTTCCATGCAAGTTTTTTTTTTTTTTTTTTTTTTTTTTTTTTTTTTAAGTTTTATCGCCCCATACCTATAGTTGCGTTTAGGGAGCCCTATAGTGGCGTTTTAAATGGAACTCAAGCTCCACGAACTCGAGTTCCACGCAATTATTATTTTATTATTAATTTTTTTTAAAGTTTTATCGCCCCATACCTATAGCTGCGTTCAGGGAGCCCTATAGTGGCATTTTAAATGGAACTCAAGCTCCATGAACTCGAGTTCCATGCAAGTGTTTTTTTTTTTTTTAAAAAAAAAAATTTTATTTTAAGTTTGATCACCCCATACTAGATTTTCTACAAATTGAGTTTTACATTGAAACTCGATTTTGAGAAAATTGAGTTTCAAAACAGGGGCATTTCCCTAATTAATTTGGGAAATGGGGCAAAATGCTGGATTTTTTGCAACGGTCGATTTTCTCCTAGAAAACCCAGATAGGAAATCAAACAAAACACTCAGAATTGTTCAATTGTTTAAAGTTTGTTCATTTCTAAGCCCCATAAACAAATAAAAATAGTCAAAAAGAATATTCCTAGAAACCCTTTTGCTTTTTGGGTCAGATTCGAATCATCTAAAGCTAAAAAAACCCAAAATTAGAACCAACAAAAAGTACAGATCTAAGCCAAAAAATAAAAAACCTTAGCCAGCGGTGACTTACTGTCGGCGGCGGTGAAGACCTCATCTTTGAGGCGGACCTTCTCGATGTCCTGGACATCCGGAAGCCTAAGGATGAAGAGCTTGTGAGTGAGCACGAGGTGCGGTTGATGAGTTCCTTTTTTGCTATCCATGGCGGCTATTGACTCGATGACTGACTCACTAAGTCTTGAACGAGTTCGATGGGGATTTTGATTTATTGGATTGCATAGGTGAGGGTTTGGGAGTCAAAGGGAGAGAGTGAGAGAGAAGGTGAGAGATCGGGTTAGAAGAGAAATCTGAGGTTTTTTTTTTTTTTTTTTTTTTTTTTTTTTTTTTTTTTTTTTTAATCCGGGGGTTTTAAGCCACGTTTTTGTAAAACACGGCTTTAAGTGCACCTATGGTCGCATTTTCTAAATGTAGCTGTAGGACTTCTTTTTAAAATAGGAAAGCCCAAATTGGGCTGGACCTATAGCTGCATTTTTCAAACTCAGCCATAGGCCCAACCTGATAAAACGCGACTGCAAACACTACAAACACAGCTATAGAACTATCCTATAGCTGTGTTTTATAAAATGTGGCTATAGGTTTATAATTTTAGCCACATTTATAACAAACGAGGCTCTAGGTTATTTATAGCTGTAAGGTTGAATTTAATTAACCATGTGTTGGCTTTATTCCGTGACAAATTTGCTTGTAATACAGCACTTAGAAACCCTGTATTTAGGTGGGAATCATGTAAGGGTAGTGTGTGAGAGAGTGTGAAGAAATGCTCAAGACTGTGCAGTGAAGCAGGGACTCGCGGCTTGATCTCGCGGGAGGCCCGCGGCTTGCAAGCCGCCAAAAGTTGCACACGCGCAGAGCATGCAGGGGAGCTGAACAGTCATGCCACCTAGAGCACTACAAGACAAAAATCTAGACTGACCATTAAGTTAGCTCGCGGCTTGAACTCGTGACTCAGTCGAGTCGCGAGGTCAAGTCGCTAGCCAGCTCTGTTTTTGGAAAAACTGACTCTTTGCATTCCATTCTCACACCAGTATAAATACCCCTCATTCCCACAAAATATGTGTGGCTATTCAGAAAGAAAAACCCTAAGAGAGGTTTCTTCAAAACACCCACCTAATTAGAGAGAGCTACTCATTCTTAGAGAGAAATCTTTGTAGTCTCTTCTCATTCCCTCTCTCATTGTCATATCTATTGAGAGGAGATTTCTATCCAAACACTACCCACACCCATTTAGAGTGTTGAGTGTTTTTGGAGCTTTGAGAAGCATTGGAAGATGCCAAGGATGGCGGATGTTATGGATTATAGCGGAATCCGGTAAGCTAGAAAAGAAAAAGGTATGGCGCAACCTCTTTGGAGCAAGAAGCTTGGAGGGCTTAGGTACATCGGGTAGATTAGGCTTGGAGGGTCTATTGCTGTTCATGTATCCCAACTATATTTTCTAGTGGATTATTGACCGCTTGGAGGGCGGCGGAGAGGTTTTACGTCGAGGGCTTCGGTTTCCTCTTCGATAACACATCGCGTGTTGTCCTTGTGTTTGCATCTCTCTTCCCTTTATCTTTGCCTTTTATTTTCTACTGTGGATGTGATTTATAATTGGCTTAGATTGATTTCCAATTCTGTTTAAAGCTTATGTTCATTTTCCGCACACTTGTTGTTTGTCATAAAGCTTGAATTGGTTATTTTGTATTTGGGGGTCTAAACGTTCAAGGGTGTTTTTACACTATTTGAACTTTCAATAGCCGCATTTTTGCAAACGCGGCTATAGACCCCCGTGTTTTGTAGTGAATGTCTCTTCCTTTTTTATAAATCAACATCCATATTAAGTTTTGTTTTATTTTATTTTATTCTTGAGTTTTGGCATTTCAATATTGATTATGTTGAGGACTTAAGGGTGTGAACTCATTTAGTCTCAATGCACACAAATGGTTCCTAACCGCTTTGGATTGTTGCTGCCTTTGGGTGAAGGATCTGAGTGCCTTGATAAGGTCACTCTTAACAAATCCTGAGTACTTGTGGAATAAAGCCACTGATTCAAAGCAAGTGGTAAACTATAAAGACTGGAAGATAACCCTAAGCCGAAGATTTCACGCCTTGAAATTATGGTTTGTGCTTAGAATCTATGGTGTGGCTAACCATAGGAACTTGATGAGAAGCCATGTGAAAATGGCTGAGGTCTTTCGAAAGGCTTGTAGATATGGATAAAAGGTTTGAAATTGTGCTCCATAGAAAATTTTCTACGGTTTGTTTTAGGATTTTGCCATCAGCAATAAATAAAAATGGTGAGCTTAACATGTTGAGCGAGGAACGTGTACATGAGCTCGATCAACCGCAAGTTGTTGGAGTCCATTAACATGTCAGGCCATGCCTACGTGACTCATCATACCATGGTTGGGGGAGTGTACATGATTCGATTTGCTGTTGGTGCAACTCTGGTAGAGGAACGACGACATATTTTGATGGCATGGAAAGTCGTGCATGACCATGTAAATGTCATGCTAATTGATAAGAACTAACTAAGAAGGTTCAATTTGATTCAACTTTTTGACATTGTGTTTTTTGAAAAAATGACTGTTCCAAAAATTGCGGTATGAATCTAAGCTTTTTAAAAAAGTAAAGCACAAGGTAAAAGCCATTAAAATGTGTGTTGATGCTCATTTGGTAGAAAATCCTAATAGCGGGAAGAAGCCCAACAATATGAGAAGAAAATAGTTAGTGAATTGGGAGGAAAAACCATTAAGCCCGAATGGTATGAATAATGGATCATAGGCCCAAAAAATAATAAATGGGCCTCGAAGGAAGCAAGTACACCTAAAGGAGTACAGAGTAAGAAGTAGTAAACCCATGGGCAATATGAAAGCAAGAATGGGCCAAAGCAGATCCGAAGTAATGAAGTAAGGGGTTGATGGAAAGCCCATGAACCCCAAAAGTAAAAGATATGGTAATTGGGCCGGAGAAGTCCAAAGAGTTAGCAAAAGTCCATGGGAATACATAATTGGAATAGGCTGAGGATGCCCAAGGAAAGAAAATGGGCCGAGGATGCCCAAGGAGGAAGAAATGGGGCAAGGATGCCTATAAGCAATAGAATGGGTCAAGAAGGCCCGAAGTAGCATAAATGTAAGCCTAATAAAAATACTGGGTTGTTGTAAAAAAAAGGCCCAACAAGCATAGATCAAATAACACCACAGCAGGAATGACAGGATGGCATGGTAGGAATACTAGCAAGTCTACAAAAAGAACAAGGAGTGGGTTAAGGAGAGAAAAGCCCACAATTAAGCAAGGCCCAGTTCTTGAAGGAAGCAAGCCATAAATAATGAAGGCTCAGAAACCAATTCATACCACAAGAGGTCAAGAATGAGTAGTAGAACACACAAACGAGGCCATGGCAAACGTGTGAACAGCAGACAAGCTTTGGACACACATAGAAGTGGAGCACGCACAAGGCCCAGGCACCACCAACTTATACCCAACCAATACAGGAGGTGTGGGCCATGGGTCACAGGTAAGAAAGGGTATGTTTTGGCGGTGGGGAGAAGGGGAGAGCTTAATTTGGGATTCCTACTTAAACTCTTTTGGGAGAAATGTCTTGCCGAGATGACATACCACCCAAAAGATGGAAGGATGAGTTGGAACCACTAGGTACATGCCATGAGGGATAGTGAGAGAACATGCCCACCATGTTTTGAATAGGAATGCCATGGTGAACAAGCAAACAAAATAGAATTCTTTGTCTAGTAATGGGATGTGACACAGCCAGCATAGGTAAGTGGTAGTGGCTTGGCAACTAACAAACCAGTGGATGGTTTGGAAGGACACCCATACCTAAACAAAAGTAGTTAAAGGGTGAAATAGTAAAAACTAGTCATGGCAGGTAGTATATAAGGAGCCCCCGCCATGCACAGTAACAGCAATAACAACATGGGCATAAGAACAGCATCATAACACTATCATCAATAGCAATCACAACAAGAGTCACAGTATCGCAACAAAACCATCACATCACAACATTACATTATATTATATTTGCCTACCATAGCTTTTTCGTAACAACTCCATTTGCCATGCATGTGACCAAAGTTTCAATAAATGGGTCGTAGTTTGCACACAAGCCGACCTGAGGTGAGTTGCAATTGGACTGATCCTGACTCTCCTACCTAGAACCTTTGGTTCGTAGTGTGGTAGGAGGTAGCCCAGCCCATAATCACAAAAAGATCCACCACATTTAAATTGGTGGCTTCACTGGGGATTTAGGAAACAGACAGGGATAAAAGGCAGAAGCCCTCACAAACCATGCCTCCAAGATCTAAAACAACATGAAACATTAGTGCCGTGCCCTCGCAGGCAGAGTCAAGGCCAACAACACCTCACCAATAGCAGCCTAACTAGGCAGAAGGTGTCAACAGAGTGGGTTCTGAGCTCTAGCAGTAGCCAAGAATCCCCACTGACAATGCCAACGTTTTTATCGAGTTATTGCAATTGTAAAGTTGTGATTTACAACTATTTTGTGTTGGCTTTAATTCTGTGCCAAATTTGATTGTAATTTTGTTCAATCTTATGTACCCTATAATTTATGTGGGATTTCATTATATGAGTTGTGTGTGAGAAAGAGTGTGAAGACTCAAAGCAAATTGAAGATCAAAGGAGTTTTCACGGGTAGCTCACGAGAAGCCTTTCAGCAAAGTGAAGCATGTCCTTAGCACATGACTGGAATGTGTAGTGTCATTACAAATGGTGATAGCTGGTTTTTGCGAGTATCTCATGGGTAAGGCCTTCCCGCGTGATACCTGCGAAACATTCTATTTTGCTTTTTTGTCATATTTGATACATTATGTCTCTACCCACACTATATATACCCACATTACCCACATATTGTAATGAGTGCTTTTTAGAAAGAAAACCCTAGCCATAACCTTTGAGAGTTAGAGATTGTTATATCCACAATCCTCTGCACAATCCATTGTGGTTTTCCTCAATTCCTACCTCTCCATATCCAAATCCTTGAGAGGTTGATAGCTTAAACACTTACCACACCCATTCTAAGTGTATAGTGAGGTTTTGGTGCTGTTGAGAAGCATTGGAAGCCATTTGTTTGGTGGATGCAATCAGGCTGAATTGCGTGATCTGGAGAGCTAGAGAAGACAAGGCTTGGCTAAGTCAGTTGGTAGCAAAAGCTTGGAGGACTCGAGTACATGAGGTAGACTAGGCTTGGAGGGTCTTTTGTTATTCGTGTACTCCAACTTATTCTCTAGTGGATTGATTTACCGTTTGGAGGGCGGTAAAGAGGTTTTTCGCTGAGTTCTTTGGTTTCCTCTTCGATAACACATCGGTGTGTTATCTTGTGTTTGCATTCTTCTTCCCTACTCTTTTAACTTTCATTTTACTACTGTGTTTTGATGAATATGGCTTAGAGTAGTTTTGTTGTTTGTTCGCTTGCATTTACTCTATTCCACATTTAGTTTAAGTTAGAGTAAAATTAACCGAGCCATAAGTTTTAATTTGGGGATCTAAAAAGTTCTTGTGTTTTCACATAATTTCAAGCTTTCAATTAGTATCAGATTGTGTGCACTTGCTGTGGTTTCATTACCTAAGTGTGATCCTAGACCCTTTTTGAGATGGATTGATCTTAATCGCTCAATGCTCCTCTATACTTTGATGGGAGCAATTATGCTTTTTGGAAAGTCCTAATGAGGGCATTCCTTTGTTCCATTGATGATAGTGTTTGGGTCGCTGTCGAGATAGGATGGACTAGGCTTTGGCTGCCAAATCCACATGGGATAATGCGGCTCTTGCGGCATCTAATGCTAATAGTAAGGCTTTAAATGCAATTTTCTGTGGTGTTTCTCTTGACAAATTTCACAGGATCTCTCATGTCACAATTGCCAAGGAGGCATGGAAAATTTTGGAGTTGACCTATGAAGGCACCAAAAAGGTGAAGGACACCAAGTTGCAAAATGCTTACCACACGCTTCGAGGAGTTGAAAATGAGTGAAGATGAGTCCTTCGACTCATTTTATGGGAACCTAAATGAAGTGGTGATTGGGAAATTCAACTTGGGTGAAAAGACGGAGGATTCCAAGATTGTGATGAAGATTCTACGATCATTGCTGGAGAGTTTCCGTACAAAGGTCACTGCCATCAAAGAGAGCAAAGACCTTGATAAGATTAAAATTCAAGAACTCATTGGTTCTCTTCAAACCTATATGCTATCTCTACCATCTCAAAGGAAGAGTAACTCTTGCTCTCAAGACGGTCAATGAGAGATTGGGAGCTCAAGACTCCTCGGATGAGGAAGAGGTTGAAAAGGATGTGGTGTACCTTGCTAAGAACTTCTGTAAGTTCCTAAAGTTCAAGAGAGATGGAAAGTCTTTTGAGAAGGGAAAATTCTCAAAGTTCAAGAAGAACAAGAAAGACTTCAAAAAGAAGGATTCAAGAGATTCCTCGTCGTTTGAAATAGTCCCATGCTTTAAGTGCAAAGGACATGGGCATGTGAAGAAAGAGTGCCCCATGTATTTGGAAGCAAAGGGTAAAGTCTTTGCAACTACCCTTAGTGACTCAGATGGTTCAAATTTTGACTCAGAAGAAAGTTGTGACAAAGAAGGAAACTACTCTGCATTTATGACCATTGCTCGCGTGGACTCTTTAGAAGATTTGAATGCACTAGTGGCAGAGCTTGGTGAGCACATCGAAGTGGAGTCAATGGGAGTTGGGGAGGAATCTGATGATGAAGCTGAAGAATGTGTCTATGAAGGAACAAAGGGACTACAGGAACTTATAATTCTCCTCTAGAGAAAACCGGAGAGTATGCAAGGGTGGCTAAGAAAAATGAAGAGAGCAGAGTAAGATTACAAAAGTCTTCTAGTGCGGTACAAAGAAACGAAGTGTGAAGTTGAGGTGCTGAATGGAGAACTAATTGAGGCCTACTCTAAGATCAAGTTTCTTAAGCTTGAAGTGATTTAAGCTAATGCCAATGTGGAGCACGTTGCCTCCAAGAAACTTGACGAAGTGCTTGCACATCAAAAGCCTTTTTCTGACAAAAGTGTTTTAGGATATTCCAGAGAAAGTACAAGTGCCAATGTGTCCAAAGAGATGAAATTTGTTAAAGCTAAGGAACCAATGGTAGCAACTCCAAGTGTTGAGAATATAAAAGTGGAGAAGAAGCCAAATGGAACTGCTCAAAAGGCTTTAACAAAACCTCAAAATCCATTTATGGCCAAACCCAAGGCTAAAGGGAAGTCTCTCCCATAGACACAAAGAGGTCCACAAGTTCAACATTTTTGCCACCATTGTGGAGTTCAAGGACACACAAGACCTAACTGCTATAAACTTCACGCATTGAAGAAAGTGGATTCTCAAAGGCTAAGAAGACAAGAAAAAGGGAATTGGAACGCCAAGCAATCAAAAGGGCGAGAAGCTGATTCTGGTTTTGATGATGTGATAAAGATAATAGATACCATGACTTCGTGTTTGGAAAGCTTCAACCAAAGGTTTGAGAATCACAACTCCAGTACCCAATCCTCTAGGGATATCACCCCAAACGCACGTGTCGTGTGGGTGAAGAAGGGTACACATGCATAAGCATTAAACCATGTCCATGCATCAATTCTTCCTATATGATGTGACTTTGATTGATTGTTTGCTTATGTTTCACATTTTAGCATGTTTCTTTTCAAGTTTGTTTTGTACTTGTTGTTTTTGTTGATCTTACTTTACATGTTCAGTTTTTGTGTGTGTTGAAAAATTCAAAACCCCATAAAAATTGAAAAATCTCTAAAAAGTTTGATCACTCGTGTTGTGTATATCGCATGTGAGTTTGGCCTAGTACCTTCGCACTAATGGCATAGTACATTTATGAGCTTAGCTTGCTATGTATGTACATTTATCTTCATGAGAAAAATCTGGAAATCTATGTGTGATTGTTATAAATCGATCTTCAAGCTTGTTATGAATGATTAGTCAATAATCTTGATGGTTTTGATACATGCATAGACTTGTGCCTATATATCTTCCCACTCCTTTTTGTTTTTGCTTTATAGCTCAACAAATGTCAAATCTCAAAAAAAGATAATGAGCTAAAAAAACCATTGCACATACTAGTATTTGACTAGGAAAAAGGGAAAGTGACTTGTATTGAATTGTTTGGTGCCCAAAAAGCCAAAGGCTTACTCTCAAAATTGAAATATTAAAAATTTCAGGCATCATTCTCAAAATGAGATTTATTGTTCAAAAATGATCAAATGTTGTGAATTGTAAAGAAGCCAAATGAAAAGCTTCAAATACATGTAATCAATTTCTTATGGGAGGTCATATATGTTTATTTCTATAATTGAGATAGACCACTTGACTTAGTACTGGTTGTGTATGACTTGATTGAATTGATCATTGAAGCTTCACTCTGGACTAAGGATTATTCCACATTTGATTCTCACACACAACACACAAGACTTTGTTCAATGAATGCCTATGTCATATATGTGATTGTACATGTTCAAATGTGATGTGTATACTCAATTGCTTGTCAATCAAACCCAAAAATATTTTTGAGTATTTTATATGTTTTTGAAAGAGTTTTTATGCTTTCGTGTTTTGAGTTTTTGTTCAAATTGCATTTTTCATATTTTGCATCAAAACCTTCTTTAGAGGCATTTTCGTGAAAAGCTCGCAACTAAGCTCTTCCCGCGAAAATGGGTTAAGGCAAAATATGAAAACACAAAATTCAAATAGAAACTTTCATTGCTATCTCATGATTGTCTCGCGAGTAAGTCTTACCTGCAAAAAGTTTTGTGCTTCAGAGGCATTTTTCGCAAGTAACTTTGCAAGAAGCTAACCCGCGAAAAATGCATGTTTTCAGTTTCAAAGGGCTGATGTAGACAGTTTTTCAAACATACTCTTTTTCCCTCACTTTGCCTCCCTCAAGCCTTTCTCAAATCTAAATCAATTTTTACTCAAAAACCCAACTAAATCTCAAGTGTAATCATCTTCAAATCATCTCTAAGGTATGTTTACTTGATCTTTTCTCTTATTTCATAAAATATGCCTTAGATTAGAGATTTCGCATGAGTTGGGAATTTTTTAATAGGGCTGGGAAACTTTAAATTTTGTGAAAATTCTTTCAATTTCTTGATTGGGCTTTGTCCCATTTGGTTTGCTTGTGTCTGTGTTGGCCAATTGTGGCAGTTTTAACATGTATTTAGGCATGATTTACTCATGTTCATGCATTGCTTACATGTTAGTTTTATATGTGCATATCAAGTGTTTGATAAAATGCCCAAATGACATTTTGGTGTTATTTTGGACTCCAATGAGTACCAAACTTTGGGGATTACCATGATTGAACTTGGTTATCATGTTTTGATCATTGGGTGTGTGTTTTACACACTTTGACCCAAATGTGTTTAGTCATGCCTTGCACATGCATCACATATGCACACCACATGCACACTTGATGCACACACTTGCACACTTGTCATGTGTTTGCATATCAATCATGCTAGATCTATGATATTACATATTTAGCTCTTTTAACATGATTGTGTGACTTTGTTTTTGTTCTTTTTAGGACTTTGTGTCTATTTTATGAACTAACTTGGTACTAATCAAGTTTACGTTCTTGTTTTTGTGTTTTTGCACTTGTTGCTTTGTGTCTTGTATCTATTTTTATAGATGTCTCCATTTAAGAAATTAGCTGTGAAAGGAAGTAATAGCAAAGGAAAAGAACTTGTGGTTGATGTCAATAGCCTCACCCCGAAGTTAAAGAAGACTTGTTCATCGATAGGATTTTATGATCCCGACAAATTCAAATCATATGCTGCATTTCAAGCCTATGAGAGCTATTTCAAAGATGCTTTTTTGCTAGTTGAAAGGGCTGTTGACCAAGCGTCTCTCCTTGAGACAAACATCCCCAAATGGTTTTCCTCCAAGGATTGGAACTACCTTCTTACCAACCTTGATGATGCATATGAGCAAATGGTGAAAGAGTTCTATGCAAATGCCATTTTTGAAGGGGATGAGTTAAAATGTTGGGTTAGAGGAAAAAGTTTCACAGTGACACCTACCTACCTTACTGATATCTTGCACATCAACTGGCCGATGTTTCCAAAGCCACTGTTATATGATGACTTGAATCCGGATGAGAAGGTGCTTTGAGAAACTTTAGGAGACAACTTGGAGTTTTCTTCAAATGGGAAATCAGTAAGCGTTGCATCCCTATCTCCTGAACTGAGGTTACTCACAACGATCATGTTTCACAACCTCTCCCCTCTATTAAGCACCAAGTACATGAATCTCGGTTGGGCTTTGTTCCTTCACAATCTGATCAATGATGAAGTGATTGATATTTGCTCTCATATCTTCCACATCTTGAGCAAAAATGCTAAGAGGACTACTTCAAGGAACTGCCTTCCTTTCTATCGCCTTACCTCAAAACTTTTGAAGCTCAAAGGTGTGCATCCGAAAGATGAATCCCTGTACCTACAGCCAAGTCTAATCAACATCTGCACCCTAAATGCTAGCATCGGTCACACTAAAAAAGGAGCCAAGCAAGAGAGTCATGCTCCTTATGGTAGTTCAAGCTTTAGCTCACATTCCTATGATGAAAAGTTGGACAACATTATGACATATATCCAGAAGATTAGCACTAAGCTATCCATACTTGCAACTATCATGCACTTTGACACATTCACTTTGACACAAAGTTCAAATCTCTCCAAACTTAACTTGACCAAATTCAATGAAAGCTAGAAGAAAATGAAGACTAGCTATTCCATGACAAAAAGGGGGAGATGGTTCATGATAGGGGGTGAAAAGAGCTAGATTAAAGGGGGAGCATTGGAGAAGAAGTTCAAAAGAGCATACAAAGCTAACATTAGATTTTTTTTCTATGTTGATATTTACATTGCTTTCTTTTAAAGTGTTTAAGTACTTTGGTTTAAAACTTTCAGTTTATATTCAATACTTTGTTTTTATATCTTTGCTTTGTAGCAATTTTTAAGACTTTTAGATTTTGTTGCATTATCTTTAGTACTACACACTTGGGCCCTTGTTGGATCTTATATCCTTGGTGCAAATACTTATTGTATTTCGCATTGGTTGTGTGTTGGACATGCAATTGATTTTTGCATTGCTCTTAATAGCATCATTGCGTGTCTGGATGATCATTTACTAGATAAATGTTCGTTGTAGTCATTCCTTAATGACTGTTCCTGTTTGATCAAGTTATGCTTCATTGTTTATATAGTGTCTATTACCTTGATCGTAGTTTACTTGCTTATATACGTATCGTGTATTCAACTTGTCATAAGTTTAATGAAAGTTTTGTTTATGTGCGAGTGTTTCAGGATATAGGTGTATACATGCAAGTGCTTTAAAACTTTTAGATTAGGTGTGAGTAAGTTTTACCACTGTTCCTAAACTCACGTTTAAGTCTAGAGTCTATTTCAGGGGTTTTGTAACGAAATACCCAAGGGGGAGATTGTAAAGTTGTGATTTACAACTATTTTGTGTTGGCTTTAATTCCGTGCCAAATTTAATTGTAATTTTGTTCAATCTTATGTACCCTGTAGTTTATATGGGATTTCATTGTATGGGTTGTGTGTAAGAGAGAGTGTGAATGTAACGATCCAAGGAAAAGCGCTAGCCACATCTGTGCTATACCTCAAAAGGACTAATCATAATTGAGGCTCCTTGAAATTTTTAATAAAGCCTAAATCTACCCAGTAAATAACCGATGTGGGACTCATCACACACCCAAACACATCACATAATCAATTAAATTGGGGCATCACAATCTCCCCCACTTAAATCTCTAACGTCCTTTTTAGGGCCCACTTTGTGGAGTAGTGTCTCCGAGCCCATATGGGGTTACCGAGCCAGCTCTGATACCATATGAAACGACCTAAGGAAAAGCGCTAGCCACATATGCGCTATACCTTAAAAGGACTAGTCACAATTGAGGCTTCTTGCAATTGTTAATAAAGGTCGGTTCAACCCAGTAAATACCCGATGTGAGACTCATCACACACCCCCACACATTACACAATCAGTTAAATTGGGGCATCACAATCTCCTCCACTTAAATCCCTAACATCTTAGTTAGGGCCCAATTTGTGGGGTAGTGTCTTTGAGCCCACATAGGGTTACCAGGCCGACTTTGATACCATATGTAACGACCCAAAAAAAAGCGCTAACCACATCTGTGCTATACCTCAAAAGGACTAGTTACAATTGAGGCTCCTTGAAGTTGTTAATAAAGCCCAGATTTACCTTGTAAATACCCGATGTGGGACTTATCACACACCCACACACATCACACAATCAATCAAATTGGGGCATCATAGTGAAGACTCAAGGCAAATTGAAGATCAAAGGAGTTTTCGCGGGTAGCCTGCAAAGAGGCCTTCCCTTAAAGTGAAGCATGTGCTTAGCAAATGATTGGAATGCGAAGAGTCATGACAAATGGTGATAGCTGGTTTTCACAAGTGTCTCGCGAGTAAGGCCTTCCCGCAAGATACTTGCGAAACATTCTGTTTTGCTATTTTGTCATATCTGATACACCATGTCTCTACCCACACTATATATACCCACATTACCCACATATTGTGAGGAGTGCTTTTTAGAGAGAAAACCCTATCCATAACCTTTGAGAGTTAGAGATTGTCATACCCACAATCCTTTACACAATTCATTGTGATTTTTCTCAACTCCTATCTCTCCATATCCAAATCCTTGAGAGGTTGATAGTCCAAATACTTACTACACCCATTTTGAGTGTATAGTGAGGTTTTGGTGCTACTGGGACATATTGGAAGAAGCCATTTGTTTGGTGTATGCAATCGGGCTAAATTGCGTGATCCAGAGAGCTAGAAAAGACAAGGCTTGGCTAAGTCAGTTGGTAGTAGGAGCTTGGAGGGCTCAAGTACATGGGGTAGACTAGACTTGGAGAGTCTTTTATTATTCGTGTACTCCAACTTATACTCTAGTGGACCGATTTACTGCTTGGAGGGTGGCGGAAAGGTTTTTCGCCGAGTTCTTCTGTTTCCTCTTCAATAACACATCGGCGTGTTATCTGTGTTTGCATTCTTCTTCCCTACTCTTTTAGCTTTCATTTTACTGCTGTGTTTTGATGAATATGGCTTAGAGTAGTTTTGTTTTTTGTTCGCTCACATTTATTCTATTTCGCACTTAATTTAAGTTAGAGTAAAATCAACCGAGCCGTAAGTTTTAATTTGGGGGTCTAAAAATATCTTGTGCTTTCACACAATTTCGAGCTTTCAACGGTCGCCGCAACACTCGTAGTAGTAGATGATGGAAGAAATCTATCATCTAAAAGTGGATAAGACGAAGGAAAAAGGAAGCCAGATGACCCAGTGTATGCAGCAGTCAAGGAGGAGACACCAGTTGGAGCTGCTTTGTAAAATGCAGAACAACATTTCATCACTATGGCTGAAGTAGCAACTCTTCTTGAGCAGGAGAGGGCCAGAGCACCTAAGGAAAGGTTCTATGCACAAAGACCTCCTTACCCATTAAGAATACTCAGCAAGGCATACCTCGAGAGGTATGAACCATAGGTTTTTGCGTAGTACGAGGGTAGAAAGGGAAGTGTTGTCGAGCACGAAAGCAAATTTATTGATACTCTTAGCCCTTGTATGGCAAATGAGGACCTATGTCTTCGGGAATTTTTTAAATCACTATGTGACCATGCGTACACTTGGTACATCGGTCTAAAACCAGGATCAATCCCAATATGGGATGATATGGTGGATGTATTTTGCACTAAATACTTCCATGGAGAAGAAATAGTAACACTTGCGACCTTGCAAGCAACTAAGCAAAGAAGTGGCGAAGATTTGATGGAATACATCAAAAGGTTTAGAGACATAGCACTTGATTGCTATGATCATTGTGAAGAAAAGACATTGGTGAAAATATGTATGACAAACATGATTAGGGAGTACAGAATCGTCTTGGAAAATTTGGAAATCTCCCAGTTTGCACAATTGTTGCAGAAAGCCAAGAAGACTGCTCAGTCAGTGAGGCTAAGTTCTAACAAAAGAAACGCCTCACAAGCTGTGGCATAATCCACTGGCGAAAGAAAGAGGAATGTTGACGGAAAGGAGTACGATACCCCTCCACCACTACCATGTACCCCAAAGGTGCTAGATGTGCTCCTAGATAAGTGGATAGCAGACGGAGTCTTTAAGCCTAATCAGGTTTCTAGAGAGCCTACAAAGGAAAAGCAGAGGGATCCATGCTTCTGCTGCTTGCACAACTATGTGCAGCATCCTATCGCAAAATGTTGGGTGCTCCGTAGACTAGTGCACAACAGAATCAAGGAAGGGACTTTGGAGCTATCTCAACCGGAAGTTCAAAGAAACCTACTCCCAAACCACAATAGTAGCAATTGTGATTTGTGCAGACTGAGGGGAGGACGAAGAAGAGAGTCCAGCCCTACCTTTCATAGCAATTACCACCTTACAGAAGAGTTCCAAGTTCAAGAATTTGTTTGACTAGTTAGGGCTCACAATAAAAGAGCGAATGATAGCTACAGAGGCCTTGGTAAGCATTGCCTCTAGAGCAGGAATAGAATATTTAATTGCAGAAGTCATAGATGACAAAGCCCTATTGCAGGAGTCAAGTGAGATCACTTTTAGTGATGAGGATATGGAAGTGGGGTATTCAGATCACAAGAGGCTCATTTAATTAGCACCATCTATAAATCAAATCCCCATCAAGAAAGCCTTGGTGGATACGGGTGCTTCCATAAATCTTATCCCACTAAACACTTTACAAGCAGCAGGAATTTTAGAAAGAAAGATTTAGGGATGCCCAATGGAAGTAACATGATTTAGGGGAAGAGGTAGTATACCGCAGGCCACATTCAATTGTGGTTGAAGGTGGGGCCAATAGCCTCTTTGGCCCACTTTCATGTGGTGAAAACGGAAGTCTCATACCAAGTGCTTCTGGGAAAACCATGGTTGCATAAACACTAGTTAGTCCCATCCATCTATCATCAATGCGTGAAAGGAAAGTTAAATAGCAGAATGATACGCATAGCGACAAATCATTTAAGCAAGCAAAGGCCCATTTAGTAGAAACTATGTTTTACGACCAATGGGTATCGTTCGGGGAAAGCTTAGTGTAGAAACCACAAGGTACCTTCGTGCCTAGGTGAGATGATATCCAAGATGACCCGAAGCTTGATCTGAGGAAGCTGTTATCGCAAAAGAAGAAAAGGAAAGAAGTGCCCATTTTGGGGTCAGACAATACACTGTAATGTGTCAGGGTTAGGGGCCTAGATGGCAAGATTGTTTACAAATTATGAAAGTGCGCAGGGCCTAAATGTGATATGCAAGTGGGCCCCAGGCAAGAGTGGCAGCAAAAAAGTTTGGTGTGTTGCGTGGCTTAAGAAGGTTCAGAGGAAGAAAGTGATGCAGAGAAAGAGGAGGAGTTGCAGCAGAAAAGGATGTGCAAGTTATGGCAGAAAAAAAGTTAAAGGAAATTGACCTGGGAGCTAATCCACAGGAACTGAAACCCATCTCAATTAGTTCAAAGCTATCAGAAGAAGAAAAGACAAAATTGACATTGTTGCTAAAAGAATTTAAAGATGTTTTCGCATGGGATTATAGCGAAATGCCCGGATTAGATCCTAGGCTAGTGGTGCACACATTGAACATGGATCTCGAGGCTAGGCCAGTGGCTCAGCCTGCTAGGGTATTCCACACTAAAATAGAGGAGCAAATAGTAAAGAAGGTGCAGAAGTTGTTGGCCGTGGGTTTCATTAAGCCCATCCAACATCCACATTGGTTATCAAACATCGTGCTAGTAAGGAAGAAGAATGGGCAGATAAGGTGTCGTGTAGACTTCAGAATTCTCAACAGAATATGCCTAAAAGATGAATTCCCATTGCAAAACATGGATTTGCTGATAGATTTTGCAGTAAGGAATGCCATGTTTTCATTCATGGATAAAATTTAGCGGGTACGATCAGATTAAAATGGCACTAAAGGACGCGGAGAAAACAGCTTTCAGAACACCCATAGGCAACTTTTACTAAACTGTGATGCCTTTTGGGTTGAAAAACACAGGTGCAACTTACCAACGTACCATGACGGCCATATTCCACGACATGATGCACCGTAAGTTGGAGGACTATGTAGATGACATAGTCGTGAAGTCAAAAAGGCGAAAAGAGCATGTCCAAATATTGAGAAGAGTATTTGAAAGATGTAGGGCTTTCAAATTGAGGATAAATCCTCTCAAGTGTGCATTTGGGGTATCTTCTAGGAAATTTATGAGTTTTTTGGTTCATCGTAGAGGGATAGATGTAGACTCGACCAAAACCACAGCCATAGCAACAATGAAACCTCCTGCCACGATGAAAAAATTAAAGAGTTTCTTGGAGAAGGTCTCATACATCTAGAGATTTATCCCTAGATTGACATCAATTACTTCAGCCATCGCTAGATTAATCAAGAAGGGGTAAAGTTTTGAGTGGGGAGAAACACAGCAGATGGCCTTTAAAAGGATACAGCAGATTATGATGAACCTTTCTACTGTGCGAGCCTCAATTCGTAAGAAGCCACTATTGCCCTACTTGGCCACTAAATCATATGCCATAGGTGTGTTAATTGCCCAAGAGGATGGAGGTGGCATTGAGCAACCAGTTTACTACATCAATCGTGCCCTGAAGGACGTGGAAACTCGCTACGCAACAGCAAAAAGGGCATGCCTAGCGATAGTATACGTTTCACAGAGGCTACGCCATTACTTTTTGGCTTACGAGGTATGGCTGATGACTAAATCTCAAGCAATCAAAGTTTTGTTGCGGTAGCCAATTCTTTCTAGTTGGATATCCTAGTCGTTACTACAGTTGTCACAGTATGATTTGAAAGCAGAAACGCCCAAAGTAGTGAAGAGCCAGGCAATAGCAGATTTGTTGGCATAATTCCCAAGAGAAGAGGAATTCTCGTTGGACAATGAGGTCCTAGGGAAGGTAGCCATGGCAGAAGAAGTCATAGAGCAATGGGTAATGAAGTTTGGTGGATCATCGACTGCCCACTCAGGAGGCTTGGGAATAGTTCTGTATCATAAGGAGGATAAGGCTATGGCACTCTCATTCAAATTAGAATTCCCCTACTCAAACAATACCATAGAATATGAGGCTTATCTCACTAGGCTAGCTACGACCCTCGAAATGGGGGTCAAGCATTTAAAAGTGATAGGTGATTCGAATCTAGTGGTTTGCTAGGGAGCTTCTCTTTGAAGGAACCTAGCTTAGCCTCGTATAGAACGATGGCCTAGAAGATGGAGGAAAAGTTTTCAATGTTTGAGATAGAGCATGCTCTAAGGAGTGAGAATCGATATACAGATGCACTAGCCGCGTTAGGCTCACAAATAGTTTTTGAAGGAGACAGCACCAGGATAGAAGTCAGCAAATGGAAGGAATCCATTATTGAGATGCTGAAGGAAAGGTTCCAAGAGGAACAATGTGAAGAAGATTAGAGGATTCCTATAAAAGAAGCTTTGATAAGAGAAGGAGACATGGTAGAATTGAAGGCGCTAAAAGACTACACCGTAGTAAGAGGAGAATTATATCACAAGATGCCGGGTGGAGTATTATCATGATGCGTGGGGCAAGAGAAAGCCCAAAGAAAGTTGAAGGAAGTGCATGATAAGACCTGCAGGTTCTGCAGAGAAGTCAACCTTTGCCGTAGACTCCAAAAGGTAGGTTTTTATTGGCCAAGTATGGGTAAGGACGCAGACCAAGTCCAGATCCAATGCGAGGCCTGTCAGCTTGTAATAGATAGAGAGGAAAGCTATGCTGTATTCATCAGCGAAGACTAGAGGAGCCCATTCATATAGCACCTAACAAAAGGTATCTTGCCATAGAAGCATAGTGAAAGATACAAGCTTAATAGATTGGAAACATGTTACTTTTTGCATGACGGAGTCCTTTTCAAGAAAAGGTATGATGGGGACCCATTACGACATTTGGGTCCCCATGAAGCAAGTGAGATGATAAGGGAAGTACACATAGGAGAGTGTGGGAGCACCAGGGAAAGAAAAAGTTATACAAACGCTGCTACAGACGGGTTATTATTAGCCCACCATGAAGAGAGACACAGTAGAATTTGTGAAAAAATACCATAGTTATCAAGTACAAGCCAACCTGATTCATACTCACCCACAGAACTTACACAACATGGTCACCCCATGACCCTTTCATAGTTGGGGGCTTGATTTGGTGGGACTAGTTAACCTACCATCATGTGGATACATATGGATCCTAGTGGCTATGGAGTATTTCACCAAGTGGGCAGAAGCAATACCACTCCGTAAAGCCATGGGAGGAGCAGTGGCAAACTTCATCGAGGAGAACATAATTATCAGGTTTGGAGTACCCCATAGGATTATCAGTGACAATGGCATGCCCTTTGTCAACAGCGATGTAAGGAAGATGGTAGAGTTCTACCAAGTCAAGCACCATAAATCATCGTCCTATTACCCTCAAAGGAATGGGCAGGCAGAGACGACAAACAAGACCCTCATAAAGATCATCAGCAAAATGGGCCAGGAATATAGAGGAGAATGGGCGATGCATTTGCCAAACACTCTTTGGGCTTACAGAAATTCACCAAAGTCAACCACAGGGTTTTCACCCCTTTCCTTGGTCTATAGAATAGAGGTAATGAGCCCAGTAAAAGTAATGACTCCCTCTTTAAGAGTTCTGTAGATGCGGAAGAAGGAAAAGGAGAAGGAAGCCTTTACGGTAGAAAGGTGCGAGGACCTAGAGGGGCTTCACGAAAAAAGAGAAAAGGCCCAAGAGCATAGTTGTAGATACAGACAAAAGATGACTGAAGCCTATGGCGGGATGACTAGGGAAGAGTGTTTGTAGAAGGGCAACTTATACTAAAGGCAGCAAACCACGTTAGGCGAGGTATGGCGGGACCATCTAAGTTTTCACCAAAATGTGAGGGACCCCTTGTGATAAGAGAAAAGCATGCAAGTGGGTATTATCATCTAGCCCAGATGGATGGCAAAGACCTTATGGATCCTGTCAATGGCAAGTGGCTAGAATGATACTATGCTTAAAAGAAAATCATGCAGTTATCCCCTTTTGTTTAATTAGTTCTATGTTTTCTTTCCTTCAAGTGACTATGTCACAAGGCAATATTGTAACATGCTTTTATCATTATGTAATGAAAAAGTATGAAGTATTATAAAAGCATATCGTGTCACAGTCATAGTAATAGCAAAAGCATTAACAAGTGTAGCATCATAGTTTACAAGCCCAAACTATAACAGTCATGTCATACTTGCCAAATAAGTACTGTAGAAGACATAAAATGTACTGGATAGGGGAATAAGGGAAAGGAAACAAAAGGGAAGCTACATAATCAACAAAGTCCGAAAATAAAAGTATGATCTCTAAAGCGATTGGATCCACCAATGCTAGAAAAAAGGCGCTCACGATGTCCTTCCAAGTCCACCACCTCCTTCCTTAGAGCCTCAATGTGAGTATCAATGGTATCAACAGCAGGCTGAACCTTCTTCATGAAGAAGGCTCGGGTAATCTCACAAAGATGGTCCAAAATGAACTCTATAGCAAAGCCCACACTAATAAGCTCTTGTACTATAGTCCTCCACTACAAGGTCCTTCGGCAGAGATGGTATTGACGAAGTTGTGTTCAATATCATTCATCACACTCCCCAACAACTTCAAAAAGTGCTCTCTAGCGGAACGACCAAGAAGGAGTCCTTGCATGAAGTCCCCACGGCAACTATAGACTTCCTCCAAGTGAGAAGCACAATTTGTAGGAACTCTGAAGCCATGGAAGTCAACATAAGGAGGCACAGCACCATAGAAGTCCACAAGATCAAGGCCATTAACCTCGGGCTGGTCAAAGCGAGTAAAGAAGGCCATAACCTCACTCACAAGGTCTGGAACTATGGCAGAATTGCTGCCCACCTCAAACTGAAAAGGGTCAGTGAGAATTAGACCTAAAAGAGGATATGAAATGTGGTATAAGGAACCCATGAAGTGAAGAGAATGAATTCATAATGAAGATAAGGAAGAGGATGAGAGAAAGAAAACATACTAGGACCCGTGAGGATGGGCTGTAGGAATGGCAGAAATAGGAGTGGCAGAAGTAGGTATTATAGATATAGCAAAAACTGGTACTATAGGTACAACAGAAACTGGTGCTGAAGATATGGTAGAAACTGGTGCTGAAGATATGACAGAAACAGGTGCTACAGGTGTGGTAGTAGAAAAGGTTGTAGGCATTATTATGTCTACTGCAACCTTAGACTCCTTAAGAATCTCTGTAATCAGAAAGATAAACATCCAGAATAAATGGAGATTGCATCAAGAAGTCATGCAGATGCATATAAAAAGAAAAAATGAAGAAGATGGCAATGACGAAGGGTGAAGAGGAAACATAACAAATATGAGAGATACGTACCCATGGTCTCAGCCTCATGCTCATCACCCTCCTTCTCATCAGAATTAGAGATCCTTTTCTTCATGACGGATTCGTCATCAGAATCCTCAAGAACCTCCTTAGATTCCTCAGAAGACAAGTTTGCATTAGGCTCATGTGTGGCAGAGCTAGGGATGGATAAAGGAGTAATCACCAGAGAGGAGTCATCCTTCACAGCCTGAGACAAAGCCACGAAAGGATCGCTCGTCGGGATGACAAGAGGCATAGCGGGAGACTCAATTTCAGGCTGGGGAACAATCAAAGGAGTAACTCCCTTTTGGAGATTAGGAGTCTCGACAGGAATGGGAGCAAGCTCACTAACCCTCTTAATGTGGGCACCCTTATCTACAAGTACTGGCTCGGTAGAAGGGATAGGAGTCTTGGTAGGAACTCCCTGTACAACAGTAGAAGTCATGGCCTCAGCCACCACATCAGCCCCATCAAAGAAACCCTCCATGGATGTGCCCATGGAGGCAGAAACCTCCTAAGTCATGGGGTGATAGATGGAGATAGGCTTGGGCTCAGCCTAAAGAATGTGAAGCAAAAGAAAAAGAAAATGAAAAGGGGAGGAATACATAATAATTGATGATGCATATATATATGAAAGAAGAAGGGAGAGAGAAACGGGGCACACAATGACATATGGCAACAAGAGCACACGCAAAAAAGGAAAATTAGAGACATACTGTAAGGTTGAATTTAATCAACTATCTTGTTAGCTTTATTCCGTGCCAAATTTGCTTGTATTTCAGCAATTAGTAACCCTGTATTTAGGTGGGTTTGTTGTAAGGGTAGTGAGTGAGATAGAGTAATTGAATGCTCAAGAGTGTGCAAGAAAACAGAGTCCCGCGGCTTAATCTCGCGGGTGACTCGCGGTTGCAAGCTGCCAGAAGCAGCACACATGCCAAGAATGCCAGAAGTTGAAGCGTCATGCTAGCTGGAGCATTACAGGACAAAATAGGACAACTGGCCGTTCTATTATCGCGCGGTTGGATCTCGCAACTCAGTCAAGCCACGAGGCCAAGCCGCGAGCCACCCCTGTTTTGAAAAACCTGACGTTTCACATTCTTTTCCCACCCCAGTATAAATACCCCTTATACCCACAAAAGAAAGAGAGCTTCCAGAGAGAATTTTGAGAGAGAAACCCTAGAGTAAAACAAGATTGATTTATCTACAATCTTTACATAAGAGTCTCTTCAAATTCCTCAACTCTCTTCCTCTCCATTGTTAAACCCTTGAGAGGTATTCTACCAAAACCTGTTCTCACCATATCCATTACTGTGAAAGGGCTGTTTCGTGTTCTGGGAAGCAGTTAGGAAGGAACCAATCTACATTGGTTGATGCTATGGTCAAGCAGTGGAATTCGGGAAGCTAGAAAAGAAATAGGTTCGGCGTAATTTCATTGGAGCAAGAAGCTTGGAGGGCTTAGGTGCACTGGGTAGATTAGGCTTGGAGGGTCTATTGCTGTCCATGTATCCCAACTACATTTTCTAGTGGATTACTTACCGCTTGGAGGGTGGCGGATAGGTTTACACCGAGGGCTTCGGTTTCCTCTTCGATAACACATCGCGTGTTGTCCTTGTGTTTACATCTTCCTTCCCTTTTATCTTTGCCTTTTATTATTTGCTTTGGGTTGTGATTTTAATTTGGCTTAGATTGTTTTCCAATTCTGTTTTATAGTTTTTGTTCATTTTCCGCACACTAGTTGTTTGACATAAAACTTGAATTGGTTAATTTGTAAATTGGGGGTCTAAACGTTCAAGGGTGTTTTTACACTATTTAAAATTTCACATACCCCCAACTTGGGCTCATCAAGCAGTATAGGGTGGGTTGCAGATGTGTCCTCCTTATGCTTAGACTGCAAAAAAGAGAAGACAAAAGGATGGGAATAAGTTAACAAGTATATGGGGTTAGCTATAGAAAAGCCTAATATAAAAATAATGAAGAAGAAGTAAAATTAGAGATAATATACTCTCCTCTTAGTAGTGGCAAACGTAGGAGGGGGAGATGTTTTCCTTTTACTATCTCAGGTCCTGCTAGAAGGAGGAGCATCAACAAATGGCCACAGAGCAGTGGGCCTAGACTTGCCTGCAGTAGGGCGCTAGCTAGAATAGGTATGAGCAGAAGGAGGAGGAGAGCTCTCTAAAACTATGTTATCTATAGGAGAAAGGCTGCCATCAAAAGGCACAATATTTGAACAAGTCTCGGAGGAGTCATCAACCTTCTTGGCAGACTTAGGTTTGGCAGACCGAGGTGCAGAACTTTTCTTCACGAGCACAGGGAGGTTTGTCACCTTCACTCTCTTCTCCTAACCCGTGGGATAATCACCAGTATACCAGAACCACCACCTCTCCTTCTCAACCCACTCAAATATAGTAGACCAACTCTGTTTCCTAGCATATGCCACTACAGACTTGGTAGGAAGGAGCAATCGAGAATTAAGAGAAATAATAGCATGAAGGCCATTAGAAGGAATGAGAGAGAACCCATAGCTACACAATAACTCTCTCTCAAAAGAAGTTATCACAGCCTGCCAGTACCCATGCATGGTACCAGTATAAATACCTTCCCTCTGTGAGCCTGGGACTGTGACTACAGTGAAATGCCTACTCCAAAACTCAAAGGCACTGTGTTGTAGGAATGGCTGAATAGAAGTAGGGGACTCCATAATGGCAGAAAAGTCATCAGGAATATCCTGATCCAGCCTAAACTGCCTCCACACCCTATCAGCAGAATAATGTACAAATCTAACACCCTCATCAGCCAAATAAGGCAACCACCCAACATTGGTGGCCATCAAGTTGGTGATATCCCTTTCATCAAAACCAATCAATGGGGTAGTGGTCCCAGCAGCATCAATGAAAGAACCCATGATAGAATCGGCGTATGTATAACCTGTACCCAAACTCCTATATGCTTTCCAAGAAAACCCAACTCTTTTATTGAGAACTCAACGGCAGAATGCCCAATCGGCTTCAAACCAACCCAATGAAAAGCTAATGGAAAATCAGATGCAAACTGACCACAGAAATCAGTGATAACACTCGGACATGACTAGTATCTCTCATTGGCAAAGCAAACAGACCTACACTTTGCCAAGTGCCTAGCACAACCATCATACAATAGATGCTGCAAAATGGTACTATGAATAGAAGAAGTAACTATATGGCAGGAACCCGCCTGCTTCTCATGACTCTGCAAGATATCTAACTGTACATATAGATGTCCTAGAAACATGGGTGCCAGCGACAGACTCACCCCAACAGATATCTTAATGGTTGTTCGAAAATACAAACACTTCACAGCATAGTGAGGGTGAGAGCCAAAGA
This sequence comes from Quercus lobata, assembly GCF_001633185.2. Lineage (NCBI taxonomy): Eukaryota > Viridiplantae > Streptophyta > Magnoliopsida > Fagales > Fagaceae > Quercus > Quercus lobata. The sequence goes on from NC_044908.1 coordinate 54,466,237, forward strand.
TGAACTTACAGAGCCAAAATGTGATGAAGGCCGCATGGCGAGCAGCAACGGAAGCCTTGGAGAAAGATCCGATCTAATGTAACAACTTTGCGTTGCCACTCATCCCCTTCCTCAACTCGGCTTCCAAGGCCTCTTCCTTCGGAGAAAGCTTCAAGGCATTGAGATCAACATCGCCAAGAATAGGCAAAAGAAATTGGTTTGCCACATCCTCCAAGGTCATGATGATCTCACCGCAGGAGAGAAAGAAGGGGTAGTTAGCTGTGCACCATCGACGGACAAAATGGCGGAGGTTGAATAGGTCCCTGTCGTTAGAGAAGCAATGCAATGAAACAATGGCCTTTAAGACATTAGCCTGTTGTAGTGCTTCCATAAAACCCTTATCAGATAACTTAGTTTCCACCCATTCTTTCCAACCCAGAGCGGTACCTGACCCAAACTCGAAGAGAATAGGCACGGGGAGTGCAAGACCTTGGTGGATAGTAAGATTGGGAATGAAAGAAGTCAACAGAGCCTAAGATATCCCCAAGTTACAACGGCAAAGGGCAAGCCACACACGGCCTGGTTGCGACGACGTGTACTCACTGGGAACTTTTGGAAAATGGGCATGGGTGTCGTACTATGGGTCTATGAGGGGAGTGCACTCACTATTTGGATCGCGTTGTACTTCTTCCTCATCAGAACGCTCTGATTCAAAATGAGGGGCTTTTTCGCTTACGTCTCGCGTGGTAGGATCATCGGAGGCGATCTCTTTCCCCTTATGGTGGGAAGAACCTTGGCTTTTTGCCGGTGTCATGATGGAATGGTTGATGAAAGTAAATGGGTGAGAGTGTTTGAAGGAGAAGATGCGATGAAGAAAGGGAAAGGGAGAAAGAGTTTAGTGTCAGAATTATGAAAGAAATCTCTTTAAGTACGAATGTCATTAACGCTGACACGAAAGGATGCAATGGGTTACCCATCGGATAAAGCATGAAATTAAAGAAGCGGAAGTTGTGTTTCAGAATAACTACTAAACTGGGAAATTCGAAGAGACAACATTGTTCATGGCAAGAAGAAAAAAATAATAAGGTGGGGCCCACTGTTCGAAAAAGCCCGTGAAGAAAAAGAAAAGAAGAAGGAAATACTAAGAGAAGAAGAAGAGTATTTTATTCGCATATGAACCACATGAGCACTTCATATGCTCAGGGGGCTGAATGTTGATGCTCATTTTGGTAGAAAAGCCCAATAGCCCAATAATATGAGAAGAAAAGAGTTAGTGAATTGGGAGAAAAAGCCATTAAGCCCGAACGGTAGGAATAATGGATTATAGGCCCAAAAAATAATAAATGAGCCTCGAAGGAAGCAAGCGGGCCTAAAGGAGCCAGAGTAAGAAGTAGTAAACCCATGGGCAGTATGAAAGCAAGAATGAGCCAAAGTAGGCCCGAAGTAATGAAGTAAGTAAGTAAGGGGTTGATGGAAAGCCCATGAACCCCAAAGGTAAAGGATATGGTAATTGGGTCGGGGAAACCCAAAAGAGTTAGCAAAAACCCATGGGAATGCAGAATTGGAATGAGCTGAGGATGCCCAAGGAAAGAAAATGGGCCGAAGATGCCCAAGGAGGAAGAAATGGGCCAAGGAAGCCCGTAAGCAATGGAATGGGTCAAGAAGGCTTGAAGTAGCATAAATGTAAGCCCAATGACAACACTGGTTCACTATAATTAAGTGAGGGAAAGACATACAGTAGGCCAAAAAAAAGGCCCAGCAAGTGCGGATCAAATAACACCACAGTAGGAATGACAGGATGGCATGGCAGGAATACTAGCAAGTCTACGGAAAGAGCAAAGAGTGTGTTAAGGAGAGAAAAGCCCACAATCAAGCAAGGCCCATTCCTTGAAGGAAGCAAGCCATAAAGAATGAAGGCTCAGAAACTAGTTCATGCCACAAGAGGTCAAGAATGAGCAATAGAACACACAAACGAGCCTCCAGTCCATGGCAGACATGTGAACAGCAAACAAGCTTTGGACACACGGAAGTTGAGCACGCACAAGGCCCAAGTACCACCAACCTATACCCCGCCAATACAGAGTGGGCCATGGGTCTGAGGTAAGAGAGGGTATGGTCTGCGATGGGGAGAAGGGGGGAGCTTATTCTGGGGTTCCCATTCAAACTCTTTTGGGGGAAATGTTCTGCTAGGATGGCATACCACCCAAAAGAGGGAAGGATGAGTTGGGACCAATAAGTGCATCAGTTGCAGGTGTCCTAAGTCAGATCACATGTGGTAGCAAGTCCTAGACAAGGGGGCAATTACTTGGCAGTAACTGCCACGACAGTTATTTCTATGCATTTATCCTAGGCTGTTGGGGTTGTCAACAGTAGAGTGTGTAATTTTGGCTTAGAGATTTTCGTGTGTATTCTCCAGACTTCCTTTGTACTTGATATTGAGTAATAAAGGTTGGGGTTGGTGCCTTGTAAATACTGTGTGTGCGGTGTGTGTGTGAATTCCCTTCATACTTCTGTTCTGAGTGTTCATGCAGTGTGTGTGTGTGGTGTGTTGGCTGAGACTAAATTAGGGGCTTAGTGCCATCACAGGTAGAAATTTTAAAAGAAAAATTGACCCTGTGACACATACACACAGGTCTCTCTTGCTCCCTCTCTCTGCTCCATATTTTCCTTTAATTAAAAACTCTATCGAATTCAAAAAGTTTTCTGAGATTAGATTTATAGAAGAAAGGACCTAGCATTGACACAGAGGAGCAAAAAAAACTAAAAAGAAGAAGAAGAAGAAGAAGAAGAAGAAGAAGAAGCATAGAGGAAAGGACCCAGTAGTAGCATAAAGGAGCAGAAAAAAAATATTGTAGATTTGTGAGTTCTGTGATTTGGGGCTGCTCTGTGTAGTAATCTATCTTTTAAACAAAGGGGTTAAAATTGGGCTTTTAAGGAAAAACAGTGGGCAATTTGGGAAATTAGTTGAACCTTCCAACGGTAATATTGTAAACACACCTATGCCTTTTTGCAACTGCAGCTCCCAAGTTGCCACAAAATCTTGTGCGTCTCCTTTATATTTGGAAAAGTGATTTTTCTACACAGGGTGTGTGCAATGCATTACCAAACACGCGGTTTGGATTTTCAGAAGGAAAAATTGCGTTTTGGCTTAAGAAAGTGGAACCAAACGCGGACTTGGTTCCACTTTGAGAGCCCAAAATACACGTTTCCAAGCCCAAAACCCAAAGTCTTTTGTTATAGAAGCCTAGGCTGAATCTTCCTTGCCATGTATTAACTATTAAGAAGTTTAGGCATTCAAATGTAAATGTCTTTATTTTTTCTTAAATTTATCCTTATTAATTAAATGGTATTATCTCTTTGTATTCATTCGTATTATGATCCTTTACAATCTCTAATTGATCCTAAATAAATGTGTCATCTCAAAACGACGCTGTTTTGGCTTCTTTGTGTTTTCAAAACATGTCGTTCTGATTGTCACACTAATTCTCTTATGAAAAAAAAAATTGTACCAATGAATATAGATTCAAGGGCTATGATCAGTTTGACCTTATTGGAGTTAACTTCGGAGTTGTAGGGTCACAATTAAATGTGGTATTCCCTTGCTGAATATGCCTTAGGAATTTGGTACCTTTAGAGGGTGCGAAGTCAGTGGAGCTAACTTATGCGGTATTCCCTTGCTGAATATGCCTTATGTCAGATTTTTGACCGGCTTTATAGGGTGTGAAGTTAGTGGAGCTAACTTTTTGAGTTTCACTTATTACTTCAATCGTATTTCCAGCATTTCTCATCAATTCATGCCAATTTTTTATTAATTGGACTCCACAATAACTCATCCTTAAACAATACCTTACAGTGCCCGTTAACATTTCTCATATAGAAATGTAGAAAAAAAAAAAAAAAAAAAGGCTCGGACTTGTTTTGTTTTCTGGTGGCAAGGTTATTATTTTGAAAGGTATAGTGTAATGGAAAACTAGAGATTATCTCAATATTTGTAGCAGATTATATAAAATGAAGGAAATTAAAAGTTTATACTAAGAGCAATGTCTATTTCACATACTCATTTACACACATAGTATACATACTCATCACTTTTGAAACAAAAATCGTGACTTGGAAATTGTGATTTTAGTTAAAAAAAATAAGTGTGTACTATGTGTAAGTGAATGTTGTAGGGAATTAACATGAAATTCCCAAACCTGTGAGAAACAAAATAAAGAAAACACACACCAAAGAAAAATAATTACATGCACAAGACAATATTTACGTAGTTCGGTAATTTGTCTACGTCTATGAAGTTGCAGAGATTTCACTGTTATCAGGGAAAAATACAAAGAGTGGCAGTATAGTTTTTTTCTCTCTCAAAAAATCTCCTATTAAAAACCGCACAATATCATTTCGAGTCGGGTCATCATCCAGATCAAACATAACTAGGCTCCATAAAGCCCAACAAATGTGACAATAGATGTTTTGCTTATATATACAAATGTCATAAAGCCCCGAGAGGAATGAATTTGATAAGATGATTGGTTGGCCTTAACCTTATGTTGCGGTCATCCAAGAAATGTTTTCACCGGCCTAAATGAACTATAGAATTATATCAAGGTCGGTGTTTTAGAATCTAGTTATCTAGATATCATGGGAAAGGTATTAAGTTCTCCTAAAGTAAAGTGATGTGATACTCTCTCCTCTCATATGTGTAGTAAACTCCACCATAAATTTAATTAGTTTAATTTACCATGAAATGAGAGAAGGGAATATCACATCACCTCAATAAGCACCTAAGAATTAGTTATATAGTGTAACTGTGTTACACTGTTACCTTTAGCTCTAACATTCCTACCAAGGGTGTGTTTGGATAGAACTTATTTTGCTGAAACTGAAAACTGAAAACTGAAAACACTGTAGCAAAATAATTTTTAAACGTGTGAATAGTACTGTGGGACCCATTTTTAATGAAAAAATTGATAAAAAATGAAATTTGTGGGTCCGTAAACAGTATAGAAAGTCAACATTTGCGGTTACTGTTCAATGAACAGTAACCGCAATACTCCAAAAACGCGTGAAAACCAAAAAAAAAAAAAAAAAAAAAAGAACCAAAACGCAAAGTAGAAAACGTGGACGTGAATAAGTTGAATACAAACACACACCAAATGTGTCAAATGAAATAAATCCGATGTCCAACAGGTGGGTCCTACGTTGGCCAAATACTGCATGGCATAAAAATTTTCCAAGTATCCTTGCACACTATCTATGTTGTATCATCTATGGTCTGGCAAAAAAATTTATCAGGCCCACATGACATGAACAATAGAAGTAGGAGTTGGTGGTCTAGAATCTTGTTACGTATATATCAGGTATGTCAACTGTCAAGATGAAATTAACCCTCCTTTTTTGGTCAAACAGGTTGGTCCTATGTTGTCCATTAATGGTGGTGGTTTAACCATCCTTTTATGAGTATAATCATGGTGGTTCTAGGAATTATTTCTTGGGTGGTCGTTAAGAGTATTCATATTAGTTTGCATCAAAATGACATGAGGGTAAAATTTTGTACAACCAGCCACAAACATTATACACAACAATTTATGTATTATTGTGCAAAATGCATTTATAATTACAATAATTGTGCAAATATTTACGGTTACTGTTCATATGCAAATTTATTTATTAATACTTTCTTTACTCATATATAGAGAGAGATGATCTGAGAGAGTAGTAAACAATTGATAAAGAAATAATATTTTAATAATATATAGTGTAAAATAGATTTGATATGGATTTAAAAAAAAAATAGTATTGTAAAATAGAAAAATTAGGTTTTTATGCTAAAATAGATAAGAATATTTGCACTAGGAATTTTTTTGTTACTCAACTTATTGATTTTTGAAACTATGTTTACCCTTATTGGTCTTTGTAACTGTATTGTAGGGTGTTAAATTTTTTATTTATGATAAAAAAATATTTCAAAGAAGATTATATAATTTTTTTTTTTTTAAGGTTAGGGTATTCGTTTGAACACCCTAAACATAACATGGAGCCACCCTTGGTTATAATCCATCACCCGTATAATTTTGGAAGTTGTAAGTTGGAGTAGTGGCAAGTCTGATTATTACGTTGGTGGTCTCATGCACTTCATAATTGGGTTTAACAAAATTTGGTGGGGGGGAGGGGGTGGGGGTTGACGATCAGCACACCTCTACAAGCCCCTTTTTTCCTCCTAAAAAGAAAAAAAGAAAAAAAGTTGGTCCTACGTTAGCCAAATTTTGTATGGTATATAAAATATGTCCAGGGATGCTTGCACCCTATGTTGTACTATCTATGGTCTTCCAAGAAAGTTTCTTGGGCCTATATGAACTCTATATATATATATATATATATATATATAGTGTTCGTTTGGGACAACCTGAAAATTTTAGTTTATTTACAATTTCAGTTTATTTTTACTATTATTCATGAGTTTCACTGCTCTTTGTTGAGGTCTAAAAAAGTCACAGTACCTAAGCCCAAAGAAATAAGCGCAAGGGGCCACGGAAAAGAGAAGAAATAGTAAGCCTAAGAGGCTTGAAGCCCAAAAAGCATCAAGAAGAAAAAAGGGCAGGCCTAGAGGCTTATGAGAAAAGAAGAAAGAAAAAGAAAAGAAGCCCATGTCAGAAGATTGAAGAAGAAAGCTAAGCCAGGATCCTCAGAGACTGCCAAAAGACTCGGGATCCCCTAGGCATGTAAATACAATCAAGAAAGGATTAAGACAGTTCAAAAGAAAAAGACAAAAAGGAACACAAGAAATAGAGGAGAGGGCACATCATTCTCAAGTGTCAAGTGACCCAGCAAGAAAAAGAAGAGAAAAACCCAGCGACTTCTCATAGCGCAAGTGGGTAGCACCTTAAGGAACCAGAATGAATAAGCATAAAAAATAGGAGTAGTAGCGAAAGACTTTCAAACCGACAAAGTGAGATTCCACCCATTTGAGAAAAAAGATAAAGAAGAAGGACAACCAAAAGCTAGACCGTTAAGAACGTGACCTCAACGTGCTCCGAAATAGGTAGTCAGCCATGGACTTTCAAAGAAACAAAACTAAAATGACGAAAAGAATGAAGAACAGGGAAACTGCACCTTCTGGGCGATGGACACAACACATACTCTGGTACCCAGAAGGCAAAACAGGGGAATTAATGGTTCCCCTGGGACTCCAAAATAACACTATAAAAAGGAGAGAAGGATTGTGAAGAAGGGAGGAATTTTTAGAGAGAGGAGAATCATTGAGAAAATTCTGTCGAGAAGAGAAAACTCAGAGAAAACTAGTGAAATCACTTCCCGGTATCTTAGAGAAAGCCACTATAGCACATACTCGGATTCAAAAAGAATCAAATTTTGCAAGTCTCAAAGGTTAGAATAACCATTTAAGACTGTAATTTTTGAGCTTGCTTGAACCTTATATCATGTCTTAATGAACGTACTGTAATCATAATAAAGAAAATTCAATGAAATATTCTCTACTAATTTGAGGATCTCTAACTGTTAGGTTCTAAAGTTTAGGATTTTATGTATTTAGAACTCTAATTTGTATTGTTGGCAAACCATGATCAAAACAATGTGTTTAGAAGTGTTTAAGTCTAGCTCAAAGTTGTGTGTCTATGTAAAGTTGGAATCGAGTTAAAGCAGGAAAGGATTGTGCCTTTCGGCCTGACTCGATCGATCGAAAGACAGGCTCGATCGATAGAAGCTCGGGCAGAATGTTTTTCTGCAGATTCGTCCAGCTCAGCCCTAAGTGTTTTAAAACGTTTTTAGGGTTTTTTATTTGTCAAAAGTATAAAAGCAAACCCTAGCCACGTTTTAGTGTTGCTCATATTTGCGGTTTGTGTAAATTTCTTGTGAGATCTAGAAGAGCTTTTCTTTACACAAACTTACGGTTTTCAAGGAGAAGATTTATCTACGCCTTGATGATCAATTCGGTTGCTGCCATTGAAGCTTAAAGAAAACATAAGCGGGTGTGCTTGTAGCTGGTGGTGAATCCAAGAAAGAAGGAGTCTGTGGATTCGGAGCTTGCATGTGGTCGTGTTAGTAAGTTCTACTGGTTGGTAGCAATAAGAAGTCAAGCGTGAGGGCTTGTAAGTCTTATTGTATGAATTTCGATTCTTTCAAGATAGTGGATTCAAGTTTACCTTGAGGATAGCTAGGTCAAATCTTTCCTAGGTTTTTACCGGTTTGGTTTCCTGGGTGATCATATCTTGTGTTATTTATTTTCCGCTGCTTTGCATGATTTGATCTTTTATATTGTAAGAACCTAGACTTGTTTAATTGGACTAAGTAACAACTTGGCTAATTACCTAGGTTTAATCAATTGTTTTAGGGGTCTAAAAACTATCACTAACCATTACTTTGTGCTTTTACTATTTTTTGTTCTCTGCATTACTTTGCTGTTGTGATTGTTGTTCAATATAAATACCCTTATTTTGTTAGTTTACATGTATTGTAGGAAGCATGCTCTGTGCACCACTTGATTCTTAAACAGCCCTTTAGTTGCGGTGAATCAAAGCCCAGTCCACTAAACTACAACTATTTGGCCCAGGATCCTTGGGCTTGAGTGCTAGAGAAAACGCACTCTCATACACTTTTTGGTACTATTTATGTGTTTTATTGTACTATTCACCTAACTTTTACCTTTATTTACAGTACTTTCAACAAAAAGTTTTCAGTTTTAGTTAAATAAACTGTTCCCAAACGGACACAGTTACATAAACTGTTTCCAAAGTTTTCAGTTTTAGTTAAATAAATTGTTCCCAAAAAGTCTTGAATCTAGATACCATTTATGTATGTATGTTACATATATATAACTTTAACTTTCCTAGCAAATATGTCAAGATGAAAGTAACCCTCCTTTGGTTAACTACAAAGCTAAATTTTACGGAGCTATCTTTGATGATCCGTAACGCAGAAGCCCAGGAAATGACGTCTATGACAGAGCAGATCCGTCTCCTCCAAGTAATACCAATCGTAGAGGCCTTGGCTGCTAATTCAATTCAGTCTACAAGATGGGCTGAGAAGGTAGTTTTAGAGGATGACTGAACTGAGGTTATCAAGATTCAGGGAAGGGATAAATATTGCTAGCATTTATCCCTTCCCTGAATCACAATTTCTAAATCACTAACTTTATTTTTGTTTTCCAACATTTTTTCGCTAGAGAAATAGCAAAAGAAACCGCAACTACTTCTCATTTAGGCATTAAACATTCATTTAATCCCACTTGTTTTTTTTTTGGAGGAAGGGTAAAAAATGATCTCGATTTCTTTGATGAGAAGGCCATGTTTGTCAGGGGAGAGCTCATCACACAGAGCAAAAGTATCTTCATGGCCATAATCCTTGAGCCCCTCCAACAGAGTCTGTGGTGGTGGCATTGCAAGCGAAGGTGGTGGTGATGGTGGATGCCACTGTAAATTATTTTTTTTTTAAATGGTGCCGCTGTTATTAGGATGTGACTCAATTAATTTAAACATATATATGACATTCTATAATTTGGTAGAATAAATATTATTGGTTTGATCCTTTGGTTTATTGAATAAGTTCTCTTGTCCAAGTGTGCAAAGATAATATCTCGAGCTCAGCTCAGCCTAAATAGAATTTATGAACCTCAGGCCAACTAAACTCAATTACTGAACCTTTCTCATGCTTTTACTGCAATGGCAAATCTTAATGTAATTTGTTGGCTCGCTAGTGTTGTAAATGGGCTTTGCAGAATGTCTTGCTGCCTTTTTTTTTTCTTTTTCTTTTTTTGTGAAATTTCCATTTAGCCAAATCAAATGATATTTTAAACAAAAAACCAAAGAAAATATAGTTGAGATAGAAGAAAGACAAGTACGGTATATGTATTAGCTGTGAAAATATCTAGTCATAAAAAATTATTGCGTACTACACCTCATCACATATCACTAAAAAGGCTTAGCTAGTCACCACCATTGCTCTAGCTGTTTTACTTTTTAAATGAATTTTTGAAGTAATATTTTAGGGTAGTTGTTCTTTTGTGCAAGTAATATTTGGGTAGTTGAATTCCTATATATTGTTATTTTTTGGTCTGATGCCTAGTTGGAATTTAATAATTGATTTTATGCTCCTAAGTTTCTTGTTACAAGTTAGGTTGCACGGACACACCATTTTTGGCATCGTGTCCGCGTCCGACACGTGTTGGACACCGGAACGGGGACGACGTGCCAGATTCCGATGTCCGACGGTGACCCTTTTCTTTTTCTTTTTTTCGCTTCTCCGATACGGCTCCGACACGGCGCCGACGCGGCTCCGACACAGCGCTGACGTGGTTCCGATGCCTCCGACACGCCACCAGTGAAAAAAAAAAAAAAAAATCACATATTTTGACCAGAACTTACCAATGCCATTGATTTTGTGATAACCCTAAAATAATATAGCAAGTTTAGAGTCTCTTAGACTGAAAGTTGAAACCACATCTCAAGATCTTCTCAACCCACCCTCCCTTTGTCGCTGCCGCTGCCCTCTGTCCCTCGCCGGAGTTAGATCGGACCGATCGGCGAGCTTCGACGTCGACACCGTGCCCTCTGTCCTCTGTCCCTTCCGATCTCTCTCTCTCTCTCGGCGCAGACCGATCTCTTCTCTGTTCTCTCTGTGTCTTTTTTTTTTTTCTTCATTCTTTCTTTCCGATGTTAACTTGAATCTACTGTTACTTATTATAACGCGTTTTGCTTTTGTTTTTGTGTTTTTTTTTTTTTTTTTTTTTTTTTTTTTTTTTTTTTTTTTTTACTGCTGCTGTGGCGTGTGGCTTGTGTGCCCTCCGTCATTTTTTTTTTTTAATATATATATTTTTTAATATTAGTTATAACTGATAAATTTGTTTTTGTGTGTCCTGCTATAGTTTTATTTATTTATTAAAGTTAAATATTGTAGGTAATTTTACTAAAATGAATACTGAAAGTGCTTGAAGATTTTGTGTATTATTGTAGTATTTTGGGTGTTAGTTTACTTATTTGTAGTTCTTACATAATTTAAATTCTAAACATAAATGTATTTTGTCTAAAAATATTAAAAAATATGCCTAAATATAAAATTTAATTAATTATTTAACCGCCGTGTCCCCGCCGTGTCGTGTCCTTATTTTTCAAAAATTGCCGTATCTCTGTGTTCGTGTCCGTGTCATGTCCGTGTCCGTGTCCGTGCAACATAGGTTACAAGACAAAACAAAGGGTTAAGGTTTGAGATGCTTTGGGACATGAGTATATACCTTAGCTTTATTCATTGTTTCATATTTCTGTTTGCCATGTTTAATCATCAAGTTAGATTTTTTCAGCTTTGGTTATGATTTCAACTAAGCACAGTGCATAGAAAAGAATGCTGAAAACCAATATGTGGCAATCTTATGATTGACTTTGACGACAAACATAAAGAGGTGACCTCAATCTTTCTATTATTTTTCTATCAAATTTTGAATTAAAAGATAACAAATTGATTCAAAGGATAGAGTCACCTGTGATGAAATAAGAGATATGTTGGGAGTTGTGATGAAATAAGATAACAAATTGATTCAAAGGATAGAGTCACCCGTGATGATATTTGGGTAGTTGAATTCCTATATATTGTTATTTTTTGGATCAAATTTTGAATCAAAAGATAACAAATTGTTTTTTTGGCTTTTGTATGTTGCGAGTTGTGTGATATTAAACCTTGGCTCCCACTCCCTGTGTGTGTGTTAGTCTGTCTGTGTCACACCTATCTATCAAACCACAATTACACCAATAATAGAAATTCATAGTATATAATTTTATCCCTTCCCAGAATCTTAATGTCACACCCTCTAAAACTATCTTCTACAGCCCATCTTGTAGACTGAATCGAATTAGCAGCCAAGGTTTCTACGATTGGTATTACTTGGGGGAGGCGGATCTGCTCTGTCATAGACGTCATTTACTAGGCTTCTGTGTTACGGATCATCGAAGATAGCTCCGTAAAATTTAGCTTTGTAATAATAGTTTAAAAGCTAATTTATTTTCTAAAAATTCTAGTTTTATTAATTAAAAAATAAAAACTAAGACAAAAAACAAAAAGAGAAAACAAAAAGATTTTGCAAGACTGTAAGGGTGTGTTCGGTATGCACTTAAATAGCTTTTTAAAACTACGGTCCCTCAAAGAAGGTGTTTTTGGCTTAGCTGAGTTTAATTAGTCAACCAGCTTGGCGCATTAGGGGTCTCACTATAACCTTTTGTTTAAAAATTAAGGAAAAGCTGATTGCTTGTTGTACTAGTTTTTGCACATATGTTAGTTACTTTTTAATTATTGCGATTTTCTTTTTCTTTTTTTCTATATTATTTTCATTAAAAATAAAAATAATTTATTTTAATTAGTTTTTAGATTTTATTTACAGTACTTTTGGGAAAAAAATTTCAGCAAAAGGTTTTAGATAGTTGTTCTCAAATGGAACTCCGTTTGTGAATTGTTTATTTTCGATAGATTATTTGTATAATATGGGACAAAAAGCCTAAAAGTTAGCATCTATATCTATATATTACTAAAAAATGAAACGTAATATTTATTGTTGCTATGCTCCTATTGAACCATATCAGCAGCCATATCATTCATTTATTTTTTATATTTTCTTTTCTCTATTTAAACTTTTCTGCTCCCTATTTTCAAAAAAAAAAAAAAAAACTCTTCTTTTCCCTATTAGTTCACATATCTACTATTACGCCTTCTTCCTTTCCCTTTCCTTTTTGCCTCTTTATTTCCCAACTACTTTACTATTATACTTCCTTCCTCTTTTTTATATTTTGACTATTTTTCTACCCATTTTATTTTGTATAAATCTAATATCTTTTTTCCATTCAATCCATATTTTTTCCACACAAAATTGTGAGTACTTTCCCTCTCTCTCTCTACTTTCTTTTGGTGAATTTTTGTTTTTTCTTATAACTCTAATTAAGGTTAATAGTTTTTATTTTTTTAATATGTTTTTTGGTATTGTGTTATTATTATTATTTTTTAATTTATAATATCCCATCAGAAAGTCTTCTATTTCCCTTCTATAGGTTTGGTTGAATTTTAGTTTGGGTTAATACTTAGTTTTTTTGGAAACAGAAATTTGAATATGTCTACCTTGTTTGAGTAATAAATTATTATAAAGTCTATTATTTATTCCTATAGTTTCATTTTAAATTTGGCTAAGATAACATTATAATTTTGTAATGAGTTTTGATTATTATGATAATTTCCTTATTCCTTAAGAGATGATAAATTTGAATGATAAATTTGAAACTTATGAAATTTAGTTGTATATTAAGCAAATATAATACACTATAATGGAAGTTAGAAGAACATGATTCACCTTAAAAAAAATATTAATCAAACATAAAAAAATGATATATTTTTTAGATAAAAAGATATAAAAAAATACTTGTAAAAATATATATTTTTTAAATAGACAATATTTGAAGTAATGGTTTCTTTATTTATATATATATATATATATATATATATATATAAAAGCTAGTTTATAATCTTTCTGCAAACACACTTAGCAAATTCATGCTTTATTTTTAAATTCAAAATTACATCGGTAATATTTTAACAAATGGTGGAGGGGATTGATTCTTCTCTTGGGAAGAACTAAATTTCAAATTCTTACCCTCATTTATTGTACGAAAAAAAAATTACTTGCTGCTTGCAAAGAAGATTCAGCCTAGCTAGGCTTACACAAGAAGAGCTCATGGTTCATAAGTGCTTAGTATGGCATTTGCATGCTCCTGCACCACTTTCCAAGCCGTGATAACGTGTCGTTCCTCAACTAGAGTTGCACCAACGGCAAATCGTATCACGTATACTCCCTCGACCACAGCATGAGTCATGAAGACACAGCCCGACATGTTAATGGACTCCAACAATTTGCGGTTTGCCTCATTCGCATCTTCCTCGCTTACCATGCCAAGCTTACCATTTTTGTATACTGTCTCACTTAGTGCTGATGGCAAAATCCTGAAACAAACCATGGCAAAATTTGTAGGGACCACAATTTCAAACCTTTTATCCTTAGCTACAAGCCCTTCAAAAAGTTTGGCCATTTTCACATGGTTTCTCATGAAGCTCCTAAGGTTATGTACACCATAGCTTCTAAGCACAAACCATAATTTCAAGGAACGAAATCTTCGGCTTAAGGTTATCTGCCAGTCTTTATAGTCCACCACTTGCTTTGAATCCGTGGCTTTATTCCTCAAGTACTCAGGGTTGGTTGAGAGTGACTTTATCAAGGCACTAGGATCTTTTACCCAAAGGCAACAGCAATCCAAAGTGGTTAAGAACCACTTGTGTGCATTAAGACTAAATGAGTTTGCACCCTCAACACCATGGATGAAGGGCCGAAACTCAGGACAAATACAAGCGCTTCCGGCATAAGCAGCATCGACATGAACCCACATTCCATATTCTTTTGCCACAGCACATAACTTATCTAGTGGATCAATGGCAGCCGTTGGAGTTGTTCCCACGGTGGCACATAAAAACAATGGAACTAGGCCTGCTTCCACATCTTTGCGAATTTGGGCTCGTAGTGAGTCAGGTGATAGTGCATAAGATGTTAACTTAGAAGTCTTGATGGCTCTGAAATTCATTGGATGGATCCCTGCTATTTTTGCTGCTTTTTGGATTGCACTATGTGTCTGGTCAGAAGCATAAACCACCAACTTTATGAGGTTCTCTTTCCCAATTTGGCTTAGCATTTGATCCCTTGCAGCGACAATTGTGCACAAAACGGCCTCACAAGTAGTCCCTTGTAGCACACCCCCGCCTTTGCCAGAGAAAAGGAAAGACTTTGGCAGCTCAAGCATCTCTCCAAGCCAATCCACGACTATTGTCTCTAGTTCAGTAGCTGCTGGTGATGCAATCCAACTGAATCCGACCACATTGAAGCCGGTGCTAAGCATCTCGCCTAGAAACCCTGCAATGCTACTAGTGCATTGGAAGTAAGCAAAGAAGTTAGGGCTTTGCCAATGTGTTAAACCAGGAACTATGTGCTTTTTTACATCCTCAAGAATAGTTTCAATGGGTTCTGGATTATGTGGGGTGGACTCTGGCAGGCATTTTTGTAGATATCCTGGTTTGACTTGGCTTAGAACCGGGTATTTTTCTACATCGCGATAATAATCAGCAAGGAAGTCTATGATCATATGGCCTTGCTGTCTGAATTCCTCGTGGTCCAATGGGTTAATGTTATGGGAAGAATTATGGTCGGGCATACGGTCAGAGTTGACGCTACCCATATATATATGTACTATGGGGAAAAGAAATGGTTCAGGATTCTTTGGTTTTCTGGTGGAAGGGTTATAATTGTGGAAAGGAAAAAGTGAAGGAGAAACTAGAGACTATCTTGTAGCTGATGAGATAAAATGGAGGGAATGGAAAGTTTATATAGATGTCATGAAGCTACGTGAGGAATAAAATTCACGTGATTTTCTTTGAATAGACCACCATCGTCTCATTAGTGGGTTAATCTTATGCAATAATTTGTGATTAGTAGGTTGAAAACTGATGTCAATATTGATTCAAAATTAAAATTAATAACCGCTTTCTGCTTAATATATAACATTTATTATGAAATTATTGTAAAAATATTATGAATGTAACACCATTCCTATTTTTATTGAACCAAAATTCTTATCATTTTCAAGTTAGGGTAGTCAATATTTTTATTAAGGTGGTCCAAACAGGTTAATTTAATATATATACATTTTTTTTTTGTAATTATATATATACAATTTTTGGCAAGTTAAGACAGTTCTGTGAGCATGTGAGTTACAAGTAACGCCGCCATTGTGAATCATGTGATATTTATTACAGATGCTGGTGCAATTTGCTAGTGCAATTTGATTTAAAACCCATGGATCATGTTTTTTTGTGTTTTTTGATAGGCCCATGTGATAAGTTTTTTTTTTATTTTTTTTTTTTGAAGCAGCCCATGTGATCAGGTTAATTCCTAGTAAAGTTAGGAATAATGTTTCAGTAATCATTCGGTTTGATTATAGAAGAGAATATTTCGGTACTAGTACCTTTCAAACCATTTCGAAATTACTGTTGCATATAAATTATATATATATATATATATATATAATTGTAAATTTGTTTTTAATTTTTTAGGTAAGTTTTATACTCCTTTTTAGTAATATATAAAAAATATTACAATATTACAAATATTTATATATTAATATATAATGTTTAAAAACAATACTTTTAAAAATTTATACACAGAAATACAGATACTTTAGTAGTGCTATTTAAAGCTTCAAAAGGAAAATAATAATAATAATAATAATAAAAATAAAGATCCACTTTAATCTAAAGTTTTAAAATCTGAACCAGAATGTATTGTCCAACCCGGTTAACTAAGAAGTCATGGGGGGATAGCCTATGTGCACCGCACTGTTTTTGGTCGAATCACAGGGTGAGCTACTGATTTTATTCCTACATAAGAGTCTAATGTCAACTTTCTTATCCTTCCAATGGTTTTTACTATTCTACTACCTTGTTCATGAATCTTGTCACCTTGCACCCTCTTGCTTAAAATGGTGTTCCAATAATTCTTTATCTCATTGTCATTTCATCCTGGTAATCTACGAGCAATAAGTGACAGCTGTAACACTCATTACACAATATATAATTTGTAAAAACATTGATTTATCACTTTATAGTGTAACATTTGAGAGGAGGGAGGGGAATTTTTCCCAAATCCAAAGGAGAAAAAGTCCATGTAATCTATGCAAGTATTCCTTATAGCTCGATTGAGTGACAATTCATAATGTTTCTAAAAAAAAAATTTAGAGTTCAAATTTTTCATTATCCTTTGTAATTATCGAATTTGAAATAATAATAATAATAAACACTCGCATGCAAAATGACTTTCTTTTCACTTGTTTATGATTTGCACATTTGTGGATTTTATAAATTTTTTCTTAAAATTACATTTATTATTAATTATTGTTGATCTTTTATTTAATACTCGTTAAAGTTACCACTACATATTATCAAAATTTTAATTAATAGCAATGTGTCAGGTGGTTTTTATCATTCCATCATAAAATTATTATATTAAAAATATCGAATAATAATAATATTTCGTTTTCTTCTTAAATCTAGAATGTAGTTTGGTTTACTCAGAAGTTAATAAAAATTTTATATAATATTATATATGATGATCACTTTTAGGCATATAACTTTTTAAACAATTTACTCAATTTATCATCTCATCAAATTGTGAAAAGAATTATATTCCTAACATTGTTGAGGTAGTAAGTTGTTATTGGTGAAACATTAATTTTACATGATTTTGTTGCTAACATTTCTTTTTGTTATACACCAATTACAACATGTCACTTGAGCAATTTGGGAAAATAAAAGTTATTAGAATAGTTATTTCACGCACATGCAGGCTTGATTATACGAACGCATACCTGTTCTAGCATGTGTGATGCCATTGCCCAAAAACCATAAATTTTTGTTTGTTTGTTTTGTCTCTGCCTTCATATGTTTCTTCTGTTTGACTCTTTTTTTTTTTTTTTTTTTTTATATGTTTTAAGTTCTATAGGTTCTTGTTTAACTCTTTCACATGATTGTTTGCTATCACATGCTTAGATTAGGGTTTTATGTTCGTCTTCTATTTTGATGCCATGAACATGCATTCACATGCCCATTCATGATGCCATAGGTGTTGAGTAGGGTAAGTCATGAATTCACAAAAGCACGCATTTTGTTTGTTTAATCCTCCTTTGAGATATGAAGTTAATGCCTTGTTCATAAAATGATTTGCTTGATTTTGATGATATGCTTGTTGCCTTGCTTTAGATGAATGATAAGGTTTCTTTTGTATGTTTGACTGTCTTTTGTTTGGTGGATAGATAAGTGTGTTTGCTTGGGATGAAAGATGTCATGTTGTATGCTAGATGCATGTTAGTGTGTGTGTGTGAGTTTAGGATATAAGTGCTGAGTTAATTTTTAATAGGGTTAAGGTATAAGATACTGTAACGACCCAAGGAAAAACGCTAGCCACATCTGCGCTATACCTCAAAAGGACTAGTCACAATTGAGGCTCCTTACAGTTGTTAATAAAGCCCAGATCTACCTAGTAAATACCCGATGTGGGACTCACCACACACCCACACATATCACACAATCAATCAAATTGGGGTATCACAATTTCCCCCACTTAAATCCCTAACGTCCTCGTTAGGGCCCACTTTGTGGGGTAGTGTCTCTGAGCCCACATGAGATTACCGGACCAACTCTGATACCATATGTAACGATCCAAGGAAAAGTTATAGCCACATCTGCCCTCAAAAGGACTAGTCACAATTGAGGCTCCTTGCAGTTGTTAATAAAGCCCAGATCTACCTAGTAAATACCCGATGTGGGACTCATCACACACCCATACACATCACACATTCAATCAAATTGGGGTATCACAATCTCCCCCACCTTATGAGCAAAATTATCCCACACATGACTTGGAGTTAGCTGCGGTGGTTTTTGCTCTAAAAATTTGGAGGCACTATTTGTATGGAGAACAGTGTGAGATATTCACTGACCACAAGAGCCTCAAGTACTCAAACGTAATTCATATTCTTAACAATCTTATGACTATAGTCACACTATATCCCCGTGACTGGGTATCAGAGTACCAATGAATAACCCCCATTGGTTTGGGTATCAGAATACCAATGAATAACCCCCATTGACTGGGTATCAGAGTACCAATGAATAACCCCCATTGGTTTGGGTATCAAAGTACCAATGAATAACCTCCATTGGCTAGGTATCAAAATACCAATGAATAACCCCCATTGGCTAGGTATCAGAGTACCAATGAATAACCCCACTGGTTTGGGTATCAGAATACCAATGAATGACCCCCACTGGTTGGGTATCAGAATACCAATGAACAACCCCAATTGGTTTAGGTATCAAAATCAATTCATAGTCAATTTGTCCATAATCATATATAATCATATTTTCAGTATTCAAATATACTTGTGATATTTCCATATTTTGTACTTTAAATCAATATAGTTAAAGGAATAATTAAATAAATAAATCATATATTCAATGCTCATATTTATTTGTGAAATTTCTCTATTCTTTACTTGAAATCAATAATACAATAGAAATAAATAGCAACAACTGTGAACAATTTTCAGTAGTTAAAATACGCAAAATAAAACCCATTAGGATAAGGTTACTTACCTCCAAATGCTATTCCAAAAGAAACTTTTCCTTAACAGTTCCCTTAAAATCTTTAGATATCACCTAGAACAATTTTCAAACACTATACTCAATAATCAAATAATTCAAGAAAACTTATAACGGTATCCAGTCGGATTAAAGACTATTCAAAGTAACCAATAATTTCCCACTATTCACTCACACCAATATCCAACGTAACTTTACAATATTTTTGCTCTCTCTATTTTCTGCCACTAATAGTTCCTAGGAATCAAGTCTATAGTTACACCATATCTATAGGCCTAAAAGTAGATCACCCATTATTATATTCATGAGTTGATATATATATATATATATATATATATGTAATCACTTAGTCAAACCTGCTGCTTCCCCTTTACGCCTCAACCAATCAAATAAACAATATAGTAATAATAATAATAACAATAAAGAAAAGGAGCTAGCTTGGCTTTCTCAATGTGGTAATTTCGTTTAACATATATACATATATAAATGTATTAATTTTTTTTCCCTTTCCTGCTAGTGCCGCCGACCATAGTTCTCTTTTGGCATGAGGACAAAACTAAGAAAAGCACTATATCAAACCAGTCAAGCTCCTGACACGCTTTTACAGAAAAAAAAAATACTATTAGACATATATTTTACCTCCATAATTTATCACACTACCGACCAACACAAAAACTTTTTGCTATTCCCCAAAATTCAATTCGGTAAACCTGTGCAACACTTCCAGTTACCGCAACACCGGGAGGGAAAAATAAATCTAATTCCTTCTTCGCCTACATCATCATATTTCATTGGATTTTTTTTATTTTTTATTTATTTTTTTTATATAGTCTAACTATTAGCCAAAATACCCACATAAAAAAAAAAAATACTCTAATTCTAAATAAAACTTAGATTTGACAAGAAAGAAATTCTTAAGCTCTTACCTCTATTGTGCAGTCAAATCTTCTCTACTTTAGTATTTTGGGTAGTCCCCTTTCTCAAAACATCTGTCAGTATACACTGACTTAAAATTAGACTATATAAACTAGGGTTTCAACCTTATTTTTTAAAAACCCCTTAGTAATATTAATTATAAAAGTTGACCCCATAACAAATTTACTTAAATACCCCTCCTTTTATTTTATTTTATTTTATTTTTTCCGGGTATTACAGATACAATGATGGGAGGCTAACTTTAGGGTTAGGCGATCTTGGGTGCCTAACACCTTTCCAAAAGCGTACCTAAACTCCAATCCCATATCTTTGCTAGTAAGATTAAAAGGTCATTCCCTGAAGGGATGCTATATATATATGGTGCTTAAATCATTGTAAAAACTAGGTTGCTACTCCAAAACGACCCCTTGTGTCCATAGTGGTGACTACACTAGGGCTTGTGATTTTAATTCCTATGTGTCCTGTTTCTTAACCTTAACAAGAATTATTTCAATACCTGTTTGCACACACATCACTTGTTCTCTTTTGTCCCTTAACCGCATTTGGTGATGAGTGAGAAGATGGAAGGCTTCATTTGGGCCCAAATTTTCCAAATTTCATCCCACCAAAACTCACAATCGGTGCCATCTCCTATAATAGGTTTTCAGTACATTAAAGGTTTACTACAATCCATTATAGGGTCCATTTAGGCCTTCGGTTAGAATCATAGCCCACCTAGTTATGAGTGACCTACTTGTTAATATCGTATTTTATCTGCCCTTGATTTGCGTGGCGGACCCTGAAAAATTCCAAAATATTATTTTCTCTCCATGGGACCGTGAGAACATACAGAATGATGTAGCATAACTCGTTCGGGCATCAGAGCACCCGAGATGCCTCTTTCAGCTAAAATGACCAAAATGCCCCTAGTCAACCCTAGGTTTAACTGAAGGTCAAATGAGGTCAAAACCCTCACAAAACAACATTTTTCATAATTTTACATTAAACCCAAGCTTCTCAGATATTTTTAACAACTTCGACCAAGTTTGACCCGAAGTCAATCCCGAGTGGGCCCAAAAACCCTAATTTTGATCCGGTTGTTAAAACGGGTTGAAACCAATGCCATTGTGAAGATTATTAAATTCTCATTCCAATGACGGGTCATGGGTTGAAATCGAAGTTAGAATGGTCGAGATGTCACAAAAACCGAGATAATGCACCGATCGATGCACCACTAACTTTCGAGAGCCATAACTTTCAATCCGACCATTGGAGTTTCAAGATCCATACCTTTTTAGAAACAAGAATTCAGGACCTTTCGAGACATGTCAAGGTCAAACCCATCTGAGGCCTTTTGGCCGCCGCTTCGAAATTTGTGCCAGGTTTATAAAAAGCCTAAGGCTCCCTTCAAACTAGAAAGGATCAGATTTTTTTGAGTTTTTGTCTCTGCTTGGTTTTTATACATTTTTCCCCCTTCCAAACCCAAAAAAAAAAGAAAAAAAAAACACAAAAAAACACCCAAAAACACATCTAAGCTTCTTGATTCTTCTCTCTTCACCGAAAACACAAGGTATTGTTCTTACACCCAATCTTCTTTTCCTTGGTTCTACACTTTGGATTTGGGGTTTAAGGGTGTGGATGTAGCTTTTTAGCTACCATCCATACCCCTAACCTTCTAAATCTTTTTATAGCATTCATTTTTCTCTTTTATGCCTTGATAACATGATTTATTGCTTTCTCTAGCATGTTTCTTGCTTTATTGGTGTTTCTAGCTTAAATTTCTTTGCTTTTATTCTTTTGCCATGTTTCATGCTTAGATCTACATCCTTACATGCTTTGGGATTTATTCCATGTTTTGATATGTTTTGTGCCTCTTTTTATTCTAGGTTGACGTTAGGGTTACATGCACATATGCTTTTATGATGTTGTTGGCCATGCCTTGCTTTGATCTATGTGTTTCATGTGTTTATTTCCATGTTATATGTTTAGATCCATGCCTTCACATGCTTATATGCTTGAATCCATGTTCTTCCATGGTTATGTTTTAAGTTTCTACATGTTTACATGCATGTTTCTATGCCTATATGTCTAGATCTATGTTTCCACATGCTTGTGTGCTTGTATCTATGTTCTTTACATGCTTTATACTATCTTCCATGTGCTTGTGTGCTCCATGCCATGTTTGTGCGCCTAGATCCAGGCTATGTTTGTCATGCCATGTGCTATTGTAGCCCTTTTGTCACTTTGTCTTTCTTTCTTGTGTTTTGTCCTATTGGTTTGGACCAGATCTAGACCCTATGGTCTTTGTCACTGTCCGTACACCTTGGCCCTCATCAAAGGGTTTGGATCATCCTTATTTGCATGTCTATGCTAGCTTGCTTCTATGCTTTATGCTTGTGATAGCCTTTCTTGTTCTAGGCTTTGCCACGCTTGACGCCATTAACGGGTTTGTGGTTGTGTGGTTACACTCAATGCCCATGAGGCCTTATTCGGATGTAACCATTTAGGATGCAGCACTATGATGACAATCGCTCTGTGCTTACCCCTCCCTTTTCTACAATGCTTGTTCACGCCACCCGTTGGCTTTCTATGCATCTTCACATGCTTGCTCATATGTCCATGCTTGAGTCTTGCTTGCCAGTGTGTCATCCATGCTTTAACAAAATGAAGTCATGGACATCTGATCCAAACCTAAATTTGTCCCCCGTGGACACCACCTTTTGTTTGCTTTTTCTCTTGTTTGCCTTTTTGTTTGTTTGCTTGCTTTCTGGCTTCTTTGCTTACCATGCCTATCTTGTTTATCCCATTTATGCCTTTTCATATGCACTTTGCATCTTTTCCTTCCATCTCTTTTCTGCTGGTTTCTTGTCTTTCCCTTTGCATGTACACACATGGAGTGAGGACGCTTGGAGCTAGGGCATAGTCACCCAAGTGCAAGGAAAAAGGGCACAGAGGCAAGCATGTAGAAATAAGCCAAACAACATGTTCAGTAGATTTAGGTGTTTAGCCTTTCCTTTTTGGTTATGTACTCTTTTAAACCTCCTTCCTTCCTCCCTCTTTTCTCTCTTAGATGGGTTGTATTAGGTATATCATGCCATGTACCATTCGTCCTCATCTCTAGAGTATGGCGACCCCTGTGTACTTTCCTGCACCTATATTTTAGGCCATACTCTAGGGATGTAGGCATTTACTTTCCTACTCTATGTGATAGCATTTTGCATGATGTATGTATATATATATACCTACTCGCCCCCTATCGATGTGATTGTCACAGTCCATGTCACCTAAGGCATAGCGATGCCCGATTTCCACCGCGAAAGTAAGGTGACACGTCACCGGATTTTCACGATGGAAATCTAGTACTTTACTCGAATGCCTTAGGAAAGCATAGATTTGGACCACACCCATTCAAAAGCCAAACCTCAAAGCCCCCATGCATGCAAAGCCCCGAAAGCCAATGCCAAAATCATGTTTTTATTGCCAATCTTCAAAAGTTAAGGTTTTATTAAAACAAATGATTGTCCTTGAACAAGCATTGTGGGGTGCCTAATACCTTCCCCATTGTTGTGAAATTTTAAAATACTCGCAAGTGTACGAACCATACCAAAGTATAGTTGGACAAGAACGAGGTCGAACCCACAGAGACTTGTATGAACGTAGGAAAATTAATTAAACCTTAACCAAATTAATCCTAATCTAGTTTAATAAAAATTGGTTGTTTGCAATTAAATAAACTAAGCAAATAATAAAATTAAGTAAATAGTTAAACTAAGCAAAAGATATAAAGCAATAAAAAGATGTAAACAATCAAGAAAAAAGCATTAAGGTTTTGGAATCCACCTTGTAAGTCATATTAGCATATATTTATGATCATTAATTTTTCCCAACCACTGCATGATAATCTAGAAATCAATTTTGATATCATGGAAAATATCATCATTAAAATCCTTATTTTAAAAATCAAAAGCATGTTCTTCTTCGCTTCTTAAGTATAAAATCAAATCATCAATTGTATCCATAGCCAAACAAATCACAAGATATATCCAATTCTAAAAATCAAATCATAAATTGTATCCATTGACAGACAAATCACAAGTGATATCCAATTTTATAATCAAGAATTAATAAACCAAGCATTCAACTAATTAAGAAAAATCCTAAATCATGAGAAAAACATGATTGAACTCATATCTAGAATCTCATCTTAGTCAATTGATATGAAGTAAAAACAATTTAAATCATTAAAGAACAATTATTGTGGGAAAAATCAAATCACATAAATATTACTAATAATTGTTAACAAGGTTTCATCCTCAACCCTAATTATAAATTTAGCTACTCATAGTAATTGAACTAAAACACAAAAATAAAATACTAAACATTAAACTAGACAAATAAAATAAAACTAACTGTCATGGAAGAAAAGCAAAGAAGTAGCCGCACTCTCTATACATTCAGCCCTCAGCCCTAGCACTAGCCTCAGCCCCCTCTGAATTTTGCCCTAAAGAGTTTTTAAATAGGTCAAGGAATCCTATTACAAGTTGAATTCCCGTTTGGAGAAAATTCCAAATTTTTAGGCTTTATTTAACCGACAATTTTGGCCCACTTAATTTCAGAATTCGGACTTTTTCTAAACTACAAAGTTGTATACCTTTAATTTAACTTTCCAGCCCAACTTGAATCATCTCAATTGGACATCTAAGCTGAAAGTTATGCTAAAAATACTAACTGATGTGCAGTCTGGAATCCTAATCCGAATTGGACTTGGATTTGGTGCATATTTCCTTTGATTCCTTGCTCCAATTGGACTTAAATTTAATTGGATTGGTCTTTTCTTGAATTCATGCCTGGCTGGATGTAAGTTGGCTTGATTCAATTGGCCTAGCCCCACTTTGCATGTAAAGCCCTTGTTACCTACAACACAAAGATATTATATAATTAGTCACAAAATAACATAAAAGTAAGGTTAAATATGTAGATATGTGAGTACTTTATCGTATATATTTCATGCACATCACCCACACATAACCAAACTTCCAAACCTAAGAATCAAGATTTTTTGCCAACCAAATTAGATTAGGAAAAATGCCATTTTTCTTACCCTAGGATTGGTAATAAAATCAACTAAAAACAGGTGACCAATCACACCTTAGAAAAACCCAATGATTGGTGGCGACTCCACTTACCATTGGTAATCCCTTAAAAGTTGGTCTAGATTCCTGCCATAACACCAAAGGTAGACCTACCTTCCTTCACCCAGAGAGAGAGCACCCGAAGCCCTGTGCAAACCACACCACATACCACACACGCACACACTTGCAGCATCATTCACTCAAGAGGGGGCCTCCAACGAGCCCCAGCATGCATGGTAGCGTCGCCACAACGAGTGGTCAAAGGAAGGCCCATGATGACATCGGCGGTTTTCTGCCATTGTTTTTCGAAGCCGGGCGTCGACACTACTTATCTATCCCTTTAGCCTTAGGGAGCCTACCCACACTAGAGAGATCTTAGACTCTATCACAAAGGATGCCCTTTATATATCTCCTATTTGTTCAACCATATACCATGTGTTCACCTAATTCTAAAGGACAAACAAAAGTTATAAAAATAGAAAGGATGACCCTAAAGTTATGGTATACCCTAAGATGTTATGAGATAAAAGAAAAAGAAGTTCTCACATATAAAAGACTTGTCCCTAAATCCAAATTAAGGCATATCTTAACTTAAAAGGTTCATAAACCATAGATTAATTATTATCATAGGCCTAAGAGGATAAAGCCCTTTTGAAAAAGAGGACTTTGGACCTAAGGTAACAAATATGCTATGGACTTAGCATCCAACATCTTTCAAACCAAAAATGGAACTTCCTAATCTTGGGTCTCTTTATTGCATGCATAGGCCCAAAATGATGAGAATTTCAGACATTGAGAGGAATGCTACAATGTATTCTAGCTAGAGGGCTATTTCAAGAGAGAGAGAAAATGATGAAATAATGAATAAAAATGAAAAGCCCAAAAGTGATGAATACATTGTAAGCCCATGTTTGAGACAATGGGTTGAATATTTCTAAGTTCATTCTAATGAAAGCCCATGAGAGTAAGAAGATAGTTTTATTGTAAATGAACCAAAGCCCAATGAAACAAGGGGCAAAAAATCCATGAGAGGGAAGGGAGAAACATTGTAATTGGGCCTTCATTAAAATGAACTCAAGAATTTTCTAAGGACATCTAAGGTTTAAAAGGAACCTTTAATTGGGACATGAACTTAATGAAAATGAGGCTTCTTTTCGGGCATCATTGCACCGCCAAAGTGAAGAAAACATGTCCCCACTCCAATTTGGATTCGAGAAAAAGGAAGGTGCTTAATCAAGATGAAAATCCCTAAGAAACAAGGACTACCTCCATGGAAGACCCAATGGCACAAAAGATCCATAAGGCTTTGGATGAACACAGAAAGGGCCTTAAAAGAATGGGAGGGCGTCATACTAGGTTGGTAGACTTTAAGCTCAAGAAGCCTCCACATGTGGAAATCCATGATGATGAGGAGGAAGATGAAGAATGGAATGAAAAAGACAAAGTGGAATACGAAAGAAACAAGCAATTTGAAAAGCTCACCACAGAAATTATGGCTATGAGGGAAAAGATGGAAAAGATGCAACTTGCCTTCCGTAAGGTACAGGGAATGGATGATTACCTCTATAACATGGGGGGAGTAAGCTCAAGGGCTCCTATTGCATTGCCTCCCAAGTTCAAGATCTCCGATGCGAAAAAGTTTGATGGGACTGGGGATCCAAAGCAATACATAAGAAGATACCTAAGCATTACTGAAATGAAAGGGCTAGATAAGAAGAAAACTTTGCATGCGTTTCCCCTCTCACTCACAAGAGGTGCATTAAGGTGGTACTATAGCCTTGATCCAATCAAAGTAAAATATGGGGCCCCTCAAGGTGGTCACTCAGTCCTCCTTGCTTTCCTGCAAGTCTTCATGTAAGCTTTCTTATCCTTCAGAATCCACTTCATGTCATCCTTCAACCATTGCTTGTACCCCGTAGTGGGATAGATGTGTCGAGGAGGAATAATGCCTTTTGTCACCCTATGGCGTGGCCAAGCCTCTCTAATCCTACCCAAAATCCTATTGGTAAACACCGTGGTGTGGAAGGCACCCTCATCATCAGGAGCTCCTTGGCGCTCTCTAAATTGCCTTGAGATATGACAAGTGGAGTAGTAAGAGTAGCATCAAAGCCCAACTAAAGTCACATAGTGGTCCTTTTAGCAACTATGGACCATGCTTGAGATATGCCACCATTCCACGACCCATTGAATGACGATCTCCTTGAGGTGACCCATAAGCTCCATGTACGCCTTAAAGCTCATGTCATTCGGATGAAGCTGACAGTCCCTAAGGTGCCTAGGGAGATAAGTGCTGAAAGGAACGGTGGGAGGTTAGAGCAACCAAAGCCTCTCTTGTAGCCATATTTGAGAGAGAGAGAGAGAGAGAGAGAGAGAGAGAGCATGTGATTTTTTTTTTTTTTAAAGGATGAAAGATGATATAAGGTGTCTTAATAGGTTGAAAACTAAAAGGCAATCCATGAAAAATGAGAGGAATCCTGCTAGGTTGAGAACTTAGGAAAAAGTTAAGGATTATACCTGACGAAGAAGAGGACTTCCCGCAAAGAAGCTTACTTCCTTCCTATGAAAGGCATCTAAACCATTAAGGGTTTCTACCAAAATCAAGCCCACCAAATTACCTCTCCTTAGCTCGTAAGCCATCATGCACATTCAAAGATCCACACAATACGACTTTTGGTCCAAGAAATACCTTGCAAGGGAACATAAGTAAAAGGCAAGAAGGAAATACAATTGTGGTCTCTCACCCTCAAGAAGGGCCAAACCGGAAAAATAATCAAGGACTAGCATAAGCTTGAGTTTGCCAAGGACACACCACCTATTTGTCATGGTAGCAGGGATGCCCAACACAATTCACAGCAAGGAAGGAAGATCCCCACCCATGGAAGGAAAGATAAGGTCATCAATCTCCAGTTCACCCATGATAGCAAAAAAATTCCTCAATAGTGGGGCATAGTTCTATTATGTTGAAATGGAATACATGCTAGAAGGAACCTAATAGGTTGCAACAGCACGAAGAAGAGGCTTATCCACCCTAATTTGATGGTATGGAAAGTTGCAAGAAAGACAATAGGGAGCGATGGAATCTCCTACTCCTAGTGGAGACATCAAAAGGAGAATTTTTTGCCATTGGGGGGCCTCAAAAAAGTGTTCTCTGGGTTGGAAATACATTGGTGAGGGTTTTAGACTCAAACGGCTACTTTTATACTTAAGTAAGATGGTTAGGGTTTTTTTGATTCATGGCTCACGTACGCAGAGTCAACCCTGCAGGCTCATCTCTACATACTCATGGCACTTGGCAGAAGCCCTTGTTCCCTTGTGACTAAAAGAATCATTCAAGACATATTCCAAGCACAAGATTGCAAACATCAAAGAAGCAAAGTTGTATAGAAACATACAATTTATGATATATCTTGTAAATTAAGTGCTAAGTTCCCAAATAAAAGCATAAATGTAAAAAGATGTTCTTAATACAATCCTTTGTCTCAAACTAAATTCAAATGTCGCTAAAAGGGAAAGAAAAACACTAAAAGCAACAAAAAAAAAAAACTATGTGTTGTATGCTTATATGTGTTGTGATTGCAAGTAATCAACTGTGCCTCCTCTTCCTCAGTTGATAGCTAGGAGTCGCCTCTAAGTCCTCCTCACCACTATCATCATCATCATCATCACCACCACCTGGGTGGGCCATTCCTCTAGGACCGTACAGCTCCCTTGAGTAGTTGGTCACCTCTAACTTGAGATTCCCAGCCAACCACACCAACTCTTTATGTTCTTGGATAGTGGGCTGTAGTTCAAAAAAGGAAGGGCTGAATGAAACAAAAAGAGAAATTTGGCAAAAAGAGAAAGGAAAAAAGGAAAAAAGAACTCATCGCTCGAGTGTTGGGAGGGAAAAGATAGGCCAGGGCTCACCGATAATAGGTCCCCTCGTTACAATTTCCCACATTACAAGTCATGACAAACAAAAATGAAAAAGAGATTGAGCATATTCCTGAACAGTAAGGGAAGGCATGAGGCTAGTGATGTTGAACTCCTTATAGTCCAATCCCTCACGAAGTCGCTCAGCATAGGAAATGCTGCTCCCCTATGAGTTGTATTCAGCATCACTCATGAAGTGTGGAGCAAGTATGAACTTAGAAGGGTCCATCAAAATTTGTGGGTCATCCTTACCCACCAACTGGTACCTCACCCTATTCGCCAAATATGGCGCCCTTAAGCCCACTCCTTCAAGAGGTCGGGTAATCTTCAAAGCAATGAAAGTGGTAGGCTCTAACTCTCAAGTAGTAGCAAGGGGCGGGCCGACCCATGGGGCCCAATTTACCTATAATGGCACAAAGTTAGAAGAAGAGTATTCTAAAAAAAATGCATGAAGAAGCATGAACAATTAGAACTCTTAAAATTACCTCATCCGAAGTTGACCTAGCAAGATGGGCCCTCACTCGAGGAAACTCCTTCAAAACTAGATCAGTGCTTGGGGTTATAAGGCCATACCTAACAACCCACCACTGCAAAAAGAAGCGCAAGCCACGAGTTAGATGCAAGATGACAGTTTGCAAGATAATACATTTTGCAAGACTACAAGCTACAAATGAGAATGCAAGAAATGCCAAGAGAACTAACCTCAAGGAACTTCCAACACCCCACAAGCTGCCACAAGGTGCCTCGATTGAGAGTGTCGAGGGTGGAGTAAAGATAGGCAAGACATGCCTGCCCCTAATTGGCCCTCTATGCCTCTTCCAAGTCCTAAAATTGGGTCAGCCACCTCAAAGACACTGTTTGCCCACCATTGGCAAATAGATAGGCCCCCAACAAGTGAAGAAGGAAAGCCTTAGCCATACGGATACACTCCTTCGTGGTCCTCTGTGGAAGGAACATGTAATCTGAAACCAAGTCAAAATAGCGGATGGTCTTAGTGGAGTACTTCCTCCCCAACATGTCAAGACCCAACTGGATGCTTGACACACCATCCAAATTGACGATAGCCCCTTCGAAGCTAAGGCCAATCATGTGGTAGAAATCGTAGGGAGTCTTTGTCATCTCTCAATGAGGCATTGCACCAAGGTAGCGTTCACAGACTTTTTCGAAAGAAGACCAATGATAGGCTTGAAGCCCGCCTCCCAGATGTAGGCCTTGGTTTTGGGGACAAGAAGGTTGTACCATTCCATCACCTTGTTGGTACTTCCCCTACCAACATAAGGGGATGACAACTGCAAACAAAAAAGAAGGAGATGACATTAGATTCCTTATTCAAGCAGAATTTAGGAAAAATGATATTTTGATTCAAGGATGAAGATAAAAAGAAGGATACAGTGATATTCGGGTGCAAAAATGACAAAAAGGTTTGTTAGGATTGCATATCGAAGTGAAACAGATGAAAAATAAGTGAAAATGGGCAAAGTAAGGCATTTGCTAGGCTTCTCACGTATGCAGGTCAAAGCCCACGTACACAGACAGGACCCTGCATACGTAGACCCACTCCCACGTATGCAAAACCCCAAGAACAAACCTACGTACACAAGAATAGAGCCGCGTATGCATGAATTCAAGCTGCATACGCAGGCCCAAAGACAGAAGCAGTTCTTTGATATTTTCAAGCATGCATGATCCAAAATTAATCGTAAATATATTCCTACCCCTCCTAAGATGTCATGTTTTCATCTAAACCAACCCCACAACAACACCCAAGCATTTATATGGCCAGAAACATATTGAAACAGAAGACCAAAAAGGAACATGAAAATGAGAAAGAGTTTAAAAACTTACAGATTTAGCCATAGGGATGTAATTCTCTAGCCGATATGTCAATGGTGGAGACCCCATCAACCTCATTGCCCCACTCTAGTGGGTGAGATGGAATGCATTAGAAGAGAGGACATAGGAGGACTTCTTGGCCTTGGGTGCCATTGGAGAAGATGATGAGAGAATGAGAGAAAATGAGAAAGTGAGAGGGTTTAAGAATATGAGAGAGTTAGAAAGTAAGAGAAAGAAAAAGGAGGAGGTTTTTGTAGAAAGAGAAAAAAAATGAAAAAAAAAAAAGAGTTATGGAGAATAGGAAGACGTGAGGGAGATGAAGAGAATGAAGAAGAATAAAAAAAAGAAACAGTTGATAACCATTGGGAAAAATGAAAAGGTGAGAACACAACTGATGGCTAAACTACGTGTAGTTTAGGCTTCACCACTAAACTACGTGTAGTTTAGCCATGAACAATTAAAAAAAGAAAAATTCCTTTCAAAAAAAGGAAGGACATCTCAAGATTACCCCAATTAAAGCACAAAGTTATCAAAGGACTCCCTAGTGAGTGGTAAAGGAAGTAGAAGACTCTTCCCTCGATCAAGCACATCAAAAACCATCCCAGTGGATCAAACATATTAAGAATCATCTTCTGTGGTTCAAGCACATCGAAACAACATCCCCATGAAGGAAGCACACTCTTCCCCAGTAGATCAAGCATATCAAGAACACTATCCTCAGTAAGGAAGCAGAAGATTCTTCCTCAAATTGATCAAACCTATAAAACATCATCCTCAATAAGGAAGCAAAAGACTCTTCCTTAAATAGACCAAACCTATCAAACCTCATCATAGAGGAAGCAAAAGACTCTTCCTCAATAATTCAAGCGTATCGAGCACCATCCCCACAGAGGAGGTAGAAGATTCTTCCCTAATGAACCTAAGCACATTAAAGCAATCCCTAGTGAGGAAGTAGAAGATTTTTCCTCAAAGTATCTCTAGTAAGGAAGTAAAAGATTCTTCCCCAATGAGTCCCATACACCAAAAAAATCCCCAGTGAGGAAGTATAAGATTCTTCGTCAAAGTCCTCAGCAAACTATGAAGGAAGTAGAAGATTCTTCCCTAGTAGATCACACATCCATACTACTCCTTAGTGAGTTTCTCATCCCCATGCAAGTAATGAGAGGCAGAAGATTCCTCCCCGTGCACACCTACTCCTCAGTGTGTTTTTCCACCATTCTTAGTGGATCCAACAATCAAGAATAATCGTGCACATATCCTCTGAGAATTGATTATGTAGGCACAATGGAATAAGGTAGAGATAGTAATAGAGAAAAAGGCCAAGGTCAACCTAAGGCAAGAGCCTCACCTGAAAAGTTTGAGGCAAAAGCCCCAGATGGACACCATAGAAACTATATCCTTTTGTTGTTTGTTGGGTTAGCTCGTAAGAGAACCCTTGTTTATTTTATTTTTTCTTTTTAAGTGACTCTAAGATAGTGAGTCATTTTCCATTTACTTCCCAGTGACAAAACAGTTGGGACTTCGAACATACAAATCCCACGCAGCACTTTGGAGTTGCACCTCTCCCAATGTACGCGTGATGTGTGTTGTGTGAGTGGGTTGGGCCTAAGCCATACGTCAAAACCGAATGTTTTGTCTCATATTATTTTGATTCTGTTAGAGAAGCTCACGAATCAAAAGAGGGACATCTGTAGACATTGCATTTTGTACTCCTTTTGACTCAAGCCCCTATTTCCTAATGATGCTCGAAATCTAAGACCCAAGGCCAATTTAGAACCCAATCAGATATTAAATTGAGTTAAGGTGTGTTAAAATGGAAAATATAACCTTTTAAATGAGTAAAAATCTATTTTTGGAAATAAAATGACCAAAGAAAACCCTCGGTTTGCATACGCAGGCACAAACATGCATATGTATGCACAAGTCTACATATGCAATAAGGGTTCCAGAAACATAAAAAAAGCAATTCCAAACCTCTATTTTTGGAATGAATCCAACATTATCTGGGAGCCATTCCAAACCTCTATTTTTCAACTATATAAAGCCTTACATGGTACCTTTTCAAAACACACAGAAATCCCATGGGAAAAACCTAAGATTCACTGGAAACCCATGAATCAAAAGGGAGTTTTTCACAAAGCACCCTCAAGTCAATTTTATTTAAGTGAGACCTTTTCTGGCCCTCATCCCTTTATTTTAACGTTGCTAATCACTTTCTTATTGGTTTGTGAATAGATTTGACTGAAGGAAACAATCAAAATCAAGCTTGGAAGCTTTTGTTTAAGGTATTGGGTCTAATCCTTTCTCTTTATTTCTTTTACTTTTCTACTTTCTTTTTGCATTTTAATCTTGTTTTCTACGAAGTTATGTTTATGTATGTTTGTTTAAGCTAGTTTCTTAGTTCTTTTCATGTTTTATACATGTTAGGTTGTTAGATTTTCGTTTTAAAGTTATGCTCTGTTTTTGCATTTTTAGGTTTTCTGGGCAAGGACCTACATACGCATAATCTTTCCTACGCATGCAGGCTTGATTATGTGCACATAGGACTGTTCTAGCGTGCATGATGTCGTTTCCCGAAAATCCTAAATTTTTGTTTATTTGTTTTGTCTCTGCCTTCATATGTTTGTTTTGTTTAGCCCTTTTTTTTTTTTTATGTTTTAGTTTCTATAGGTTCTTGTTTTCCTCTTTCACATGCTTATTTGCTATCACATGCCTAGATTAGGGTTTTATGTTTGTCTTTTGTTTTGATGCCATGAACGTGCAGTCACATGCCCATTCATGATGCCATAGATGCTGAGATGCTCCTTGGTAAGTAAGGTAAGTCATGCATTCACATTAGCATACATGTTTTTTGTTTAATCCTCCTTTGAGATATGAAGTTAATGCCTTGTTCATAAAATGATTTGCTTGCTTTTGATGATATGCTTGCTATCACGCTTTAGATGAATGCTAGGGTTTCTTTTGTATGTTTGGCTCTCTTTTGTTTGGTGGATAGATAAGTTTGTTTGTTTGGGATGAAAGATGTCATGTTGTGTGCTAGATGCATGTTAGTGTGTGTGTGTGAGTCTAGGATATAAGTGTTAAGTTAATTTTTAATAGGGTTAAGGTATAAGATACAATGATGGGAGGCCAAACTTAGGGTTAGGCGATCTTGGGTGCCTGACACCTTCCCAAGAGTGTACCTAAACTCCAAACCCATATCTCTGGTAGTGATAGGCCAAAAATGTATTGACTCCTTGTGATGAATTAATTGATTAATTAGCCAAGTTTAATAATTAATCAAATTAACATGCAAACATGTGGTAGCACAAACAAA
Source organism: Quercus lobata (assembly GCF_001633185.2). Taxonomy (NCBI): domain Eukaryota; kingdom Viridiplantae; phylum Streptophyta; class Magnoliopsida; order Fagales; family Fagaceae; genus Quercus; species Quercus lobata. Next base: position 54,500,560 of record NC_044908.1, read on the forward strand.
TCACCAGTTAAACTAAGTATGCAGCGGAAAATAAATAGATACAGTGATTTGTTTATGAATGGGGGAAACCAACATGGCAAAAACCCCACCGGGTGATTTTAAGATCACCACTCCTGAGAATTCACGATTATCACAACAAGCAGTTACAAGTAAAGGAATCCCAGTACCTTATACCAACCTACAGTTAAACCCTTACCCCAATACCCAATTGGACTTGTTCTATAGTGACAATCTCTCCTTTTTAATGCACGGCTTCCAGTACATGACTAACCAATTGCGCGGATCCCAGTACACGACTTCAATCACCAACTAGAGAAAGTTGTTAGCTGTAAAGTTCTTCAGTCCATCTAAACGATGAGGATCAAGAAGATGCTTGGTCACAAAACCCAACGGTGCACAAACACAGCAACTTCTTCACAAGAAAGATGAACTAGGGCAAATTCTGTCTCCGGTCACAATTTTCTTGAACAAACTTTGCTCAACACTTATGCAACTTGTGCCCACTTTGACAGCCCTTAAAATAATCCTTTTATATGTCTAGAGTTGTGAGAAAAGAAAGCTCAAACATACAATCACGGATTGGAGTGAAAACAGAACTGAAATTCTATTTTTCATAAACCCTGATAGATGCCTATCTGTTGAGCTGCTGTTGAGCTACGAGCTTCTACAGCTCTACAGGTCTCGATAGATAGCTAGCTGTTGAGCTTTAATGAATAACACTTTTCACACTTGAATCTTGGATAGACTTGCATAGTTTTAACACTTGAATGTGAAACCTTGTTTCTTGAAGTATTAAACACATCCTAGATCTACCCAATTACAAGTACAGTGCGTTTTATCAAAGGATTAGCCAATTACATAAAACAGTGACGTATGTTCCTAAAAAGTGAATCACATATGTCCTAACAGGTAGTAAGATCAAAAGGTCCTTCCTCAAAGGGACGTTATATATGGTTTCTAGACCATTGCAAAAACTAGGTAGCAATTCCACAACAACCCCTTGTGTCCACAAGGCCCATTCTTGCTTTGGCCAGGGGCATTAAGCCCATTATTGTGTCATCTTAGGCCTTAGGTCCATTCATGTTTTGTCCTTGGCTTGTCTTGGGCCTTAGGCCCACCCTTCTTTTGTTTAGGGGCATTAAGCCTAACTTTGTTGTGTCTTGGGGCCTTAGGCCCATCCTTGTTTTTGTTTTGGAGCCTTAAGCCTATGTTGTGTCATCTAGGGTTTTTACCTTATCTCATCCTTTGTCTTGGGCCCTAGGTACACTCTTGTTTGTCTAGGGGCATTAGGCCCATGTCCTGTCAAGGTTCATTATCTTTTGGTGTTTTCATTATTGTGTCTTCAAGTTTCATTGTTTTGCGTCTTGTCTAAACTTTATGGTCTTATTCTAGAGGCATGGTTAAGTGGGAATTGAATGTAAAATTTATTGTTGGTGATTTTCATGAAATGTTTCTCATAAGGATAAGTCTTTTGTAGGTGACCCATCATTGCTCCTAAAAAGAATCTTGTACCAATTTTGTTAGGACATATGTGTTTCACATGTTAGGAACATATGTCACTATTTTATGTAATTGGTTAATCCTTTGACAAAATGCACTTTACTTGTAATTGGGTAGATCTAGGATGTGTTTAATACTTCAAGAAACAAAGTTTCATGTTTAAGTGTTAAAACCATGCAAGTCTATTCAAGATTCAAGTGTGAAAAGTGTTGTTCATTAAAACTCGACAGCTAGCATCTATCGAGCTTTGAAGAGTTGTTCCAACCCGTGACTTAACAATAGCTCGACAAATAGGGTATCTGTCGAGGTTTATGAAACTTAGATTTTCAAGTCTGTTTTTCATCAAATCCTTGAATGTATGTTTGGGCTTTCTTTTCTCACAACCCTAAACATATATAAGGATTATTTTAAGGGCCGTAAAAGGTGACGCACAATTGCACAAGAGCAAATTTCACAAGAGTGAAGAAGCGTGACCGAAAACCCAGTTTGCCCTAGTTCTTGAAGAAGCTGCTGTGTTTGTACACCATAGGGTTTTGTGACCAAGCAACTTCATGATCTAAAGAACTTTGTAGCCAATAACCTTCTCTAGTTGGTGATTGAAGTCGTCTACTGGGATCTGCGCAATTGGTTAGTCACGTACTGGGAGCCATGCATTGAAAAGAGAGATTATCACTACAGAACAAGTCCAATTGGGTATTGGAGTAAGGGTTCAACTGTGGGTTGGTATAAGGTACTGGGATGAGGCACATAGACATCTTCTTTAAGTAGCCCACTCAAGAAAGCAGTCTTTACATCCATTTGATAAAGTTTGAACTTCAAATGACATGCTAGGGCAAGGAGAATTCTGATGGACTCCATACGGGCAACTGGGGCAAATGTTTCATCATAGTCTACTCCTTCCATTTGTGAGTAACCTTAAGCTACAAGCTGAGCCTTGTTGCAAATCACATTACCCTCCTCATCAGTCTTATTGTGGAATATCCACTTTGTGTAAATTGTTAGGACATATGTGATTCACTTGTTAGGAATATGTGTCACTATTTTATGTAATTGGCTAATCCTTTAACAAAACACACTTTACTTGTAATTGGGTAGATTTTGGTGTTTTTAATACTTCAAGAAACTATGTTTCAAGATCAAGTATTGAAGTCATCAAGTCTGTCCAAGAATTAAGTGAGAAAGTGCTGAATTTTAAAGCTTGATAGCTACTCGACACCTGGCTTATCTGTCGAGCTCTTCAGTTGCTTCTTATCACAATCTCGACACCTCTTGATAGCTAGGTCGATTGGTCGAGCAAATTTCTGTCCCCTCGACACCTGCTCGACACCTCCTCGATCGATCGAAAATTACAAAATTCAGATTACTAGATCTGATTTTCAGCCCATGCTGATATGTATGTGTAGGGTTTCTTTTCTCACAACCCTAGACATATATAAGGATTATTTTAGAGGCTGTCACATAAAAGAATACAAGGAGAGCATATGCAAAAGGTGACCGATGCCTTATTCTCTCTAAAAGAAGCTACTGCGTCTTGCACCTTAGGATTTTGTAACCAAGTGCTTCTTGATCTTCATTGTTGATGAAGTGAAGAACTTTGCAGCCAACAATCTTCTTCAAGTTGGTGTGTTAGTCATGTATTTGGAGCCGTGCATCTTTGGTTAGTCACGTACTGGGATCCGTGCATCAAAAAGGGTGGCGTTCATATATTGAAGAGTTCAGAGGTTCTAAAGCAGTAGAAGGTTTCTGCTATAAGTTCATCTAAGGGGATTGTAGAGTCTAGGGACAATGGTTTTGTACTAGATCTGAAACTTCTCTTTACTATAGTGAATTACTTTTTGGGAAGGTTTCCCCCCAAGTTTTTTACTGTAAAACTAGTTTGTTTCATTGGTTTTCCTAGGTCATCATATCTTGTCTTATTTATTTTTCCGCTGCATGATTTTGACATGATATTGATGTTTGTTTGTTTTAAAAAGTTTTATTCATAATAAATCTAATTAACAACTTGGGTTTAAAATTTGTTAATTTTATCAATCGGGTTCTAACTTTCCCAACACCAATGATGTGCTCACCTTCCGGTGTAGGTACTAAAGTCTAAACATCATTCCTCTGAAACTGAAGCAGTTCATCATGCATTGCTTCGACCCAACTTTCATCCTGAAGAGCTTCCTCAACTTTCGTGGGTTCAACTTGTGACAAATAACAAGAATAAGCCACAAAGTTAGCAACACATTTATCAACTCTACGTTTCCTTAATGTGAGTTCATTCATATTTCCCACAATAACTTCTAAAGGATGATTTAATTTAATCCTGGAGGAAGGTCCTTTCTCTTCATGAGATTCAGAATTTGGTGAAGTGCGTATATCTGTAGAATCTTCGACAACACTGGGAGTACCGAGAGTACTTGGAGATGCAGGTTCTTGTTCAACAATTTCTTGAACTTCCTTAGGCTCAAGAGGAAGAATTTCTTTGGGGAATTCCTCAATACCTTTCTCAGAACCGAAATCTGAAGATTCATTAATAACAACATTCACTGTCTCCATCACCTTCATAGTTCTTTTGTTGTATACTTGATAAGCCTTGCTTGTGGAGGAGTAGCCTAGAAATATACCTTCATCGCCCTGGGAGTCAAACTTTCCCACATTCCCTCTATCCTTAAGGATGAAACAAGTACTTCCAAAGATTTTGAAATACTTCACATTCGGCTTCCTTCCTTTCCATAACCCATATGGAGTCTTCTTGGTACCGGATCTAAAGTACACCTTATTAACCGTATGACATGCAGTGTTAACAGCTTCTCCCCACAAGTTTCTAGCCACGTCCTTGTTATGTAACATGGCTCTGGCCATCTCATGAATAACTCTATTCTTTCTGTCTACTGCACCATTTTGCTGAGAATTCTTAAGATATACATGATCTTGTGCAAAAGGACTCCATATATGAGTTCTCGAATTCTTTACCATGGTCACTTCGAATTTGATCAATCTTCAGGCTCTTTTCATTCTGCAGTCTTGTGCACAAAGCTTCAATGTTCTCAAGAGCATTAAACTTGGATCGTAGGAGAATGACCCAAGTGTACCTAGTGAAGTCGTCTACCACAACCATGATGTATCTCTTACCACCAAGAGACTCGGTTCTAGTTGGACCTATAAGATCTAGATGTAGAAGCTCCAATGTTCTAGATATAGCTGATGTCTGAGTGCCCAGATGCTTAGCTTTCGTTTGTTTCCCAAGTTAACATGGTTTACACACTATATTGCTCATTCTACTAAGCTTTGGTATTCCCAAGACTGATTCATGTTTAGATACAATAGAAAGATGTTTGTAACTAGCATGTCCCATCTGTTAATGCCATAGATCTTCATTTGGAAAACGAATGCTATTGAACACAATATCAGCATTAGGAACCAATCCATAACAGTTGTCTAGAGTGCGAACGCCACTTATGAGTTTCTTTCCAAACTCATCCATGAGAAAACACTTTCCTTTTGAGAATAGCACCATGAAGTCTTGATCACATATCTGACTTATGCTCAATAGGTTCACCCTCAGACCTTCCACATATAGAACATTTGCAATGTCCGGCAGTCCAGGTAGAGAGATGATTCCCTTTCCTTTAATCTGTGACTTGCTCCCATCACCAAATGTGACATTGCCACCTTTCTTAGACTCGAAAACCTTGAAGAGAGATCGGTCTCCAATCATGTGTCTTGAGTAACCGCTGTCAAGGTACCACAAACACATGTCCATAACTTTAAATGCGGACTTCATCATAAAACACACTTCGTGCTTAGATGACAGATCAGTAGGAATGATGCTTTCTCTTATGTGCCTTTTACGAGCTAAACCTTTAACTTTCACTCTTCTCAGATGAACTCCTTTGCACATTTTCATTTTGAGACAGTCTAGTTTCTTCTTAGGCAAACTGAGATCTTTTACAATGGTCATCACAAGTGAATTCAAATAACTTTTAGAGTTGTATTTTCTGATACACTCAAACAAGCAGAGATTAGAAAAACAAGATGTATTTGAATTAATTGATCTCTTCAAGCCGGTTGTAGCCATGACAACAGGGGTCAATGGATCAAACACAACAAAGATTAAAACTAATGAGAGTGTGCCTGCTCTGATATCACTTGATAGGCCAAAAACGAATTGACCCCTTGTGATAAATTAATTGATTAATTAGTCAAGTTTGTTAATTAATCAAATTAACATGCAAACACGAGGTAGCACAAACAGATCACCAATTAAACTAATTATGCAGTGGAAAATAAATTGACACAGTAATTTGTTTATGAATGAGGAAAACCAACATGGCAAAAACCCCATCGGGTGATTTTAAGGTCACCACTCCCAAGAATCCACTATTATCACAACAAGCGATTACAAGTACATGACTTCGATGACCAACTAGAGAAGGTTGTTGGTTGCAAAGTTTTTTAATTCATCCATGATGAAGATCGAGAAGAGGCTTGGTTACAATGCACAAACACAGCAACTTTTACACAAGAATGTTGAATTAGGGCGATTTCTATCTTTGGTCACAATTTGCTTGAACAAACTTTGCTCAACACTTGTGCAACTTGTGTCCCTTTGATGGCCCTTAAAATAATCCTTTTATATGTCTAGAGTTGTGAGAAAAGAAAGCACAAACACATAATCATGGATTAGAGTCAAAACAGAACTGAAAATCTATTTTTCATAAACCTCGACAGATAGCCATTTGTCGAGCAGCTGTCGAGCCACAGGGTTAGAATAGCTCTTCAAGCTTGATAGATACTAGCTGTCGAGCTAGCTATTAAGCTTCAATGAACTTGCACTTTTCAGCTTGAATCTTAGACAGACTTGCATGGCTTCAACACTTGATTTTGAAATAAAGTTTCTTGAAGTATTAAACACATCCTAGATCTACCCAAATACAAGTAAAGTGTGTTTTGTCAAAAGATTAGCCAATTACATAAAATAGTGACATATGTTCCTAACAAGTGAATCACATATGTCCTAACAAGTGAATCACATATGTCCTAACACTTCCCATTTGCATTCTTCATGAATTTCTTGAATTGCCTAGTGATATAGGACTTCATCTTAGAATCTTCATCATCTAAAAACTCATCTGTGTCACTGCTCTTGGCCTTCAGTCCCATGCTCTTACTCATGCTCGATTTCCTAATCCTTCTCAAACCTAACTCATAGGTCTTCAAATTTCCCACCAACTCATTCAAAGGAATTTTGTCGATGTCCTTTGATTCCTCAATAGCAGTGATTTTGGCACGGAATCTCTTAGGTAGAAATCTAAGTACCTTTCTCACAATCTTGGGCTCAAGAATGGTTTCCCCAAGATTAGAAAGTTGAGTTCACTATGTCCTTGAGCTTGGCATAGAACTCATCGAACAACTTATCCTCCTCCATCTTGATCTCTTCAACGCTAGCAGTGAGCCTCCGAAGCTTTGAATCTTTGATAGCCTTGGTTCCCTCATAGGTTGTTTGGAGGATGGTCTATGCTTCCTTTGTAGTTTCAATGGAGGACATCTTCTTGAACTCCTCATTCGTGACTGCACTGAATAGTGTGTGTTTGTGTACATTGGTACTTGTCTACTTTGGATGGCCATTGAAACAAAGTTTCTAAACTTTGTATCTTTTGTAACTTAGATGAGCATCTCTATGCACAACTAAGCAAGTGAGCTTTTTTGGCTCGTATTTGTGATGAGTAAGGTTAAGTGATCTCTTAGACTTAACACTCATATCACTCTTTTTTATGAGAAGGACTAGAAAATTCTAAGAGAAAGGCATAAATAACCATCTCACAATTGTTGTCCGCCAATCATGAAATGACATCTGTATGCTTCGATATAGCAAAAGTGCAATGTCAAAAGCTTAACATCATTGGGTATTTCTTTCCTCTCTCTTATATACCCATGCATGATTTGCTTAAAATGAAAAACATGCAAAGAAAATAAAAAGCAAAAAGATCAAAATGCTTTATATATGATTGCATGCGTGTATTCTAAGAGATATGGGAGATATAGTATGTACGTTGAAGGTGATAGTCCCCATCAAACAGTTATGATTGTGTGTGAGTTAAAGTGATTTTCTTATATCTCAAATCATCGTAACATGTAGACACTTATGCAATCTTTCGATGTTTTTCACACAAAACACGCAATATTCTTTGCTACTTTTGATACATGTGTAGGCACTATGTGATTTGGCCGTCACAAGATTTACATGTGTTAATGTATGTTCACTAAACTGTCTTGACTTGTTTTTGAAATATAAAATTGGTTACACTTGTTGTGTGTGTGTGTCTGTGTGTGTGTGTTTTGGGATCTATGTGCTTAACATTTTTTTGTTGAGAGATGTTTTTGTGAGATCAAAATGTTGTTTAGATCCTTGGTTGTGTTGCATGTCTGATTGCATTCATATTTGTGTTTTTCTCTTCTTGAAAAACTGTTTTAAAGCAATCTTGACAGCTCCTCGACACCTCTCGATACATAGCCTATCTATTGAGCTCTTCAGTTGCATATTATCGCAATCTCGACACCTCTCGACAGCTAGGTGGATCAATCGAGAAACTTTTTGTCCCCTCGATAGCTCCTCGATAGCTACCTCGATCCATCGAGCTTCTTTATGAAGAATTTTGTTGTTTGACAGCTAGGAGACACGTTTTAAAGCTCAACAGATCCTCGATACATCTCGATCGATTGAGCTTTACGTAGTTTCTATATATATGCATGTCATGATTTCTAATCTCACTTCTTCTATTTCTCTCGACAGTTTCTCATCTCTCTCACTCTCAACTCAACCACTTCATCTTCCTTACTCATTCCTTGATCGTTTGCTTGCATTTTCATAGGTATGATCTCTTTTCTTATCTTTCATCATGCATTCTGACTAGATTTTGGGAATTTTTTATTTTATTTTAATTTGGGGGTTTTCGAAATTGATGAAGTTTTGGTGAAATTTTTGGGTTGGGTTATGCTTATGTGATCTTAAAACTTCATGCATTGCATCTCATGTGCATTATAACTATATTTTCATGCATTTAAAAGTGTGTTATATATGTTAAACTGATTTTGTGTTGGTAGTATTGGATTGGGCTAAGCCGATGATGCAATTTCTCTTGCATGTCACATGTTCATGCAGTCCCATGCATATGTACTCTCTATTCAATATATTTTGATACATTTAAACTGCTTGGGACTGTTCTGATTGTCTCTTTCTCCCTTTGTCTCTTCTGTTTGCGTTAGTCTACTTCCATGGCACCTAAATGCAAATCTACTTCGTCCCGGAACCCTCTACGTTCTAGGGCATCCACTTCTTCCGATCCTACTCCCTCACATGTCTAGTTCTGTGATGAGAAGGCCAAATCGAACTTCTTTGAGAAATTTTCTCACGCGGCATTCATTTTGAACACCAAATCATCTTGTCGAATTTCTCCGACACTGACCTTCCCACTGTCATTCACAGTAGGGAATGGGAGTCACTGTGTGACGTCCCTGTCACACGTCCATCTGATGATGAGGATTTTGGAGATGCTAGCTCTTCCAGTGCTGATGAGATGTCTACTTGATACTCTTACCCTTTGTCACTTATGAAACAAAGGGGGAGTAGTTTTGGTTATGAGAGAACTCATAATTAGGGGGAGATTTAGTTTAGGAGATTTTTGTTAGGGGGAGTGTTGATTTTGAGGGATGTAGTGAGGATATTATGTATCCTTTTCTTATCTCTACTTTAGATACATTTATATCTTGTACATGGGTCTTGTGACCATTTGACATACATTGTACTTATCTTAATTCATCACAAGGGGTCAATACATTCTTGGCCTATCAAGTGGTAACAGAGCAGGGACACTCTGATTAGGTGTTAATCTTTGTTGTGTTATCCATTGACCCTGTTTGTCATGGATAGTGTACAGTCTCTTATTATACCTCCTTTATTTGATGGTACTAACTATGTATACTGAAAAGTATGCATGAGAGCTTTCTTGTAGTCATTAGACAAAAAGGTGTGGTAAGCTGTAGAGATAGGCTGGACCAAGCTGAAGGATGCACCAGCTGATTGGGATGATGCTAGGATCAAGACGGCAAATTTCAACAATAGGGCATTGAATGCATTATTCAGTGTAGTCACGAATAAGGAGTTCAAGAAGATATCCTTTACTAAAACTACTAGGGAAGCATGGACTATCCTCCAAACAACCTATGAAGGAACTAAGGCTGTCAAGGATTTAAAGTTTCAAAGGCTTACTACAAGTTTCGAAGAGATTAAGATGGAGGAGGATAATGCATTCAATGAGTTCTATGCCAAGCTCGAGGACATAGTGAACTCAGCCTGTAATCTTAGGGAAACCATTCCTGAACCCAAGACTGTTAGAAAGGTACTCAGATCTCTACCCGAGAGATTTCATGCCAAGATCACCGCGATTGAGGAATCAAAGAATATTGATAAAATTCCTTTAGCAGAGCTAGTTGCCAATCTGTAGACCTATGAGTTGGGTTTGACAAGAATAGGGAAATCTAGTAAGGGAAAGAGCATGGAATTGAAGGCCGAGAGTAGTGACACTGATGAGTCTTTAGACGATGAAGATTCTAAGATAAAATCCTATATCACCAGGCAATTCAAAAAGTTTATGAATAATGCCAATGCTAAAGGATTTGATAAAGACCGCAAGCAGTCTAGTTTGTCTTAGTTCAAGAACCAAGACAAAGGAAAGAAGGATACTAGGGATGGTGGTCAGTACACTGTTCCCTTAGGACCAAAATGCTTTGGGTGTCAAGACTTCGGTCACATGAAACAAGAGTGTCCTACATATCTCAAGACTATTGGGAAGAGCAAGGCACTTGTTGCTACATTGAGCAATACCTAGCCTGAAGATGAATCTGACAATGAGGATGATGAAATCCTAAATGCCTTCATTGCTACTATAAATCCTACTGAGGGGATTGTTGAAGATGTGGATTAAAAAGAGGACTTGCTGGAGTCTAAATTTGAGAAGATGAATGAATAAGATGACATCCACACAGCCTATGCAAAATTATACAAGGTCTCAAAAAAGTATGAGAAGTTGTATAAGTTGGCCACCAAGAAGCACAATGAAGTGGAGCTTGAATGAAAAGAAACCTCCCCAAAGTTTGATGAAGCCGATCAGACCATTGGAGCATTGAGATTTGAGAATAACTTCTTGGCTGAGAAGATCAAGAAGCTTAAGGTAGAATTGTTCTAAGTCAGAGCTCAGTTGAAGAGGACTTCAAGTGCAAAGCTTGACGAGATGCTCAGTCTTTAAAAATCTGCCTTTGATCGAACCGGTTTAAGATATGGTTTCTCTTCTCCTGGTAGTGCTTCTACTAGTACTATTGTTTTTGTTTCTCCTACGAATAATGTTGAATCTAAAAACAATGATATGAAAAATGTGTTAGCTAGTGAGAACATAGACAAGGGTAAATCTATCTTAGGAGCACCCCCTAAGCAGGATAAGAAAGAGATTAAAAAACCCTAGAGCTAAGAAGGGAAACACTCAAAAGCCTAAACATAAGAAGTAACATCTCTGTTATCATTGTGGAGCAGCTGGACATACTTAACCTAATTGCTATAAGTGGTTAGTCAATCAACAGAGCAACAGCATGATCTCATCGGGAAACCAAAAATAGTCTCCATCCTTTTTTGCTCCTCTTGGAGATTTACTCAAAGCTCTCATGTTCCTTTCGAACTTGAACAGTTTCAATTCTTCCCCCTCACCACCGGATCAAGGATTTAATAAATGGAAAGGTTTTTCCAAGGTGTGGAAGGAGAAAGGCTCCAAATGATTAAGTCATTTTTTCTCTGTATCCTTCTTGTTTTTAATTTTACATTACTTGTGTGTTTTGCTTTCTTGTATTTAGTCAGTCTAGTTTATGCATTGTTTTGTTTTGTTGAACATGTTTTTATTTGTTTATTTTCAGTTTTGCTTTATTTTGTGTTTTCATAAAAAAAAAATTTTGAAAAATCAGTAAAATACAAAAACAGTGTGTGTTTTGTGTACATTGCTACTTGTGTACCTTGGATGACCATTAAAATAAAGTTTTCTAAACTTTGTATCTTTTGCAGTTTAGATGAGCATCTCTATGCATAACTAAGCAAGTGAGCTTTGTGGCTCGTGTTTGTGATGTGTAAGATTAAGTAATCTCTTGTACTTAACACTTGTATTACTCTTTTTGACGAGAAGGACTAGAAAATCCTAAGAGAAAGGCATAGATAACCATCACACCACTATTGCCTGCCAATCATAAAATGAGATCTATATGTTTCAGCATAGCAAAAGTGCAATGTCAAAAGCTTAACATCATTGGGTATTTCTTTTGTCTCTCTTATATACCCATGCATGGTTTGCTTAAAAGAAAAAATATGCAAAGAAAAATAAAAGAAAAAAGAATCAAAATGCTTTATATATGATTGCAAGCGTGTCTTGTAGGAGATGTGGAAGTTATAGGATGTACCTTGAAGGTGATAGCCCCGGTCAAACAGTTATGATTGTGTGTGAGTTAAAGTGATTTTCTCATATCTCAAATCATCATAGCATGTAGACACTTATGCAATCTTGGGATGTTTTTCACACACAACACGCAATATTCTTTGCTACTCTTGATACATGTGCAGGTACAATGTGATTTGGCAGTCAAAAGGAATACATGTGTTAATGTATACTCACTAAACTGTCTTAACTTGTTGTTGAAATATAAAATTGCTCAGACTTGTTTAGTGTGTGTGTGTGTGTGTGTGTGTGTGTGTTTTGGATCTAAATGCTTGACATTTTTCTTGTTGAGAGATGTTTTTGAGAGCACAAAATGTTATTTGGATCTTTGGTTGTGTAACATGTTTGATTGCATTCATATCTATGTTTTTCTCTTCCTTGAAAAACTGTTTTTAAGCAATCTTGACAGCTTCTCGATACCTTTCGACAGCTAAGGTATCTATCGAGCCTCTTGAGCTTCTTTTCTCAATAGCTATTATCGTGAACTCAATCCATTGAGATTCCTGAGATTCAATCTCGATAGCTTCTTGACAGCTACTTGATCCATCGAGGAAGTTTCTATATGCTTGATAGATGCTCAATAGCTTCTCGATCCATCAAGCCCCTTTTGCTGTGGACACCTCTCGATGGCTGCTCAATAGCTATTTCTCGCCTCTTTAATTCTCATCACCTCTCGAAACCTCTCAATCCATCGAGAAATTGGGATTTTTATATATAGGGTCCGCGCAATTTTTTCTTCATTTCTTCCCAATTTCTCTCAACAGTTTTTGTCTCCTTACCTACCTAAACTCTTCTCAATCACTCCAAACCTCAAACTTAGAAGTTTTTTGGCCTCAAGGTCATTTATTCATTTGGTATGACCTTTTTTTCTCTATTCTTATCATGCATGTCATTTTTTTTTTACCTAACTTTTGGGATTTTTTTGAAAAATTTGGGGTTTTTCAAAACTGTTGAGTTTTCCACAAATTTTTGGGTTGGTTTTTGTCTAAAAGATTTTAAATGTTCATGCATTGCATCACATTTGTATTTTTAACAATGTTCATGCATTTTAGATGTGTGACTACTATGTGAAAATGTTGTGTTGGTAGTATTGGATTGGGCTGAACCCATGATGTTTTTTAATGATGCAGAACACATGTTCATGCATTTTCATGCGTATGTACTTTCATTTATTTATATTCTTTTTACTGATCTGTATGGTGTTTTTCTGCGTGTTTCTCTCTCTCTCTCCCTCTCTCTTTCTTGTGTTAGTTTGCTCTATGGCACCTAAAGGCAAATCTACTCCGTCTCGAAACCCTCTTCGTTCCGGGGCATCTTCTTCTTCTTCTTCCTCTGATCTTACTCCATTTCAAGTCAGGTTCAGTGATGATAAAGCCCGTAAGGACTTTTCGAAGAACTTCTAATAACGAGGCATTCATTCGGAATGCCAAGTCATTTTATCCAACTTTTCCAATGCTGACCTCCCACTGTCATCTATAGTGGAGGTTGGGAGTCACTGTGTGGCATCCCGGTCACTTGTCCCTTTGCGATCATACAGGAGTTTTACTCCAATATGCATGGATTCGATATTTTAGTACCTCATTTTGTCACTCGCATTCGAGGTAAGCGCATCATAGTCACTCCGGATATTGTATCCGAAGTACTACATGTTCCTAGGGTAGCGTATTTTGACTACCCTGGCTACGATTGTCTGAGGACTGTGTCCAAAGACGAACTCTCGTCTCTTTTTCTATGAGACACCTTCTTCTTGGGGTGACCATTAAAACACCTATTGCTCGAGCTTTGCAAAAGGTCTGAGGTTCCCTAACGTGGTGATGACATTCGTTCTTCATCCTTTGTCTCACTATAACTCTATCACAGAGCCTCGCGCTCGATTTTTGTTATCCCTCTATGAGAGGTTTACAATTGAATTTCCCTCTCACTTCATTCTATCCCTCATAGATGTCTATAGGGATACGGAGACCCGTGATAAGCTCATTTTTACTTCGGCTATCACGTGGATTCTTCGCCATTTTTCTATCTCCTATCTCGAGACTCCTCATTTTACAGTTATGTGTGCCATAAACACTGCTACCATCAGATGGAGTGAGACCCAACTTTAATCGAAGTGGCCATAAACAGAGACAGCGACTCCTCCAGCTTCTTCTACTCCTTCCACATCCATACCTTCTTCATCAATGGGTGGTGTGACCCTCGAGGCGGTCATGGCACAGCACAGCTGCAGCGTATGGATGCTTGCCTTAACACACTTAGTGATGAGTTGTGTCAGGTGAACACTCGTGTCGGCTGTATTGCTCAACGACTGGCTCACCTTGGTGGCTTCGTAGAGTCTCCCTCTCCTTCTCCAAAGACATCTAAGGACGAGGACAACGATGGTGACTCCTACGATGATGATGATGAGGATGAGGATGCTAGCTCACCTAGTGACGATAAGATGACTGCTTAAGTTGCTTACCCTTTGTCATTTGTGACAAAAAGGGAGAGTAGTTTTGGATATGAGAGTAGTCATGTACATAGGGGGGAGAGTTATCATAGGAGATATTTGTTAGGGGGAGTGTTTATATTTTAAGGGATGTAATGAGGACTTATGTATTGTCTTCTTTTCTTCTCTTATAGATACATTGTTCTTACTTCGTGATAGCAAGGTTGCTATTACAGTTCTTTCACCTATCTCTACATGTGCTGTTTATTCTCTCTTTTTATGCTCATGGTTCTCATTTATTGCATGCAATCTTTATTTTTGTTTCACACTGAGATGCCGTGAGTTTTGTTTGAAGTGTTTCAGAAATACAAATTGTCAAAGTCTTCTTGCCATGAACTTTCTTCTTGCAAAGTTTTTCAAGAGTTTGTGTTAGGATAGATTTTATTGTATTCAACAAGTGAATATGAGTTGAGTGATTTATGACTTCTCTCATATGTTCATTTGTTTATTGTGGTTTTGACATAGATTGTCAAAGGGAGAGATTGTTAGGACATATGTGAATCATGTTAGGAACATATGTCAACATAGAATTGGCTAATCCTTTGACAAAACGCACTTTACTTTGGTAGATCTAGAATGTGTTTAATACTTCAAGGAACAAAGTTTCAAGTTCAAGTGTTAAAGTTATGCAAGTCTGTCCAAGAATCAAGTGAAGAAGTGCTGGATTTTAAAACTCGACAACTAGTATCTATCAAGGTTTAAAAGGCTGTTTAAACCTGATGCTTGACAGCTACTTGATAGATAGGGTATCTATTGAGATTTAAGAATATCATTTACTCAGTTCTGATTTTCATCTAATCTGTGCATAGATATTTGGGCTTTCTTTTCTCACAATCCTAAACATATATAAGGATTGTTTTAAGGGCCATCACAGCTGATGTATCGCAATGCAAAAGTTTTTTACAAGCATATTGTGAACCAGAGACATATGCCCTAGTTCATCTTTCTCTTCAAGAAGCTATTGTGTTTGTACACCGTATGGTTTTGTAACCAAAGAGCTTCATAATCTTCATCGTATGATGAACTGAAGAACTTTGTAGCCAATATCATTCTCAAGTTGGTATGTAAGCCACGTACTGGGATCTGTGTATCAAATTGATTAATCACATACTAGGAGTCGTGCATTGGAAGGAGAGATTGTCACTACAGAATAAGTCCAATTGGGTATTAGGGTAAGGGTTCAACTGTAGGTTGGTATAAGATACTAGGATTCCTTTACTTGTAACTGTTTGTTGTGATATTAGTGAATTCTCAAGAGTGGTGACCTTAAAATCACCTGATGGGGTTTTTGCCGTGTAAATTTTCCCCATTCGTAAACAAATAGCCATGTTAATTTATTTTCCGCTACATATTAACTTAGTTGGTGATTTGTTTTTGCTACCACGCTTATTACATACTATTTGAATTAATTAATTAACTTGGCTAATTAATTGGTTAATTCACAATACATTCTTGGCTTATCACAATTCAGATGATCTTTCAATTCATGAACTCTTTTAATTCATCAATAAAGTACTCCCTCCATTCCAATTTGGTTGTCCTCTATTCCATTTTGGGATGTCTCAAAATATTGTCCCATTTCTAAAAATAAAAGTCATTAATTTACTAATGTTTCTATTATACCCCTACTTTATTTTCAAAACTATTTGAAAAGAAAATCAACAAATTTTTTTTTTATAAAATTAATCTAATTAGGGCACCTTTTTAGTTGCCTTATTAAGAATAACTCTTTAAATAAAAAAATTAAAAATTAAAAAAAAAAAGCTGATAAAAAATCGTACAAAGTCAAGTTTTTCATTGCATGAGAATCAATTTACTTTGCATCTTAAACGCCATTTTCTCTCTTTAATAATAATAATAAAAAATAAATAAATAAAAAATAAAAAATCTTTCTAATGTGGCTTTACACGCCATTCTCTCCAAATGAAACCCAGAAAAAAAAATTTAAAAAAATAAACTGAACAATCCGACAAGCAACATAAGAAAAAGGCTATAAACCATCTTGAGATTAGTTTTGATCTGAACAATATATAAGTATCCCAAATGAATATTTAACTCTTAATAAGGCCTTGATTCACTCTACCATCAAATATGCAAAGATGAGCTCCTTTTTGTTTTGGGCACGCGAATACTACTTTCTGTAGTGGTCTGCAGCACACTATCGTGGAATGTAATTGTGTAATGTATTATGCGAAAGTTGGGAATTTTTTTTTTTTTTTAGTGTGGCCACACATGCCATTCTCTCCCAAAAAAAAAAAAAAAAAAAAAAAAAAAAAAAAAACCTCACTACAAATTTAAGGATTTAAGAAATATCCAAAAGAAGGGAAAAAAAACAAAAAACAAAAAAACAAAACAAAACAAACTTTGCAGCAAATGAATGACTTCTATCTACTGTAGATAAAGAAAGACTCTCTCATTGATATCAGGACCACATTCAAGTTGGAGAGGAAGAGGACCTTGCTTCTCCAATTTTTCTTTTCCCATATGCGGCAACTTATAATTATTCCCCCCAAAGTCTTTGATCACTTCAATCATGCATTGTCGTAAACTTAAGAAAACACAATTAAGACTTTGCGGTGGCAATTCATTAAAAGCTTTTTCTAAGTCATTGACAATTGAAAGTTCTTCTTGCTGCTGTAGTGATTGAATGGCTCTAAAAAATCCAACATCTAAGACATTCATGTTAAGGTGGTTGATAGGACAAATGTATATTGAACCCATCACTAGATGCATCTTCAAGAAATTCAGTGTCATTAGGGTCAATGTGAGGTCTAACATTGTCTTGTTGAATAAATATGATATCCTCCATATCACGTGGGCATTTAGCTCGAATTGCAGGAAGAACTTTTTGAATCCAGCATGATCTCACTACACATCTTTGGTCACTAACAATATTGGCTTTGTCTCTAATATACCAGCAACACGATTCTTAATTTGGGTTGTAAAAGGTTTGTTTATATCAAGTCACTCATCTTAATTTGTTTGGAAAGATAAGAATTGAAGAGAGGATAGTGATGAAGGAGATGAGGCAAGGCAATAGATAGATTTTTATTTTGGCATGGAACCAATTAGCCAAAGGATAATGGAAAAGGTTGGATTGGATTTAGATTAGGAATTCTTTAGATCTAGGGAGTACAGAGTATTTACATATGAGAATTATAGGCATTGGAGTATTGCAAAAAAATTTCACTTAGTAGTAGATTAATTCTTTTTTTGCCGCCCCTTTTCAAAAAAATTTCAGAATTGACTCCAATAAAATTCCTAACTTGGAGCCAATAGAATTTATATTTTAGAAGTATTGGGTTTTAAGATTTGATTAAAAGATAAACTAGAATTTGTATTTGAAGTAATCCAAAATGCTTGGAGCCAATACCCAATCGTTTTTCTATCGTGGTAGTTGTAGATTTTTCAAATATGATTAAAAGGACAAGTTAGAATTTGTACATATAATTTCAAAAATGCTAACATAGGTAAGGAGCAAATTTTTGTGCAAGTAATTTCAGATTTAATAATCCAATTTTCTGATAAATTTATTTAAGGGTTGTTTTGGAAACTTATACATTTTTATAAGATAGACAAGACAATAAATAATTTCCTTTAAAAAGTTTGATTTTTGAAACAGGACAAACAAATTGGGATGGAGGGAGTAGTTTGCAATGGTTTGAGTTTTATGATAAGTTCCCAAAGTTTCAAGATAATTTGATTCTCAATATGTAATGTTGCATGTTTACTTGTAATTGAACAATGGAAATTGGGATGAAGAGAGGTCATTATTCTACTATCCTAAACACATTTCCCTTTGCTCAACCCTTTTGAGCCTTCAAATTCTTTCAAGGTAACCCTTTTCAAGGATTACCCCCTACACTAGGGGCAATGCACGAATAAAGTGATGGAAAGAGGGGAAAAAAAAAGTGAATCAAAAGTGAAAAGGGAAAAAAAAAAAAAAAAAAGTGAAAAAGTGAAGTGAAGTGAAATGCAAAAAGAAAAAAAGAAGATGAAAAGTGAAGTGGAAGTGAAGAAAGTTCAAAAATGATGAAAAGTAATCCATGACCAAGTTATAACACTCCAGAAATTAAGTTTGAGCCTTTGTTATCCATTTCTTTGTGAGCCAAGAACCGAGCCATCATTATAAGCCAAGTAAAAGTCCTTTTTGATTAATTGAAGTTGTTCATGTGAACTACGTTAGGCTTGATCCCTTTTAGGTACGTAGGCAACCTTGTGTGGTGCAGCCACATCACATCATTTAAATTGTACAACTCATGTATTGAGAATTTTGAATCAAAAAGTCTTTTTGAGGATAAGTTATTGCACTTGTTCATTGCATCCTGCTTGTTTACTTCTTGTCAAAGTTAAAAAGCCCGCTACGCTAAAAACCCACAAAGGTGGTCTAGGCAAAAGTTAGGGCCAAAAAAAATGTTAAAAAAAAAAAAAAAATGCTTGCTAGGTTGAAAACCCGTAAGGGCAGCCTAGGCAAAAGTTAGGGTAAAAAAAAAAAAAAAAAAGTGAATTAGTTAAGATAAGGGTAAGGTGGACCCCACAAGGAAGATGCGTCCTAATGAATGAACATCTCAAAAGTTATCCATAATGAATCAAGTGTTCGGTTCCTATTTTTACTATGCCTTTTAAGATGGTCTTGTTTCGTGTCTTGTTTTCTTAGAGTCTGTTTGACCTTGAGTTTTTTATCCTTTGTGTCATCTTTGTTCTCCTTCATTCTTTGTGGTTTTTTGTGCTTGTCACTTCTTTAGAAGTTGTCATGTCTGTGCTTGTCTTTGGTATCTTCAAGTTTTCTTGCAATCCTTGCACTTCTATGATCTTTTGTTGTCTATTTTTGTTGTCTTGGGTGTTTATTTACATGTTTGATGCCTGGTGTGGTTTTTCATGTGTTTGTTTGCTTTTTATGTCCTTGTTCCATCTTGAGCCTTCGGCCCATCTCATACTCCATTTGGGCCTTCGGCCTCTCCTTGATTTATGTCGGGCCTTAGGCCCGTCCTCATTTTATCTTGGGCCCTAGGCTAATCTTGTTTAGCTTTTTTGTGTGTTTGCATGCTTTGTTATATTTGTGTGCCTCCTACATTGTTGTGTTCATCCATTTGTTATCTTTTGTTATCACATGTTTGTTTAATGTTTTATGTGAGTCTTATGTGTTTGTTTGTTCTTATTCTTATGTGAGTCATGTGTAGTTATGTTTTGTATTCTTGCATGTTTGCATGAATCCTGTGTGTTTCTTTTTGCAAACCTTGTGTGGTTGTGTGTTTGTGTGAGTCATGTATGATTATTTGTGTCTTTGGCATAAATTTCTCATTTTTGAGTGGCCTGTTTGTATTTCAACGTAAATTGCCCAGTAGAGTGGTCCCTTTGGTGTAAATTTCTCATTCTTGAGTGGCTTATTTGTGTTTGGATGTAAGTTGCTTGATCAAGTGGTCCCCTTTGGTGTAAATTTCTCATTCTTATGTGGTCTATTTGTGTTTGGATGTAAATTTCTCGCTTCGAGTGGTCCCCCAACTAAAGAGTCTTTAAAACTCAAAGGTAGAGCCCTTAAAACTTGAAATCATCCTAGATTTTATTATGGTACATTTCTTGTTTGCATGATAGCTTGCATATATGTGTGTCATGAAGGTAGAGTCCTTAAAACTCGAAAACATCTCTGTTTTTTCTTTTATGTGGTTTCTCACACTTCTTGTTGGAAGTACACCAATCACCTTTTTGAGCACGCCCCTATGGTTGCATGTTTGCTTGCATGTTTGTGTGTACTCTGTGTGTGTGGACTCAAAGTTTATTAACTTGCAAAATGTTGTCTCTTTAAGCTTTTAACTATACTTGCAGTGCAAGCAAAGTTAAAAGATGAGCATCTGTAGATACTACATTTTGTACCCATTAATAAATTTTGGTCCCCAACCCCAATGATGAGCTTAACATATGTAAACCAAGGATAAATAAAGAGTTCATAATAGTTTGGACGTAATCACAACTCAAAAGTGCTCAAATTGCTTTGAAATAGACACTAAAAAATGACCTTTGCTCACTATTTTGACCAAAACCTTTAATCCACAAAGACTGTTTAAGTGAGGGTTGTTTCATTGGCAATTAGACATCCTGAGCTTCCATTTGAACAGAAATTTTGCCTAATTTGGACTTATATTGAGTAAGTTATGACCATTTGAAGTTAGGCTAATTGGGCAATTTGATTTTCTGGGTTTTAAAACTTCATTTTAAGGGCCCAAAATATCATGATTTGAAATGACCCAGCCCATAAACCCAATCCATATTCTCTAAAACCCTTCTTTCTCTTATCAAAACCCTAGGGCAGCACCTTAGCACATTTTTTACAAATTAAAAACCTCTTTTTAGTTAGTTCTAAGGCAGAAACTATTTTGCTAAATTGATTTCTCAAAACTTTTTGTTCTTGAGTTGTGATTGCTAACTATTGTTGTGTTCTTTGATTATATTTTTCTTTTCCATCTAATCTTTGTAATGTAGGCACTGAGGGGTTGGTTAAACAATCTCAAATCTGTGATTCTAAAGCAAGGTAAGTCTCTTTTCCATGATTTCCCAATTTGCTACATAGGATTCACATGATTCTTTATTTAATGCTATGTTAAGTGTTCTTACTTGTTTAGGTTGATTTTATGATCTTTTTCTTTTTTTCTTTTTTTTCTTTTTTGTTTATTAATCTCACCGTGGCTTAGCATATTTTGTCTTTGTTCTCTTTTTGTTTCTTTAGTTCATTCTCACATGATTCCTCTTAAGTTTGAGATGATTATTGAGTTGATGTTAGTTTAATATAATTGTTTGTTTTGTTTTATGTTTATCTGTTTATGTTGATGCCTTGTTTTTTTTCCTTTATGTTAGTTTAGTGCTTAGGGTTCTAACATGCTTATCTGATTTCTATGTTTACATCTTTGAATGATTAAATCTATAAAAATGTAATTTGCAAATCTATGCTAAATGATACGTATGCATTTTTGAGTATGCGTTTGCACCCGGAACCCAAATTAAGGAAAAATTCTTATTTTTATTTATTTTGTTATTTTTCACATGATATTTGATTCTGTTTGTCTATGTTTAGGTTAATTAATTGAGTTTAATTATTTTCTATGTTTATTTGAATCTTTTTACCATATTTGGTTTATCTAATATCTTTTCCTTGTGTGTTTATATTTAATTGTCAACTTGCCATATTTAATTTATTTATTTTATTATGTTTTATTTGTTTCCTTTTATATTGTGATTTTTAATATGTTATGCTTGTTATTTCCTTAAGTGCATGATGTATGTTTAGGTTATTGATTAGGGCTCTCTTAATAAACTCTTTAATTAAATATGGCCTAGCAATACATAATGGAGGTCAGCCTACAAGCCAGGCGGTCTTGGGTGCTTAACACCATCCCAAGCCTTACCAAAACTCTAGACCCATAATATAGTGTGTGGACCGATGTATGTAAGTGATTGGCCCAAAAGGCCCAATATGGTTCCTAGACCTAATCTAGGTGGCGATTCCACTTTTCTTTGCCATAGTCCCCTCAGTCGAGGCATACTCTCCTTTGTGGCCACAGTCCTTAGTTTGAATTCTTATACCAAAACATTGGTGTAAGCTCTTTGGCTTGATTCTTTCCTCCCTCCCTTATGCATCTGCATCAGTGTAGTCTTTATTGCTTCTAATATGTTTGGTTTTGTGTTTTGTTTATCGCTTTCAATAAATAAAAAATCTAAAAAATACAAAAACAGTATTTATTTGTGTACACTACTTGTGTAGCTTGGATGACCTTTGAAACAAATTTTCTCAACTTTGTATCACTTGTAGCTTAGATAAGCATCTTCATGCACAACAAAGCAATGTGAGCTTTGTGACTCATTATGTGATTTGTATGATTTGGTTAATCTTATATCATTCATATCTTATTCTTTTCTCTCTCTTATATACTCATGCATGATATGTCGTTATATGCTTACAAGAAAATTATGCAAAGAACATGAAAAACCAAAAAAAAATCAAAATGCTTTTGAATATGATTACAAGCATGTTTCTAGGAGATGTGAGAGTTATATGATGTACTTCAAAGGTGATGGTCCCCATCAAACAAGTATGATTGTGTGTGAATGTTCCTGATTCTCCTATATCATTTTTTTTTCATATGATGAGACACTAATGCTTTCTTGCAAAAGTTTCACACATAACACATAGATTCGTTACTACTCTTGATATTATTGTACAAGTACAGTGTGATTTGGCCATCACAAGAAATACATGTGGTAGTATAAGCTTACTAAACTGTCTTACTTGCTTTTGGAAAATAAAATTGGTAAGACTTGTCTAGTATGTGTTTTGATCTAAGAATGCTTTGCATCTAGAGTTGTTGATGTGTTTAAGTACTTAACATGCTTCTTTGATGTTTGGTTTGGTGTTTATCTTGGTTACATTCATCTTATGTACCCTGTAGTTTATATGGGATTTCATTGTATGGGTTGTGTGTAAGAGAGATTGTGAATGTAACGATCCAAAGAAAAGCGCTAGCCACATCTGCCCTATACCTCAAAAGGACTAGTCATAATTGAGGCTCCTTGAAATTTTTCATAAAGCCTAAATCTACCTAGTAAATAACCGATGTGGGACTCATCACACATCTAAACACATCACACAATCAATCAAATTGGGGTATCACAATCTCCCTCACTTAAATCTCTAACGTCTTCATTAGGGCCCACTTTGTGGAGTAGTGTCTCCGAGCCTATATGGGGTTATCGAGCTGGCTCTGATACCATATGTAACGACCCAAGGAAAAGCGCTAGCCACATATGCGCTATACCTCAAAAGGACTAGTCACAATTGAGGCTCCTTGCAATTGTTAATAAAGCTCGGTTCAACCCAGTAAATACCCGATGTGGGACTCATCACACACCCTCACACATTACATAATCAATTAAATTGGAACATCACAATCTCCTCCACTTAAATCCCTAACGTCTTAGTTAGAGCCTAATTTGTGGGATAGTGTCTTTGAGCCCACACGGGGTTACCAGGCCGACTTTGATACCATATGTAACGACCCAAAAAAAAGGGCTAGTCACATCTGCGCTATACCTCAAAAGGACTAGTCACAATTGAGGCTCCTTGAAGTTGTTAATAAAGTCCAGATTTACCTAGTAAATACCCGATGTGGGACTCATCACACACCCACACACATCACACAATCAATCAAATTGGGGCATCATAGTGAAGACTCAAGGCAAATTGAAGATCAAAGGAGTTTTCGCGGGTAGCCCGCAAAGAAGCCTTCCCCCGAAGTGAAGTATGTGCTCAGCAAATGATTGGAATGCGAAGAGTCATGACAAATGGTGATAGCTGGTTTTCACAAGTGTCTCGCGAGTAAGGCCTTCTCGCAAGATACTTGCGAAACATTCTGTTTTGCTATTTTGTCATATCTGTTTTGCTATTTTGTCATATCTGATACACCCGGTCACATGCCCTTTCGTGATTATATAGGAGTTCTACTCCAATATGCACGGATTTGATTACTCTATACCCCAGTTTTCTACTTGCATTTCGGACATATGCATGGTAGTTACTCCGAAGATTGTCTCCGAGGTACTACACGTGCCTAGGGTAGCGCATCTTGACTACTCTGGCTGTCAGCGTCTAAGGATAGTGTCCAAGGATGAACTCTCGTCTCTGTTTTGTAAGACACCTTCTTCATGGGGTGACCATTAAAACACCTCATGCTCGGCCTTTGCTAAAGGTTCGAGATTTCTAAACATAGTGATGACATTTATTCTTCATCCGTTGTCTCATTACAACACTATCACAGAGCCTCGTGCTCGATTTTTGTTGTCTCTCATTGAGAGTCTCACTATTGATTTCCCCTCACACTTTATACTTTCCCTTATAGATATCTATAAGAACACGGCGACTTATGATAAGCTCATCTTTCCTTCCGCTATCATGAGGCTCCTTCACCACTTTTCTGTCTCTTATCCGGAGTCTCCCCACTTTTCTTTTATGTGTGCCATTGACGCTGCTATCGTTAAGCAAAGTTTTGCACAACTTCTCTTGAGGCAGCCCAGACGCAGACAGCAGCTCCTTTAGCTTCTACCATTCCATCCACCTTTGCTCCTTTTTCTTCTGCGGGTGGTGTCACACTTGAGGCCATCATGGCACAGCTTGTGTGCATGGATGCTCGCCTTGACACTCTTAGCGAAGAGTTGTGTCAGGTGAACACCCATGTCGGTTGTATCACATAACGACAGGCTATGATGGGTGGTTACACAATGGCTTCCTCT
This sequence comes from Quercus lobata, assembly GCF_001633185.2. NCBI lineage: Eukaryota > Viridiplantae > Streptophyta > Magnoliopsida > Fagales > Fagaceae > Quercus > Quercus lobata. Next base: position 54,525,331 of record NC_044908.1, read on the forward strand.
CCAGAGGCATTTGAGGATGAGAGTGATGGCTTCGGCAGTGCTGATGATGTTGAGGATGATGATGATGGCTCGCTGAGTGATGATGAGATGTCTACTTGATGTACTTACCCCTTTGTCACTCGTGACAAAAAGGGGGGAATAGTTTTGAGATGAGAGTAGTCATACTCATAGGGGGAGGGGTAGTTTAGGAGGTAGGGAGAGTGTTCATATGTTGAGGGATGTAGTAAGGTTTTGATGTATTTTTTTCTATTTCAGATACATTACATCTTGTATATTGGTCTTGTGTCCATTTTGACATACATTGTACTTATATTTGATTTTCATATATATATATATATATATTGATGTATGTTCTTTCACCTATCTCTCCATGTGTTGTTTCTTTTCTATCTTTAGACACATGTTTCTTATATAATGTATGCAATCTATTATTTCTGTTTCACACTAAGATGCCTTGATGGGTTTTGTTTAAAATGTTTCAGAAATACAGGTTGTCAAAGTCTACTTACCATAAACTCTCTTCTTGCAAAATTTTTCAAAAGTTTGTGTTAGGATAGATTTTAGTGTATTCAACAAGTGAATATGAGTAAAGTAATTTATAACTTCTCTCATATCTCATTTGTTTGTTGTGGTTTTGTCACAGATTGCCAAAGGGGGAGATTGTTCGGACATATGTGATTCAATGTTAGGAACATATGTCACTACTTTATGTAATTGGCTAATCCTTTGATAAAACGCACTTTACTTGTAATTGGGTAGATCTAGGATGTGTTTAATGCTTCAAGAAATAAGGTTTTGAGTTCAAGTATTAAAGCCATGCAAGTCTATCCAAGAATCAAGTCAGAAAGTACAGGATTTTAAAACTTGACAGCTAGCATCTATTGAGGTTTAAAAGTTGCTGAAGCCCGTGGCTCGACAGCAAGCTCGATAGATGGCTATCTATTGAGGTTTATAAAATTCAGATTTTTTGTTCTGTTTTTCATCCAATCTGTGGGTAAATGTTTGGGCTTTCTTTTCTCACAACCCTAAACATAGATAAGGATTGTTTTAAGGGCCGTACATGGTTACGCATAGTTGCACAAGTGCACAAGTGTGAAGAAAAGTGTAATCGAAACTTAGTTTGCCCTAGTTCTTCATTCTCTTTAAGAAGCTGTTATATTTTGTACACCATAAGGTTTTATGACCAAGCAATTTCATGATCTTCATTGTCTGAATGAATTGAAGAACTTTGCAACCAACATTCTTCTCAAGTTGGTGATCAAGTCACGCACTGGGATCCGCGCAATTGGTTAGTCACGTACTGAGAGTCGTGCATTGAAAATGAAAGATTATCACTACAGAACAAGTCTAATTAGGTATTGGGATAAGGGTTCAACTGTAGGTTGGTATAAGGTACTGGTATTCCTTTACTTGTAATTATTTGTTTTGATAATAGTGGATTCTTGGGAATGGTGACTTTAAAATCATTCGGTTGGGGGTTTTTGTTGTGTAGGTTTTCCCCATTTGTAAACAAATCATCGTGTCAATTTATTTTCCGTTGCATAATTTAGTTATTTGGTGATTTGTTTGTGCTATCACGTGCTTTGCATGTTAATTTGATTAATCAATAAACATGGCTAACTAATCACTTAATTTATCATGAGGGGTTAATACGTTTTTGGCCTATTAGTTTGAGCATAACTGTAACTCAAAACTTAGTTTTTGTCACTCAATTCTAAAGTCCCACGTTAAGAAAGTGTGTTTGGCTGAATTTTTGTTTTCAGTCTTTATAACTCAAAACTCTAAATTTTGAACTTGAGTCACCGAAAATGAGAACATATTTTGGAAGTTTTCAAGTTATGAAAAACAATTAAGCTAATTAGCATGTTCCTCGTCACTTAATTAGGATGTCAAAATTATCATTTTTGTATTGTGAAAGTTTGACTATAAACTTGGTTGTAATAAATTGCTATAATTCTCACTAAAAAAAAATTAATATTGCTATATATTTTAAAATTTTATATATATAACGGCTTTATATTTATGACAGGAGTACTAACAAATTTTGTATTTCAATATTCTCGGTTGCTCCTATCTTAAAGTTAATGCTCTTATTCTCGGTTGCTTCTATCTTAAAGATGAAATTACCAAAAAGAAGAAGATGAAATTACCAATTATGCCGCTGATTGGGAAAACGGAGGACGTCCATTTGGCAAGAAGAAATTCTATTAATAGTGTAATTTTTTTAGCGCTTATATAGCAAGAGAAAAATCTTGGGATTATTTTTTTAAAATTTTTTATTTTATGGTTTGAAAATCTTAAAGACTCCATTTATTTATTTTGACAAACTAAGACTTGAGCATGCAACATTAAAGAAAGATATCAATTGACTAAAGTTTTTTTTGGCTAATCACAATGTAGCATTCATGTCTCTTGCTTCTTTTTTAGTCACATTACATGTGTTCTTGGAGATTTATATTGAACTTAAAGAAACATTATTTAAATAATGTTTTTTTTTTTTTTTATATTTTTTTAAATAACGTTGTTTCATCCATGAGTAATATCAACTTGATAAGTTCATCATTATATTTTTTCTAGATCATAACTTGATTACAATCATTATTGAACATGTTCTTGATGAATTTTCTCATTTGTGCAACTTAATATTAAAATTATCAAACATTTTGTTTCTTTTTTACTAAACAAAAACCAGCTAGAGGTTCCCCACTCTTCGTTGATTAGTATTTTTCAAGAATCATATAAGGAAATGCTTAAACTAAAAACTAGCTATATGTCTAGAAATTCGGGAACATAACAATATATTTATATATTTATTATTTATTTTATTTTATTTTACTAAAGGAGAGCTTCACATACCCAACCATAATGAAAACTTCAAAAGATAAAAATTACAAATATAAATTTTCAAATCTAATCGAATGAGTTGAGACTTATCCGCACATTGAGAAGGTTTACAAGTAGTTTAGAATAAAGACAGAGCTAAAGCAAGACCACAAACACACCTAAACATGAACAAAACAAAAACAAAAACTTATACATATAAATAAACTAACAAACTAAATCAACAATTAATAATTTAGAGAAACAAAAAGCAACTAATTGAGTAACAATATACTTTAAGAACATAAATTTAAATGTTTACATACAAAAATTAACAAAGAAGAACAGATTTAATAGGTTTTAAAAGGAAATTATAAAGTTATTTTATTTTGCACTTTTATTTTTGATTTATAACGCTAATTTATATCATTTTCTGCTCACCAACTTATATGTATAAGAGAGAGTTTGGATACTGCTGAAATAGCCTATGTTTGCGTTTTCTGTGGGTCTCATGCACTGTTCACTTGGACCCGCAAGTACGGAATTTGACAAAATCAACTTTAAAACTGGGTCCCACGATACTATTCACACATTTAAAAATTATTTTGTTACAATGTTTTTAGTTTTCAGTAATAAGCGGTATCTAAAAAAACTCTAAATGTTAGTGAATGACTAATGTTTTAGCAAAAAAATCCTACAATTGTGATTGGAAAAAAAAAAAAATTATTTATAACTTGAATTGGAAAAATTCTAAATAAGTTTGAAATGAAATAAAGATAAAGCAAATATAATAGTTTGAATGACATTGTCATTGATATTATCTTGAAAATATTACTGTTTACCAATCTTCTCAATGCGATGCTAACATATACAGAGAGAAATATCCTATGATTTAACGAAAAAGAAGATTCACTATTTATAAGGCACTCAATCATTTATCCTTCTCAATTGAAAATGAGCAGGGCCATTACTATTTCAGTCATAAATAAAAAATACATGTGAGCACCATAATCTACAAAAAATTATTCTTTTCAATCAATATATTTAATACTGTATAATTGGAGGATAACCATGACGACTTGTATTTACCTTAATTTTGGATGTCAATAAGTATTATTATTATAATTAGCAATAGGGGTTACCATAATTTTGGATCATCTCCTTTACCTTTCTTAATTTGTCATCTTTTTTCAAAAAAGAATTAAAATTATTGTATTGGTAAATTTTAATATATACTTGTGGGGGGTGAAAGGCCCAGGAGTATATATCTACATACGTATTGGGGCAGGGGCCCAATCCAAGGACATTAATTAGTCCGAGGAAGAACAAGCACTATCATAAGGATCCATGTTACTATGCAAAGGGGTAAGGTCTAGTCATGATCACCCAGGAAGGGGTCCGAGGAGGAGTGCCACCTCGGCTAATCGAAGCCGAGGTCGAAAGATGTGGTCTGCCATCAAGAGTAACATTCCAAACCATTCCATAGATAAAGATAAGTATCAGGAAGGAACAAGACAAAGGAAAGCTAGAAAAATATCTAAGATAAAGCTACTACCACCGCATTGAATGCTCTGCAGCTAACTCTCTGGCTACATTAATGAGGAAGTGATACTTGAACAATAGTTTTCAGCCTTCCAGCTATTACTCAAAGACTTTAGGAAGGTGCTGATGGGACGAGAACGAACACCAAATTTGATCTGCACATGGAGGGTAGAGATGAAAGGGGAAGATAGTATAAAATAGAAAGGAGACCCTAAGAGAAAGAGATTGGACAATTGAGAGAGAAAGCACTGTAGCAATCAAAATTGTATCTGTAACAAACTTCAATTAATATATACAAGAACTAATCTCCTTGGACTGTGCCGAGGAAAAATTTACTTAGATAAATCCTATCTACTTCTACTTGATTGTCTTCAAAATCCATTCTAACTGTTATCTAACTTATTAGAGCCTAGTTTTCTAGCTTACTCTTTACAAATTCATTGTATTGGGTTGATTGGGCCTAGATCTATTTACACATTGGGCTTGGGAACCAAATCGTGGCCCTATAATTGGCGTCGTCTATGGGAAAGAACTTGTGTGATAGTGAGTGTAATGGTTAATCATGGTAGGATCAGGTCCATACTAGGGAGAATCCACGGGGTCCCAACGTTAAGATCATTTCCTTAATCTTGAGAGGAAAAGGGACCGGGAGGTTAGCATGCATACCACGCATACTAGTGGAAACCATTCTCAAGGTGGGAGTCATGTCTCCTGGGAGCAGAATGCTAGGGCTATGCAGCTAGAGATTGACCACTTGAGGAGGAAGCTGCACCATGCACAAAGAAAGCGAACTCCCTCCAACTCTAATGTTTCCTCTGGTGACGAGGAGGATGTTAGCTATAGGCCAAGGTAAAAAACCCCACCCAGTGAGTCTCTCTCCTGTGACGAGGAGCACTAACATGAACGTAGGTATAGGAGCCTACCTCATAAAGGCCTGGGAAACGACACTATGAGTAGGGCATTGAACCAAATTTTCAGGTTGCCTTTTACACACAGGATTGAAGGGACAAGACTTCCTCGGTGATTCAATCAGCCAACATTCACCATTTACAATGGTTAAATGGACCCTGTGGAGCATGTAAGCTACTTCAACAAGAGAATGGCTGTCCATTCCAAGAACAAGGCCTTGATGTGCAAGGTGTTCCCATCCAGCCTGGGCTCATGGCGATGAGATGATTTGATGGCCTGGGAGTAGGTTCCATAGATTCCTTTAAGGAGCTCACCCGGGAATTTGGCTCTCATTTTATTACTTGTAGTAGGGTTCCTTGGCCTTTGGATTCCTTACTGTCCTTAACCATGTGAGAGGGAGAGACCCTGAAAACATATTCAGACAGATACTGGGTGATGTTCAATGAGATAGATGGTGACTTTGATGATGTGACCATCAGGACTTTCAAGGTCGGCCTACTTGCTAAGCATGGTTTAAGGAAGTCTTTGACTAGGAAACTTGCCACTAGTGTGCGCTAGCTCATGGACTGAATTGATAAGTATAAAAGGGTTGAGGAAGACCTGTAATAGGGGAAGGGATTTCAAGTCAGACCAATACAACAATAATTTTCCTCGGAGAGATTATGTTGGGTAATTGGGGCCCACCAATACACAAGTGGTTAACGCGGTATTCCGAGAACTAGTATACCAAGTTCTAGAGAAGATTAAGAATGAGTTGTTCTTTAAATGGCTAAATAAGATGGGAGGAGACCCTATGAGGCGCAATCAGAGCCTTCATTGCCAATACCATCAGGACCAGGGACACACCACAGAGGATTGTAGAACTTTGTGGGATCATCTGGACTAGCTGGTTCGAGAAGGAAGGTTGAAGCAATTTTTGTATCATCCCAATGGCCAGGGAGGCCAAACAGGTTCAGACTCCTGAGGAGATGCTTTTTCAAGACCTCATTTAGGCATAATTAATGTCATCTTTGCTACTTTTGGGAGAACCGGTTCTCATCCCTCTAGAGTGATGTCTGTAGCTCGACTACCAACTGAGGACTCTAATTTTGAGCCGAATAGGGCTAGAGTAGAGATTCGATCGGCGTTGACTTTTTCAGACGAGGACAAAATCAGAACGATATAGCCACACGATGATGCCTTAATGGTCACTCTCAGGATAGGAGGGTATGATGTGAAGAAGGTGCTAATGGACCAGGGTAGTGGTGCAGAGATATATACCTTGACTTATACAAGGGCTGAACTTGAAGCCCGAGGATTTGACAGCCTATGATTCACCTTTGGTGAGTTTTGATGGGAAAGTCATCATTTCTGAGAGGTCAGATTAGGCTGCTTGTGCAGGCAGGTTCAGAGGTGGTTGAAGTGGATGTCATTGTGGTGGATGCTTACTCCTCTTACACAGCCATTGTGGCCAAACCTTGGCTTCATACCCTAGGAGCTGTTTCTTTAACTCTGCATCAAAATTTGAAATATTCGTCAGGAGACCAGATCAAAGAGCTTGTTAAGAGTCAATCAATGGCTTGGCAGTGTCTAATGGCTGCAATCTTATATCAACCCGAAGTCAAGTCCTCGGCCTCTGCTGAGAGAGGCTTGTAACAATCAAAGACTCCGGCGTTACCTATCAATGGGCCAGCCGAGAAGGCAAAGTGTGAGGATTTAGAGAAGGTTGTTATTGGTGATGATTTAGAATTTTTTTTTTCAAGTCGGAGCTCAGTTGCCTCCTCAGGAGAAGGAAGAGCTAATAGAATTTCTCAGGAGGAATGTTGATGTGTTTGCATGGAACGCCTACGAAGCTCCGGAGGTGGATTTGAGCTTCATCTGTCATCATATGAATGTCAATCCATCTGTCACCTCCAAAAACCAACCACCTTGGTGCTCGTCTAAGTATCATTTTGATGTTGTTAAAGACAAGGTGATGAAACTTAAGCAGGCGGGGGCTATTAAGAAGGTGTTCTACCCTGAGTGGCTAGCCAATACTGTGGTGGTGAAGAAGAAGAATGGGAAGTGGCGAGTGCATGTGGACTTCACAGATCTAAATAAGGCTTATCCAAAAGACCCTTTCCCTATGCCTTAAATAGACCACCTGGTAGATGCAACCATAGGACATCCTCGGATGTGCTTCTTAGATGCCTTTCAAGGATACCACCTGATACTAGTAGCCTTGGGTGATTAGGAAAAGACAGCTTTTTTCACTCCTACTAGACATTACCACTACAAAGTAATGCCTTTTGGTTTGAAAAACACAGGGTCTACCGATCAGAGGATGACGACTAGAATGTTTGAGTCATAATTGGGTAAAAATATTGAGGTCTACATAGATGACATGGTGGTGAAGAGTAAGTTGGTGACTGAGCATATGGGAGACCTCAGGAATATTTTTGAAATATTGAGGAAACACAAGCTAAGCCTTAATGCTTCCAAGTGCTCTATTGGCGTGGGATCAAGCAAGTTTTTGGGCTATATGGTCACTCACTGTGGAATTAAGGACAATCTCAATCAGATTAAAGAAATTAATAGTCTACAACCACCTCAGAATCCCAAGGAGGTCCAGAAGCTAACAGGAATAACTACTGCCTTGAATCGGTTCATCTTTCATTCAATGGATAGATGTAGACCCTTCTTCCTATTGTTGAATAAGTGGAAGGGATTTGAGTGGACCGATGATTGTGCCTTGGCCTTTCAACAGCTTAAGGAATACCTTTCTCATCCACCTATCATGTCCAGGCCTGAGGTGGATGAGGTCTTATTTGCTTATATTGCTGTGGCCTCTCATGCGGTGAGCTTAGTGTTAGTGCGAGTTGATAGTGGTGTACAGAGGCCAGTTTATTATGTAAACAAGTCACTACACAAGGCCGAGGTGTGTTACTTACCACTAGAGAAGGCCATTTAGTGGTGGTGCACGCTACACGTAAACTCCCCCACTACTTCCAATCACACACAGTTGTTGTTTTAACCTAGCTTCCGCTTAGGTCTCTATTTCGGAGTGTTGATTACATAGGGAGGATTGCTAAGTGGGGTACAATCCTAAGAGCTTTTGACATCAAATACATGCCTCGTACCTTAGTCAAGGGTTAAGTCCTTATAGATTTGGTGGTCGAGTTCGCTGAATCCCCATGAAGGAAGAGGTAGAGAAGTAGGGCATGGATGGGAAATTAGTTGGATTGATCTCCCTACAAGAGTATCTTGGAGAGTATATCTTGATGGTGTAGCAAATTAGCGAGGATATTGAGTGGGGCTAGTTCTAGTATCTCTTGAGAAGATCACTATTGAAAAGTCATTAAGACTGGGTTTCTAGGCCATAAACAATGAGGCTAAGTATGAGGCTCTATTGGTGGGGATGGCCGTGGTTCAAAAAAAGGGTAGAAAGGCAGTAAAGATGTTCTTAGATTCAAGATTGGTCGTAGGCCAGGTGAAGGGGGAATTAAAGGCTAGGGACGTGAGAATGTAGGAATATCTGAATCAGGTTAGACACTTACAATCAGGGTTTGAATCTTTCAACTTATTGCATATCCCGAGGAGTGGAAACACACATGCAGAATCCTTGACTACTCTTACAATCTCCTAGGCACAGGGTTTACCTCAGGTCATACTTGTTAAGGATTTGTGCAAGCCTACTGAGGTGAAGAAGGAGATGGTCCATGTCTATCAAATCAAGGTAGGGCTTAACTAGATGGATCCTATAGTGATGTTCCTCAAAGGGAATATCTTGCCCAAGGAGAAGCCAAAAGCCGAAAAGGTATGAAGAAAGGCTCCTCAATTTTGGTTGTTTGAGGACTAAAAATTGTACAAGCACTCTTTTTTTGGGCCATACTTGTTGTGCATACACCCTGAAGCATCAGAGCTACTCCTTGAGTAGTTACATGAAGGGATTTGTGGGAGCCACATAGGAGGCAGATCTTAGTCTTAGAAAGCCCTCACTTAGGGATACTAGAGGTCGGACATGCAAAAGGAAGCACAAGAATATGTTAAGAAGTGCGACAACGTCAAAGATTTGCACCAAACATTCACCAACCTGGAGGAGTCCTTAATCCTCTGTCCAACCCTTGGCCATTTGCTCAATGGGGCTTAGACATTGTGGGTCTTTTCCCTAAGGCAGTAGGGAATAAGAGATATCCACTGGTCAGCACAGATTACTTCACCAAATGGGTTGAAGCTGAACCATTGGCAAATATCAGGGACGTGGATGCCAAGAGATTTGTTTGGAAGAATATTTTCACTCGGTTCAGGATCCCTCATACCCTCATCTCAAACAATGGCCTTCAGTTTGATAGCAAAGCCTTCAGGAGATACTATTGTGACTTGGGAATCACAAATAGATATTCCACCCTAGCTTACCCACTAGGGAATGGACAAGCTAAGGGCTGTCAATAAGGTTATAGTGAATGGACTCAAGAAGAGGTTAGATGATGCGAAGGGAAAATGGGTGGAAGAGTTGTCACATGTCCTTTGGACATATTAGACTACACCTTATAGGTCAACAGGGGAAGCGCCCTTTTCAATGACTTATGGTGTTGAGGGCTATTGGGGAAGAGCTTAGATTTAATTGAAGAACGAAGAGGAAATGCTATGATCCAATTAGTCTATTATCAACACAAGCTTAAGCAAGGATATGATGCCAACGTGAAGTTAAGACCAATAGCACCTGGAGACTTAGTGTTAAGGAAAGTTTTGGGTACTGCTAAGAACCTAACTTGGGGAAAGTTAGGCTTTAACTAGGAAGGGCCATATCACATCACATTAGTGGCAAGAATAGGTGCATATCATCTTGAAGATCTAGATGAAAATGTTGTACCCCATCCCTGGAATGTAAACAACCTGAGAAGGTATTATTATTAATAAAAGCTTCCTTTACCATAAATTTGGTTTATTATATTATGTATCATGCGTTCTGACATCTATTTAGGTATTAAATAGAACCTTAACTATGCCTGATTCCTCGGACCACATGTTTTGGGTAAATTAATATTCCCTGACATCTATTTCAGTATTAAACAGAACCTTAGCTATGCCTGATCCCTCGGACCACATGCATTGGGTAAATTAATACTCCCTAACATCTATTTCAGTATTAAACAGAACCTTAACTATGCCTGATTTCTCAAACCACATGCTTTGGATAAATTAATACTCCCTAACATCTATTTCAGTATTAAACAGAACCTTAACTATGCCTAGTTTTTCGGACCACATGCTTTGGGTAAATTAATACTTCCTATTATCTATTTCAGTATTAAATAGAACCTCAGCTATGTCTGACTCCTCGGACCACATACTTTGGGTAAATTAATACTTTCTATCATTTTGCCAAATGTTAGGGCAAAGTCTTAGTTATTTCAGACTCTTTGGGCTACATGCTTAAGGTAAATTAGTACTTATTATTGATTACTTGAATGTCAAGTATAATCAGCCACTCTAAATAGCAAATATTTTCACTGTGATAACAAGCTCAAGTGGATGCTCATGAGCATCACTTAAAGAATTTGCAGGCATACCTGTATTTGTTTGAGAATTGATTATCCCTCTGGTCCTTTAAACTTACTAATGAGTAGGGAACATAGGAAGTTTAGACCTGTATGTATGCTACATTACTATGTATGTTCTTGATGTTAAAATTATGCTTTGTTGAGATGATGGACTTAGAAGATTTAACTTGTTTTGCTGCTGACCATATGAGATGGGATAACTAATCTGCTACTTATGTAGATTAATGAGAAGAGTTTTACCTCATTACTACGTTTATTCAGTGTTAGATAAGATAGAAATTATATGGACACTAGTATAAGAATCATAGGAAGAAAGAAAATATGCATAACTTTCATTAATTAAAGCCTTAAAGCAAGGCAGATTGAATACAAAAGGGCAACTTGGTTACAAACTTTGAAAACCAAAACAAAAGTTGCAAACAAAACACAACAAAACAAAACAAAAGAGAACTATGCTAAAAGCTATTTCTTTTTTATTACAATTCTCTCTTTGGGAGGGGCCTTGATGGGCTGAGTAGATTCAGCTTCTGGAGCCTCAGAGCCTTTACTTCTAAGATCACCCTTAGTAGGCAAGGGAAGGGTGGCCAGGATTATCTCCATTTTTTTAGGAGCTTCTTTCTCGGCAGGAGGGTCTTAAGTGCCAGTTGGGAGCTTCGTGGCATCGAAGGCCACTCCCTTGGTTGCACTCACTTCCTTTTCAACAGCCCCAGGATCCTTGGACCCTTTGGAAGTATTATCAAAGGAAGGTAAGACGTTGGTTGGGCTGGCCTCGCCCTCTTCTGCCACCTCGAGGGCGATGTCAATCCTAGAGCTAGCCAGACCAGATGCTTGGATGGCAGGGGGGTAGTATATACTTTCTGCCTTCCTAAGTATGGAAGAAGCCTCAACCCCAACTTGGTTGAGTGCTTCATTCCATACTTGGAGGTAGTTCCTACATACCCCCAAGACCTCAGCCCTAAGGGCTTCCTCAGTCTCTGCCACACTTATATCGTACCCGCCCTATTTGGCCTTATCCCTAGACTTCTCTGCTTGCTCCTTTGTCTTTTCGACCTCCTCCAATTTTTTCTTTAAGGCTGTCACTTGTTCTTTGGAGGCGGCCAGTTAGTCCTCAGCCTGGCGAAAGAGCACTCGCTGACCTTCGGCCTGTCTTTTAATGCTATCCAAGGCCGCTTTTGCACTTCTCTTGGCCCTCTCTACCTCAGTTAGCTTAGTCTTCAACTCCTGGTTACTCTTCTCAGCCACATGGAAGGTGTCCACAACTACAATTCGCCTTCCCTCTTCTTCCTTCATTATGTAATGGGAACTATTCACCATCTCCTCAACCCTAAAAGTGGCTTGAATGGCTTAGAAAGGAGGAGGAGCACGATTAAAAAAAAAAATAAATAAATAATAGAAAAGAAAATAAGAAGGGTAAAAAAAAATTTAAAAAGAAAAAAACTTACCATGGCTAGATCCCTTTTCAAGCCAAGGAAGACCTCATACTTTCTCACGGATCTAAGGTCAGCCATATCCTTGGGTAGGAGTAGGGGTTGCTCCATGGCATTAGCTACATACCCAGCCATGCCCCCTTTGGAAGTCTCGGATGGAGGCATTGCTAGAAAGAGGAGCTCCATCTAGCTCCAAGGGTAAAGCCCAGGCTGAGGGTGAAACTCGGTGCTCACCCCTCCTCTCTCTTTCATTGGCTGGCTTTGTCTACATGCCTCTATGCTGCTTGCCCCCCCTTAGGGCTCATCCTCCTGGGAGGGATGGGCTCTTCCCATCTCTATCACTTCTTGACCCTTCTGATCTTTCTTCCTTTTGTGGTCAGCGGGATCAGATCGGGTGGGTTGAGGGGTGGTGGGGTAGGAAGCTTTGTCTGGGCTACCTTCCCCTTAGGTTAGGACTCCAGAAGCTCCAGGAGAGTTGATATTTGCTTGTGCTAAATCCCCATCTCTTCAAGGATAGAGGTGTCTTCTTGGGAGTTGTTTGCTTGAACCAAAGAAGGGTGGCTAGAATCACTGACTTGAGGCTATGGAGATAATGGTTGGTCGAAGATAGCAAATTCATCTTCAGAGTCAGTCAACTCAACCACTTCTTTTTCTTCTTCCTCCTCCTCCTTCTTGGTGGTTGGTTGTGATAAGGTTGCCTCTTTAGCAATGCATTGGAAGGGTAGTGCTACCCTTGGTATGCCCTCTAGGAAATGGGTGGTGGCGAAAGTGTCTTCTGGTATTGGGCCGATGGTCAGAAAGCCTGGAGCAACAACACTGATCTAATGCAGTCGAGGATCCCTAGCTTTAATGACACACTTTGGTGCCAAGAAACTCTTGGAAATTGGGATGTAGTCCAAGATCAGTAGGGCCATCCTTAATTGGTCATCTGTATGGACAAACACCTCAGCCTTCAAAATTTTATCCTAATTTGGCTGGTTCATGAGATTGAAGTTAGGTATAGCCGCGTTCCTATCTACAAAAACATCAGGAGAAACAAAAAAACATCGTTAGCGAAAAATCATGCAAATCAAAGGAAGCTTTATGTACAAACACGAACAAAAGAAAAAGAAAAAGGGGGTAACTTTGAAATTATAAATCTAAACCTAGAATCCCACCTATTATCCCTTCTCTTGTCGGACAAGGAAGGCTTTCGTGCCACTCCCTTGATAGAATCAAAAAGCCCTTTTTAAGGCCTTTGTTGGAATCAAAAAGGCATTGGATGAGCCTGAACACAGGATACCTAGATTTTAGGTAATACCCCTGCCCGGTTAAGTGGTGGAGGTTGTAAATCCAGTTTATGTCGTGGTGGGTGAGGTTTAAGCCCATTCTCTCATTAAAGGCATCTACATTACTTAAGATTTTAAACATATTCGAGGCACACTGGGTAGGAGCTAACCTATGGGCTCTAAGATAGTCCCCAGTGACCGTGCCCATAGGGATTCTCATCCCTCCTTCTATAAAGGTAATCATTGGGATTACCACCTCTCTCCCTCACCTTTCCGCAAACCACTGCCTTCCTTGCAATATCTAATAGATACCCCTAAAGGAATCCTACATCGAGCTTTGAAGCTCTCTAAATGCTCCTCAGAGTCTACTAAGTAGGCGAATCTACCCATTCATAAGAGGGAGTGGAAGGTACTAAAGAGATTAGGAGAAATAAGAGAAGCTAAGGAGGAAAAGAGAGAAAAAAAGAAAAAGAAAAGGGAAAAATAAGTGGAAGGGATTATAAAGACTTACGTAGAAGAGGAAAGGTCTCCTCAGACAGGTTCTTGAGATTGGCGAAGGCTCGAGTAGGTTTAATAAGTGTGCAGGTTCAATGTATAAGTGCTAAAGTGAGAAAGCTGATTTATTTAGGTAGTATTTATTGATAGGCCAAGACCGTATTGACCCATTGTGATAAATTAACCAATTAATTAGCCAAGTGAATTAATTAAGTCAATTAACATGCAATAAGTGTGGTAGCACAAAGAAATCACCAATTAACTAAATGCAGTGGAAATTAAATTTGACACGGGTGATTTATTTACGAATAGGGAAAACCACTGAGGCAAAACCCTACCGGGTGAATTTAAGGTCACCACTCTCGAGAATCCACTATTATCAAAACAAGTAGTTACAAGTAAAGAAATTTTAGTACCTTATACCAACCTATAATTGAACCCTTACCCCAATACCTAATTAGACTTGTTCTGTAGTGACAATTTCTCCTTTTCAATGCATGGCTCCCAGTACGTGACTAACCAATTGTGCAAATCCCAGTACGCGACTTGATCACTAACTTGAGAAGGATGTTGGCTGCAAAATTCTTCATTTCATCCAGACGATGAAGATCATGAAGTTGCTTGGTCACAAAACCCTACGATGTACAAACACAACAGTTTTTTTGAAGAATTAGGGCAAATTAGGTTTCCGGTTACACTTTCTTTCACATTTGTGGAATTGTGCTCTTATGCAACTTTCGTCACCTTTTATAACCCTTAAAATAATCCTTATATATGTTTAGGGTTGTGAGCAAAAAAAAGCCTAAACATACACCCATGGATTGGATGAAAATCAGCTTGAAAAACTAAACTTCATAAACCTCAACAGATATCCTATCTATCGAGCTAGCTGTCGAGCCATGGGCGTTAGCAGCTTTTGAACCTTGATAGATGCTAGCTGTCGAGTTAGCTGTTGAGCTTTAAAATCCTGCACTTTCTGACTTAATTCTTTGATAGACTTGCATGGCTTTAAGGATTGAACTTGAAACCTTGTTTCTTAAAGCATTAAACTCATCCTAGATCTACCCATTTACAAGTAAAGTGCGTTTTGTCAAAAGATTAGCCAATTACATAAAATGTCGACATATGTTCCTAACATTGAATCACAAATGTCCTAATAATCTCCCCCTTTGGCAATCCATTACAAAACCACAACAAACAAATGAACATATGAGAGAAGTCATAAATCACTTAACTCATATTCACTTGTTGAATACAATAAAATCTATCCTAACACAAACTCTTGAAAAATTTTGTAAGAAGAGAGCTTATGGCAAGTAGACTTTGACAACCTGTATTTCTGAAACACTTTAAAACAATACTCATCAAGGCATCTTAGTGTGAAACAGAAATAATAGATTGCATACAATAAGTAAGAAACATGTGTATAAAGAAGGAAAAGAAACAACACATGTAAAGACAGGTGAAAGAACTATAATAACAACCTCAAATGTATATGTATCAACAAGTACAAGGTTTGCTATCACAATATGATCATAAAATCTAAGGTACATGAATAATGTATCTAAAATAGAAAGAAAAGAAAAAGATACATAAAATCCTTACTACATCCCTAAAAAAAATGAACATTCCCCCTAACAAAAATCTCCTATACTAACCTTTCCCCTACAAGTACGACTACTCTCATATGCCAAAACTACTTCCCCTTTTTGTCACGGGTGAAAAAGGGTAAGTATCAAATAGACATCTCGTCATCACTGGGTGAGCTAGCATCCTCATCCTCATCATCATCATCGTTGGAGTCGTCATTGAAAGGAGGACATTCCTTATAAACACATTCCCATGTGCTTCCCTAGGCGATGTGAGATTCCATGGAATGCAAGACTCCTCTTTTTGAGTCATTACAATCCACCCTCCTTACGAGCACACGCATCCTCATGTGTGGGACCCACACTTCTGGCTAGGGCATGGCTCTGATACCATCATGTAACAACCCCACCCCACTTGTGTAGATATTGTTCACTTTCGGGCTTCATACCCCTCACGGTTTTGTTTTCCCCCAAAGCATACAGCAGTGGGGGAAAAGGCATCTACACATTGAAGGGAGGTCATTCCTTATAAATACATTCCTATGTGCTTCCTTAGGCGATATGAGATTCCATGGAATGCAAGACCCCCCTTTTTAGGTCACTATAGTCATCGTCCTCAGATGCCTTGGGGGGAGGAGAGGGAGACTTTACAAAACCACCAAGGCGAGCCTGGCATCTGGAAATACGACAAACACGGGTGTTCACCTAACACAACTCGTCACTGAAAGTGTCAAGGCGAGCTCCATGCGCTGAAGCTATGCCATGATCGCATCAAGAGTCACACCTACCACAGAAGAAGAGGGAGCGGAGGTGGATGGAGCTGAAGAAGTGGGAGGAGCTACTGACCCGGACCGCCTCGAACGTAATTGCACCTCGCTTCATTTAACAGTAGCAGCGTCTATGGCATACATAACATGGAAGTGGTCAGAAACGGGAAAGGGAGTAGAAAAATGGCGTAAAATCCTCGTGATAGCTGAAAGGAAGATAAGCTTATCATGGGTCACCGAATCCCTATATACATCTATGATGGAGAGAATAAAATGAGAGGGAAATCTATAGTAAGATGCTCTAGAAGAGAAAGCAAAAAACGAGCATGAGGCTTGGTAATAGAGTTATAGTGAGAAAGAAGATGCAAAACAAAAGTCATAACCATGTTAAGAAACCTAGGGCCTTTAGCAAAGGCCGAACAAGAGGTGAATTGACGATCACCCCAATCAGAAGGATGCTCACAAAAAGAGGATATGAGCTCGTCTTTGGACATAGTCCTCAGACAATCACGACTGGGGTAGTCAGGATGCTCTACCCTCAGGACACGGAGCACGTCGAATACAATATTCAGAGTGACCATGATGCATGTACCTCGAACGCGAGTAGCAAAAAGAGGTACTGAATAATCAAATCCATGCATGTTGGAGTAGAACTCCTGGATAAGCAAGGATGAAAAAGTGACCGGGACGTCACACAGTGACTCCCAACCCCTACTGTGAATGACAGTGGGTAGGTTAGTGTCGGAGATGTCCGACAAAATGACTAGGCATTCCGAATGAACGCCTCATCTAGAGAAGTTCTCAAAGAAGTCCGATTTAGCCTTCTCATCATGAAACCAAAAGTGAGAAGGAGTGGGGTCAGAAGAAGTGGATGCCTCGAAATGAAGAGGCTTCCGAGACGGAGTAGATTTTTGTTTAGGACGCAACTAACCAAAAGAAGGAGAAATGGGGGAAAGAGAGACACGCAGAAAAGCACCAACACAATCAATATATCAAAATATAAAGAATTAAAGGTACGTATGCATGAAAACGCATGAGCATGTGATATGCAATAGTAAAGACATCATGGGCTTAACCCAATCCAATCCTACCAGCACACAATCATTTCAACAATGTAAACACACATCTAAAATGCATGAAGCAGTGTTATAATGCACATGTGATGCAATGTATGATGATTTAAAGTCATTTTCACCAAGCCCATCGCAAAAATTTCACAAAAACTCCACCAATTTTGAAAACGCCCAAAGTTTATCAAGAATCCCAAAAGTTAGGTCAGAAAACATGAAATGCATGATAGAATGAGTGAAAAAGATCATACCAGAGGAAAGAAGATTATCTTGAGGCCGAAAAACTCTTGGAAAAGGAGTTTGAAGTGAGAGAAATGTGTTTGGGAGGTGAGAAGACACAGAAGTATCGAGAGAGATCGAGAAAAATGAGATCTGAATCGCGAAGCACGTATTTATAGGAAGCTTATAATTCCCGACAGATCGAGAGGTGTAGAGAGGTGTCGAGCTTTAAAGGCATGAAGAGATACAGCTATCAAGCAGCTGTCCAGAGGTTTCCACAACAAAAACAAGCTTGATGGATCGAGGAGCTATCGAGAAGATTGCGATAAAAAAAATTGAAGAGCTTGATAGATAAGCCAGGTGTTGAGAGGCATCGAGGAGCTATTAAGATTTCTCAAAAATAGTTTTTCAAGAAGAGAAAAACACTAACATGAATGCAATCAAATATACAACTCAACCAAGGATCCAAACAACATTTTAATCTCTCAAAAACATCTCTCAATCGAGAAAATTAAGCATATAGATCCCAAAACACACACACACTAAACAAGTCTACTCAATTTTATATTTCAAAAACAAGTTAAGACAGTTTAATAAGCATACAATAACACATGTATTCCTTGTGATGGCCAAATCACATTGTACCTGCACATGTATCAAAAGTAGTAAAGAATATTGTGTGTTGTGTGTGAAAAACATCGCAAGATTGTATAAGTGTCTACATTTTTTGACGATTTGAGATATGAGAAAATTACTTTAACTCACACATAATCATAACTGTTTGATGGAGACTATCACCTTCGAGGTACATCCTATAACTCCCACATCTCCTAGAATACACACTTGCAATCATATAAAGCATTTTGATCTTTTTGCTTTTATTTTTCTTTGCATATTTTTCTTTTAATAAGCATATCATGCATGGGCATATGAGAGATCGAAAAGAAATACCTAATGATGTTAAGCATTTGACATTCTACTTTTGCTATGCCAAGGCATATAAATGTCATTTCTTGATTGGCAGGTAACAATGGTAAGATGGTTATTTATGCCTTTCTCTTAGGATTTTCTAGTCCTTCCTGTCAAAAAGAGTGACACAAGTGTTAAGTACAAGAGATTACTTAACCTTACTTATCACAAACACGAGTCACAAAGCTCACTTGCTTAGTTGTGCATAGAAATGCTCATCTATGCTACAAGAGATACAAAGTTTAGAAACCTTTGTTTTAATGGCCATCTAAGGTACACAAGTACCAATGTACACATACACACACTGTTTTTATATTTTTCTGATTTTTCAATTTTTTTTATATGAAAAACAAAATAAAACAAAACTGAAAACTAACCAAACAAAAATATTTTAAACAAAACAAAGCAATGCATAAAACTAGACTGACTCAAAACGATAAAGCAAAACACACAAGTAATGCAAAAATAAAAACACGAAGGAGAGAGAGAGAGAGAAAGAAAGTGATAGAATCACTTTGAGGCCTTTACCTTCCACACCTTGGAAGAACCTTTTCGTTTAGAGAACCCTTGATCTGGTGGTGGGAGAGAAAAATTAAAACCGTTCAAGTTCGAAAGGAATATGAAGGTTTTGAGAAGATCTCCAAAAGGAGCAAAAGAGGATGCAAACCTATTCTAATCTCTCGACGTGATCATGCTATTGCTCTTTTAAGTGGCTAACCACTTGTATCAATTAGGTTGAGTATGTTCAGCTACTCCACAGTGATGACAGAAATGCTGCTTTTTCTGTTTAGGCTTTTGATTATTTCTCTTCTTAGCCCTAGGGTTTTTAGTCTCATTCTTAGCAAGTTTAGGGGGTGCTCCTAAGATAGACTTAACCTTATCTATGTTCTCACTAGCTAATTCATTTTTAACTTCATTGTTCTCAATTTCAACATTATTAGCAGGAGGAACAAAAATAGTAGTATTAGCAGAAGCAATACTAGAAAAGGAGAAATCATACCTTAAACCGGTTCAATCAGAAGCATATTTCTGAAGACTGAGCTTCTCATCGAGCTTAGCACTTGAAGTCCTTTCCAGCTGAGCTCTAACTTGGAATAGTTCTGCCTCAAGCTTCTTGGTCTTCTCAGCCAAGAAATTATTCTCAAATCTCAGTGCTCCAATGGTCAGATTTGCTTCATCAAACTTTGTAGAGATTTATTCCCGCTCAAGCTCCACATCACTAAGCTTCTTGGTCTATACAACTTCTCATGCTTTTCTGAGACCTTGTATAATTTTGCATAGGTTGTGTGGATGTCATCTTGCTCATCCATCTTTTCAAACTTGGACTCCACCAATTCCTCTTCTTCATCGACATCTTCAACAATCCTTTCAGTAGGATTTACGGTGGCAGTGAAGGCATTTAGGATTCCATCATCCTCATTATTAGAATCATCATCAAGCTCAGTGTCACTCAATGTAGCAGCAAGTGCCTTACTCTTTCCAATGGTCTTAAGATACGTAGGACACTTTTGTTTCATATGACCGAAACCTTGACACCTAAAGCACTTTGGTCCAGAGGGAATAGTGTATTGACTGCCATCCCTAGCATCCTTCTTCCCTTTGTCTTGGCTCTTAGACTTGAAGAACTCGACTATCTATGGTCCTTGTCAAAGCCCTTTGCATTGACATTCTTCATGAACTTCTTGAATTGCCTAGTGATGTAGGACTTCATCTTAGAATCTTCATCATTAGAAGACTCATTAATATCACTACTCTTGGCCTTCAATGCCATGCTCTTGCTCTTGCTCGATTTCTTGATCCTTGTCAAACCCAACTCATAGGTCTGTAGATTGCCAACCAACTTTGCCAAAGGAATTTTGTCAATGTCTTTTGATTCCTCAATGGCAATGATCTTGGCATGGAATCTCTCGAGTAGAGATCTGAGCACCTTTCTCACAATCTTGGGTTCAGGAATGATTTCTCCAAGATTAAATGCTGAGTTTACTATGTCTTTAAGCTTGGCATAGAACTCATCAAACGACTCATCCTCCTTCATATTGATCTCTTCAAAGTTGTTAATGAGCTTCTAAAGGTTTGAATCCTTAAAAGCCTTGGTTCTTTCATAGGTTGTCTGGAGGGTGGTCCATGCTTCCTTAGTAGTTTCAATAGATGATATTTTCTTGAATTCCTCATTCGTGACTGCACTAAATAGAGCATTTAATGCCTTGCTATTGAAGTTTGCCGTATTGATTTTAGCATCATCCTAGTCAGCCGGCGCTTCTGTAGGCTTGGTTCAGCCTATCTCCATAGCTTGCCGCACTTTCTTATCTAAAGACTACAAGAAAGCTCTCATGCGTACTTTCCAATATGCATAGTTAGTGCCATCAAATAAATGAGGTATAATAAGAGACTATCCTCTATCCATGACAAACAGGGGTCAATAGATCACACAACAAAGATTAATAAATTAATTAGCCAAGTGAATTAATTAAGTTAATTAACATGCAATAAGTGTGGTAGCACAAACAAATCACCAATTAAGTAAATGCAGTGAAAATTAAATTTGACACGGGTGATTTATTTACGAATGGGGAAAACCACCGAGGCAAAACCCCACCGGGTAAATTTAAGGTCACAACTCCTGAGAATCCACTATTATTAAAACATGCAGTTACAAGTAAAGGAATCCTAGTATCTTATACCAACCTACAGTTGAACCCTTACCCCAATACTCAATTGAACTTGTTCTATAGTGAAAATCTCTCCTTTTCAATGCACAGCTCCCAGTACGTGACTAACCAATTGCGCGAATCCCAATATATAACTAGATCATCAACTTGAGAAGGATGTTGGCTACAAAGTTCTTCAGTTCATTCAGATGATGAAGATCATGAAGTTGCTTGGTCACAAAACCCTATAGTGTACAAACACAGCAGCTTCTTGAAGAACTAGGACAAACTAGGTTTCCGGTCACACTTTCTTCACACTTGTGGAATTGTTCTCTTGCGCAACTTTCGTCATCTTTTACAGCCCTTAAAATAATCCTTATATATGTTTAGGGAGAAAATAAAACCCAAACATACACTCACGGATTGGATGAAAATCAGCTTTAAAAACTGAACTTCATAAACTTCGATAGATATACTATCTATTGAGCTAGCTGTCGAGCCACGGGCTTTAGCAGCTTTTAAACCTCGATAGATGCTAGCTGTCGAGTTTTAAAATCCTACACTTTCTGACTTGATTCTTGGACAGACTTGCTTCTTGGACAGACTTGCATGGCTTTAACACTTGAACTTGAAACCTTGTTTCTTGAAGCATTAAACTCATCCTAGATCTACCAAAATTACAAGTGCCTTTTTTCTAAGGATTAGCCAATTACATAAAATGTTGACATATGTTCCTAACATTGAATCACATATGTCCTAACATTTATATCAAAGAAAAGTTGCAAGTGGGAAAATTCCCGCCTGGGTTCCAACAAAATTCTTAGCTGATGATCTGCATCGCGCTATAAAACGTGAGGTACATGGAGCTGTAAAAATTTAATGAAGGCCCATCTTGGATGCCAAAATTTCAGGAGCATGCCGTGGACAGTTAAAAAGGCACCTGCACAATCAAGAGGTGAGATGTGACAAGCACGAAGCAATTATTGTGGCATCAAAATCCTTCTTCCTTCCCGAGGAGCCAAAAAGAAGAATTTCAAGGAGCTATTGTGGGTGGTGAAAGGCCCAGGAGTATATATCTACATATGTATTGGGCCAGGGGCCCAATCTGAGGACATTAATTAGTCCAAGGACGAACAAGCACAATCATAAGGATCCATGTTACTATGCAAAGGGGTAAGGTCTGGTCATGATCGCCCAAGAAGGTGTCCGAGGAGGAGTGTCACCTCAGCTGATCAAACCCAAGGTCGGAAGATGTGGTTTGCCATTAAGAGTAACATTCCAGACCATTCCATAGATAAAGATAAGTATTAGGAAGGAACAGGACAAATGAAAGCAAGGAAATATCTAAGATAAAGTTGCTATCACCGCATTGAATGCTCTATAGCTAACTTTCTGGGCGCATTAATAAGGAAGTGATACCTGAACAGTAGTTTTCAGCCTTCCAGCTACTACTCAAAGACTTCAGGAAGGTGCTGATGGGACGAGAACGAACACCAACAATCTAATCTGCACGTGGAGGGTAGAGATGAAAGGGGAAGATAGTATAAAATAGAAAGGAGACCTTAAGAGAAAGGGATCAAAAAATTGAGAGAGAAAGCACTGTAGCAATCAAAATTGTATCCATAACCAACTTCAATTAATATATACAAGAACTGACCTCCTTGGATTGTGCCGATGACGAATTTACTTAGATAAATCCTATCTACTTCTGCTTGATTGTCTTCTAAATCCATTCTAACTGTTATCCAACTCATTAGAGCCTAGTTTTCTAGCCCACTCTGTACAAATTCATTGTATTGGGCTTATTGGGTCTAGATCCATTTACACATTGGGCTTTGGAACCAAATCATGGCCCTACAATACTAATTTCGGGTAGAGAAAATTCATATAACTTTGCTTTACATAGACAATGACTTTGATGTTGATATAAATGGAAGATGGACTAATAGTCTCAAGGTGATGGTTATCTGGGTGGTTTTTTTTTTTTGCTTCTAGTTTAAAATAAATGTTAGTGTCAAAAAGTATGTGCACATATATAGAAGCATACACATGCATGCACAAAGATGCAACTAAAAATAAATATATATGGAGACAAAACATAAACATAAACATAAATATATGCTTATACACGAACTAGCTAATTAGATTCAATAATTAACAAATAATAGAAACAAAAATTGCTAATATATATGTTAATTAATTAAATTTAAATGTTTATAAAAAAATTTCATGAAGAAGAAAAAATTTAATGAACTTTAAAAGATAATTATAGAGTTATTTTATTTTCTATTTATTATCTTTAGTTTTAAAATCTTACTTGTAATTTACAATTTTTGCTCACTAACTTATAAGTTTAAATCTTAGTGGTATATAGCTATAAAGTTTATTTACCTAATAAACAGTTGGAGAGTTTCCTTAACTGCTTGCTTTGTTGGGCTTTTCTATTATATATATATATATATATATATATTTTTTTTTTTTTTATAAATTTGACACAAGTACATCTTGTCAAACACAAACCCAAACCCAAACAGCCCAAATCACATGAGTTCAAGTACATGACTAAACTGATCGATACTTACTTTGTCAACCTCAACCTCAATATATAAGTAGTGCACTAAAATATCTCCAAAAAATGTAGCAAACTAGAAATATAAGATATAATACAAATCCTTTGTACCACATTTTGTATTTTACTTTTTGTTCCACCAATCACATATATATAGAGATGGATTCAAGTTACACCTAGTGTAACTCTAAAGAGTTACACTTTTTTTAAACCATTGTATTTAAATAGATCCAACATTAAAAATAAAAACCCTCATTAATGCAAATATTCTAATTGATCTTATTTATTATCCCTTATTTAATACATTCCATACTTATTTCTAAACCCAAAAAAATTTATATGTTTGACTCTTTCTCTCTCCACGCACATCTCTCTCTCTTTCTCTTTACACGTTTCTCTCTCTATCTCTTCCATGGCTCTTCCACCTCCACGGTTAGGTCACCGATAGCAAAAAAGAAAAAGCAAAAAGAAAAGGCCATAGCTTGCCTAACTTTGATTAATAACAACACTATTACTATGCCGTTTTGCCATTATGGATGAGAACCAATTATGCACAAAATACACATGATTTTGCTATGCTGTTTTATTGCTTGGTCCTTTGACATGTAGATGATAATTATAGTTGGAACCAATGATGGACAAATACCCCTGGGTTGATTTGTGGGAGTGGGTAAGAAAGTACCTTATTTTCGCAATTTTTTAATAAAAAAACTCATGAAAAATGATTTGACTTACCTCCAGTACTTTTTAAACTAGAATCTCCTTTTATTTTAATAAGAAAAAAGCCCATTATCACTTGTTATTATGTATTTAAAATAAAATGAAATGTCTAGTTAAAAAAGTATTAGAGATAAGTCAAATCCTAAGAAAAAAATAGGGATGATTTTGCAATTACTAGAGAATTGGAGTATAGGATTTCTTAACTATTTAATATTTATTTAGGAGTCTGATATAAATTTCTGAAGAAGCAATTGAAGTTTGGGGTGACTAAACCTTAATTGGTATTCTATAGCCTTAAATATTGTTTTTCTTCTTAGTTTTACTATTATTAGTACTTTTAATTTTTGAGTGTCTATTTATCAAGCAGACTTTAGTTAGAAATTTTCATCTCAAAGAGCACACTGTAACAAAGCAGTACATCACAATTCAAATTTTTAATTGCTATTTTACATGGTTACTTTCAAGAGTTTTAGTCAATCTTAAAGAGTTCTTCATACCTTACGAAAATTTCAACAACAAATTACTGAATTGAACTTGATTTTGGCCAAAATGGGTAACTAACCATAATTTTTCAACTATATAGTTAGGAGGCAATGTTTACAAACTATATTTTTTACTAACATCTCGAGTCTAAGAGACTTGATTTAGGGTCTATAAATCAAGTCTTTGAGGGTCGATTTTCATGTTTTGATCGTGTCTGAGTTGGCACCTGGAAATCGAGTCTCTAAGACTCGATTTATAAGAAGATAAAATACCACAACACCAACAAAGAAATCAGAACAACACCAACAAAGAAATCAGAGCCAGGAGCCAAAAAAAAGAAAGAAAGAAAGAAGCCGAAGAAGAAAAGAAACCCAAAAGGGCTACTCTCTCTTTCTCATGCTTCAATCCAAGAAACAAAAACACCACCGCAACCACCAGATGCGCGACCCAGGGGCCACGCGAGCCCCTACTTCGTCCACGGAAGATGGGCTACTAAGCTTGATTGGGTTTTTGAGATTTGGGGTTTGGGTTGAAGATGGGTATTTAAGTTTGAGAGCTTTTGGGTCGCTTTTTCTCTCACTCTGAGACTTCAAATTTTTTTGGTTTATAAATCAAGTGTTAGAGACTCGATTTTCAGGTGGTCGTCACGTGGAAAAAGATGCCACATCAGATGTGATTAGACCATGGAAATTGAGTCTCTTAGACTCCAGAAGCTAGTTAAAAATATAGTTTGCAAACATTGTCTACTAACTATATAGTTGGAAAATTACGGTTAGTTATCCATTTTGGCCCTTGATTTTTATCTTTTAACCTATAAGAACAAATTGACTTGCATAACTATATATATGAAGGTTTATTAAAAAATATTTGTATTGCCAATTGAAACCCTTGGACAAGGATCTGTATCCAGCTTCATGAACGACCCAATACGTGCTAAGCCTCTATATTATTAAACTTTTTTAGAGCAGGATATAAAAGGGGTGAGCCCAATAAATAAAAATAAACTTACTCCACATGATTGGGCCGAGATAGGACTGGAATTTAATTTAAAAAAAAAAAAAAAAAACTACATAATTTATTCTAGTGTAACAATTTACTGAGTCACTTTGCAAAGAAATAAAACTCACTTGAAGTTAAGAGTGTACTTCTAGTAAAATAAAACGGAAATACCTTGAGATGCTCACTATCATAGTTGTAAATCGGGACAAAAGTTTTAACACAAATGCATACAACAAATTCCACTCAAGAGATGTTATAAGTTAATGGTGAACTCTAGTGTTCCATTTGGATTGAGGAGCCTAATTTTCTGCCAATTCTGCTTTACTCCCTTTCACTCTCCGTTCCTCCACCTCAATCCAAACAGCCCTAAATAGTGAAAACATAATTTACATTTATAAGACATATAGACAAAATTCATTAGTTTTACAATATCAAGATCTTTTGAGAGATGCAAAACTTCAATCTTAGAATTTAATTTGATTACTTGGCATGTACAACATTTATTGGAACCCTAAGGCCAACAACTTACCCCTTATTGGCAAGGTTCACCTCTTCACACTATATCTTTTTTTAAGGGTCTCTTCACACTATATCTGATCCAGAGTTTCAAAGCTGAAATAGGGGCCATAATATCTCAATTTTTTTTTTTTTTTTTTTTGAGAAAGTATAATATCTCAAGTTAAGATTTAGCACTTAATTATAATAGGGATAAAACCTTTTTTCATACCTACATTTTCACGTGATTCTCATTTTGGTCCCTAACTTTTTTTTTACCGCTTTTAGTCCCTATCTTGAAAAACTCGTCTCATTTTTATCTCTATCGTTACATCAGAGACAAAAATTGTATAGGTGGCAAATGGCAAAATTAAGATCATTAAAATAATAATAAAATTTTTTATTTTAACATTAAAAAATGCCACCTCAGCATTTAAATAAAAAAAATTAATTTATTAATTTTAACTAAATAAAAAAATTAAAAACAGAAATAAAAACAAAAAATTACATTAATTGAGATCTGAGGGTGACTTGAGCAAAACAATAAGAACATACATCCAGATCTAAGAACGCAAAATTAAAATCCAAAAATAACAAACCCAAAAACACAAACACAAAAACAAAAACAAAAACAACAGATCTTCCTATTAAACCAAACACAAAAGCAACAAACACAAACTCAAGAACACAAAATTAAAATCCAAAAATCACAAACCAGAAAATAAGAACATCAAATTAAACTATAGATCCACATCAAATTAAACATGTACAAGAAATTAAACATAAAAACAAAATTCAAACAAAAAAGAAAAAACAAAATTAAAATCCAGTTCATCCTCAACAAGAACTCTAAAGAACACAAATTCAGATTTAAAACACATGTCCAGATTTTCTAGCATTTTCTTGCCCTTTCTTGTCAACCAAACACAAAAATACAAACACAAACTGATTTCTAGCAAGAACACAAACAAAAACACAAACACAAACCCAGCAATAGATCTTCCTTGTCAACCAAACACAAAAGCAACAAACACAAACCCAGCAACTGACGACAATGAGGATGAAGACGTGGAGAAGCTTCTAGAGCCGTTCATGAAGGACCATCTCGTGGCTCTGATCAAGAAGGGAGTGAGCAAGCACCCGGACTTGATTGAAATCGTGTGTGAGCTCGTTGATGTGGACCTCGCCCACCGCAGGATCTTCATCCATGGCCTCGACTAGGACACCACCGCTGAAACCCTCACCTCCATCTTCGGCAAGTATGGCGAGATCACTGCATTTTGGGTCGTTCATGATCCGACCCAACCGAAACCGCTCCACTGAAGATCCGATCCCGATTTCGCTCCCCCAAAATGCCGATGACCAAATCTCCTCCTCCTCCTTCTTCTTCTTCATTGCTCTAGAGCTTTCCAATTCCTCTTCCTAACTCTCGCTCCAATGGCCATGAGAGGTGTCGATTTCAAATGGTCAGTTCCAAGCTCCTACTAGTCTGTACATGCGTGTGTGAGTGAGTTTAAGAGCGTGAGAGTGATTGGTTTTGGAAATTTGAAGTGAAAAATTTGTGGGTTTTTTTTTGCAGGTACAATGGGTTTTTCTTGTTGATGTTGGTGGCGAGTGTGTATCCTTTAATGGAGTATTGATTGTGTTTTTATTAGTATAGTTTAGTAGCTTTATAGTTTACTAAGATAACATGCGAAAAATGTTGCTGGGTTTAGGTTTGTGTTTGTGTTTCTAGTTTGTGATTTTTGGATTTTAATTTTGTGTTCTTGAGTTTGTGTTTGTTTCTTTTGTGTTTGGTTTAACAGGAAGATCTGTTGTTTTTGTTTTTGTGTTTGTGTTTTTGGGTTTGTGATTTTTGGATTTTAGTTTTGTGTTCTTAGATCTAGATGTATGTTCTTATTGTTCTTGTTCTAGCCACCCTTAGATCTCAATTAATGTAATTTTTTGTTTTTATTTGTGTTTTTAATTTTTTTATTTAGTTAAAATTAATAAATTAATTTTTTTATTTAAATGCTGAGGTGGCATTTTTTAATGTTAAAACAAAAAATTTTATTATTATTTTAATGATTTTAACTTGCCGTTTGCCACCTGTGCAATTTCTGTTTCTGATGTAACGGCAGGGACAAAAACGAGACGTGTTTTTCAGGATAGGGACTAAAAGCGGTGAAAAAAAAAATTAGGAACCAAAATGGGAATCGCGTGAAAATGTAGGGACGAAAAAGAGTTTTATCACATTATAATATCATCACATCATGAAAATTAGATTTCAGATTTAAGGAAAAAATAAAACTCAAGTAAATCAGTAAGTAAATATACTAGAAACACATCATTAATTCATTATAATTTAGAAGGATGTCACGCTTTGTTGTTATTCAAGACTCGTAAAAACTTTATCAGAAGCTGATTAGATCACATCGACGCAAAGCGCTAAAGTACCCATTATTGATTTAATTTAATATCGAGTGGAACTTCGAATACTTAGGTGTGTAAGATGATAGATTTCTCTACAAAAAGTAGAGAAAAAATATTTATCTCAAAATAATTTAATGAAAATGTATGCAAAAAAATCATCTTTAGAAATAGTTGAGAACAAAAGAGCTAGCATAATGTGCATGACAACTTATAGTACTTTGGTCCCTTTGGAAGTCCAATTGTTATATCCTCCAAGTGGTCTCGAAACACCCTTAATTAGGACCTTAAATCAACCACAGAAATTGCTTAATGACCCACCAAAAAAAGAGATATTACAAATTCAAGATAACACCCCGTGAACCACTATGAGCCAGCACCGAAAGTCACTTGAACTTAACCTTTGTCAAATATTGTATGCGGTAGACTAGAAAATAATTCGTTAACTATATTCAGATTTACCTAGGGAAATTGTTAGGTCCATAGTTACAGGTTGAATAACCGTGAACTGCATTTTGTCATGTAAGTTGTTTTTTAGAGTGTAGATGTACACGACTTGCTCTGAACTACTGAAGAAGATTGAAACTTCTGAAATCTCAACACTAACCTCGACGCATAGCCAGTTAATTGAGATCACTCTCAATACATGCATAATTTAAGTTGGTTGATCAAGACCCATGGTTTCAGAATTGAAATCAAGCCTAACAGATTGTCCAATCTTTAAAATTTCGTGACCTAATTGCTAGGGTATATAAGGACTGATATATGACAACTAATTAGAATTTTGGAGAGCTGCATGTTATGCGCCTAGGAATCCTATATATAACTGTGTTATCTCAAACTATCAATTGCAGTTGCAGCTCCACGTTATGGTGAGGGGCTTGAAAAATAAATAAATATGTCCCCACACACACATATATAATTTTTAAATTATTTTTTTTATTTTTTTATTTATTTTTTTGTCTATCATAAATAAAAAATGAACACCCTAAATTTTTTTTATGCGACTGAGTTAGGGAATTAAGCCCAACATAATTAAAATTTGGCATCCGTTAACAATATCCTTGGCCCTTGTAAACAAAAAGAAAAAACCTAATAACAAATTTTATTTAGGCTAAAGTGCACCTCTTAAGTTTGGGGAACTTTGGATTTGACATCCTTAAATTTCAAAATTTGAATTTAATCTCCTAAAATTCTATTCTATTTGCATTAGCAGTCCCTTCATCTATATTTTTCATTAAATGCCACATAAGATTGTCATGTGTGTTTAATTCGTCCAACAAAATGACTCCACGTGGTAAAATGCAAATGACACCCCATAATGAAAATAAAGTGACATCATTTTATTGGACAAATTAAATACTTGTAATGGGCTTATGTGGCACTCAATGAAAAATATAGATTGAGGGGTTGTTGGTACAAACAAAATATAATTTCAGGGGATAAAATTTAAATTTGGAAACTTTTGGGTTCTTGTCCCATAAATATCTTGTGATGGAATCCTGTAAAACTCTCTAATTTTGTTTAATTTTAATATTGTTTAATTTTGTTCTTTCCCCTCTCTAGTCGAAACCTCCCTATTAGGGATGATTATGTCTCTATTGATTCTCCTAGTAAAGTCAAAACTTCATGAGATTTTGAAGTGCAAGAGACCCAAGGTAAAAATCTAAGTTTTCTTTCAATCTCTTCTATGAAATCTTTTGGGTTTTGTTAGTTTATGGTATATACTTGATGGGTTTGGTGAGTATTGGAAGTTTAGAGGGTTATGAGGATTTGGGCAGCAAGAGTTTTTATTAAACCCAAAAATTTCCAACTATTTGGGGGTGTTTTCATTGATGGGGTGTTTTCATTGTCTATTTTACTAGTGGGTATATGAGCTTTGGTTTCGTAAAGTAGCTATATGGGTTTTGTTGTTGCATGAGTTGAATCCAAAGTGGGCATGTGCTTGTTGCATGCCAAGTGTTTGGTAAAGTGCCTATATGAGTTAGAGGATCGAATTTCTTGACTCGTGTTATGATGACTATTATGTGACTATTATATGAGGTTATTGGTTGCATTCATAGTTGCTATCATGTGCTAAAACATGTAGCTTTGAGGTTAATCAAGTCTGAAAGTTTTTGGCATAGTATTAAGATTATAGTAATTTTACTTTGGAATTGTAAATCTATCCCTTACAGATTTGAGTCAGCTGCAATACATGGTTTTTAATAAATTATAGAAAAATCTTTTTGAGTGGGGTACATACTAGACACATAAAGGCTTCTTCCTATTTAATTTCAAGTTAATCGGATAACTTTTCATGGACCAAAGAATTTTTACAAAATGGCTGGCCTGCTGTGTATTGAATCTGAAAGTGCAATGAAAACGCTGAGATTTTGTGGAATTTACTTCAAATCTTTGTTGAATGGATTGGTTTGTAAATTCTTGTACTTTCTTTGACATGTATTTTACTTAGTTAAGTCTATTAATGGTTTGGTTTTATCATTTAGTGCTCTAAAGGGAAACTCATGAGATATGCTACCCTATTTTGAATTGATGTGTTTTATGTTATGTTTATATGTGCACATTGCTTGTAGTGGAGAATTAAGATGCTTTGGTTTTGTGCTATGGCACTATGAGTTTGTATGCTTCTTTGGTTCCCGTTTGGGAATGGGTACTTGTCTTAGGTTGGGCAAGCTAGGCTTGAGTGCATTTGATTTGTTTTAGGAGATCCTAGTTGATTTTGGAAACAACTGTGATGATAAACTTTGTGATAGGCCTTGTTATTAATAGGCTTGTTTCTTATGTTTCTA
Source organism: Quercus lobata (assembly GCF_001633185.2). Lineage (NCBI taxonomy): Eukaryota > Viridiplantae > Streptophyta > Magnoliopsida > Fagales > Fagaceae > Quercus > Quercus lobata. Next base: position 54,557,043 of record NC_044908.1, read on the forward strand.
GGTTTTAAGATTCTTGGTGAGGGACCTAGTGACCGGATTGGTTGATTTTGTGATGTCCAGTTGAGGTAAAATTGGTTGGCCTTCCGAGGTAAGTAGCTTTTAATGGGATTTTTGGAAAATAAGCATGTTGCATAAACTTTATTTTTGGGTTAAACACATTTTGGAAAATTATTTGTGGAACTATATTTTCTTAAAAAGTATTGTGTTGTGACCCTATTGTACATGATTATATATGAAAAGCACATCATGTTTAATATTGCATATAGGGAAATGCATGATTTGTTACTATGGAAGAGATAAACATCTTTGATATAATTATTGGGAATGGATTTTATGGATTTATTGCATTATTTGCAAATTCTAAAGATGTTTTATCTTGACTTGTGATATTTGGGAAATTGATAGAAAATGTTATTGACAAGAAATGATTTTGGAAAACTTGAGAAGCTTGTGAATATCTTTGGATATTAAAAGGATTTGTGAAACTACTTGGAAATGAACTGTGTTTTGAATTCATGTAATCTGTGAGCTCTTTATGTTTTATCCTCGTGTCGTGATGTGTGATTACTTAGTGATTACCTAGCTAGATACTATAGTCAGTGTGACATTGGTATCTTAGAACCCGTCTTTGTGACAGCATATGAGTTCTGTCTTTGTGACGACGATGAGTTCCGTCTTTGTGATGGCGTTGAATTCCGTCTTTGTGACGGCCGATTAGTTCCGACTATGTGTTGGCGATGAGTTCTGTCTTTGTGATGGCAGATGAGTTTCGTCTTTGTGATGACGTTGTCATGTGGCCTTGAGTTGGACTTGTTGTTTTGAAACAGTGTTGTTATTGCTCATAGTTTATAGTATGTAATTTCATGTTGAAATATTTTAAGAAAGCTTTGTGCTGCATAGTTTTAATCATTCTTGTCATTTTACTAATGGAAATGGATTTGCTAGATTTTCTTTGAAATTCCCAACGTATAACATGTTTTGTAATATGCCCATTATCATGAGACTTGCATTTCTCCCACTCCCATTAATTATGCTATTTACTGGGCTTTAGCTCATCCCACTCTCCAACAGTTTTTTTTTTTTTTTTTTTTTTTTTTTTTTTTTTTTTTTTTCAGATAAATTTTCTATACCTTGGGCATGGAGCTTGTTTTATTGGTGGTGATTGGAACATTATGCTAATTGAGAGATTTATGCTATGATTGGTTGGTGACTCAACTTTCTGAATTTATTGAGGCCATAGCTAATTCTATCGGAGGTTGGGTTCTTGAGGTTTGTTAACCTTGGGCATGGTAGGCATAGATTCTATCGTTGAGGTTGCCTATACTAGGAAGGATTGTGATTTGATGTTGATCCATTTGGAGTTTTGGAATTTCGTGTATATTTGGAGACATTATTTGTAATTTGTATTATTTGTAAATGTGTTGTAGAGCTATGACTTGTAATATGAAGATTTTAGTATGGTTATTTATCCTTATCATGTGTTGAGGGGAAAAAAAAAAAAAAAAAAAAAAAAAAAAAAAAAAAAAAACTCCTACGTTCTTGCTCTTAATGGTTCTTCTCTCACGCTTTGGACCCTTTTGGATTTGGGGTGTGACATTGCCCCCACACTCTACAAGCATTTATACTTGTAGAGTGACCACCGCACCAAGAGTGCGCGGTGGTCTCTCTTTACTCCTGAAAGAGTCCAAGTGTACAATAAAGAGGAGAAAAGATGGATATCCCTCGATCCAAGTTGAGAGTTCCCTTAACTCCTTGGCATGATTAGCTAGAGCATATGCTAACTTATTACACTGTTTAGAAATTGTCTTATATGATATATGTCTTGCCTAATACACAAAAGCGTAAATTTGCTCTAATACATCCGAAATCTCCTTCAAGCATGGTTCCTCCAAATGAATTAATGCCAACAACTATGAGTTGGCAAACTCCCCCAATTCATGATAGAAGTGTAGCGCTCTCAACAGATCGTGGTAGCCTGTGGCCATCCACAGTGGGTCTCCTTGGCAAGGAATTAATTCAGTATGGACTATAATAAGAGAACTATGAATATCTCTAACAATAATGCCCAAACTTGCAGAATTGGTGGTTTTGAAAAAGGCTAGTGCCAATTCACCTTAAGATGAGGAGAAACAGGTGGCTGTAACTGCCATAGTTTAGGAGATGCAGTTGTTGGCTTACATTGCAAAATCTAAATACTTAATGGTCCTAAATTGAAAATTTTAACTAAAGAAATCCAAATTGCATTGAAAGGTTTCTAATGTTCGGAAATTGAAAAAGAAAAAGGGAAAAAAAAAAAATGCATGATTAACTACAAATTAGCAAAAGTTAGAGCAATTGAAGCTTATGCTTTGCCTGGTTGGGACTTGTGAGAACATTGAATGGCCGTTGTTTGGGTATAATATAGGATAGACCTGAATTTTTTTTTAAAGGCAAGTCAATTTCATTGTAATCAAACCAAACATCAGTACATGGGAATACTATGATGGAAGGTCCTTCCATACAATTAAACCAAGAGCCAGTTCATGGGCCACAACATTGCCTTGGCATTTAACATGACTAAAATGATGCTAACCCATTGTTGCTGCTAAGACTGTTGTTTCTCAGATAACATATCCATAACTAAATTGGTTAGGCTATGGTTCGGATAGAACTTTTTTGATAACAGCCACCTTCGAACATTGCTCTATCCATCCCCAATTCCTCAGTGATCATGACTGCTCCTCTTGCAGTGGTGCTTCCACGCATTCCACTGATGAAGGTAACTGTATTCTCTGCATCATTGCTGCCATGACCTCTCCCTTGTCATTCTGTATTGCTACTTCAGTCTAGCTGCTTGAATTTCCTGAAAAATAGCATCATGGAAGTTCGCTTTATAATGGAGCACAGACTGACATAAGTGGGAATAATCAGCAAAAATCATTTATAGCATCCATCAAATTCTCATAATTATCAAAATCAATATTGAAAACAATAGAAGAAATTGATGCCATCTTACTTCATTTAAACCAAGGGCAAGGGGGCATACTCAGCAAAATCAACAAATTATTTCAACAAAACAAATTTTTTGTTGTGTAGGCATGAAAATAAACAATAAAAATCCAAACAAAAATAGAGGATAACAACATAAAAATTTTACCAATCTTTTAATCTTTACTAATTCCAATTTTAACCAGACATTTTATGGAACACTGAGGTGATGGGGTTGGCCTATCTTTACAAAAGATATAAGTTTTTATTCATTTTTATCAAACATTACACGAGCAATCAAGAGGGAGAATTACAGAGAGAAAGAGAGAGAAAACAGGTGAATCTGTCAGATGACATTCATGATTCTCTTAAATATACTTTTGGTTGGGTTTTGATAGAACCCAGAGAATTATTAAAACGCACCTGGTGAGGGCAATTCCTCAACTCCTTTACCCACCTGGAGACTGCTGGTCTCGACGCGGTACCTGAGGTTGCGACAACAATCTCGTCTTTGGGTAGTGATTTCAAGAAGTTGAATTTGCCGCTGTTGGACTGGTTCGAGTGAAGTGATGTGGATGATGATGACACCCTTGTGTTCTTCCTATAGCGACCTCAGCTGGTTTGAACAAAGGATGCCGGTTCATGGTGACACGGTTGGCTTGTCTTCACAGAGGATATTGGTTTTGAATGAAAATAGAGAAGCAAGAGACGCGAGGGGAAGACTGGAGGCAGGGGAACTATCGATAAACTAATCGAGAGGAGAGGCAATTACCAGGTTAAAAAAATAAAAGAAAAAAATTAGAAAATTAATATTGACGTGGAAAATTGTGAGCATCTAAAGTTTACGTGGCAAGTTCTCATAAGGTCAACGAAAAGTTAAAAGTTTCAGTTATATAATATTTATTTATTATAAATTAGGCTGGATCATAATACGTAAGCTAATAAATGAGTTTGAACTTTTCATAATATTTGGTTTAAATGCCAATAATAAGCCATCTTTTATATAACAATAAAAATAAATTAATGTGATCTTTTGGATAATGGTTAAAAAATCTTAATGAAAAAAGGTAAAAAAAGGCTAAACGCAAAATTAAAGCGCCACATGATAGGATCTCATGCACTTCCGCATGTAGTGCATAAGGTCTCTTCTTCTTTTCTTATCTCTCTCTCTCTCTCTCTCTCTCTCTCTCTCTCTCTCTCTATATATATATATATATATATATATACATATATATATATATATATATATATATATTGATTGATGATTGATTGATTCTATAGATGCGATTCCTTAAGAATTCAAAAGACTATGATTGTGTATTGTGGTTAAAGCCTTGAATATTAGAATCATTTTTTAAAAAACATTAAATTGAGTTAATTGAAGAGCAAGGTTTTCAGACCCAGACCGCTCATTGAACCGTAAAAAGAGAGGTTCAAGGTTTTTGAGGTCGAACTGAGGTTGAACCGGGGTTGAACTTGATGATGTCATAATTAATTAAAGCCTAAATATAGATATTAAATTTATAAAATTAGCAAAATTGACAATATATCTATATATGTGAGGGAAATTTAATGATTTTCAAGCATATATTTAATAATTAAATAAGAAAGTTAATAAAATAAAATAATAACCATGAAAATATTAAAATTTATGATTAATTTTTGAAGTAAAGTTGAATATCTTTGAAGGATTTTAATTATAATTTTTTTTTTATTCCTTGTAAGAGATAGATAATTTAATTAAGTAGAATAAAATTGTGTTAAGTTGTTTAAAAAAAAAAAAAATTGCTAAGAGGTTGGACCGCACGGTTTTCATCGGTTCGTGCAGTCCAACCTCGGTTTTAGGGGTTCACAGAATTAACAAAAAATCCGGTTCTTTAGGCTTAACAAACCGACTTTCATGGTTCGATCTTCCGGTTCGGTTTGGTTTTGAAAACCTTGTTGAAGAGTGGACATGGCCCTAGATAGGTTCAAGTGGCTTAAAAAGATCCATATAGCTGTCCCCAATTAGTAGGGACTAAGGCTTAGTTAAGTTATACGTGTACTTTTTGTGTGTGTGTGTGTGTGTGTGTGTGTGTTGGGGGGGGGGGAGTTATAAGTGTACTAATGATAGGATATTTTTTATTAGGAAATACTAATGATATGATCTAGTAATTTTATTTTACCAAAACAAAATTTTCTTGATATATACCAAGGAAAAATGCCAAGACATACCCACTAAACTTTGGAAAAGTGATTATTACCCTTGAATTTTTATTTTAACTAATTTATTCTCTAAACTTCATACATGTGCTAAATTGAGGAATCTATTAGTTAGCCATTTAAATTAACTAACATCACTCATGTGACACACATAGTCATGTAGGCTAAACCCAAACCAATTGAGAGATAGAAAGACACAGGTTCAATTTGATATAGAAATGAGGGAGAGGTGACGTCATTTTATTATTACAATAGCCATTTAAAGAAGTTGAAGTTTAAAGTAGTCATTTTTAGTCCTTAATTTACATAAAATGATAACTTATAATCCATATGATTAAATATCTCTAAGGGAAGAATGACATATATAGCCAAACTAAATTGACATGTCAAAGCTCAATTAGACATGTTAGAGACTTAAATCATTAGTTTATGCTTTTTTAATAATGAAAACAATTATTTTAAATTTCAAAGGGTAAAATGTATTATGAATTAAAGTTTAGAATAATAAATATAAATCACCTGACGTCATGATTCCAATTTAACAAATGCATAAATGCTAATAAAGAAAGAACCAATGAAAAATTGAAAGAATAGCTCAGTTTTTGAATTTTTTTTTAAATAAAAATTATAAAATCTCTGTTTTTTTTTTTTTTTTTTTTTTTATACACATTATGAGCATGAATTAAAGTTTAGATTAAATCATATCTCAGTTTTTTTTGAATTTTTATATATTATAAAATCTTTGTTTTTTTTTATACACCTTATGACCATGAATTAAAGTGTAGTTAAATATATATATATATATATATATATATGTTAGGTTCTAAAGTTTAGGATTTTATGTATTTAGAACTCTTATGTGTATTGTTGGCAAACCATGATCAAAACAATGTTTTTAGAAGTGTTTAAGTCTAGCTCAAAGTTGTGATTTTATGTAAAGTTGGAATCAAGTTAAAGCAGGAAGCATTGTGCCTTTTGGCTTGGCTCGATTGATCGAAAGACAGGCTCGATCGATCGAAACTCGGGCAGAATGTTTTTCTGCAGATTCGTCCAACTCAGCCCTAGTTGTTTTAAAATATTTTTAGGGTTTCTTATTTGTCTTAAGTATAAAAGGCAAACCTTAGCCACGTTTTAGTGTTGCTCATATTTGCGGTTTGTGTAAATCTCTTGTGAGATCTAGAGGAGCTTTCCTTTACACAAACTTAGGGTTTTCAAGAGAAGATTTATCTACGCCTTGATGATCAATTCAGTTGCTGCCATTGAAGCTTAAAGAAAACACAAGTGGGTGTGCTTGTAGCTGGTGGTGAATCCAAGAAAGAAGGAGTTCGTGGATTCGGAGCTTGCTCGTGGTCATGTCAGTAAGTTCTACTAGTGGGTAACAATAAGAAGTCGAGCGTGGGGGCTTGTAAGTCTTATTGTATGAACTTTGTGAGAGTGCCCTTTTTTGTGACACTCAGGCCCAAGGATCCCGGGCCTAAATAAAAGGTTTGGTGAACCGGGCCTTGACTCACCGCAGCTAACGAGCTGTTTAAGAATCAAGTGGTATACAAGGGATGCTCCTGACAATATAAAAAATGACAAGTAAGGATATTCGTATCGAAGAATGCCAAAAAAATCAACAAGGTAAATTCAGAAGGAAAGAAACAGGATTAGCAATGTGATACAAAATTAATGCTGAGGGGATCTTGGGAAATATGAGGCATATTTCATTAATACATTGTCTGTTTAATTACAGAAAGCTCACTAGGACGTGATACAAGGTTCAATCGAGTTCAAAAATTACAGTTTTGAGTGGCTATTTCAGCCTTCAAAACTTGCAAAGTTTGATTCTCTTTGAATCCGAGTATGTGCAATAGTGGCTTTTACAGGATACCGGGAAGCAATGTTTGTTTTTCCCTTAGTATTTTTTCTTTCTCTTCACCACAGATTTACTGATAGTTTTTTTATTTAGAAAATCTCTTCTTTTTTGTGCTTCTCTCTTTTTTTTTTTTTTTCGCTGCCCTTTCTTCGCAACCCATCCCTTCCTTTTATAATGGAGTTTTGGTCTTCCTGGGGAACCGTTGCTTCCCCTGTTTTACCCTTTTGCAAACAGAGCACGTCCTGTACCTATCACTCGGTAAGTCCCATTTCCGTTTTTTCTCATTCTTTCCTTCTTTCAGCTCTGATTCTTTTGAAAGTTCCTGGTTGGCCATCTTCTTTGGGATGTGCTGAGGTATGCCCTTCTCGGCATCCCCGTTTTTGGCAGTTTCCACTTTTCCCTTTTCTTTCCCATCTGGGCGGAATCCTGTTCTGCCAACTTGAAAGCCACTTGTTATCATTCTTTTTTTTTGTGCTTCCCTGTTCTAGTTCCCCGAGGTTTTTTTTCTGTCTGTGCCATGAGAGGTCGCTGAGTTCTACTGGCGCTTGTGTTCTTTTGCTTTTGTTTCTTATTTTCTTCTTCTGTCTTTTTCTTTTGAGCTGTCCTAGTCTTCCTTTGTCTTTGTGCCTGAAAGGATCCGCGCCTCTTGATGGTTCCTGAGGATCCTTACTTCTTATCCCTTGCCGTGGTTCTCTTTTTTTGAATGCTTCTTCGTCTGGGCCTCAAGATCCCCTGGGCTTTTTTATTCCTTCATGGGTCTCCTACATCTGTTACTTTGGACTTAGCTTGATTTTTCCTTTTGGGCTTGACTCATTCTTTTGGGCTTCCTTCACTATGATCCTTTTTAGACCTCAACAAATTTCGATTCTTTCAAGATAGCGGATTCAAGTTTACCTTGAGGATGGCTAGGTTAAATCCTCCCCAGGTTTTTACCCATTTGGTTTCCTGGGTGATCATATCTTGTATTATTTATTTTCCGCTGTTTTGCATGATTTGATCTTTTATATTGTGATAACCTAGATTTGTTTAATTGGACTAAGTAACAACTTGGTTAATTACCTAGGTTTAATCAATTGTTTAAGGGGTCTAAAAACTGTCAAGTGGTATCAGAGTAGGTAGCTCTTTTGTTGTTGATCCTTTGATCTCTAAGCTGATCCTTGACCCCTGTTGTCATGGAATACGGACACTCTCTAATTATTCCTCCTCACTTTGATGGGAATAATTATGCTTACTGAAAAGTAAGGATGAAAGTATTCCTGAAATCCATTGATGAGAGGGTGTGGAACTCCGTTGAATACGGATGGGAGAAGCCCACTACTCCTGTTAGTGAGTGGGAAACCTCTTAAAAAGAAGCAGCTTCGTTTAATAGTAAGGCTATGAATGCGATTTTTAACGCTGTTTCTATGGAGGAATTTAAGAGAATCTCAAATGTTGAGATCGCTCATACTGCTTGGAATATCCTCCAGACTGTGCATGAAGGCACAAAGGCTATCAAAATAAACAAATTGCAGCAATTGACTTCTAAATTTGAAAGTATTAGGATGTCTGATGATGAATCTTTTGATAAATTCTATGCTAAATTGAATGATATTGTTAATTCTGTTTTTAACTTGGGTGAAATCTATGATCAACCTAAAATTGTTAGGAAGATTCTTAAATCTTTGACTGAAAACTTTAGACCCAAGATGACTGCCATTACTGAAAGCAAGGATATGGACTCCATCCCTGTTGATGAACTTGTAGGATCTCTTCAATCCTATGAGTTGGATCTACCCAAAACTACCAAATCCAAATCAATGGCTCTTAAGTCAGTTGATGATGTTGAAGGTGGTGAATTTGATGATGAGCTCTCTACTACAGAGATTGCCCATCTTACCAAGAACTTTAGAAACTTTCTCAGGAATAGCAATAGAAAGGCAAGAGGCACAAACACTGCTGAACCTAGAAATTTTAGGAAGCATGATCCCACTAAGGTTAACAACAATGATAAACCTAGAGAAAGAGTAGGTCAATCTTCGAATAATTCCTTGGGCTCTCAGTGTTTTGGATGTCAAGGGTATGGACACATGAAATTTGAATGTGCAACCTATTTGAAGTCTAAGGGTAAGGCTATGGTTGTAACTCTTAGTGATGGTGAAGTTTCTGATCATGAGTCTGATTGTGATGAGGATGGAAACTTCATTGCTTTCACCTCTACTGCTATAGTTAATGAGAGCATATCTGTTGAAGAGAACCCTTCTGATGGGGAACTCTTTGAAGATGCAGGTCTTCAAGAGGCCTATAATAAACTTTGCAAAGTCGCTGCAAAGGATACTATGAATGTTGAACTTGGCCTGAAGAAAATTGAATCTCTTGAGCTTGAAAAGAAAATTTTGGTTGTTAAATTGTTTGATGCTAATGATCTTTTGAACAATGTGAAAACTGAAAACATGCTTTTACTTGATAAAGTTAAATCTTTGGAACTTGATTTATCTGTTACTAGATCTACTAGTTCTAAACTTGATCAAATGCTGAGTGTTCAAAAGTCGTTTTCTGACAAAACTAGATTAGGTTATGTTGATAGCATCTCTGTGTCTGCTCCTCATTCCACAAAGTTTGTTCCTTCATCTTCTTCTTCTGAACCTTCAGTGAGTGAGATAGTGAGTGAAACTGTCAAACCCCTTGTGAGTGAGGTTGTTAAACCCTTAGAAGGTTCATCATCTAGGAAGATTAGGGTTGATCCGAAAGAATCTAAGCCTAAGAAGCCTACCCTATCTAAGGACAAGACACATGATAAACCTGCATGGGTTTGTCACTTTTGTGGAAAGGCTGGACACATCCGTCCAAATTGCTACAAGCTGTAAGCTGCTAAGAGAGTAAACAAACCAAAAGTACCTGTGCCTCAAGCACTTGATCCTATGGTATTTATTGGTGATTTGGTAAATGTTTTAAACCTTTATTCCAATCCTGAAGTTGGTAATCATTCTCAAGTGAATAAGAACTCCAATGCTCGTGGTGCATCTAAAAGGTTTTGGATGCAAAAGACTCGACCTAACTGAGTCTTTCTGATATGGTCCTTGTGCTTCATTTGCTCTACCATTTGTGACCATTGTTCTTTGGTTTTGTTTTGTTTTGTTTTTTTTTTTTTTTTTTTTTTTTTTTTTTTTTTTTCTAGGATTTGCATAGCATAATATTCATGCATTTCATTTTAGGTGTTTTTTATTTTTATTAAAATAAAAAAAAAGGAAGAAAAAGGAAGCACATTTTGTTTTGCACTATTCTTCTTGGTTTTGAGAACAAGGTTGGTCAATTTATTTTCACATAACATGTCTTTTGTACCTTGTTTAGCTTTGATGAGCTTATTTATTGCACTTTACTAGTTGAAACTTTGTAGTGCATGTTGTGTGGGAAAGATGTTTATAGTTTTTGATTACTATGTCTTAATCTTGAAGTCACATGTTTTTAATTGTTGGACTTGAACTTTTAGAGAAAAGCATAAATAACCATCTCACCACTGTTCACTAGCCAATCATGAACACCTTAGTGCAATTCATAAGATTTTGTGCTCGAGAAAGTGTAGCACATGCACAAAAAGAACATAAGGTGAAGCCTAGGGTTAAATTGCTTAATTCTTAAAATCAAAATTGGTGTGTACTATTAGGCTTGATGCCAAACTCACATAACTTAAAATTGGAATGTATATTATGAGGTATTAATACAAGAAACTTACATGATTGCAAGCTTATGATCTAGGAGATGTGGGAGTTATATGATGTAACTCTTTAGGTGATAGTCTATTTTAAATTCTTTGTGATGAATTTTGTAGACTTTGTGATTAATTGCTATTCACATATCACCTCACATGTATCTCAAGCTTTTGCTAGTTGCACACACTACACGAGTTACTCTTTGCTAAATATTGTACATGCTATTGTGTGTGTTTATGGTCTGACCAACCAAGTTATTGCAAATACTTTGAATTATGTGCAAACTTAATTTGTTGCTTGAAAATTTGTGGAGAATGCAAGAAATTTTGTTTTTGGGAATTTTGGGCTTAAAATCCTTGATTTGAAAATCATATCATCTCATACTCATGCATTTTTGTTCTTAAATTTCAATGCTTTGAGTTAAATCCACTTGTTTTTCAAAAATTGTTTTTTTCCTCAAAAATATGGTGAGCCACTGCCTAATTCGATCGGTCCATTCTGTTTTTCGATCGATCGAAATTTTTTAAATTTGAGAGAGAGAATCTTTGTCTGTTTCGATCGATTGAGGCTGATTTTCGACCGATCGAAACTCGTGAATCAGGTTTTTAAAAAGACAGATTGGACTTTTTCAAAGTACTTTTCCAAATAGTTTTTTCAACTTTTCTCTCTCTCCACGTTGGCTCTAGGCTCCACCATCCAATTTTTGTCCTTTTCCTTCAAGATTTTTGCAAGGTTTTTATCCTTGGAGGCCGGTAAGTCCATTTTGCCCTTCCTTTTCAAGTTTATTTCTTGATTTCATGCATTTTTCATGCATTACATATTGGGGTTTTTGATGATTCGAACCTATTTTGGTGAAATTGATCAATGGGTTTTTGTGCTATGATGCTATAATAATGTTCCCTATAGTTTAATTTGATCAATTTTGTGGTTTTTGAAAAATTTGAAATTCTAGGGTTTTGAATTTGATCCGAATTGGGGATTTTGTCAAATTGGCTTATCCAATTGATGTATTTTGTCATTATTTTTGTTATTACATCATGTGTAATGATCAATTCGTCAATATTTTTCAAATTGATCAAGTGGTTTTCCAAATTTTGAGGTTTTTGTGTTAAAATCTTAATGTTCAAACCAATTTTGTAATTTGAACCTTTTGGACTTAATTCGCTGCATTAGAACATGCATCATGACATTTAAACTTGTTCATGTATCATATAGATTTTTATTCTATATTCTGTTTTTGTGCTAACTTGCAGTCTGCCCTTGGTTTTGGTTTTGTGTTTTTATTCTTTTGCTCCGTGTTTTGATCCTTATCTTAGCACCATGCCTAGGAAAACTAGAGCCAATAGGACCCCTTCCATTTCTTTTGTGTCTCCCTCTAGGGTTGAGGAGTTTAGGAATGATAAGTGTCGTGAGGCCTATGAGACTTTGAACCGTAAACGTAAGATATGGTCTGAGTGAGCTGTTGTGTTAGATGAGCTTGATCTGGCCATTAGGGCCAATTTTGAGTCTAGAGGTTGGTTGCCTCTCTTAGAGATAGATCATCCACCCCCGACCGCCCTAATTAGAGAGTTCTTTTCGAACTTCTCTTGCCACATCTATGATTCCAACACCCTTGTTAGGAGTTGCATATGAGGTGTAGAGTTCACCATTACCCCTCGGGTAGTGGCTGAGGCTTTTGGGGTGCCGGTTGTTCGGGATGCTGACTATCCCTATGATGAGTCACCCTCATTAGACGTTGTCATGTCTTACATCACTGGGTCATCTATCCAGTGGGGTTCTGATCCTCAGATCATGTCCGCTAAACTTACCGAGACGGCCTATCTCTTCTTTAGGATAGCGTGCCATTCCTTGTGGCCTATCTCTCACTTCCACACCATCCCTTTAGAGCGATGTGTGTTTTTGTATGCCTTTGTTTCTGGAGCGTCTATCAGTTTTCCTCACTTGTTTCTTCGTTCTTTGAATGAGGTTCATAGGAGTTCTGCTGTAGGGCATGCACTGATTCATCCTATTTTCATTCATAGGATTTTTCTCTTCTTAGGTCTAGATGGTTTTCCGTCTGGTAAGCCTGTTCATGTGATTGCTCCCATAGGTGCCACCTTCTTTCGTCAGAGGGCTGCTCAGTTGAGAGTTGCTCCTTCTCGTCCTAGAGGTGCGTCATCTAGTGGTGTTCCCCCTCCTTCCTCTTTTACAGGTACAGCTGCTGCTGAGACTTCAGGTGCTACTGCTGATGCGGATGTTCCTCCATCGAATGCTTCGGATGATTCAGACATTCGTTGCACGTTGGATCATGTCTTGACTGTTCAGGCGGCTCAAGGACAGATTTTGGTGGACGTGCTCGATGAGATTCGTGCCTTGTGTGCGGAGTTAGCGTAGTTTAGACCACCTCCCTTTTGATGATGGATATCTTGGTTGCCCTTTGACATTCTGTCACAAAAAGGGGGAGTACTTTGTAGGGTTTTTGTTTTCAGGGGGATTTTATTTTCAGGGGGAGTTTATTTGTTTTTGGTTGGAGCTTGTGGAGTTTTTGATTGTATCTAGGTGCTTCACTTTGTACTTATGCATTTTTAGTTCTTACCTTGTTTTTGATGGGATATTCTTGTTAGGGGGAGTTTTATGTTTTGTTGGTACTTTATTTGTTTCTTGTTTCAAACTGCTTATTGATTTATATTTATGAGTTATTCATTGATATATGTCTTTATTTGTGTGTTGTTTGAAATCAAGAAGTTATTTTGTTTACTTGTATTGTTTCCACACATGCGGTTATGCATTTTGTTTAGTGTTTCAGGAAATATACAGGTTGATTCAATTGAGCTGCTATCTACACTTGCAACTGATGGATAGTAGTTAGGATTGAATTTGTTTTATGAGCATTATTTTGTAAATGGCTTTTTATTTTGTAAACTTTGAGCTTCTAAGTTGTGTTTTGTCACGGATTGCCAAAGGGGGAGTTTGTTAGATTCTAAAGTTTAGGATTTTATGTATTTAGAACTCTAATGTGTATTGTTGGCAAACCATGATCAAAACAATGTGTTTAGAAGTGTTTAAGTCTAGCTCAAAGTTGTGATTTTATGTAAAGTTGGAATCAAGTTAAAGCAGGAAGCATTGTGCCTTACGGCCTGGCTTGATCGATCGAAAGACAAGCTCGATCGATCGAAACTCGGGTAGAATGTTTTTCTGCAGATTCGTCCAACTCAACCCTAGTTGTTTTAAAACGTTTTTAGGGTTTCTTATTTGTCCTAAGTATAAAAGGCAAACCCTAACCACATTTTAGTGTTGCTCATATTTGCGGTTTGTGTAAATCTCTTGTGAGATCTAGAGGAGCTTTCCTTTACACAAACTTAGGGTTTTCAAGGAGAAGATTTATCTACACCTTGATGATCAATTCAGTTGCTGCCATTGAAGTTTAAAGAAAACACAAGCGGGTGTACTTGTAGCTGGTGGTGAATCCAAGAAAGAAGGAGTTCGTGGATTCGGAACTTGCATGTGGTCGTGTCAGTAAGTTCTACTGGTGGGTAGCAATAAGAAGTCGAGCGTGGGGGCTTGTAAGTCTTATTGTATGAATTTCGATTCTTTCAAGATAGTGGATTCAAGTTTACCTTGAGGATAGCTAGGTCAAATCCTCCCCAGGTTTTTACCGGTTTGGTTTCCTGGGTGATCATATCTTGTATTATTTATTTTCCACTGCTTTGCATGATTTGATCTTTTGTATTGTGATAACCTAGACTTGTTTAATTGGACTAAGTAATAACTTGGCTAATTACCTAGGTTTAATCAATTGTTTAAGGGGTCTAAAAATTGTCAATATATATACACACACTTATACTTACCACCATTTGCATAAGAATCATACATAGAAGCACTTGTTCAAAGTAGTTTGAACTTTGCATGCCAAGATAAAATGAATCTCTCTAAGTCGTTCAAAGTAATCTCAAACGAGATTATCAAACCATCTTCACTAACATCCACCTATCTTTGCCATTATTAGCTTTCCTTTCTTGACCAAATAATGCCTCCGGTGTATATTTCTTCTATCTGCTTGTACAATAAGAATGATGCTTACTCAAAATTCAGCAGTGAAACTGCCAAATATAGTGTGCTGAAGAAATCATTGTCCAATGTCTTAAAGTGCTACTACCCTTTAGCTGGCTGCATTAAAGACAATCTTATTGCAGATTGCAATGATGAAGGTGTCTTGTATCTCGAAGCCCAAGTCAAGTGCCAGCTTTAAGATATTGTTGCTGATCCAAATCTTGTAGAGGCCGTTTGGATTGCGTGTTTTAGTTTCAGCGTTTTCGGTTTTTTTTTTTTTTTTTGGTTGTTGTTGTTGTTGTTTTCATGCGTTTCAGGGAGTAATGTGGCTACTATGCATGCACTGTTTATGAACAGTAGCCGCAAATGTTGACTTTTCAGCAACTTTTTCATTAAAAATGGGTCCCACGGCACTATTCACACATTTAAAAATTATTTTGTTACAGTGTTTTCAGTTTCAGCAAAAATAAACTCAATCCAAACAGACTCGTAGAGTTGAAGAAATTTCTTCCATGTGATATTGATGGCGCACACCATTTACCGTTCACTATTCAAGTCAACTACTTCTCTTGTGGTGGTATTGCCATTGGTGCATGCATTTCTCACAAGATTGCTGATGGCTCATCCTTTGGCATTGAAAGCTCGGATTTGTGTGAAAACACGAGCTTGTTTAGACCCCTAATTAAAAAAACACAGCTAGATTGCTTTTACTCTAATTTATCTAAGTGCGGAACAAGAGCAAATGAAGCACAATAAATCGATAACTACTCTAGTGCATAAACATGAATAACAAACAATAAAAGTAAAGTACAAGAGTAAGGAAAGAGAGATGCAACTACAAGATAACACTAATACGTGTTATCGAAGAGGAAACTGAAGAATTAGGCGAAAAACCTCTCCGTCGCCCTCCAAGCAGTAAATCGATCCACTAGAGAATAAAGTTGGTATACACAAATAACAAAAGACCCTCAAAGCCTAGTCTACCCAATGTACTTGAGTCCTCCAAGCTCCTACTACCAACGGACTTCTCGGAGTCATGTCTTCTCTAGCTTTCCGAATCCTGCAATACGCTTGATTAGATCCGCCAAGCTTTATCGGCTTCTTTTGACAAATTCCCAAAACTTCCTAAACTCCAGAACACTCTCTACACTCTGAAAATGTGTGGGTTGTGTTTGGGTACAAACCTTCTCTCAAGGAATGGCAATGGGAGAGGGAAGGAAAAGAGGCTAGAATCATTAAGGATGAGTAGCTCTCTCTCTAAAAAGATGGGTGTGTATGTTGTTGAAAACCTATCTATGGTTTTTCTCTCTGAATGACCTCTCATACTTTTGTGGGTAATGAGAGTATATATAGTATGGGTGAAAGGTAGGAAAGTCACACTTAAAAATCTTCCAGGCAGAGAGTTTTGCGGGTATCTCATGAGAAGGCTTTACCCGCGAGATACTCGCGAAATCTTCCAGGCTGGCATGACTCTTCAGCTTCTAGCATGTGCTTTTCACGTGGCTCTTTCGTGGGTTAGCTTCTCGTGAGCTTCTCGCGAGATCCACTTGTTCTTCAATTTATGCTCGATTCTTCACTAACTTAATACTAAACCCAATACAATAAAATGCCACAAAATACAAGGAACAAATAACACAATTACAATACTTTTTGTCATGGAATAAAACCAACATAAAACTTAGTTGTAAATAACAACTTTACAACCACATTTGTGAAAGGTTGGGCAGCCACATCTAGAGGTGAGGGTGAGATTGAGATATATTCACAATTTCAATCATCCATTCTCTTCCCACCTATAACTTCATTATCTGGAATTGGTTCAAAAGCTATTATGACAAAGAGAAGCTTGTATTAAAGAGATTTGTGTTTAGTTCTGCTTCAATTGAGGCACTTAAAGCAAAATATGTAGAAAGCTCAGGCTTAGAATACCCGGTATACCCCAGCCGTGTTGAGGCCTTGTTGGCTTTTATATGGAGTCGACATGTAGTTGCCACTGATCAAATGAAGTCTAAGATTGAAAGGCTGCACATAATTCTTCATACAGTGAATTTGAGGACGAGAATGGATCCCCCATTATCTGACTATTCTTTTGGAAATTTATTCCAAGTCACAATAACCATCGTGTCTAAAGAAACCAGCTGGGAAGATTGGTATGGCATTGTGGTCAAGTTGAGAGATGCAAAAAGAAAAATTGACAAGGATTACGTGAAAAAACTACAAGGTAGTGAACACTTAGATATTCTCAAAGAGCTGAGTGGAAAAATCATGACACAAGATAATGTTATCTTAAATTTCACTGCATTAATTGTGCGGGTTTCCTTGATATGACGTTGACTTTGGACTTTTTTTGGTTAGTTGGGTTAGTTTACCTTTCAAGAATCTAATTACATTTTCAGAAACCAAACTTGGGGATGGAATAGAGGCATGGATAAACTTGAACGCGGAAGATATGGTCAATTTTGAATGTGACAAGGAGCTCCTTGCATATGCTACTACATCTTTCAGGCTTTAATGTTAAAGAGCTCCTAGTGGCTAGAACATGATTTCAAAGTTTCTTCATTAAGCGGATTCATTAGCTATAATAAAGGATTAACTTTAAGTATAAAAATGGTAAGAAGGGAAAGCAGTTGTCACAACCCTTGCTACTTGACAACAATAATGTCAACTTCTGCTTTAAATCAATTAATTAGTCAGTGTTGGTGTTTTTGCAGCTGGCAGTATTGTCAGCTCTTGATTTCTTTGTATACTGCTGGTTCTCCAGTTTCTTAAATAAAATTTCTTCTCATATACAAAAAAAGGTCTTCTTACATTTATGTCTTCTTGTTAAATGCAACATGTGTTAATTTGACTTGGGAAAAATAAAGCAAAACTACTTGTAAAACCAGGGCGAAGAACAAATTAAGTGGACCTCAAACAAGTATGATAGCTCCACTCATTTCTTATTTGGCCTAGACGTAGTCCTTAGTTCTTACCCTTGTATAATTTCTTACTCTTAAATTATAAATTGAAGACTAAATCAAAGATGCCTCCTCATGACGAAGGGGGCTGGCTGTACATGAGGTTCTGAAGGTGGGCAAAACATTTGGATGATAAGGAAGAAAGGGACTGCCAATTGAACGTTTTGACAAAGAACAATATTAGCAAAAACAAGATCATAGGAAGGATAAAGGTATTAAAGCTTCTAAGCAAGAATCAAGTATCTAATGATGATAGCAAGTTAAGGAATCGGTTACATAATCACACTTAATTCTATATTTTAAATTTGAATATTTGCTAATATTTATTTTCTGTATATAAACAAATACTTTGGGAAGGTATTCTATAACTTGAAAGCCCATCTTAAAACCTTGTGTTACTATCAAGAGTTTGCATTTCAACTTTTTGGTACCTTTTAGTTTGTTCATAACATCGAGGGTTCCAATCCTCTCTTCTATTGTAATAATCGAATTATTAAAGAAAAAAAACCTTGTGTTACTCTTCTTTCATGGTATAAAAGTGTAATCAGTCTTGCAATGCCAAGAATCTTATAGCTTAATTAACAATTACTGGCGGTTTTAATGGAAATATCATAGCTCAAATCTCCCTTCCCCTAAAAAAATTATATATATAAAAAATAAGTCTTGCAACAACGGCCTCTTCCTCATTGCATAATTTTTCTCACCTTGTGTTGATCAAGCTTGATCAAACAAATCATATTTTGTGGCTTGCCAATTCCTCACTTATTTGAAAAGTCATAATTTAATCAGTTTTGTGGATGGAACAAAACCATGTCGATCTCAATTTCACCTTGATTCAAAGGGAAACCTATAACCATAATTAATCCATAATCATCCGCATAACATCAACAAGATCTAGCTTTATCGAGCTGGGTAAGTTCCAAGTGTCTGAATTGGCTAGTACAGTGATTGAACAAGCTCCTCCTCTCACGGTAGCATTATTTTCTATGATCACTTGGTGCCTTCGGCAAAGAAGAAATAGGATCAGAGAGAAGCAACCAACATGGGCTTTGACAGAAGTGGCATTTAAAGCTAAGGAACTACTCAATGAATTCCTCAATGTGCAATGAAAACCTCTTAGAGATATGCAACCGAGGAGTTTGGTTAGGTGGAACCCTCTAAGTGAAGGAATGTACAAAGCAAATTTTGATGGAGTGATTTTCTCTGAGCTCTCCTTAGTTGTTATTGGTGCAGTGATTCATGATTCTTATAGGAATGTAATAGTAGTCCTTAGCCAAAAAATTCCACTACCTCAGTCAGTTGATTTGGTGGAAGCCTTGGCATCTAGTAGGGTAGTAAGTTTTGCTAGAGAACTTTGCATTTCTATGGTGGAATTTGAAGGAGATAGTCAGAGAATTGTCACAACAATCAACAACCAGACACCACCAAAAACTATGTTTGGTCATGTTATTGAAGAGATTTGGATTCTGTCAGAGGCTTTTCATAAATATAGCTTCAAACAGGTAAAAAGGGAGGGCAACCAGCTTGTTCATTACCTTGCTAGAAGAGCAATTTTATTTGTAGATCTTGATTAAAATGCTAAAAGTTTTTGCTAGGCTCTAAGTGTACGCATTTGGGATGCACTTAAAATATCTTAAAATTGCAAGCTTTTTTTTGATAAACTGCATATTCATTCAAGAACTTATGAAGGAAAAAAAAAGGGGGTATCTCCCTTACAAGTTGCGTCAATGGCAGGGGGGAGCATACCTTCAGAAAAACAAAATGGTTGCAAATAGTTGAGAGCAAATCTTGCAGCTACATTGGCTACAGAATTGCTACTCCTATGCACCCAACCAAAACTACAAGAAGTAAAGCAGTAAGAAAAACTACGGATATTACAAATGACAGTGTTAATAGACCAATTGGGAGTTTGATCAGAGTGGTTCAATGTGTCGAAGCAGATTTTTGAGTCTCTCTCGAACATGACAGAGTACCAACGGTTTTGGATGGCGAGATGGACAGCCCAAAGAAGTGCCATAGCTTCTGCTTGTAAAGGAGAGCAGAGTTGGTTCTCTTTTCCCCAAACGAAGAGCACCTTTCCAAGGTGATTTCGAACAACCACAGCTAGAGCAGACTTTGATGAGTTTAGAGCCGCATCCACATTAATTTTGATGTAATTTGGTGGAGGAGGTGACCAATAGTTAGAGCATGATCTTTGGATGGGGGGGTTGGTTGGGGTGAAAACTTTAGAGATTTCTTGAAACCTTGTTTGCACACGATGCTTGGCCTTGATCAGGTCGGCTTGCTCTTGTTTGAAAAGCTTTCGGTTTCTAGAGTTCTAGATTTCATCCATGATGAGAGCCATGTTTAGAGTTACAATCCATTGCTCATTTGTTGGAATTGGTGCATCAGGTGGATTAATGATTAGCTTTAATAAGTCTTCACCTGAGGTAAATGTTGTAGTATCAAACCTGATGCCCCAACCTGCAATTGCCCAAAGGGCTCTAGCAAACTGACAATCTAGAAAACGGTGGGTGCTGCTCTCAACTTCATTGTTGCAAAAAGTATAGGCCAAGTCAATATGTTGCATTTTCTGTTGGAGGTTCACTCTTGTGGGAATGACATTGGCTCCAATTCTCCATAAAAACATTTTCAATTGTTCCAGAAGCCTCGCTTTCCACAAATCCTTCCAAAGGGAGTTAATTGGTCTTCCATCATCGACTTGGGTAAAAGCCACACGGTGAACAAAATTTACAGTAAAGGCTCCCTTGGGGTCAGGAAGCCAAATAAGCCTATCTTGCTTGGGGTGGTGTGGGATTGGGATTGAGAGGATTGCCTACACATCATTAGTTGAAAAGACTTCTTTTAGCATGTCTTCATCCCATGCTTTAGAGGTATGGTCAATGAAATGATGTGCCTTGATTGGGAGTTGGAGGTAGTCATCTATCCTTGGCTTTGGCTTAATTCCCTCAATCTAAGGCACCCACAGATCAGCCCATACGTTAATAGACTTCCCATCTCCCACCAGGAAGCAAGCTCCTTTTTCAATCAACTTCTTTGCTCTTTCTATCACACGCCATGTAGGAGAAGCAGATTTACTTCGCTTTGCCTTAAGCCAATCCTCCTTAACTTTATACTTTGACCGCAACACTTCCATACATAGGCTTTGTTTGCCAAACGCCACCATCCAAGCAAACTTGGCTAGAAGTGCTTCATTAACCTCTCTTGTTTTTTTGAAACCATGCAAACTTGGCTAAAATTGCAAGCTTATTACTTATTGCTTCTACTATTTGTGGACACCACAAAGAAGGAGTTTTTTTGTTTTTTTGTTTTTTGTTTTTTGTTTTGTTTTTTGTTTTTTGTTTTTTATTTTTTGTTTTGTTTTGTTTTTGTTTTTGGCTTAAGGGAGCTTAATTAGTCAACTGGCATGGCACATTGGGGGTCCCTGTCATGCCCCGAACCCAAAATGGTCCAAAGCATAAGAAAATAACCATTAGGAGAGAGACTATAGGATATATATATATATATATATATTTTCTTTTCCATAGGATACAAATATATAACCATATTGAAATCTCCACATTACAAGTTAGAGCTCTAAAACACATTTACAAACAATAACTAAAAATCATGTGCCTCCACTTAATACATGGATATATTACAAAACTCCAATTGGATTACATAGAGCCATATCCTTTCTAGAATACGCAACCTCAACACCAAATCTAGGCCTACCGCACCTAAGACTAACAAACCTCAAATGCCCAATCTCCAATAGAATTAATTATGACCTTGTTACACTTTGCAAGATTGAGTCACCAACCATTTGTGGCCCAAGTCTCCCAATTCAATATAGTACTTCAATCACCACCAACAAATTAAGCTTCATGCACAATGAGTAGCTAATTTATCTGTAAAACTGTTGGAGAGTGAGATGAGGTAAAGCCCAGTAAGTAGCATAATTAATAGGGGTGGGGGAAATGCAAGTTTCATATAATGCACCTTCTACCAAACAT
This sequence comes from Quercus lobata, assembly GCF_001633185.2. Classification (NCBI taxonomy): domain Eukaryota; kingdom Viridiplantae; phylum Streptophyta; class Magnoliopsida; order Fagales; family Fagaceae; genus Quercus; species Quercus lobata. The sequence continues at coordinate 54,578,737 of NC_044908.1, forward strand.
GCTATAAATTGGGAATTTCCATTTAATTTATGCAAAATCAATTTCCTTAACAACATGATAAGAATGATAGAAATAATGTAGCACCAAGCTTCCTAAAATAACTATAAAACAACATGTTATTCACTGTGAGCCATAAAAATGTCTAATACCATTTCAAAACCAAAACCTCACCCAAGGTCACATGACAAGGTCGTCATATAGACGGGGTTGTCACACAGACGGGTCGTCACACAGACTGGGTCATCACACAGACGAGTCGTTATATAGACGGGGTTGTCACACAGACGGGGTCATCATACAGACAGGTCGTCACACAGACGTGGTTGTCACACAAACTATTCGTCACATAGACGGGTTGTCACACAAATGTGGTTGTTACACAGACGGGGTTGTCACACAAACTATTCGTTGCACAACGGCAAAACCACACCAAAAGATCACAAGTTAATGTATTTGAAATACATAGTTCACTTCTAAGTAGTTTCATAAATATTTTAATAACCAAATATTCACAATATTCTCAAAGTCCTCGAAACCATTTCTTATCATAAAATTTCCCAAATAATACAAGCTAAGGCAAAGCATCTTTAGAATTTGCAAATAATGCAATAAGTCTATAAAATCCATTCCCAAGAATTTTATAAAATTGCTCATCTTCTCCATGCTAACAAATTATGCATTTCCCCATATGCATTACCAAATATGATGCACTTTTCATAAGTAGTCATATATAAAAGGTTCACAACACAATACTTTTTAAGAAAACATATGTTAGTTTTTAGATCCCTGTAAACTAGATTATTTAAGCTAATTAATTAACCAAGTGAATACTTAGGTTTATTATTCAGATTTAGGTTAAAACAAAAAAGTCATATCATGTAAAGTAGCGAAAAATAAAGAACACAATGATATGATCACTCAGGAAAACCAAAGAGGTAAAAAACCTAGGGAGGATTTAACCTAGCTATCCTCAAGGTAAAAAGCAAATCCACTATAGAGAATTGAAGTTTACAATAAGACTTAGACCACTAACATCTTATTGCTACCACATGTAGAACTTACTGATACGAGTACGTGCAAGTTTCGAATCCACAGACTCCTTCTCTATTAGGCCTTTACAACACAAGCACCCACACTTGTGATAAAAAACACAAACTCCACTGTTTATGACTCCAAGACCATCCTTGAAGGTTTAAATCATCAGGACATTTGATGACTAAGAAGGCAGCAACTTCTACAACACCGGATCTTGAGATTCTTCAAGGAGTAACATCGGTAGAAGATATGAGAGAGTTTTTTGGGTACAAAACCCTAGATACAAAAGATGCACACTCTTCTCTCTCTCTGAAAAGCCTTATAAAAACATGCTTAGAGTTTCCTTTATATACTAGTAGTGTTTTACTTGAAACCCAATACGTTTAAGTAGAGTTTGGGCTGAACTAGAATTATGCAGATATGTGTTTCGATCAGTCGAGCCTGTCTTTCGATCGATCGAACCAGGAAAATTTTGAAATCTTCTTTCTGCAGCTTACTTGTTCTTGAAGACTTGAATTACCTTGAGCATTGTCTAATAATACTTATAGACTCTAGGATCTATATCTAGACAAGTTTGTGTTCACGATTTGCCAATTGTTCTAAACTTTTAGAACCTAACAACATAGTCCCATAAATAATTTTTCAAAATGTGTTTGACCCAAAACAATGTTTATGCAACATGGTTATTTTCCAAAAATCCCATTAAAATGCCACTCACCTTGGAAGGCCAACCAATTTTACCTCCATCGGGCATCACCCAAAGCAAGCCATCCAATCTCTAAGTCCATCACCAAGAATCTCAAAACCTAAAAACACAATGATCAAGCCTATCAATAACAAGGTCTATCACAAAGTTCCATCAAACTTGTCTCCATAGAATGAAAATGGTCCCTTAAAATCAAATTGAGGGCCTAAAGCCTAACTTGACTATCCCAAGGCACCTATACCCAAAGGATATCAAACAAGCATACAAGTGGTTTAAAGGACCATAATACAACCAAAGCATTTTAATCCACTACCGCAAACAATGAGCATATATTTGATAACATAAAGCACATCACTTCAAAATAGAGGAAGCATATCTCATGAGTTTCCTTTTGGGTACCAAGTGATTAAACCAAACCATGTGTCTTAAATCATATTAAAAACAAGAAATGAAACCCATAATCTCATATAAACAATTTATCAAACATTTGACACGCAATAAGCACATTCTCACACCACTAAAGCAAATAATAGTAATTATTTTTATCAATTTTTCACATGTCAAAAACCATATTCCCACAACACAACTCAAAACAGAAGAATCATCATAAAACACTCAAATGTCAACTCCTCCTCCCTCAAATAAACCAAGGTGCCCAAAACCTCCATGGTTGAATACCATAAAACCAACTATCACACACCCACACCTCAAAACCCCGAAAAGATCGTAGTACCACCAAAGAGTTATCCTTAACCATTGGCTCAACTCCACACAAGTATTGAGCCATAAATGAAATAATCAAGGAAGTGGGTCTATAGAAACTCGCATTAAAATAGTATTTTAGGGTAGTCGAAATTCATGGAAGATCATACTTGTTGGATTCAAGTTATGGAGGAGGTGATGTGAGGTGATGGTAAGGATATAGGACTTCAATGGTTCGGCCATGGAGGAAGGTGAGAAATAAGAAGAGAGAAAATTACAATGGAGAGGGAGAGAACGTGTAGGTAGGGGTGTGCATGGGTCGGGTTGAGGGGATTTTTTGACCTAACCCACCGTGGTGGATTAAAAAAAAAATCCAACCCAACCCAACCCATCATAGGGGTACAACCCAACCCAACCCAACCCAACCCAACCTACATGGATCGGGTTGGGTCAGGTTGAACCCATGGGTTGGACAGTTTTTATTTTTTATTTTTTTTATTACTATTATTACTAACTTGAGCACGAAAAATATATATCCCACCTGCCACCTGAGTTGATAAATAAAATAATCATAAACTAGTATTCTAACTTAGTTACAAATAAAACTTATCCAACTGAGTTGATAAACAAAATATACATGAACTAGTATTAAAACTCAGTTATAAACAAATAGGAGTGGAATGAGAGAGTGGGAGTGGGAGGCAGCAGAGAGAGAAATAAGATTGTAAAGGTTTGTAAGGTGATTGAGTTTTAGATAGGAAGAGTTGAATATGAGAAAACATTATTAATTATATAATATATTTCTATATATATATATATAATTTAAATTTTAAATATATAGGTGGGTCGGGTTGGGTTAGGCGGGTTTGTGATTGTTATGACCCGCACCCAGCCTGACCTACTATTAAAAAAAATTTCATTACCCAACCCAACTCACTAACCACTAAAAACTAACCCAACCCAACCCGCCGGGTTATGTCGGTTTTGGTGGGTTGGTGGGTTGGTGGGTTGGCTGCACACCCCTACGTATAGGCTTTAGGGGGGGCTGATGAAATAGCGTGGACCACTTGTCCACTTGCAAGAAATATCTTAGGGAGTAATTTAGAAAATTACCCTTACTTAAATTTTAATGTCAAAACCCTTTTTTTTTTGGGTGTTGCAGTCCCACTATAACCTTTTGCTTAAAAAGTAAGGTAAAGTTGATTTTTTGCGGGTCCCATGCTCTAGTTTTTGTACAAATGTTAGTTACTTTTTAATTATTGCAGGTTTCACTCTACTTTTTTTGCTAGAGTATTTTTAGTAAAAATAAACAATTAACTTATTGTATTTAGTTTTTAACTTTTATCTACAGTATTATTGGCAAATGTTTTCATCAAAAGGCTATAGATAAGTTGTTCCCAAATGGAGGTCCGTTTGTGAATTGTTTATTTTCGATGGATTATTTGATTAATATGAGACAAAAAACTAAAAATTAGCATATTTCTAAAAAAAAAAAAAATCAGACTAATAGTTAACTATTATCTACGATACTTTTAATAAATGTTTTATCAAAAGGTTATAGATAAGTTGTTCTCAAATGGAAGTCCATTTTTGAATTGTTTATTTTCAATAGATTATTTGCATAAGATGAGACAAAAAGCTAAAAGTTAACATATTTCTAAAAAATCTGAAAATTTGATTATTGAAATAAAGTTAAGACAAAAAGTAATATGAGAACAACAAATAATACTTAAAATAAAAAAAGCTAGTTTATAATCTTTCAGTAAACACACTAAGCAAATTCATGCTTTTATTTTTAAATTCAAAATTTCATTGGTAATATTTTAATAAATGGTGGAGGGGATTGATTCTTCTCATGGGAAGAACTAAATTTCAAATCCTTACTCCCACTTATTGTGCGAAAAGAAATATTTTACTGGCTGCGCGCATGCAAAGAAGATTCAGCCTAGCTAGGCTTACACAAGAAGAGCTCGTGGTTTATAAGTGCTTAGTATGACATTTGCATGCTCCTGCACCACTTTCCAAGCCGTGATAACGTGTCGTTCCTCAACTAGAGTTGCACCAACGGCAAATCGTATCACGTATACTCCCTCGACCACAGCATGAGTCATGAAGACACAGCCTGACATGTTAATGGACTCCAACAATTTGCGGTTTGCCTCATTCGCGTGTTCCTCGCTTACCATTTCAAGCTTACCATTTTTGTATACTGTCTCACTCAGTGCCGATGGCAAAATCCTGAAACAAACCATGGCAAAATTTGTAGGGACCACAATTTCAAACCTTTTATCCATAGCTACAAGCCCTTCAAAAAGTTTGGCCATTTTCACATGGTTTCTCATGAAGCTCCTAAGGTTAGCTACACCATAGCTTCTAAGCACAAACCATAATTTCATGGAACGAAATCTTCGGCTTAGGGTTATCTGCCAGTCTTTATAGTCCACCACTTGCTTTGAATCCGAGGCTTTATTCCTCAAGAACTCAGGGTTGGTTGAGAGTGACTTTATCAAGGCGCTAGGATCTTTTACCCAAAGGCAGCAACAATCCAAAGAGGTTAAGAACCACTTGTGTGCATTGAGACTAAATGAGTTCGCACCCTCAACACCATCGATGAAGTGCCGAAACTCAGGACAAATACAGGCGCTTCCGGCATAAGCAGCATCAACATGAACCCACATTCCATAATCTTTTGCCACTGCACATAACGATTCTAGTGGATCAATGGCAGCCGTTGAAGTTGTTCCCACAGTGGCACATAAAAACAATGGGACTAGGCCTGCTTCCACATCTTCGCAAATTTGGGCTCGTAGTGAGTCTGGTGATAGTGCATATGACGTTGACTTAGAAGTCTTCATGGCTCTGAAATTCGTTGGATGGATCCCTGCTATTTGTGCTGCTTTTTGGAATGCACTATGTGTTTGGTCAGAAGCATAAACTACCAACTTCACCAGGTTCTCTCTCCCAATTTGGCTAAGCATTTGATCCCTTGCAGCAACGAGTGTGCACAAAACGGCCTCACAAGTAGTACCTTGTATCACACCCCCACCATTGCCAGAGAAAAGGAAAGACTTGGGTAGATTAAGTATCTCTCCAAGCCAATCCATGACTATTGTCTCTAGTTCAGTAGCTGCTGGTGATGCAATCCAACTGAATCCGACCACATTGAAGCCGGTGCTAAGCATCTCGCCTAGAAACCCTGCAATGCTACTAGTGCATTGGAAGTAAGCAAAGAAGTTGGGGCTTTGCCAATGTGTTAAACCAGGAACAATGTGCTCCTGTACGTCTTGGAGAATGGTTTCAATGGGTTCTGGATTATGTGGGGTGGACTTTGGCAAGCGTTTTTGGAGATATCCCGGTTCGACTTGGCTTAGAACCGGGTATTTCTCTACATCGCGATAATAATCAGCTAAGAAATCTATGATCATATGGCCTTGTCGCCTGAACTCCTCAGGGTCCAAAGGGCTAATGTTAGAGGAAGAAGTGTGGCTGGTTACATTGTCAGAATTGAGGCTACCCATAAATAAAGAAATATATGTGGTACACAGAAAAAGATATGGTTCGGGCTTCTTTGATTTTCTGGTGGTAGTGAAAGGAAAAAACAAGAAATGAGAAAGTTGAGACTATCTCGTAGCCGATGGTATATAGATTGAAGGGAATGAAGAAGAGTTTATATATATAAATAAAAGTGACGAAGCCCCGTGACCTGAAAAATGAAATGCTACAGTGTAAGGATGCCCTATTAAAAACTCAAATTTGCATTATCCAATAAGATACTGCCATGTCAGAATTTTTTTTTTTTTCAAATTAAAAGACTGAATAGATAACCCTATGTCAGATTTTTGCATCCACACGAATTAAATAGATGCGCTGATATCTTAGGTAGGATGGGAAGGTAGAATCATGGTTTTAAAAACCGGATTGGACCGGCCGGTTCAACCAGTTTAATCAAAAACCGGATCTTATAAGTTAAAATTGAAAATGAAAGAAAAATCAAACAAATAGTACAAACTGCCAGTTCATCCGGCATAATCGGAAATCGGTGTGGTTAAACCGGACAAACAATACATAGATTTCTTTGTAATTTTTCACTCACCTAGGATAATTTCTCAACAAATTTCACGATCTAATGCATCTCTCTTGTATCTCAGTCTCTGCAATGTCTGTGTTCCTCTAATCTTCTTCTTCTTCTTCTTCGCTTTTTTATGTCTTTATTGTTTCTCAAAGAGTTTTGCTTTGGGTGCCCAGGTGATGACTGACCAAAGGTAAGAAGATAATATTCGCTTTTTGAAATTTGAAATGAGATTAGACTCAATGGAGGTAAACATGTGGTGGAGATAAAATCAAGATAAAAATAAAGAAAGTTAAATTGTAAAAGTAAAAGAGAACAAGTGGAGGTTAAAAAAAAGTGAGTTATTAAAAATAATTTGTTGGCGGGGGTGGTTGAAAATTGAGATACGAGTACCCAAACCAAAAAAAAAAAAAAAAAAAAAAAAATATCTTCAAAATATTTTTACAACACTTTCACAAGTAGTTTTAAGTTTTTGGTTGTTATGAGTTTTTATTGTGAGGCAAAAAAGTTATTTTAGTAGTAGGTTCAAATTAGAACCAATAAAAAATAGCCACATATGATTTGTTATAAAAATGTTGAGAAAATATTGTGGAAGTAGCACATATATATATTAAATATATAAATAGTGGTAAACCCAAAACGGTACACCGATATTGACCGATTCCTGAAATATGTCGTTCCGTTGGCCAAACCGAAATATATTGTTGAACCAATTGTGTGGATGTATGGATTTCAAAATATGCAGTAGTTGGGATATTAACATGTAGAATGTGTGGAGGGGGAAAAAAAAATCAAGTGGGCAACAACATTGTTACCCATTAGTGCACTGAGTAGAATCTTTGGAGGGAAAAAAAGATCAAGTGAGCAATGATATTGCTACCCATTGGTGCTTACTTTTTGTTATTAGAAAGGTTAAAAAATAATTAAAATATTTTATAGTGGGCTTGTGGGTTATTATTTAATTTTTTAGTTAAAATAACCAATTATAAAATTATTTATTTATTTATTTTTATAATTATTAATTAAATTATTTATAACGTCATTAATTCGACCATCGATCGGACCAAAAAATCGATAACCAATTTCTTTTTAAGTTCTTTCACTATACCGACTTTTAAAACTATGATCTTCCCAAGGCTTTCAATTAAAAAACTATGGCCGTAGAAGCTTTCAATTTTCCTATCTACCACCCAAAAAAAAAAAAAACCATCCACGGACTTCCCAAAAAAAGAGTTTTAACGGCTAAATGAACAAAAGAAGTGTCGGTGGCCTACTTTTTTTTTTTTTGAGGAAAAATCGGTGGAAATTAACATGTCTTTATTGTCGACCGACAGGTTTTGGTCGTACGCTAGCAAAATATAAATGTGTCTGTGTGTGTGGGGCATTGAATCCGTCCAGGTGAAGATATTTGGGAATCATATGGCCAACGTGATTCTTGTCCACGAATTGATTGATCCATAGTGATTCGAATCAAATTACCTTTCCTGCCACTCACTCCTGAAGCCTCTCCCAAGCCCTTCTCTATGTTCTGGAGGACCAAAAGTCTCTGCCATCTCATCGATCAAGCTGCTTTCACTACCTCTTAAGCCCAGCCCAAGGGAGTTATCAGTTATAACATTGTTATGAATGTTATATAAACTGAGCATATTTTAATTTTATGCATTATAGCTATTAAATCTCCAGCTTTACAATGGAATTTGAATTGAGTTACATTTTTGGATAGTCTTATGAGGCTAATGGTTAACTTTGGCTATGCATTTCTTTAGTGGTTGTTTTGGTTTTATTTTAATGATTAGTAATATGCGTTGAGGAGAATGTAACAATTTTTTTTTTTTTTTTTTTTAAAGATTTTCAAGGAAAGCCTAATTTTTATTTTCCCAAAAGTTTCTTAGGAGATCATATGAGGCTTTTGTAGGTCTTTCGTGTGGAATTCATGAATTGTGTGGGTGCTTTTTGTTCTTTCTTGGTTGAACAAAAGTTTTTATATATGAATTAGTGTTGTGACTGTAGGAGGCAAAATTTTAAGTCAATCATAAAATGCCACATCAAAATTTAGTGACAAATTCTAGATTAATATGTCATTAAATTACATAAATCAAGTGTTGACATGTGTCATTTAAGATGATAATTATTCTAATTAAATAGAGATAAATATCTCAATTAAATTGGAATGATAATAGTTAATCATTATCTCTATTAAATAAATAAAAAATAGAGATAATTATCTATAAGGAGGTGAATCCTAAGTGGGACTTATCCTTTAAAACCACTATAAAAAGAGGGCATACTCCTCTCATTATACACCCTTTTTCTAAGACATCAAAATTCTGGAGAAATTCTACCTCAAGAACACACAAAGAACATTCAAAGAAGTTCAAAATTCTTTGAAGTTCTATTGGAATCAAGCTGAAAAGCCTCCATAAATTTCAACAAACCCTAAATCCTTGACTCAAATCCTTGAAGCTCAACGAAGTTCTTTGAGGTTCTATTGGAATCAAGTTGAAAAGCCTTCATAAACTTTAACAAACTCCAAATCTTTGAAGCTCAACGGATCAAGCCTCTAAAGGCCCAAAAAACTTTAACCTAAAAGCCTTCACATTTGAAGACTTGAAAAACAATAAATTTCTAACAAGCTCAAAACTAGAGATTTGTCTTCACATTCTTGAAGAACAATAAATCTCTAACATGCTTAAATCTAGAGATTTGTTGTGAAGACTGTTCAATCCATCTTCCAACCAAAGTCAAGAAGATTTCTTTCGAGTTAAGTTCAAAGAAGATAGAATCGGAAGGTATTCTTTTGTAAAAGAATTGAAATAGAGATTGTACTCATTATTCATCAATACAAATTTATATTTGCAAAGCATATTTTTTTTTCAATTGTTTCATTTTCTGCAATTGAGAAATTGTGTTTACAGTGACATTGACTTACAACAACCTTATATTTATGATAGAAGTACTAAAAATTTTGTATTTCAATGTTCACTGCTTCCTCACTTGTGTATACTCCATTATGAATGGCATTTTTGAATATAATAGAAAATAATATGGTTAATAGTTTAAACAATTCATGGGTAGATTAGCTTCTCTTTAAAATTTTATTTTTAATTTTATTTGAGAAAAATTAAAATATTATTTTATACCAAAGATATATAAATAAGTACCGAACTATATATATGTCTTGTAGTATAATTTTGTAAAATACTATACTTATTCTTAGTAGTAAATATATACATACTTTGATTGAATTGTCCAACCTTAAGAATATGTTCTTGATTCTAGGGAAAAAGTGAATACTCATCTTCTCGGTTGCTCTTGTCTTAAAGAATGAATTACCAAATATGCTTGTTGATTGTGCAAATTGGGGATGTCAATTTGGTAGGAAGAAATTCCATTATCAATGTAACCTTTTTATTGTTGAGAATGGGACAAATCTTGGGAATTTTTAAAATTTTCTATTTTATAGTTTGAAAAACTTAATACCTTTTTGTTTTTTGATAAACTGCAAAAAGACTTGAAGAATGCTACACTAGAGAATGATATAAATTGACTAGAAACATGTGATTCTTATTTGGTGGTCCTCTTCTTCTATTTTTATTATAAAATAAATAAGGTCATTTCATCCATAAGTAATATCAACATGATAAATTCATTATTATAATTTTTTTTTTGTAGATCATACCTTGGTTGTTGTCATTGTTGAACATGTTCTTGATAAACTTTCTCATTTGTGCAATTTGACTGTCAAATTATCAGACATTCTATTTCTTTTTGGCTAAACAAAAACCAACAAGAGGGCCCCACTCTTTGTTGATCCATAGTTTCAAGAATCATAGATGGAAAGGGTTAAACAAAAACCAGCTATGTGTCTAGAAACTCAGGATTATAACAATATATTTATTTTATTTCATTTTACTAAAGGAGAAAAAGTTTTAGTATTACTAGCACGTTGCATAAGTTGACAAGTAGTCTATATGTATATTAATAGACAAAACTTAAAGAAAGTTCAATTATAATTTCAAATTAGAGTCTAATTTTGAGCCATGTGTCTTATCTAATTTTTAATTTTTGTTTTGAATGAATTATTAAGAGTAAAAATCAAAGAGTCTAAATTCAATTAGATTCTAAATTAGATTTCAATTGGAGTCTAATTATTGTGGCAAGTGAATTATTGGATGAAAGAACCGAAGAATCTAAATTTAATTAAATTTTAAATCATTATATATATATATATATATATTTATATATAATGAGAAACCATTACATATTTTAGAAGTGGATGGTTTAAAAAAGATGTCTGCTAATATCATATATAATTTGAATCTCTTCTTTAAAAAATGTATAATTTGAACTGTGTAATTATAATTGTTTTTAATTGTACCCGTGCATATGCACGGAGTTACACATTAGTTTAAAGTAAAAGCCAGAGCTAAATCAAGAGTCCACACACACACACACACCGAAACATAAACATAAATATAAACAAAAACATAAACAAAAACAAAAACAAAAACATAAACAAAAACATATGCATATGCACAAACTAACACACTAAATTGAAAAACTAATAACTCATAGGAAAAAAAAAAAAAAACTAATTGAGTAACAATATACTTTAATAACATTAATTTAAATGTTTATACAAAAATTCATGAAGAAAAAAAAATTAATAGGTATTGAAAAGAAATTATAAAGTTATTTTATGTTATATTTTTATCTTTGATTTAAAATACTACTTATTTATATCAATTTTTTACCCACCAACTTATAAGTATGAATGTTAGTGATATATTGGTCTGAAATTTTAATGTTTTAGTTGAGGAAAATCCTATAATTGTGAATGAAAATATATATATATATATATATATATGATAATTTAACCTATGGTGATATTTTCAGTACTATTAAAAAACTCGGTATCAATATGTGTAATGATGAAAAATTGTTAAAACACCAATTAAAGAATAAAAGAAAAGCTAAATATGAAATGGGAAATTTTTGTGAACAATATGGCTTGCCTCCTATTGCTCCTTCTAGGCAAAAAGGTAAAACACATGATAAAAGCCACAAAAAATATAAAAAATACAGAAATAACTTTGCTAAACCTAATGATTTCTATGATAAGAAGAAAAATGTTTCTAAAAAACATGTTAAACAAAGAACGGGTAAAGGTAAGTGCTTTAACTGTGGTAAACCTGGACACTTTAGTAAAGACTGTAAGGAAAAACCTAGTAAGCTGAAAAACAAGTTCAACATGTTAAACATTGATGATAATGTGCAAGAAAAATTATTCAGAATCCTTGAATCAAACACCTCGTCTGATTCTTTGGAAGATGATTTTTCTTCTTCATCTGATTCTTGCTATCAATCTGCTGATGATTCTTCTGATTCTCCTAATATTAAAATTGGTTGTAGAGATTCCTGTTGCAATGTTATTAATACTCTCACCAAGAGTGAAGAAGATGAAAAATTAATAATTCAGCTAATAAATCAAATTCAAAGCCATATTCAAACATTTGGGAAAGCCAGCTAGAATTAGGATCATCATCATCACTATCATCTGAATCTTCATCAATGAAATATGAACCATCATCAAAATTAATAAGGAGACCAGGAAATGGATGTTTCTTTTCATATACTCTGAGACTGCTCCCAAAGTGATCTTCCCATTCAAGCTGAATAAAGACATTATCACCTTCGTCTATTTCTTTAGGGTTAGGAATAGTGGCAGTAACAAGTTTTCTGAAATACTTGGACCATAGGTCAAAAGACCTAAACATAGCCTTGCTATCCAGAATACGAGATTGTAAATCTGAAGGCAAGTTGGCAACAACACTTCTTAACATGGATTGGGTCTTAAGACTCAATCTAGCATAATCAGTGCTCATTATAGTCTTTTTATCCATTGAATGGATTTCCTCTTTGCCAAAGAGTTTACTAGTGTAGGCTTTAAGACGGCTCACAAGAGCCTCATTTTTTGAAACAAGGTTATTTTCTGGAACAAAGTCAATATTTGAAGCAAGGTCATTTTCTGGAATAAGGTTACCATAATGGCTCATATAAATCTCGTTTCGAGCAGTAAGGTTAACAAGGTGGATTTCAAGGGCTCTAAGGGTTTTGTGAAAAACATTACTGTGGTTTTTGGTAAAAGCAAATTGAAGGTTATCAAGAATGAATTTAATAGAATCTGGTAATTCTGAATAGGTTCCATTGTGGAATTGTAGATTTTTTGACAAAACTTCCTGTAAAGCAATTAATATATCACCATTAGAGTATGTCACCTCTGCCGGGACATCTCCTTGAAGGGATGTTGATCCACTGGGTTTTACACCAAAAGATGCGCCTTCATGCATTTTAAAAGGTCGTCCCGCTGGGAACCCTTTGGTTTGAGAGTAGTCCTGTGCGGGAGCTTTTCCCTTGTTTTTCTTTTCCATAATAATAATCCACTTACTAGTGGTATAGATGTGAATATTATTATTATCCCACTTATTAGTGGTATTTATCCACGCATCATTGTCCAATTCCTGCAAAGAATCATTGATAATGTTAGGATAATGGATAGTATTTAATATTTTGGTATTGTGAAAATTACCTTTAAAATCATCAGAGAAATATTGGTAAGAATTCATCATTAGTTCTTGAACAAGTTCATTCATGGGAGAGTCTTTCTTATAAGACAGATTATCAATATCAATTTCAAACTTTGAAGCAAATTTGAATTTTACTTTCTGTCCAAATAGATCAGTAGTAATTCTATCATGTTCAACAAGAAAGGGATACAAAACATTAATAAATGGCAGACCAAGAATCACTTTATCAGTCATATTTTTGACAAGAACAGAAGGAATCTTGAAACAAACATTATCATGGCACACCTGAGCATTATTTAATTCATACTTAATTTTCATTTGAGAACCATTACCAGAAACCAATCTTTCAGTAGATTTCTCAAAATATTTTGAGGGAATTAATCCTTCTTGGATACAGTTCATATCTGCACCAGAATTAATCATAGCAATAACAGTGAAATGATAATCAGACCAATGGGAAAGATGGTGATGTTCTCTCTAGGCATTGGTATGTAAAATGGTGGGGCAAATTCCCTCACACTCAACGTATTATTATTGCTGTTGCCTCCATTTCCAGAGAATCTTCATCTGCTGCTGCTTTGCCCATGGCAAAAGATCATTCCCTTGTTCAAACCCCTGTACCTGTATATATATATATATATATATTTATAGATATTGAATTGGAAAAGCACTAAATAAGTATGAAATGAAAGTAAGATAAAACATTAAAACTAATAAAATAGTTTACACAACATTGTTGTTGGCATTGTAGTTGCCATATCTTGAAAATACTTATGTTTACTAACCTTCTCAATGTGATGTTAACATAGGTAGTTTTATCTTCAATTTTATTTTATTTTATTTTATTTTTTTTAAAGCCATTGTAGTTAATAAATCTTGAAAGTGTCTTTGTTTACCAACCTTCTAAATGTAGTATTCTCCTAGGTTGTTCTATATTTAGTATTTAAATTAATTATAGCCTAAATATTGGAACCATTCAATACAGAATAATGAAAGGTAACCATGACGACTTGTGTTTACCTTAATTTTGTGTGAGGTAAGTTATATTATTTTTACCTTAATTTTTGATTATCTCCTTCAACCTTTTTTGTCATAATTAAAAAAAAAAATTATTGTTATTGTATTGAAATTTTTTATTATTTTACTAATTGGGTGTAGAGAAAATTCATGTAGCTTTGCTTTACATAAACAATGACTTTAATGTTGATATAGACATATATTTTTTTTTTGGAGAAATAAGATATAAACAAAAGTTGACCTAACATTCTCGAGATGATGATCATATGGGTGGTCATTTTGCTTCTATTTTAAAAGAAATAATAGTACCAAAGATATGTGTATTTATATAGGTGTGCGTGCACACACATACAAAGACGCACCTAAACATAAACATAAGCATAACATATACTTATACACAAACTAACTAACTAAATTCAACAATTAATAATTTATAGAAACAAAAAACTACTAAATGAATAAATATATATATATGTTAATAAATTAAATTTAAATGTTTATTAAAAAAAATTCATGAAGAAGAAAAAATGTAATGAATCTTAAAAGATAATTTCATGACAGGTGTCTCCATGTCTCTACCCTTGGTGTTAAGAACTGTTAGGAGTTGTAAGGAAAATGGATTTTAACATAATTTCTTTTCAACATTAAACGTGTAAAAAATTTATATTGTATGTTTAGTTGTTTGTAATTGTGTCTAAATGTTTTTCTTCTTATTATTAATTTTTTTGATAAACAGAGCATAACTTTATTAAGAAAAAGATAAAAATATTACATCTTAAATCAAAGCTAACTCAATGATAGTAGAATTTTCTTTTATCCAAGATATATAACTAACAATATTCTTAGCATGTTGAGCCAAGAGAATTGCTTGGATGATTGTCTTGTCTTCTCACATGGGTTACCATGTTTTTGATGCATTAATTGTAATAATGAGGCATATTGTGTCATAGCGGGTTTTGTCGGATTATGCAGTACTACAAGCAGATGGTTTGAAAATTGATCCTCTTGCCTCCTTGGAAAAGTTATGATGTAAATTGTAGAAGTGGTTAGAAATTCTGACTTTTTTTTTTTTTTTTTTGATGTCATATTTAAAAAAAAAAAAAAAAAAAAAAAAAAAAAAAAAAAAAAACCTATGTCACGCTCATATCAATACTGGGCATTAATAGTAGAGTTGCCATTTATACTGACTATTTTTCACTTGATTTATTGACCCTGTTTCCATAACTTTTCTTCTATTTTGGTTGACAGGTTTCTTTTGGCTCATTTTTGGTGATCAAGTATTCTTAATATCAATACTACCTTAAGCATTGGTTTTAGGCTTTTAGCAGCAGATGTTGAGAGTTGAGTAATTGAACTCTATCAAGCCTAATTGAGTTGTATTGGGAAACTTGAAATGTTTCTTTTTTTAATTTGGCTTTTTATTTGTAAGGTTTCAATTTTTTGAAAGATGAAATAAAGAATCAAAGTTGTAAGGACACGATTCGTGGCGGACCGTAATGGTGTCGGGTTCGCACGCAAAAAGGCCCAAACAATATCATTTGTAGAGCATGGGTTTGGAAGGCTAGGCCTTGGTCGACAGGCGGTGGGTTTTTCGTGGTGTTCATATAAGGTTAAGTTTTCCTTCACCCATGGAGTCTTTCTCCTGGAGGTGGGCTGGGAGGTTCTGGTTTTTGGCCATTTTTCCCAACCCCCCTCCCTAGATTACTTATTTTTCCTTTTATACTAGCCTGCGTCCACTGTCCTTCGTCCACGTATAGGGTCAACATTTCCAAGACTGATACTCGTCCCATCAGTCTAATCCCAGAATTGTGGGGGATGATTGATAAGGCTGGAGAATACGGCTCTGCTAGATGCAGAGTCTTATCTGGGAAGGGTCATAAGGGTAACTTTCCCAAGATATTTTAGGTCTCTTTTCAAGTTTAGTCCAATTCCAATTTTACCCCTTTATTCCGGTAGGATTTTGGATCTGCCGAGGACTGAACTGTCCTCGGCTGTATTCCAAAACAGTTTTGTGCTCCGTGTTTATCGGGCTTGGGCCATAACTCTCCTCGGCTTGGGCCTCCGAACTCTCCATGAGCAAATGGGCCTGGCCCATAGATTATTGGGCCCCACAATAGCCTCTCAAAACCCGGCTGTCTAACCTCTTGGTTGGAAAGGGGGGTTTTGGTGATGCCGAACCTCTTCCTACGGCCCAATCAATTTGGCCTATTAATAATGCTGGCGGCTCTTCATCTATCCAAGAAATGCACCGGTCTATGAGACAATTTTTTGTTTTCGCGCTTGATGCGCTCTTATCATTTGGGTATCCAAAACGCTCTTTTAATGACCACTATTTACGAGACTACTTTAATTCGGCGGTTTGTTTTGATGGGGTGGAGAAACGGAACCGGCATGTTTGTGTTGGCAGATTCCTTTGGAGATTTGAACCTATTAAATGTCTCCCGCTCCACCCTCTGTATAAGAAGGAAGGGAGGAGGTTATTGTTTTTGTAAAGAATCCCTTTTCATCCTTCTGAGATTTGAAATACTTGGCCTTCCCTAGGGTTCATTTTACCCACTGGTTTATACATTAAGTCGTGATACACTTTGCCATAACAAATAATGAAGAAACCACACCCCTCCTCAAAGCGTCATGTTCTAGTAAAGCTAGAAATGGCTCGGTCAGGGTAAGGATGGCGGAGGCTTAAGATTCGTCTTACCTTCCTTTCAGCCAAAATCCGAAGCAGGGACTCGTCACGTCAAACTTTCGGCGTGACTGAGTCGAGAACACCCATCATCAGTACTAACCGCGCTCTCATGAGCATACCTAATATGGCTCTAGTGTGTTGGGAGTCAGGATCGAGGCAGGGACTAAGTGCCCCTGCTTCTTCCTCTCTTCCTTCACTGGTGCTATCCTCCGTCTCCCTTTTTTAGTCTTCCCAGCGCCAGATCCATCCTAGTGCTTTCACTTCTCCCTCTTTTACTCATTTTTCTTTCTTTTCATCTCTTCTCTCTTCTTCTCCTCCTTCTTTACTCATGTCCTCCATCTTCTTCATTGATTTCTTCCTTACTATTTCCTTCTCCTTCATTTTTCCCAAAGAAGGTTCTTATCGTAATATGAACAGTATTGAGGCGAAGATTGGAGAGACTTTGAAGACGAGTTTAAAAGACGCCTGACAGTTTACTTATCTGTACTACGGATGTAATTGTTGCTTAGGCAGTTCACATTTTGTATAGGCTCGTTTGAGCCCCTCTTTGTACGTTGTAATAATTTTTCGTATTAATAAAAATTGTTGTTATTTTATTTCGCATGTTTTGTCTCTATGCCCCTTTTTTTTTGAATTTACAAACGCTGCTCGGCACCATAATATAGCATCTAAATCAATGACGACTAAGACCAAAATACTTGATAATAAAAAGATGTCGCCATAACTTTAATAGAAATGCTTGGCACAATAAGGCCGACCAGTGAAAAGTAATACTTACCCCATGCTGGCCGAGGAGAAAAACGAAGGCTTGATGCCGTGTGAGGAATAACCATTTGAAGATATATCACTCACCAAATGAACAGCCTTCTTATACGACTAAATGCTGGGGCGTTCCACCACCTTCCTTACACCTTTATTGATCTTAACCTTTTATGGTGTTTAAGCCGTGGATGAAGTGACCTGACATTTTTATCAAGTAACCCATCTTACGAAATTCAAACCTTTTCTTATCCAAGTATTTGGTTTCCCCATTGGCTTGGGTCCGAGGACCATTCAAGGCCTTGGTTCTGTCCAAGACTTGTAATAATTATAATTTTTTGTACTTGGTTTCCCCATAGGCTTGGGTCTGAGGACCATGCAAGGACTTGGTTCTGTCCAAAACTTGTAATTTTTTATGTACTTGGTTTCCCCATAGGCTTGAGTCCGAGGACCATACAAGGCCTTGGTTCTGTCCAAAACTTGTAATTTTTTATGTACTTGGTTTCCCCATAGGCTTGGGTCTGAGGACCATACAAGGCCTTGGTTCTGTCCAAAACTTGTAATTTTTTATGTACTTGGTTTCCCCATAGGCTTGAGTCCGAGGACCATACAAGGCCTTGGGTTTGTCCCTGGGCTCCTATGCTGAACGGGCCTGGGCCGCGAATTTACCGGGCCTGGAAATTAAGAGGTATTTCCGTAGTCTTTGATCACGCGGTACCTTTTGGCGTCCCAGTGTTTGAGGTGCGCCTTCTTGAAACTCCTTTAGCCTCAGGGTTGCAGACGACGTTGGAAATCGAGCCAGAGACATTTTTTCTGTAGCGTTCCTTGGGACGCTGCGTGAATTAAATGCCACCGGTCTACTTCTGGGCATAAATAGGATAGGGGGTCACTTCACTTGCACATGAACTCTCCTGTTCCCTTCAGAACCATATTTCTTCCATATCCGCGATCTCTCTTTCTAGCGCCACTGCCTCAAAACAAGATGTTTGAGGCGTGGATGGGGATGAAAGGTCTCCGCACGCTTCAGAGGTACCGAATCCTCAAGGTGATATGGTATAGACAAGGATAGCACAGATTCAAGCCAGTCCTCCGTTTTGACAGGAGGAAGATGGTATTCCTCCTTCTTTTAGTCAAAATCCGAAGCAGGTTCTGGTCATGCCAGATTTTTGGTATGTCAGAAGAAGGAATTTCCGCCATCAGCGCCGTCTGCCTTGTAGCAGGCGAGTCTTTGCGGGGGCTCCCCAACTTCCGGCTCCCTGCACCTTTTCTGTAGATGGTGTTAGCCTGAGGTCAGGTTCCCTGCACCTTTTCTTCACCGGTGCAGGTCCCAAGTTGGGTTCTTTGGCTTCCTGAGTTATGGGCATGTAGAAGCGTCGAGGAATAGGGTCTCTAGGCAGTAGCCAACTTCTCCTCTGTGCTACCTCCTCGGCTTTATCTTCACTCTCTTGCATTTTTCGTTATTTACGTAGTTAGCTTCAATGTAAGCTTTGTTTCAGCTTTTCATTGTACACTGTACTGTTCCTTTGTCTTAATAAAATATGTGTCAATTTCTTTATACATATCTTTCTTCTCCGTAACAACTACTTTATGCATGAATATTAAATATAAGCTTGCCCTTAATGATATTCCAGGCAGAAAAATGCCTTAACACAGATTCCTACTAGTTTAAACTTACAAATATTATCAAGCATAACAAGGTTAATCCTCAATAAATTAAACTCTTGGAACTAACCGGGATAACCGCTGAGTGCTGCGCGATGCATGCTAGAGCGATGTCTGAGAACGATAAACTCTAAATAATTCGTCCGAGAAGGTAGCCAAGTAGCGGGGGACTTTGGTTGTGCTTTTGGGTAATATGTTGCGCCGTATCGCATCAACCCCTTTGATACTGGGGATCCGAGGGTAGACCGAGGAATCCGCACAATCAAGGTATTAACCCATCTGTTGACACGGAGTTCTCTTCGGATGGATTTCGAGGTTTATGGGCCATAGTTTTTTTTTTTTTTTTTAAATAGTTGGTTCCTCATCCAGGTAGTTGGTTTCCCCATAGGCTTGAGTCCGAGGACTATGTAATGCCCTGGTTCTGTCCAGAACCTAGTTTTCCACATCCAGGTAGTTGGTTTCCCCAGAGGCTTGAGTCCGAGGACTATGCAATGCCCTGGTTCTGTCCAGAACCTAGTTTTCCACATCCAGGTAGTTGGTTTCCCCAGAGGCTTGAGTCCGTGGACCATGCAATGCCTTGGTTCTGTCCAAAACCTAGCCTTGGTTCTGTCCAAAACCTAGTTTTCCACATCCAGGTAGTTAGTTTCCCTAGAGGCTTGAGTCCGTGGACCATGCAATGCCTTGGTTCTGTCCAAAACCTAGTTTTCCACATCCAGGTAGTTGGTTTCCCCAGAGGCTTGAGTCCGTGGACCATACAATGCCTTGGTTCTGTCCAAAATCTAGTTTTCCATATCCAGGTAGTTGGTTTCCCCAGAGGCTTGAGTCCTTGGACCATGCAATGCCTTGGTTCTGTCCAAAACCTAGTTTTCCACATCCAAGTAGTTGGTTTCCCCAGAGGCTTGAGTCCGTGGACCATGCAATGCCTTGGTTCTATCCAAAACCTAGTTTTCCACATCCAGGTAGTTGGTTTCCCTAGAGGCTTGAGTCCGTGGACTATGCAATGCCTTGGTTCTGTCCAAAACCTAGTTTTCCACATCCAGGTAGTTGGTTTCCCTAGAGGCTTGAGTCCGAGGACTATGCAATGCCTTAGTTCTGTCCAAAACCTAGTTTTCCACATCCAGGTAGTTGGTTTCCCCAGAGGCTTGAGTCCGAGGACTATGCAATGCCTTGGTTCTGTCCAAAACCTAGTTTTCCACATCCAGGTAGTTGGTTTCCCCAGAGGCTTGAGTTCGTGGACTATGCAATGCCTTGGTTCTGTCTAAAACCTAGTTTTCCACATCCAGGTAGTTGGTTTCCCCAGAGGCTTGAGTCCGAGGACTATGCAATGCCTTGGTTCTGTCCAAAACCTAGTTTTCCACATCTAGGTAGTTGGTTTCCCCAGAGGCTTGAGTCCGTGGACTATACAATGCCTTGGTTCTGTCCAAAACCTAGTTTTCTCTTTGTGTGGGATCTTGGCTTTAGGGGAGTTAGCTCCTCAGCCAAGCCCCTAGAGTTTATCCATACGATTAACGCTACGAAGTGCCTAGTTTGCTCTTTATGGGGGACCTTGACTTTAAGGGAGTTAGCTCCTCAACCAAGCCCCTAGTCAAGAAACGTAGTCCTTAGCAGAACTTTATACTAGAACTCTATAACCAACGGTTAGAAATAACGAAGAAACTCTATCGACCCACTTCCTATACCAACACACAAGCCTTCCCCACAGACGGCGCCAATTGTAAGGACACGATTCGTGGCGGACCGTAACGGTGTCGGGTTCGCACGCAAAAAGGCCAAAACAATTTCATTTGTAGAGCGTGGGTTTGGAAGGCTAGGCCTTGGTTGACAGGCGGTGGGTTTTTCGTGGTGTTCATACAAGGTTAAGTTTTCCTTCACCCATGGAGTCTTTCTCCTGGAGGTGGGCTGGGAGGTTCTGGTTTTTGGCCATTTTTTCCAACCCCCCTCCCTAGATTACTTATTTTTCCTTTTATACTAGCCTGCGTTCACTGTCCTTCGTCCACGTATAGGGTCAACATTTCCAAGACTGATACTTGTCCCATCAGTCTAATCCCAGAATTGTGGGGGATGATTGATAAGGCTAGAGAATACGGCTCTGCTAGATGCAGAGTCTTATCTGGGAAGGGTCATAAGGGTAACTTTCCCAAGATATTTTAGGTCTCTTTTCAAGTTTAGTCCAATTCCAATTTTACCCCTTTATTCCGGTAGGATTTTGGATCTGCCGAGGACTGAACTGTCCTCGGCTGTATTCCAAAACTGTTTTGTGCTCCGTGTTTATCGGGCTTGGGCCATAGCTCTCCTCGGCTTGGGCCTCCGGACTCTCCACGAGCAAATGGGCCTGACCCATAGATTATTGGGCCCCACAAAAGTATTATACATATCATAAGGGAATCAAAGTGGTATCAAATCTTCTTTTTAGGGTAATGCACATATAAATGTTTTTCTATTAAAAAAAAAACCTTTATCTTTCCATCAATATGAATGGCCTTCGATCACGCTAGCACTTTAATAAAACAAGTTTCAAATGTATTTTCCTATTGCATGCAAAGCAAATGCAGATGTTGGAAAAACAGTCACCAACTTCTTCTATTCTTCTCTGAAATTATTCAAAGGAAAAAACATAACTAAATAGTGTTGCAAATGGAGAAAAACCTTTAGAAGAATAGAAGAAAAACGTGGAGAATGAGAAGTTAAAAGAAATAAGATAATCAAGTGGAGTGGGAGTTTTTATGAAAGATAATGCTGAAGCTGGGGTTCATGGACAACTGGGTAAATCTAGTTATGCAAGGTGTTTCATCAGCAAGCTATTCAGTGGTCATCAATGGTGAGTCTCGAGGTTTTATCTCCCCATCCCAAGGTATAAAACAAGGAGACTCCTTATCACCATATTTGTTCTGGTTCTATATGGAGGGACTTTCTGCCCTACTTCGAAAAGAAATTGAATCACAACCATCCAGGGGATTATGTCTTGCCAGAATGGGATTAGTATAATCACAACACTCCAGGGGATTATGTCTTGCTAGAATGGGATTAGTATTCTCTCACTTGCTGTTTGCCGACGATAGCCTACTGTTTTGCCCAGCCATTCCATCTGAATGTAGTCGCCTACTCCACATCATAGGCA
Organism: Quercus lobata; assembly: GCF_001633185.2. NCBI lineage: Eukaryota > Viridiplantae > Streptophyta > Magnoliopsida > Fagales > Fagaceae > Quercus > Quercus lobata. The sequence continues at coordinate 54,601,078 of NC_044908.1, forward strand.
CATATGAGCAAGCATTTGGCTAGGCTATAAACTAGTAGAAAACAACTTTATTCTTCAGCCCAAACACGGTTATGGAAGTGAGGGAGAGTATTTGTAATATTCTCAATGCTTAGAGTGTGATAGAGTTTGAGAAATACTTGGGTTTGCCGATGGTGGGAGGAAAGAGTAAGGTGAATATTTTAAGGAACTTTGGGAAAGAATAGCTAAACGGGTTACTGGTTGGAAAGAAAAGTTCACTTCAAAAGTGGGGAGGAAGGTCCAGATTAAATCTGTTGCACAAGCCATACCAATGTATTCGATGAGCATGTTCAAGCTACCAAAAGGCCTCTGCAATGATATTAACTCTATAATCACAAAATATTGGTGGGGATAGATGAGTAATGAGAAGAAAATACATTTGATAAATTGGAAAAGGCTATGTGACCCGAAGAAAAAAGGTGGGATGGGTTTTCGGGATATAAAAATTTAAAATTGGCTATGATAGCCAAGCAGGCATGGAGCCTAATCAACCAGCCGAATTCTTTGTTCTTTAGAGTATAAAAAGCCAGGTATTTCCTTGCTTATTCTTTCTTGGAAGCTGAACTTGGAAGCAACCTGTCATACGTGTAGAGGAGCCTACTACAAGCTCAGGATATTACATTGGAAGGGTTGAAATGGATGGCGAGGAGTGCAACCTCAATTGATATTGTTAATCATCAGTGGCTGCCTCGACCTCCATCCTTTTGTACGAATGGGCCAAGGCCATTGAAGGTAAGGGAATTGGTGGATGAAGATACAAAGCATTGAGACAAGGCTAATTTGAAGTATTGGTTTGAGAACCATACGTGTGCTGATATCTTAAGCATTCCTTTGACTAACTTGCATGCTGATTACGTGTTGGTGTGGAAGGAGAGCAAGTCCCAAACCTTTTTTTGTCAAATCAGCGTTGGGGTAGCACAGAGGGTGCTTAACTTGTCAAATGGCTATCACTCTATGGCTTCTGCAGATGGGTGTTTATGGAAGTCAGTGTGGCCCCTTAACACTCCTCCAAAGGTATGAACTTTTCTATAGAGAGCATGCTCAAATATCTTGCCAACCCGAGACAACTTGTGTAAAAGAAAAGTGTAGCTGGATCCTCTTTGTGACATATGTCACCAACAGAGCGAAACAGTGTGTCACATATTGTGGGAATGTCCCTTTGCCCGTAATGTGGGGGCCTGGTCAGGGGGAAGATCCAAAAAAGCAATGCTCATACTTCAGACTTCTTCACTTTGATGTGGAGTATGCTCAAGAGACTTCCTCGAAGGGAGATGGAACACTGGGCTACGATAGCATAGGCTATATGGAATGCACGTAACAAATATTGGTTTGAAGATACCCAAGCTCGCGCAGAGGTTATACTGTTGGAAAAATATTATGAAATGAATAAGAAATTGACTCTTAATGTGTCCACTTGAACATGATATCGAAGTGGTGAGAATCCTTAAGTCCCACATAGGAAATAATAAAGAATATAGGTTTATGTGCTCATGGGTTGGACATTGGATTGGGCTTTTGACGTGTGTGGACTGGGCCCTCTTATCCAAATAAGAATAATAATATTTTATTATTTTATTTTTTGGAGTCAATAAGTCTGTATACAGCAGTTAATTCTGAAACAGTGTGTCTGTTTGGTAACGTATAGATGCATAGTCCCTCATTCATGCAAAAACAACTTTTAGAAAAATTCTTCTAGAGAGAATATTTTGTGCATTCATTTCAGTCAAGGAAAGAGAAAGAGACATAGAGTAGTTTGCAGAGCACGAACCTCGTGTGCTTCTTCTTTGTGCTGTAGATCATTTTATCCTAAAAGACAGACATCTGTGAGTCTCAAAGTACCACAGATTGTGTTAGGGGTGAGATCTACTTTGAGGAGATTGTGTCAAACACAAGACTTGATTTGAATCTTACATCCTTCATGCATTTGGTCTGTAAGTTTTTAATTATTTGCAGATTTCTTCTTATATATTATATATTGTTTTTTCCTATCATATCTATTCGTGTTACTGTTTTATATTTAGATCTGTATGTTGTTCATTTTACTTAATCACAAAGTAAATTATTGAAATATATCCAACAATCTTAAAGTAGATTTTTATTTTCTTAATCTATTTTTGTGATTTTGTGAAAAGTTTTGTAAATAATGTGTCGAATTACATTGCCATCGTTAACTTGTTTTTTGGTGGTTTGTTGTATTGCTTGTTACGGTTTGTGTCAACCGATGTAAGTGCTAATGTTTGTTAGGACATATGTAGAACTTGTTAGAACATATGTTAAATAGAATTGGCTAAATCTTTTAACAAAACGCACTTTACTTGTAATTAGATAGATTTAGGATGTGTTTAATACTTCAAAAAACAAGAGTTCAAGTTCAATTATTGAAGTCATGCAAATCTATCCAAGAATCAAGTAAAGAAGTGTTGTTCATTAAAACTCGACAGATGTATCTATCGAGATTTAATATTTGAATCTCGACAGGTAGCTTGATAGTTGTATCTATCGAGAATTGCGAAATTCAGATTTCCAGATTTGTTTTTCATGTATATCCAAGTTATTTGTGTAGAGTTTTTTTTCTCACAACCTTAGACATATATAAGGATTATTTTAAGGGCCATCTCAGAGGATGCAAAGGTTGTTGCACTTGTTGTTACATGCATATTGTGACCAAAGATAATTGCCCTCTTTCATCTTTCTTTTAAAGAAACTTCTGCGTTTGTACGCCATAGGGTTTTGTAACCAAGGAGTTTCTTGATCTTCATTGTGTGGATGAACTAAAAAACTTTGCAGCCAACATCCTTGTAAAGTTGGTGTGTTAGTCACGTACTGGAATCCGTGCATCAATTGATTAGTCACGTACTTGGAGCTGTGCATTGAAATGAGAGATTGTCACCACATTATAAGTCCAATTGTGTATTGGGGTAAGGGTTCAACTGTAGGTTAGTATTAGGTATTGGAATTCCTTTTACTTGTAACCGCTTATTTTGATAATAGTGGATTCTCGGGAGTGGTGACCTTAAATTCACCCGGTGGGTTTTGCCTCAGTGGTTTTCCTCATTCGTCAACAAACCACTTGTGTCAAATTTATTTTCCATTACATTTAATTGCGTTAGTGATTTGTTTATGCTACCATACTTATTGCATGTATTTGAACCTAATTAGTTTACTTCGCTAATTAATTGATTAATTTACCAAAGGGGTCAATACATTCTTAGCTATCAATGTTGATGATGGTTATGGCTATTGCATCGGTAAGATTCCTATTATTGTTGTAGTCAGTGGCGGAGCTAGGATTTAGGTTAGGGGGGCAAGATCAAAAGAGAGTAAAATTAATTCGAAAAAATATTAATTGATATTAATAAAAAAATAAATAAACAACTATATGCAAATGTAATTGTCATATACAATTAAAATTTGGGTTTGTAAAAAAAACTTGGGTTTGAGACTGAAAAATTCTGGTGAGGAAAGAAAAAATTGCTATACGTAACAAAAGTGCCATGAGTAGTTCTAGACTATAAATTATTTCGCAATGTTTTTGCCAAAACTTTGATATGGCAGACTGTGAGTGAATAATAAATAATAACACATAAACTTACAAAATTTTTTTTCAACAGTCACACCTTGCCACACAATAGTTGTGATAAAAAGTTGTAAAAAATTTTGTAGTCCCCAATTTTTTTAAGGTGCTATAATGACTAGTGAGTGAGAATAGTTTTTTTTTTTTTTTTTTTTTTTTTTTTTTTTTTTTTTTTTTTTTTTTTTTTTTTTCAACAAAATAGTGGTGGAGAAGTAGGCTGTACAAGTGGTTTTATTTTATTATAATACTAGTCGCTAACCCGCGCTATGCACGGAAATTTTTTACATAAATGTGAAATGTATATAACATATGTAAAATCATCTTGATTTATTTTTCTTCTTTTGTTGAATGCATTTTTCATTTGTAGTTTAAGATGTTACTTTAAGTCTAAAAATATTCCAATCAAATAATGGTGTCTTGTGCTAATCCAAAATAAAATTAATTTTGCCAAATTCAACATTAGCTTCTATTTGGCAAATCCCAATAGTTGAGCAAAAGAAAATTGCCAAAATCCCATTTCTTAATTCCTTAACCCTCTTGAACTTCCACACTAACCAAGCAAAGAGGACAAAAATAGAAATCTAAAATTTAGGAGTATGGACCATCTAACCAAATTAACTGCAATTTTAAAAAATAATTGACTTAAATTTTGAATAACATCCCATCAACCAAACAAAGAAAAAAGAGCAGAGTAATAATATTATTATTTAAAAGAGTTGAAAGAAAGGCATGTGAAATTTGAGATCTCTTTTTTGTTTTTTTTGATAAGAAAAAAAAAAAAAAAAGGAATGCATGAGACTCCAATCTAAATGGGAAAAAAAAATCAGCAATATAAAAATACATTCACTCGGCTAATTCAAAAACTTTCATCCAACCAAATCAAGACATCTATTCCTCAATTTTCATACACTGCCAAGTCTACCTTAGGCTTGAACTCAAAATGATTTAATTTGATTGAGTGTTGCATAGAATTAATTTTTTTTTTTTTTTTTTTTGTCTCAATATGTAATAGCACTTAATTGATGCAACCTTAATGCAGTAGTAGCTCTTGAACAATGCAGTGCAGTATGAAATACTTGTTACCAAGTTATATTCCCTCTTGGCCTCCCCTGCGTTCTGTTCAGCCTCTTCTGCAAGCTTCTCCCTAATGAGCTTTTTGTGTGCCAACAACACCAAACCCTACAAAGAAAGCAAACATTTTTATACAAATTCAAGATCTCAATACCTTAAAAAAATAAAAAATAAAACATATAGAGACTTTTTTTAGATCTTAAATAACAAAATTTTAAAATACAACCCTAGGTCCATTCATTTACAACAAAAGTAGCAAAAGCTACAATGAACAATATGTCAAGCACAAATTATTCTCATATAGACACAAATCTTACGCTAACACATCACTATGCACATCCCCATCATATTTTTTGCAAGCCCCATACACAACCTCCTTCACTCTTCAGAGCATAAGGAACCATGTCATCAAAGTACATAAACTAATAAGGATGATACTGCTTGAAATGAAGTTGTTTAAAGAAATCTATTTTAAATCAAATCATTAAAATAATAACAAATGATTGAAAAAGATAATGACTTTGTAAAAAAAATTCAAACTCAAACTTTTGCACTCACCAGGGGCCATCAAATCATTACGTTTTGGCTCAGCGTGTAACGTCTTTACTGAGCACTGTCTTTGTGAAAAACTCAAACCATGACTCAGAGGTTGAGGCCGATCCGATAATAGCCTAAATAAACCGCTTTGGGAACCTAAAAACACCAAACAAATAAACAAAATCAATCATTATCAAAACAATTAAACAACTAAAAAGAGGTATCAATTTCATTCAAATGAATAAACAACCTATTGAAATTATAGTAGATGAAGAAGAATAAGTCTAAATCAAAACCATAATTAAAACAAAATCTAACACAATCACGCATACGCTTGCTGGAGAATGCCTGACAGAGAGAATTGCTTGCAACGCAACTACAAGTAATTCAAAACCAACCGATCAAAATACCAAAAACTAAATCCTTTTAAATCCCCAAATTTAAAATGGAATTTTACTTTTTAAGCCTCCGTATATTTGGATAAAGATTCAGTTTTTCAAACATGGAAAACTCATAGCTTGTCTAAAATTATCTTATGGGTAACATCTAATATAACAAAATAGTAACTAATTGACATTGACACCCAAAAATTTATAATACATCATTTAGAACCTTATTCAAAAGTTTTGAATTAAAATAACACAATTTAAAGAGATTAGTAAACCAAAGTGTTCCACAGTTTCACTCCCACTAACAAATATAGATAACAACACACATGAATATCCACATAGTTTCCAAAGGGTGGACTTGAAACAACACACATAAAAATAATCCAGCATACTAACAGAAATAACCTAGCCTTCAAAAAAGGTCAAGTCAGTGCACCCCATTTTGCATATAACTACACCTCGGTCAGGTAACAATGTTTAAGATATTAACCATCATTGTCATAAATATGAGTTATAAAACAGATTCTGCATCAACTATCTAACATATCATGATGGCAGACTCATTTCACATTAGAACCATCTAATTTTTTTTTGTATAGAAGCTTCCTAATCAAAAGCCAAACACATTCAAGATACGGGTGTTTTGTGTTGGATTACCAGATACATTTTTACGGATAAATTGATAAACTAAACATGGATCATCAAAACATTTCCCCCAAGAATCAGTAACACAATTAAAAGACAAAGGATTCACAACTATTTAATAAATACAACCATTAGTAAGTCAAAACCTACCAAAGGCATTTACCTTTGAGATCTTACTTTATCATCTTTTTCTGCAATAAGAAGTGCATCTTAATATATCTCACCCTAATGGAAGTATATTGGGTACTGTAGTTGTGCTTATGTATAGCATTATATAAGGCAAACAAAACTGCACAAATAGACATGGAAGGAGGTGCCATGTAGATGTTGCCAAACACTGACTTGTTACGCAAAGCTAAATTTGTGAGATACATACTGGCAAAAATGATTTGGTAAAAAGTAACCTTGTGAAAGAGATACATTCTAAAACTTTCCTCTCTTGTCCAGGTATTTACCTCGACTCTCCACGATTCCTCTTTGTCAGGGGATGTCGTGGGTACCGACTTGGAAAAGTCTTCCAATCGTATGCATATAAATTTTGAGTTTCCATTTTAAAGAAATACATTCAATTGTTTTCTTATTTCAATTGACAACCCATGTACATAGTTACTCTTGTAGGCCTTTTGTCGAACACCTAACAAATATGGCCAAGAAATAGAACTTAGTTGATGTATAGGTGCTGAAACAAAAGAACTCGAAAAAAAAATTAGAATAATCTAATCTAGAAATTAAAAACTTATTGACAGAAAATTGATATACCACCAATTTCAGGCTTCAGCCGGAAAATCCAATTTATATTCAATACATAAAACAAAAGAATTGGGCATGAGGATAACCTTATTGCAACCCATGAACACCACTGTTAGTCTGTTATCCCGCCCAGCAAATCCGTCTAAAAAAAAAAACCTTTTTTAATGCCGGCAAACCAAAGGCTAACCATTCAGCCATAACAACCCAAAACACACCAAAGTAGATCACCCACAACCACAAACAAAATTCCATGAACAATTGAAGTGGAGAAAGAACAGTATATTGGAAGAATAACTAGGCAGGTAGGTTTTCAATTGAAGAGCAAATCAGAATTCTTACCTCGGGTTTGGACTTCCTTTATAGAGGAGACTGGCTTCAGTTGCAATTAACAGCCAAAACCCAACACACTCGAGGGTTAGGAAGTGAAATCCCTAAAATGATAGAAAAACCTAATTAAAGACAAAATCCCTAAATTGATAGAAAAACCTAATTAAAGACAATAGGAAAAGATGTTATTCATAGATTAATTGAGAAATACAGAGAGAATGGTCTAATACGGAGAAGGGATTCGGCCGACCTGTATCTGCGATTGGAGTGAATCACTTCAGAGGTGTTTTGGACGATGGAGAAGGGGAATGGGATCGGGTTTTGTTGGAGCTAATATGGGTCAGTGTTTTGGATGATGGAGAAGGGCTTTGGCCGTAGGGTCTGTTTTGGACGATGGAGAATGTTTTGGATGACGACGAAGGTTTGACCGTGAGGCGTGTATTGGATGACAGAGAAGTGGAACGGGGAAGGAGAAGGGGAATGGGAGAAATAGAAAATCAGAATTTAGTTTTTTGTATTATTGGGTTTTATGTATTATCGGGTTTTTAAAAAAAAATCATAATTTTTTTTTTTAAAAATAATGCTGACGTGGAAAATTGTGGAAGTTTCAAAAGCTTCGGTTATATATATATATATATATATATATAGATTATTATAAGGTGGGAATGCATTACTTTTTTAAAAAGAGTTACAGTGGACCCTACGTGAAATTGTTTTCCTACAGTGAACTAATACATAGTACAAGTACAATATGTATGTAAAAAAGCTGATTGTCCTTGTGTATGCAAATAAGACCTTGTACTATATATTACTTGAGAATTTTTGGGGCATCAGGATGGCCTAAAAGAGGAAGCACTCAAATTGGGCGTGGCTACCAATTTTTAGTTTTTTGGTTTAGCTTTTTCTAATTCATCAAGTGATCCTCTAATTGATAATTAAAGTAGCATTATAAGAGCTATTTGTGATAATTTCAAAAGTGAGGATATAAGTCCAATTTTTGATAGCATCAAACTTGAAAAAGAGTGAGACGAATTGCACACTAATGGGGCTGTAATTATGGGGTTTTGCTCTTAGATAGAGACTATATCATTCACCCCTAGGCTAGAGGTGTTATTTATTTATTAAGTTTATGAGAATTTGATGTATTGATATGGAGGATACATGATAGTTGTTTTTGAGCACGTATAGCCTTATTTAATTACATACATGTATATATATTTTGGGCATGTGTGAACTTGATTGGATATTAATGTGTTTAATCCCAATATATGTTTTTCTAATATTTCCTTGGATAAAATATATGTTACATGCCTTAGTTGACATACTTGAGTTGTCTAAAATGTAAAATGCACAAGAGTTTGTTATGAGCGCTTATTAAGTAAGGAAGAATAGAGTATTAGAAATGTTCATTCATTATAAGAATGAAGTTGAGAAAAAACTCAATGAATGCAATAAGTTCTTGATTATCATAGAACTTGCGAGGAAGCTATTATTTCCACTATTTATTTTTTCATTGAGATGCCTTAAAAGAAAACCAAAAAGACACCTTGTGAATTATGGAAAGAGTGATCGCATTTCTATGATTTTTTTTAATGTAGGGGTGTTTGATGAAGGTGGTGGTTCCTATTCCTAAAAGATAAAGAACCATTGATTGTGTTTTTTTTTGTTATGGTCATAATAGTACTGCATAATTCTTTCTAATTTATGAATTTATTATTCTTATTTGCATGAAAATTTATTAGAATATATTTCAAGTGTTAAGCTTTCTTAAAAGAAAGTTTGAGTCTATGTTTAGTATCTCTCATGGTCAAGAGTTGATGGAAGAGAGGTTGAGCCTAAGCGTAGAAAAAGGACAAGCATTGATAGGCCAAGAATGTATTGACCCCTTGTGATGAATTAATTAATTAATTAGCCAAGTTTATTAATTAATCAAATTAACATGCAAAATGTGTGGAAGCACAAACAAATCACCAATTAACTAAAGTGCAGTATAAATTAAATTGACATGGTGATTTGTTTACGAATGGGGAAAACCTACATGGCCAAAATCCCACCGGGTAATTTTAAGGTCATTACTTCTGATAATCCATTATTATCAAAACAAGCGGTTACAAGTAAAGGAATCCTAGTATCTTATACCAACCTATAGTTGAACTCTTACCCTAATACCCAATCATACTTGTTCTGTAATGACAATCTCTCCTTTTTAATGCACGGCTCCCAGTACGTGACTAACCAACAAATGCGCGGATCTTAGTATGCGACTTGATCACCAAATTGAGAAGGATGTTAGCTGCAAAGTTCTTCAGTTCATCACACGATGAAGATCACAAAGCTCCTTGGTCACAAAACCCTATGATGTACAAACATAGTAGCTTATTCAAGAGAAAGATGAACTAGGGCAAATTCTATCTCTGGTTACAATTTGCATGAACACAACTTTGTTTCACACTCATGCAACTGTGCAACCTTTGACGTTCTCAAAATAATCCTTATATATGTTTAGGGTTGTGAGAAAAGAAGACTTAAACATATACTCACGGATTGGATGAAAACAGTTTTGAAAAACTGAGTTTCATAAACCTCGATAGATAGCCATCTATCGAGATAGCTGTTGAGCCACAGGCTAAAACAACTTTTAAATCTTGATAGATGCTAGATGTCGAGCTTTAAAAACCAACACTTCTTCACTTGTTTCTTGGACAAACTTGCATGGCTTTAACACTTAATCTTGAAAACTTGTTCCATGAAGCATTAAACACATCCTAGATCTACCTAATTACAAGTAAAGTGTATTTTGTCAAAGAATTAGTCAATTACATAAAATAGTGACATATGTTCCTAACATCAAATCACATATGTCCTAACAATCTCCCCCTTTGGCAATCTGTGACAAAACCACAAACAACAAATGAACATATGAAAGAAGTCATAAATCACTCAACTCATACTCACTTGTTGATTACAACAAAATCTATCCTAACACAAACTCTTGAAAATTTTTGCAAGAAGAGAGTTTATGACAAGAAGACTTTAACAACCTGTATTTCTGAAACACTTTAAATAAAACTCATCAAAGCATCTTAGTGTGAAATAGAAATATAAGATTGCATACATTTATAAGAAACATGTGTATAAAAAGAGAAAAGCACCAACACATGAAGAGATAGGTGAAATAACATACATCAATATATATATATATATATATATATATAAACCAAATATAAGTACAATGTATGTCAAATGGTCACACGACCAATATACATGAGGTAAAGTAAAAGAAGAGAAAAGAAAATACATAAGAACCTCACTACATCCCTTAAAAAAAAAATATGAACACTCCCCCTAACAAAAATCTCCTATGCTAACCTTTCCCCTATGAGTATGACTACTCTCATCTCAAAACTACTCCCCTATTTTGCCACGAGTGACAAAAGGCAAGTATGTCAAGTAGACATCTCATCATCACTAGGTGAGCTAGCACTATCATCCTCATCAGCATCAGCACCATTGGAGTCATCGTCATCATCCTCTAATGTCGCGGGAGAAGGAGAGGAAGCCACTGTGAAACCACCCATGACAACCTGTCGTCGTGCAATACGACCAACACGGGTGTTCACTTGACACAACTCATCACTGAGAGTGTCAAGGTGAGCATCCACGCGCACAAGCTGTGCCATGATGGCCTCAAGTGTCACTCCACCCGTAGAAGAAGAGGGAGCGAAGGTGGATGGAGCTAAAGAAGCTGGAGGAGCTGCCGTCTCAATCTACGTCCACCTCAGGCGAAGCTGAGCATCACTCTGTCTAACAGTAGTTGCATCAATGGCACCCATGACGAAGAAGTGATCGGACGGAGGATATGAGACAAAAAAATGGCGAAGAATCCTCGTGATAACTGAAGGAAAGATGAGCTTATCATGGTTCACCATATCCTTATAGACCTTTATGAGGGAAAAGATAAAGTGAAAAGGAAAGTCAATAGACAAATCCTCGATGAGGGATAACAAAAAGCAAGCATGAGGCTCTGTGATAGTGTTATAGTGTGACAAAGGATGAAGGATAAATGTCATCACCATGTTCAAAAATCTTGGACCTTTAGCAAAGGTCGAGCAACGGGTGTTTTGACGATCACCCCAAAAAGAAGGAGTCTCACAAAACAAAGACATAAGCTCATCATCGGACACAGTCCTCAGACGATCACAACCGAGATAGTCCAGATGCGCTACCCTCGGGAAACGGAGCACCTTGGATACAATATTCGGAGCGATCACAATGCACGTACCTTGAATGCGAGTTGAAAATTGAGGTATTGAAGAATCAAATCTGTGCATATTGGAGTAGAACTCCTGTATGATCACGGAAGGACATGTGACCAAGACGCCACACAGTGACTCCCAACCCCGACTGTAGATGATAGTGGGTAGGTCAGTATCAGAAAAATTCGATAGGATGACTTAGTGTTCTGAATGAATGTCTCGTCTAGAAAAGTTCTCCAAGAAGTCCTTACGGGCCCTCTCATCACGGAATTGAACGGAAGGAGTGGGGTCAGAGGAAGAAGAAGCCCCAGAACACAGAGGGTTCTGAGACGGAATAGATTTACGTTTGGGTGCCATGAAGCAACTAACGTGAGAGAGAGAGAGAGAGAGAGAGAGAGAGAGAGAGAGAGAATTAGAAAAATACTAACAAGATAAAATATAACAAATATAGAAACTTGAAGGTACATATGCATGAAAATGCATGAACATGTGACATGCAAACACAAATACATCATCGGCTTAGCCCAATCCAAACCTACTAGCACACAATGAGACAAGATATACACCACACATCTAAAATTCATGACAATTTAGTTAGAATGCTCATGTAATGCAATGTATGATGATTTTACATCATCTGAACACAAACCCATCCCAAAAAGTTTGCAAATAACTCAACAATTTTGAAAAATTCCAAACATTTTCAAAAACCCCAAATTTTAGGTCAAAAGATATGAAATGCATGATAAGAGGATGAAAAAGAATCATACCAGAGAAAAAAACAGATCTTGAGATTAAAGATTGAGTGGGAAAGTGGATTTGAGTGAGAGAGAGAAGTTTAGGAAGTTGAGAGGTCACAATCTGTCGAGAGAGATCGAGGAGAAGTGAACAAAAATCGTGAGGACTGTATATATAGAAACTTCATAAATCTCAATCGATCGAGAGCTATCGAGGTTTAAAACGCGTGTTTTAGCTATCGAGATAGCTATCGAGGATCTAACAAGAGGTGTCCAAAGTAAAGATTCTCGATGAATCGAAGTAGCTATCGAGAAGTTATCGAGCATCTAGAAGGTTTTTCGATGGATCGAAGTAGCTATCGAGAGCTATTGAGAATGCAATAAAAAGCAGTTGAAGGGTCTCAATAGATAGCTTATCTGTCGAGAGCTATCAAGAAGCTATCGAGATTACTTAAAAACAGTTTTTCATGGAGGAGAAAAACACAGATATGAATGCAATCAAGCATTCTACTCAAACAAATATCCAAACAACATTTTAAGCTCTCAAAAACATCTCTTAATCTAGAAAAATGTTAAGCACATAGATCCAAAAACACACACACACACACACACACTAAACAAATCTAACCAATTTTATATCTCAAAAACAAGTTTAGACAGTTTAGTAGGCATACATTAACACATGTATTCCTTGTAATGACCAAATCATATTATACCTTCACATGTATCAAAAGTAGCAAAAAATATTGCGTGTTGTGTGTGAAAAATATCGCAAGATTGCATAAGTGTCTACATATTATGACGATTTGAGATATGATAAAATCACTTTAACTCACACACAATCAAAACTATTTAATAGGGACTATCACCCTCGAGGTACATCCTATAACTCCCACATTTCCTAGAATACACGCTTGCAATCATATATAAAGCATTTTAATCTTTTTGCTTTTATTTTTCTTTGCATATTTTTCTTTTCAAGCAAATCATGCAGGGGCATATAGGAGAGAGAAAAGAAATACCCAATGATGTTCAGCATTCGACATTCCACTTTTGCTTTGCCAAATCATACAAATGTCATTTCATGATTGGCGGGCAACAGTGGTGAGATGGTTATTTATGCCTTTCTCTTAGGATTTTCTAGTCCTTCTCGTCAAAAAGAATGATATGAGTGTTAAGTACAAGAGATTACTAAACCTTACTCATCACAAACACGAGCCACAAATCTCACTTGCTTAGTTGTGCATAAAGATGCTCATCTAAGTTACAAAAGATAAAAAGTTTAGAAAACTTCATTTCAAAGGTCATCCAAGGTACACAAGTACCAATGTACACAAACACACGCTGTTTTTGTATTTTTTTTATTTTTCAATTTTTTTATTTTAAAAACAGAATAAAATAAAACTGAAAAGTAAACAAAAAAAAAAAAAAAAACATGTTAAACAAGGCAATGCATAAAACTAGATGCAAATGCATGAGGAAGAAGAAGAAGGAGAGATCAATCCATGAAGATGACACCAATGTTTTGGCGAAAGAATTCAAACCGTTTGCTGTCAAGAGGTTTGGTAAACAAATCAACCTTCTGATCATCAGTGTGAATAAACTCAAGAGTAAGAGTACCATCTTCGACAAGCTCCCTAATGAAGTGATGTCGAATCTTTATGTATTTAGTTTGAGAATGTTGAACTGGATTCTTAGAGATGTTAATGGCACCAGTATTGTCACAGAATATGGTAAGATGCTCTTGACAAATACCGTAATCATGGAGTTTTTGCATCCATAGAAGTTGGGTGCAACAGCTACTGGCAGCAATGTACTTAGCTTCCGCAGTGGATAATGAGATGGAATTCTGTTTTTTACTCATCTAGAAGACAAGATTATTACCCACATAGAAACAACCGTCCAATGTACTCTTTCTATCATTAGCATTCCTAGCCCAATTAGCGTCAAAATACCCAGTTAAGACATCATTTATGTCCTTGCTATACCACACACCAAAGTCGGCGGTGGTTTTGACATACTTTATGATTCTTTTCAAAGCAATCATGTGAGACTCTTTGGGATGAGCCTAATATCTAGCACACACTCCTACACTGTAACTAATATCAGGTCTACTAGTAGTAAGGTAAAGAAGACTACCTATCAAGTTTCTATAAAGAGATGAATCTACACTTTTACCTAACAAGTCAACAGTGAGTTTAACATTTGGGCTTATAGGGGTTCTAACAGAACTAACAGATTCTAAACCAAACTTTTTCACAAGATTTTTAGCATATTTAGTTTGAGATGGGAATATACTTGAATCTTGTTGATGAATTTGCAATTCAAGGAAGTGAGTTAGCTCTTCAATCATGCTCATCTTGAACTCGACCTACATGAGTTTTAAGAAGCTATGGGCAAGTTTATCCTTAGTTGACCCAAAGACGATATCATCAACGTAGACTTGAGCAACTATTAACTCGCCATCTTCCCTTTTTATGAAGAGAGTTTGATTTGTTTTTCCTCTTGTGAACCCATATGACACCAAGTATTGTGTGAGCCGATCATACCAAGCTCTAGGGGCTTGCTTTAACCCATAAAGTGCCTTCTTGAGATACAACACATGATCCAGAAAGTGTGGATCAATGAATCCTTTTGGTTGAGCTACATAGACATCTTCTTTAAGGATCCCATTCAAGAAAGTAGTTTTTATGTCCATTTGATAGAGCTTGAACTTCAAGTGACATGCCAGGGCTAGGAGAATGTTAGGAAATTTAGAACCTAGTTGATAGAATTAATAAGTTCTAAATCCAAGTTGTTAATTAGATTTATTATGAATAAAACTTGTTAAAACAATCAAACATCAATATCATGTCAAAATCATGCAATGGAAATATAAATAAGACAAGATATGATGACGTAGGAAAAACAATGAAACAAACTAGTTTCACAACAAAAAAGCTGGGGGGAAACCTTCCCGAAAAACGATTCACTATAGTAAAGAAAATTTTTAGATCTAGTACAAAACCTTTGTCCCTAGACTCTACAATTCCAGTCGATGAACTCACAGCAGAAACCTTCTACTGCTTCAGAATCTTTGAACTCTTCAATATATGAATGACACCCTTTTTGATGCACAGATCTCAGTACGTGACTAATTCCTTTGCATGAATCCTAGTACGTGACTCACTCACCAACTTGAGGAAGAAGAATATTGGCTGCAAAGTTCTTCATTTCATCAACAATGAAGATCAAGAAGCACTTGGTTACAAAACCCTAAGGTGAAAAGACACAGTAGCTTTTTTTAGAGAGAATAAGGCATTGGTCACCTTTTGCATATGTTCTCCTTGTATTCTCTTATGTGATGGCCTCTGAAATAAGTCTTATATATGTCTAGGGTTGTGAGAAAAGAAACCCTACACATACATATCAGCATGGGCCGAAAATCAGATTTGGAAATCTGAATTTCGTAATTCTCGATTAATCAAGCAGGTGTCGAAGGGACAAAAATTTGCTCGATTGATCGACCTAGCTATCGAGAGGTGTTGAGATTGCGATAAGAAACAACTAAAGGGCTCGACAGATAAGCCAGGTATCGAAAGGTGTCGAGTAGATATTGAGCTTTAAAATTCAACACTTTCTCACTTGATTCTTGGACAGACTTGCATGACTTTAACACTTGAACTTGAAACAAGGTTTCTTGAAGTATTAAACACATCCTAGATCTACTTAAATACAAGTAAAGTGTGTTTTGTCAAAGGATTAACCAATTACATAAAATAATGATATATGTTCCTAACATGTGAAACACATATGTCCTAACAATCTCCTTCTTTGGCAATCCGTGACAAAACCACAACAAACAAATGAACATATGAGAGAAGCATAAATCACTCAACTCATATTCATTTGTTGAATACAATAAAATCTATCCTAACACAAACTCTTGAAACACTTTGCATGAAGGGAGTTTATGGCAAGTAGACTTTGACAACCTATATTTCTGAAACACTTTAAACAAAATTCATTAAGGCATCTTTGTATGAAATAGAAATAATAGATTGCATACAAGTAATAAGAAGCATGTGCATAAAGAGAGAAAAGAAACAACACATGTAAGGGTAGGTGAAAGAAACATACATCAACATATAAAGAAGAAAAAGTACAATGTATGTAAACATGGTCACAAGACCGGTTTACAAGAAGAAGGATGTAAGCACTCCCCCTAATAAGATGAAACATATCTCCTCCTTACAGAGGCATGTATTTCTCCCTCGAATATGTAGAATCTTTAAAAAAATAAAAAATAAAAAATAACCACAAAGTCTCCACAATTCCTCCCCCTTTTTGTCATGATTGACAAAGGGTACAAGAAGTTAGAAAACTTCACCCGAGAGACATAAAAATGATCAAGGATGATCAAAGGGGCACAAGAAATCCATATAAATGCATGAATGTAATGAAACAAGATGCTATGGATAACAAGATAATAGAAGGATGCAAAACATGTGAAAAACAAATCTCTCAACAAGAAAAATGTTATGCACATAAATCCCAAAACACACACACACACACTAAACAAGTCTAACCAATTTTATATTTCAAAAACAAGTCAAGACAGTTTAGTGAGCATACATTAACACATGTAAACATTGTGATAGCCAAATCACATTGTACTTGCACATGTATCAAGAGTAGCAAAGAATATTGCGTGTTGTGTGTGAAAAATATCGTAAGATTGCATAAACGTCAACTAGTTATGACGATTTGAGATATGAGAAAATCACTTTAACTTATACACAATCATAACTGTTTGATGGGGACTATCACCTTCGAGGTACATCCTATAACTCCTACATCTCCTAGAATACACGCTTACAATTATATTTAAAGCATTTTAATCTTTTTGCTTTTTATTTTTCTTTGCATATTTTTCTTTTTAAGCAAATCATAAATGGGCATATAAAAGATAGAAAAGAAATACCCAATTATGTTAAGCTTTTGACATTCCAATTTTGTTATGCCGAAGTATACAAATGTCATTGACATCACACCTTTACTATGCCGAAGCATACAGATGCCATTTCATGATTGGCGGGCAATAGTGGTGAGATGGTTATTTATGCCTTTCTTTTAGGATTTTCTAGTCCTTCTCATTAAAAAAAAAAAAAATGATACAAGTGTTAAGTACAAGAGACAACTTAATCTTACTCATCACAAATAAGAGCCACAAAGCTCACTTGCTTAGTTGTATATAGAGATGCTTGTTTATGCTACAAAAGATACAAAGTTTAGAAAACTTTGTTTCAATGGCCATTCAAGGTACAGAAGTACCAATGTACACAAAACACACTGTTTTTGTATTTTTTTTTCTCTTTTTATTTTGAAAAACAAAAAAAATAAAGACTAAACAACCAAACAAAAACAAATAAACAACATGAAAGCATGAAAGAAATATGCATATGCATGAAGGCATGATAGAAAGGTGCAAACGCATGAAAGCATGATTCCAAAAGCAGATAAGAAATCAAGCAAAGAGAGTCCTACTTTAGATAAAAAGAATTAAAGCAGAGGACAAACAGAAAGACAATTAAGTTTTAGGCTCCTTTCTCACCCACACAGCACGAGTCTTTGGCCGTGAAAATGAAAAGGCACGTGTCCTAATATGTCTACTAAAGGACATAGAAGAATTAAAATTCTCCTGAAAGTGAGTTAAAAAGCCCAAAATTTTTAATAACTCTCCAAACAAAGGTGTAGGTCCTTGAGAGGAAACCTGTGACCATGAGGATACAACTTAAAGCAATTAGGACGAATGTGTCCAGAAAAACCACAATGGTGACAAGCATGATGTCTAACAAATGATTTAGAATTAGCCAAAATAGTTTTGGATTTCATACCTTTATCACCTATCTCAGATTGTGGCACAAAGACAATCATTGATCTAGAAGCCGTGGAAGAGGAGGGGCTGGAGGAAACAGCATATCCTAAGCCAGTCTTATCAGAACTAGGCTTTTGAGCACTTAATACCTCATCAAACTTTGAACTAGACATCTTCTCTATTTGAGTTATAGCTTGACTAAGCTCAACCTCGAGATTCTTCACCTTCTCTTCTAATGAGGTGTTCTCCATAACAAGAGTCTCAACTAATCTTGTAGTCTCATCTTGTTTGACTAATAGATCGGCTTTTTCAGTTTTTACCTCATTAAGCTTTTTTCTACAAAGATGAGAAGTCTTCTCAGATTTTATAAATTCAGTGCATAGCTTATCATTGGTTTCCTGAAGGGTCATCTTCTTGGGTACTTCATCATCAAAAGAATCCTCACTGTCATTAGCACTCTCCACAATCACCTTATTAGTTGAGGCAGCAAAGGCCATAACGTAACTACATTCACCCACATACTCATCAGAAGAGTCATTCTCAATATCACTCCAGGTAGCAACCAACCCTTTATCTTTTGACTCCTTGGTCTTTTCCTTCATGAGTTAGTTTGAGCACTTTATCCTCATATGATCAAAACCTTTGCACTCATGGTATTGGATGAAGGGTTTCTCATTCTTGCCCTTCCTTGAGGATTTAGATTTCCTAGGAGGTTTGCCCTTATCCTTTTTCCTAAATCGAAGAAGCTTGATAATCTCATCAGTTATGAAAGTTAGATCCTCATCCTCATCTTCATCTTTATCTTCATCCTCACTTTCATCTTCATCTTCAGAGTCCTCAATCTCTTCCTCTATACCCTTAAGAGCCAAGTTTTTACTCTTTCCACCTTTTCCCATTGAGCTTAATCCCATCATATAGGTTTGAAGGTTCCCTATAAGCTCAATTAAAGGAAGTTGATCAATGTCCTTCACTTCCTAAATGTCAGTGATCTTAGCATGGAATCTTTCAGGTAAGGACCTAAGGATTTTCCTAACAATTTTGGATTCTGTAATAGATTCTCCAAGATTGAAAGTAAAATTCACAATATCCTTGAGTTTAGCATAGAACTCATCAAAGGTCTTATCCTCCTCCATCCTTATTTCTTCAAAACTACTAGTGAGTCTTTGAAACTTCACAGTCTTTACTGCCTTGGTACCTTCATAGGTGGTCTCAAGAATAGTCCACGCTTTCTTAGCAACTTCTGTGGATGATATTTTCTTGAATTCCTCATTGGTCACCCCACAAAACAAAGCATTCAAGGCCTTACTGTTGAAATTTGCTGCTATGATTGTTGCATCATTCCAATCCATCGACGCTTCCTTTGGCTTAATCCAGCCAACTTCAACAGCTTGCCATACCTGTTCACCTAGAGCCTGCAAAAAAACTTTCATACGAACTTTTCAGTACGCATAATTAGTTTCATCAAATAAGGAGGAATCAAAAGAGTGTACCCACTCTGATACCACTTATTGGGAAATTTAGACATCGGTTGATAGAATTAACAAGTTTTAAACCCAAGTTGTTAATTAGATTTATTATAAATAAAAATTATTAAAACAAACAAACATCAAGATCATGTCAAAATCATGCAGCAGAAAATAAATAAGACAAGATATGATGACCCAAGAAAACCAATGAAACAAACTAGTTTCACAATAAAAAACCTGGGGGGAAACCTTCCTGAAAAGCAATTCACTATAGTAAAGAGAAGTTTCAGATCTAGTATAAAACCTTTGTCCCTAGACTCTACAATCCCCGTAGATGAACTCACAGCAAAAACCTTCTACCGCTTCAGAACCTCTGAACTCTTCAATATAGGAACACCACCCTTTTTGATGCATAGATCCCAGGACGTAACTAACTACTTTGCAAGAATCCCAGTATGTGACTCACTCACCAACTTGAGGAAGAAGAATGTTGGCTGCAAAGTTCTTCACTTCATTAATAATGAAGATCAAGAAGCAATTGGTTACAAAACCCTAAGGCATAAAGATACAGTAGCTTCTTTTAGAGAGAATAAGGTATCGATCACCTTTTGCATTTGTTCTCCTTGTATTCTCTTATGTGATGGCCTCTGAAATAATTCTTATATATGTTTAGGGTTGTGAGAAAAGAAACCCTACACATACATGTTAGCATGGGCCGAAAATCAGATTTGGAAATCTGAATTTCATAATTCTCGATCAATCGAAGAGGTGTTAAGCAGGTGTCGAGAGGACAGAAATTTGCTCGATTGATTGACCTAGCTATCGAAAGGTGTTGAGATTTCGATAAGAAGCAACTAAAGGGCTCGACAGATAAGCTAGGTGTCGAAAGGTGTCGAGTAGCTATCGAGCTTTAAAATTCAACACTTTCTCACTTGATTCTTGGACATACTTGCATGACTTTAACACTTGAACTTGAAACAAGGTTTCTTGAAGTATTAAACACATCCTAGATCTACCCAAATACAAGTAAAGTTCGTTTTGTCAAAGGATTAGCCAATTATATAAAATAGTGACATATGTTCCTAATATGTGAAACACATATGTCCTAACAGAGAATTTTGATGGACTTAATATGGGCTACTGGAGCAAATGTCTCATCATAATCTACTCCTTCCATTTATGAGTATCCTTGAGTTACAAGACGAGCCTTGTTGTGGATCACATTACCCTTCTCATCAGTTTTATTGCGAAATATCCACTTTGTGCTGATGATGTGCTCACCCTCCGATCTAGGTACCAAAGTTCAGACATCAGTCTTCTTAAACTGAAGCAGTTCATCATGCATAGCTTCAACCTAGCTTTCATCTTGAAGAGCTTCCTCAACTTTGGTGGGTTCAACCTACGATAAGTAACAAGAATAAGAAACAAAGTTAGCAACACATTTATCAACTGTACACTTCCTTAGTGTAAGTTTATTCATGTTTCCCACAATAACTTCAGGAGGATGATTCAATTTGATCCTAGAGGAAGGTCCTTTCTCCTCATGGGATTCAGAATCAGGTGAAGTAGATATGTCAGCTGAATTTTCTACAACACTTGGAGTATCGAGAGTACTTGGAGATGCAGGTTCTTGTTCAACAATTTCTTGAACTTCCTTGGACTTAGGAGGAAGAATTTCTTTGGGAATTTCCTCACCAAATTTATCAGAACCAGATTCTGAGGATTCATCAATAACAACATTCATTGTTTCCATTACCTTCATGATTCTTTTGTTGTATACTCGATAAGCCTTGCTTGTATATGAGTATCCAAAAAATATTCCTTCATTGCTTCGGGAATCAAATTTTCCCACATTCTCTCTATCCTTGAGAATGAAGCAAGTACATCCAAAGATTCTGAAATACTTAACATTTGGCTTCCTTCCCTTCCACAACTCATATGGAGTCTTCTTGGTACCGGGTCTAAAATACACTCTATTAACCGTATGACAAGCAGTGTTAACGACTTCTCCCCACAAGTTTCTAGCCACATCCTTATTGTGCAACATGGCTCTAGCCATCTCTTGAATAACCCTGTTCTTTCTTTCTACTACACCATTCTGTTGAGGAGTAATAGAAGCAGAGAATTCTTGAGATATACCTGATCTTGTACAAAAGGACTCCATATATGAGTTCTCGAACTCTTTACCATGATCACTTCGAATTCGATCAATCTTCAGGCTCTTCTCATTCTGCAATCTAGTGTACAAAACTTCAATGTGCTCAGGAGCATCAGACTTGGATCGTAGGAGTATGACCCAAGTATACCTAGTGAAGTCGTCTACCACAACCATGATGTATCTCTTTCCACCAAGAGATTCGGTACTAGTTGGACCCATAAGATCCAGATGTAGTAGCTCCAACGGTTTTGGATGTAGCAGATGTCTGAGTGGTCGGATGTTTGGCTTTCGTCTATTTCCCAAGCTGACATGGTCCACACACCACATTGCTCACTCAACTAAGCTTTGGTATCCCCAGCACTGACTCATGCTTAGATACAATTGAAAGATGTTTGTAACTAGCATGTCTCATCCTTTAGTGCCATAGATCTTCATTTGATAAACGAATGCTATTGCACACAATATCAACATCAAGAACCAAGTCATAACAATTGTCTAGAGTGCGAACATCACTTATGAGCTTCTTTCCAGACTCATCCATGACAAGGCATTTTCCTATTGAGAATAGTACCATGAAGTCTTGATCACATATCTGACTTATGCTCAACAGGTTCATTCTTAGACCTTCTACATATAGAACATTTGCAATGTCTGGCAGTCCAGGTAGAGAGATGATTCCTTTTCCTTTAATCTGTGATTTGCTCCCATCACCAAAAGTGACATTACCACCTTTCTTAGACTTGAAAACCTTGAAGAGAGATTGGTCTATAGTCATGTGTCTTGAGCAGCCACTGTTAAGGTACCACAAGCACGTGTCCATAACCTTAAATGCGGACTTCATCATGAAGCACACTTCGTGCTTAGATGACAGATCAGTGGGAATGGTGTTTTCTCTCATTTGCCTTTTATGAACTAAACCTTTAACTTTCACTCTTCTCAAATGAACTCTTGTGCATGGTTTCATTCTGAGACAGTCTAGTTTCTTCTTTGTCAAGATGAGATCTTTTCCAATAGTCATTATAATAGAATTCAAATAAATTTTAGACTTGCATTTTCTGATACACTCAAACAAGTAGAGATTAGAAAAACAAGATATATTTAAAAGCAAAGATCTCTTCAAGCCAGTTGCAGCCATGACAACAGGAGTCAATGGATCACACAACAAAGATTAACCCTAATCAGAGTGTGCCTACTCTGATACCACTTGATAGGCCAAGAATGTATTGACCCCTTGTGATGAATTAATTGATTAATTAACCAAGTTTATTAATTAATCAAATTAACTTGCAAAATGTGTGGTAGCACAAACAAATCACCAATTAACTAAAGTGCAATGAAAATTAAATTGACACGATGATTTGTTTACGAATGGGGAAAACCCACACGACAAAAACCCCACTAGGTGATTTTAAGGTCACCACTCTTGAAAATCCACTATTATCAAAACAAGTGGTTACAAGTAAAGGAATCTCAGTAGCTTATACCAAATTACAGTTGAACCCTTACCCCAATATCCAATCGGACTTGTTCTGTAGTGACAATCTATCTTTTTCAATACACGGCTCCCAGTACTTGACTAACCAACAAATGCGCGGATCCCAGTACGTGACTAACCAACAAATGTGCGGATCCCAGTACGCTACTTGATCACAACTTGAGAAGGATGTTAGCTGCAAAGTTCTTCAGTTCATCACACGATGAAGATCACAAAGCTCCTTGGTCACAAAACCCTATGGTGTACAAATACAGTAGCTTCTTCAAGAGAAAGATGAAATAGGGCAAATTCTGTCTCCAGTCACAATTTGCATGAACACAATTTTGCTTTACACTCGTGAAACTATGCAACCTTTGACGGCCCTTAAAATAATCCTTATATATGTTTAGGGTTGTGAGAAAAGAAGACTTAAACACATACTCATGGATTGGATGAAAAACAGCTCTGAAAAACTGAGTTTCATAAACCTCGATTGATAGCCATCTATCAAGATAGTTGTCGAGCCATGGGCTGAAACAGCTTTTAAATCTCAATAGATGCTAGCTGTCGAGCTTTAAAAACCAGTACTTCTTCACTTGTTTCTTGGACAGACTTGCATGGCTTTAACACTTAATCTTGAAACCTTGTTCCATGAAGCATTAAACACATCTAGATCTACCCAATCACAAGTAAAATGCGTTTTGTCAAAAGATTAGCCAATTACATATAAAAGTGACATATGTTCCTAACATCAAATCACATATGTCCTAACAAACGTCATATTCATTTGGTCTAAATTTTCTAATTTAAATGTTAGAAGATGAACTTAAAGCCTTAAAGAAGCAATATCTTGAGAGATGCCTTCTTGGAAGAGAGATTGTCAATAGTGTAATAAATCCATCTTGAAAATCTATGCATAGTAATTGGTGGATCTAGCACCTAAGAATTTGAGAGTTGATGGAATTATTGACTATTACAATGCGAGACTTGTTTCAGAAGGCTACAAATAAAAGGAAGTTGTGAGTTTTCTTGACACACAATAAACTAAAGGGGTTAATGGTTCTTGTACAAGGAAACAAAGTGCTTAAACTTGTTAAATCTTTGTATAGCTTGAAGCAAGTTTCAATCCAATGGCATGAGAGGGTGGTTGCTGTGTAGATGGGTGGTTGAGAGAGTGATAGAGAGATAGAAATTAGAAAGGAGTAAGAGATAATTTTATATTATTTTATTGTATAATTTATATTATTTTGATGTGCGGAATGGTAAAATAAAAGTTGGGATGTTGGGTGTATTGTAAAATGGTATGATATAATTGATAAAGTAACTTTTTGGGATGGTAAAATAAGATAGGATGACATTTCCAGTTGTGAATGCTCTAACAATGGTTACCAACCACAACATTCTTCTCCTAGACTTAAGCACCGGTTAACTCCAACTTCCCCTACATTTTTCTTTTTTCTTTTTGAATTCTAACTTTTCATTAACTCTTACCCACTTCTAAAATATTTTATTTCTAGCTAAACTTCTTTTTATTAAGAAATAATAATAAATAAAAAGATTAACAATTATCTTTATTTAGGTTTTTTTAGATAGTTTTAAACTTCCCCTCTCTCTCTCTCTCTCTCTCTCTCTCTCTCTCTCTCTCTCTCTCTCTCTCTCTCTCTCTCTCTCTCTCTCTCTCTCTCTCTCTCTCTCTCTCTCAAAGATAACCCCTTAATCCTATATTAGCTTACATTATCACACATGTGCTCAGATGCTCTTCTATTTTTTGTGTAAAGATTAATAATGTTCATTCATCATAATTCGAAGCCATTTTCAAATCATAAAATATCAAGGGGGTGTGATGGTATTTATACAAAAAATTATTTCACTTGCAACAAGACTTCCAAATGTTTAAACCCAAATCTATTATTCAATAGATTATAGTTAGAGTAAATAAAAGTCATGAAAAATATAGGAATGATGAAAATGAATAACAAAATATTAACCAAACTACAATATGTCTTCAATTAGTGCTTGCAAAAAAAAAAATCACCCTACTAAAAACCATGTTGACGAAAGAGTTTGTTCCATGAATTCCCACCCATTCAAACAAAAAATGTAAAATACCAAATCCAATAAATATAATGGATATAAAAATCTAAACAACATATTAAGGGGAAAAAAAAGTACTCATCCAATGGGACATTTAGTCGAATAACTTCCAGGCCTCCTTAATTACAAATAGCAAGTAGTAATCTAAGGAGCCAATAATAACATGAAATTAAAAACAAATAAGAAATGTACATATCTGTTCACAAAATGTACCTATGAAAACCCATTACTATAACCAAAAAAACAAAAAATCATACTCAGTGAGAGAGATACACTTATTGCAAACCACTTTCTTAATCTCCATTGATGGTGACTCGGTGCCTCAAAACAGAATCTCCATTGTTGGAGACTAAGGATGACTATGAAGAATTCAATTTTTAAGGAAAAGAGAAGAAAAAGAAAAAGGAAGGTGTACTATTGTTCTTGTGCTATCAATTAATATCACAAAATTACCAAAAGAATTTTGAAAACAAACCCAATTGAATTTTATTAAAAAACTAAGAAAAGCCTAGATTTTTACAACCCCATATGATATTAAAACACAAACACATTTTTTGATGTATAACACACAGTTTCTTACAACTGAATAAAAAAGAAAAGGCAAACCTTCAAATAGGCAGCAACCCTTTCCTTTTGGTAAAAACAGTATTGGACTCAACCACAAAGTTGGCTCTAGCCTCACCCATGGGATCTCTTCTAGGTTCTTGAAAATTTTCATCTTTTAAGCAACGACACTCAAACAGTAAAACCCATTTTCAATCTTCAAACTACAAAATGAAAACAGAAAAGAAATGCGGTGATGGGTTTCTCACTAAAGAAAAGGCTCTGCGCTCTTTTTTTTAATTTTTTTAATTTTTAATTTTTAATTTTTTAATCTAGCTAATAAGTGGATAAAACAATTTAAAAATCAATCAGAGAGTGACCCTATTTTTTATGCAACATTTTAGTGAAAGTTAGAGTTGTATTTATACCAGATTGTCCTTTAGTTTTGTTTCTACTTAAACATAGGAGTGTAGGGCTGTTTTTGAACAAAAAATTGAGTAATCCAAATAGGGAAAGCCCCTTAAATAATAGTATAGATAAAAAAAAAACAAAAAAAAAAACCCCTTAACCATATCCCTTAAAATTAGGCATTTTCACTCCTCCTTAAACATAAATAAATTTATCTCTTTCTCTGTCTAATCATTTTCTTTAAACCTCTCTTTTTCTCTCAAAGGAAAGGGTACTGGAGTAGCCCTTCCTACAAGGTAATTATCTTAGTTTTGTTTATTTCTTTATTGTTTTATTTCTCATATGATTTTGATTGTCATATATGATTTTGATTTATTTGTTATGGAAATTGTGAGAAGAAAATTGAAGTAATAAACATTGAATAATAACTATTTTTTAGGGTTATTGGAGTAATTACAATTGTTGTATATCTGCTTTTATGGGGGCAAAAGTAAGAAATTGAGGACGACATGAGATCGAAGTTAGACAATGAAAAAGGTTCAAGAGATGGTGTAGTTTTCTTATCCTTTTTTTTTTCTTTCTCCCATTCTTTTCCTTTCAATTCTCCTTAAAAGTTATTATTTTGTTGTATATGAGTGAGTTACATGTGTGAATATCTTCTTTTTGTTTTTCTTTTTCCTTTGCATTCTTTTTGTAATTTTGTAACTATAGAATTTTGGGTAAATGTTTTTATTATTTACTCTATTTTATTGTAATCGATTTGTCCATGATGATAGGTCCTAGAATGGAAGACATGGAAATTTAGGAGATCAAGAAGGATGAAATTCCTGTGAAAAATAAGGCCATGAGTCAATTCTTAGCATTTTTAGAAAAAAGTGTACCCAAAAAAAAAAAAAAAAAAGTCTCATCGCACACGTGAAGTATGTGTGATAAGGTAAGTATTTATGATAGAAGTACTAAAAATTTTGTATTTCAATGTTCACTTCTCCCTCACTTGTGTAGTATCCATTATAAATGGCCTTTTTGAATATAATAGAAAAAAAATGGTTAATAGTTTAAGCAATTCATAATTAGATTAGTTTCTCTTTAAAATTTTATTTTATACCAAAGAACTTGATTTTGAGCTATATAAATTAAATAAGTATTGAACTATATATATATATATATATATGTGTGTGTGTGCGCGCGCGCGCGTATATGTATATATGTATGTATGTATATGTTTCGTAGCATAATTTTGTCAAATGCAACACTTATTCTTAGTAGTAATTGTATACATATTTTGATTGAATTATCAAACCTTAAGAATATGTTCTTGATTCTATGGAAAAGGTGAATGCTCATCTTCTTCGTTGCTCCTATCTTAAAGTAGAAATTACCAAATATACTTGTTGGTTGAGCGCATTGGAGACGTCAATTTGGCTGGAAGAAATTCCATTAACAATGTAGCCTTTTTATTGCTAAGAATGGGACAAATCTTGGGATTTTTTTTAAATTTTTTATTTATAGTTTGAAAATCTTAATGACCTTTTTGTTTTTTTGATAAATTGCAAAAAGACTTCATTCTACACTAGTGAATGGTATAAATTGACTAGAAACATGTGATTATTATTTGGTGTACTTTTTAAAAAAATAAATAAATAATTAATGCCGATTCATCCATATGTAATATCAACATGATAAATTTTTCCAAGATCATAGCTTGGTTTCTATCATTGTTAAACATCTTCTTAATGAAGTTTCTCATTTGTGCAATTTGACAGTAAGATTATCAAACATTCTATTTTCTTTTTGCTAAACAAAAACCAACAAGAGGGTCCCCACTCTTTGTCGATCCATATTTTTCAAGAATCATATATGGAAAGACAAACAAAAACCAGCTATGTGTCTAGAAACTCAGAATTATAACAATATATTTATTTGATTTTATTTTACTAAAGGAGAGCTTCACATACCCAACCAATAATGAAAAATTCAAAAGAAAAAATTGTAAATATAAAATTTTTAAAACTATTGAATGAGTTGAGACTTACTAGCATGTTGCACAAGTTCATGAGTAGTTTAAAATAAAAGCCAAAGCTAAATCAAGAGTCCACACACACACCCAAACATATATAAAAACATAAGCATATATATATATATATACACACACATACATACAACCCAACACACTAAATTCAACAATTAATAATCTATAGAAAAAAAAAAAAAAAACTAATTGAGTAACAAAATACTTTAATAACATTAATTTAAATGTTTATATACAAAAATTTACAAAGAATAACAAATTTAATAGGTTTTGGATGGAAATTATAAGGTTATTTCATATGTACTTTTATCTTTGACTTAAAATTCTACTTATTTACATAATTTTTTACTCACCAACTTATAAGTATAAATGTTAGTGATACACCAGTCTAAAACGTTAATGTTTTTTAGCTGAGAAAAATTCTATAATTGTGAATGACAATATATAGATAGAAATTGAATTGGAAAAGCACTAAATAAGTAAGAAATGAAAGAAAGATAAAACATTAAAACTGATAAAATAGTTTGAACAACATTGCCGTTAGCATTGTAGTTGCCACATCTTGAAAATCTTATGTTTACTTACATTCTCAATGTGATGTTAACATAGGTAGTTTTATCTTCAGTTTTTTTTTTTTTTTTTTTTTTTTTTTCAAAGTCATTGTAGTTGCCACATCTTAAAAGAATTTTTTTTTTACCAAATTTCTATATATGATACTCTCATGGATTATTCTATTTTTAGTTTTAAAAAGAAATATTACGTGTGTCAGAAACAACTTGGTATTTAATACAATATAATGAAGGTCGCTGATGACCTGTGTTTACCTTAATTTTGGATCTAAGGTAAGTAATATTATATTTACCTTAACTTTGGATCATCTCCTTCAAATTTCTTTATTGTCATTTAAAAAGAATTATAATTATTTTATTGAAATTTTTTATTATTTTACTAATTGGGTGCAGAGATAGTTCATTTAGCTTTTCTTTACATAAACAATGACTTTGATGTCAATATAAACATAAGTTGACCTAACATTTTCAAGATGATGGTCATATGGGTGGTCGTTTTGCTTTTATTTTAAAAGAAAGGTTAGTGCCAAAGGTATCTGTATATATATAGGGGTACGCATACACACATACAAAAACGCACCTAAACATAAACATACACATAACATTTGCTTATACACGAACTAATTAACTAAATTCAACAATTAATAATTTATAGAAACAAAGAACTACTAAATGAGTATATATATTTGTTCATAAATTAAATTTAAATGTTTATAAAAAATTCATGAAGAAGAAAAAATGTAATGAATCTTAAAAGATAATTTCATGAAAGGTGTCTTCATGTCTCTACCCTTGATGTTATGAACTGTTAGGAAAATGGATTTTAACATAATTTATTTTCAACATTAAACTTGTAAGAAATTTATATAATATATTCAGTTGTTTGTGATTGTGTCTGAATGTTTTTCTTATTATTATTATTTTTTGATAAAAATAGTGTAACTTTAATAAGAACCAAAAATATATATATATATATATATATATATATATATCTTGAATCAAAGCTAATTCAAAGATAGTAGGAGTTTTCTCTATTCAAGTTATAACTAGCAATATTTTTAGCATGCTGAGCCAAAAGATGTGTTGGGTGATTGCCCAGTCTTCTCACATGGGTTACAATGATTTTCATGCATTAATTGTAATAATGAAGCATATTATGTGATAGCGGGCTGTGTTGGACTATGCAGCAGTCCAAGCATATGGTTTGACAATTGATCCTCTTGCCTCCTTGGAAAAGATATAATGCAAATTCTAAAAGTGGTTAGAAATTCTTCTTTTTTTTTTTTTTTTTGGTTGTTGTTGATGTCACTGTTTATTAAAAAAAAAAACCTATGTCATTCCCATATCAATACTGGGCATTAATAGTAGAGTTGCCATTTATACTGATTGTTTTTCACTTGATTTTCTGATCCTGTTTCTATAACTTTTCATCTGTTTTGGTTGACTGGTTTTTTTTTTTGGCTCATTTTTGGTGATCAAGTATTCTTTATGTCAGTACAACCTTAAGCATCTGTTTTAGGCTTTTAGCAGCAGATGTTGAGTGATTGATCTCTATCAAGCCTAATTGAGTTGTAATTGGAAGCTTGGAATTTTTTTTTTTTTTTTTTTAATTTGGCTTTTTATTTGTAAGGTTGAATTTTTTAAAGATGAAATAAAGAATCAAAGTATTATACATATCAGAAGGGTATCAAAGTGATATCAAATCTTCTTTTTAGGGTAATGCACATATATATGTTTTTCTTAAAAAAAAAAAAAAAAAAAAAAAACCTTTATCTTTCCATCAATATGAATGGCCTTCGATCACGCTAACACTTTAATAAAACAAGTTTCAAATTTATTTCCTATTGCATGCAAAGCAAATGCAGATGTTGGAATTCGCTATGTTAGTCACCAACTTTTTCTATTCTTCTCTAAAATTATTCAAAGGAAAAAACAGAACTGAATAGTGTTGCAAATGGAGAAACACCTTCAGAAGAATAGAAGAAAAACGTGGAAAATGAGAAGTTAAAAGAAATAAGATAACGTTAATCTTATCTTCGTAATCAACCTGTTTAATAGTCGCTTTTATAGCGGATTTATGATTATATGTGGTTGATTTGTTGTGGATGGGTGCATTTAGGTGATTTCAACATTAACATGTGAGCTAGCTGAGGCCTAACTAAGTTGGTCTTTGAAGAAATTGTCACGCGGGGTCATAGACTATCAAATATTAGAATATTGACTTTTTATTAAAGACCTCAACCGGGGTTTGGGTCAGGGTGCTGCTGAATAGAATTATTCATCTCTTGATTATTCTCTTCACACCCAAGTGTGGAAATAATTCTTCTGGGAAAAAAAAAAAAAAAAACTTTAAATCAAAATGAAGCACTTAAATTTAAAGAATGAAACTCCAATCCATCAAAAGCATTTATTTTTGTTGTCATATTTTGACGTTGAAGAATTATGCATCATTATAGTATTTATCTGATATCTCGTTTTGAAATCATACTATTTTAATATATAATTTTTAAAATTTTATATTTTTTTTTTAAAATAATCATAGTAAAAATATTATAAAAAAGAACAGGAAAGAAAAATTGATGAATGTTTTAAGAGCACTAATTGAGAATTTTTTTTTTTTTTTAATTTATGAGTAAAAAAAAGTAAATAACATTTTTGATAGTTTTTTATATTTCCTATAAAATTTAAAATTAAAAGTTTTCTAAAATTGTCAATTAAAAAAATACCTTAATGGTATCTGTTATAAGACACAAAAAATAAAAGTAAAAATTAAAGGTATATCAAATGGACACGGTCCTTAATTATTATTTAGTATTTAATTTGAGCTTGTTACCCTATCAGTTGTTATGTTTAGTTGGCCCTCTCCCGGAAATGGCATAGATTAATATTAATGGCATTGAGAGCTGTTACGGTCATTTTTAACTTTTTAAATAATAAGGGGTAATTTAGAGTGACGGTCAATACCGTAATGCTCCCAACTAGTACAAGACAAAGAGATCTAATAGAATAATGCTACGTACAGATACAAAAAAAAGTTTATAGCATTTTTTAGAACAAACAAGTTTTACTAGGTTTTTATTTTTTATTTTTTATTTTTTATAAAAGAATACTAGTTCTTGTTTGAGTCTACCATAGACATTATTTTTTTACCCATTAATATAAATTTAAGCTTTTTAAAAAAAAAAATTATTTTTTATAAACTTTCTCAATCTAATGTAAAAAGACAAGAATCTTTTGACTTTCAGCTCATTCACCTTTGGCATACCAACTTTGACACGTTTGAATGCATTCGGTCAATTACATCTTTTATTCTCCCTATGCATCTCAGTCAATTACTCGATTGCTTACAAAAATAACTTGTAAAGCAGTTAACGCCTCTCCCACTATTTTTTAACAAAAGATAAGTAAAAGGTTCCCATTTTTCTTGAGAATGTATCTCATACAACATTTATATGCACTCTTGAGAGAAGTACACACACAGGGATATATATGTATATATATAGAAAGAGAGAGGACCCTGATTTTGTGAAGTTGACTTCTTCGTTACTAACAATAATGAAAATAAATTAAGTACTAGGAAGAGAAGTTGTAGAGTGTAACAGGATGTCAAAAGGCAAGAGGAAGTTCCTTAGGACAAACTGAACATCTAAAAACCACTATACCCTGAAAATTTTGAAGCTCGTTTACCCTTCAAACTCAGTCAGTAAGGCTCCATTGCCTATATACAGTTTGCAACAATCTGAAGCTATGTTACTTAGTAAGTATATATATAGCTGGCGCACTAAATTAAATAAATAACAATTTATAGAAATATGACACTAATTGTTTTTAGAAAATAAGTCATTTTCTAAAAATCATTATAAAAAAAAAAATCCCCTTTTCATGTCTTTGGTAGCGACCTTGAAAATAAGTTAAAAATAGCTATCATGTGTTTGGTATGTACAATAAATTATTAGCATTCTTGTATAAAAACATGTATAATATGTATTAATTATGAATGTAATCTATCTATATTCTTTATATATCTAACAGCTGAATCATAGCATTTATTGTTCTTACGCTTCTATTGAGCCAAATCAGCGACAGCAATATCAACTTATTCTCAACCCTCTCTCTTATTTTAACTCTTTTTCATTTTCTTAATTTTCCAATTTTATTGTTACACTTTCTCAAATTTTTCCCTTTCCCTCTCCCTTAGAGTCTTAGAGGTCGAATTATACTGAGTCAACCTTGGATATTTTACCAAAATAAAAAAAATTTCATGCATCACACAAGATAAGACTAGTATTTTAAACTACCAATCCAAATTACCAATCCACACAAGTTTTCTGTTGGTTAAAGCAAGAAGGAGGACAATATTTAAAATAATAGTAGCTTTTGTTTTAAAGTAAAATATTGGGAAGGCTGAGATATGTTCTTTTAAGCACCTTGAAGACAAAGAACTTATTGATGGGAATGATAGGGACAGGGAATAGGAATAGAAACTGTTTAGAAAGTCATAGATCATAATACGTACTGAAATAATTATAGTTATGAGAAAACAAAGTTTCAGTTTTATCAAACACTATATAAAGGTTTAAGTACATCTTGTGTTTGAATCCCAGCTTCAAGAGCAGGGACATTAATATTTTCTTGCATATGAGGTGAAGGTATGTCTTCTGGATCTCTCTTTGGTTTTACCCATCTACCATGAGCATTACAAACTAATCCCTTGTTGGCCAATTGGTACCAACAATGTGGGATCCTAAGTTCATCTACCAACATGTCACATGCCTTGTTCACTAAAGCAACATCTCTCCTAGCCTCTTCCCGAAATGTTGAGGTAGTATTAACAAACCCATCCACTAGATGAAGATATGTTTCAAGGCTATGGAACCCTAGCCAATTTAATCCACGTTTAAGGTAAGGCGATGAACGAACATCAAGTTTCAATTCGGCTCCAACATGCGTGTAAACCCATCCTAATGTCCCGGTAATATCATCAAGTTTTTGTAAACTCTCATTGAAAACAAGCCCTGGCATCCAAGGTACTACGTCTTGCTTAATTACTACTCTCAAGGTTTTTACTCCCAATTGGTGAAGCTCATCTCTGAAAGCAATGTTGCCAACCCTTGGTGCACCAAAGGAAATCACACTAACGGGAAGGTTAGGAATAGTTGATGCAGCTTCATAAGCATTGAGGAGAGCCAATGCACCACCCAAGCTATGTCCAGTGATTGTGAGGCTAACTTCTTCACCTTTTTCCCTATACAATTCTACAAGCCTTGTCACTTCTTTCATGACTTGCTCTGAGGCACTAGATTTGTTGTACCTAGTAGAGTCATTCTTAGAAGTGTAAATACTAAGAAATCCATGTTCAACCTTGGCATCCCCGTGCCCAGTTGGCTCCAACTTCCTTTGCAGATCCTCATACCACTCCGTTGGTGCCACTGTTCCTCGCCACGCCACCACAATATCTCTCCGCCCAATCCTTCGTGTCTCCTCGTCATCACTAACCCCCACGTAGCCCATCCAATTGGAATCTTTGCTCCACGTTTCCGCCAATTTTGACCTCTGCAACCATTGAGGCATGTTTACATGTGACATGGCATAAATATACTTGCTGACCTTATAGCCATTTCTACTGAGGCCTAATGTTTCGAATAACTTGTGACGATTGTACCGGCAACTTCCACAATACTCCGAGTGAGAATCGAAATCAAAAGCATCATATGTTGCTTGTGCAAATTCTCCATATTTTATGATTTCTCTTCGAAGCCAAGTATGAAGAGGATCCAAGAGACTCTCCCAATTTGAGGAAGCATGCATGTCATGCCAGTTTTGGGCTATGACCTCCTTAGGAGAAGTTGTGGGAGTAGAGAGTTTCTCTTCACCATATAAGTTCCAATTGATTTGGTGAATATTAGTACGAGGAGGGGTTTCAAGATGGAGGTGGAGGAGGTGTGAGAGTGACTCGGTTAGACTTGAAACCCGGTTAGATGTTTTTGTTTGGGGTGGATCACGAACAACTTGTTGATGGGCAAGGCCATGGATTTTGGGGAGCTTGTTCATGATGGGTTGAGATGTAGTAGGAAGATGGTTATAGATCATTGTTGATAGTGCCATGATGAAAATTAGAGTTCGAATTGCAAAGTATAGATCACCTTTTGGAACTGGAAATGCTTGGAATTTGGTGGTTGAAGATTAAGTTTGATTGATGGAAAAGTAGAGAGGACATATATATATATATTAGTTGAAAGAGTTGACTGAGTCCCAACTAACTTGATCTTTAAAGAAATTTCCACGCGGAGCCAGAAACTATCAAATATTAGAATATTGACTTGTTATTAAAGACCTTGAATAGAATTAATTGTTCATCTCTTCACACTGGCGGAGTTAGGATTTTAGTTTAGAGGGGGTAAAATTAAAAAAACATTATTAAAAGTAAAATAATCTAAAAAATATTAATCAATAGTAATAACAAAAAAATGGTAAGAAAATATGAATATATTTCATAGTATTAAAATAAATAAACAAAAATAACCAATTCATAGTCATAGCTACAACAAATTTTACAAATTGATGTAAAAATGTGAGTAGTGTTACTTAAACAATATAATGAATATATGTTTGAAATTATTTTTTGTAATTAGTGAGATGCTAATTTATAAGACATAAGTAGTAAAATTTGTAATATCTCTAGCATCACTTAATAATAAAATGTTGTGAAATGTATCACAGTAAAAATGGTGAAAATAAAGATATTAAATAAAAAAGAAAAAGTAGTGAAATAGGTGCAAGGCAGACAAAAATTGCTTATGATAATAGTGAAATGGTGAAAAGGTTACATGGTTTGGTATTTGAGAATAACTTTTTCTTCCTTTCTTTTTCTTGGGTCACTTTCAAGTGGGTGTCCTTTTTTTTTCTTTTTCTTTTTTTCTCAATGTCTCATGGACTAACTAGAGTAGACTACATATGCAAGGACGTTTTAGGAGTCAGAGGAGGCAGGTGCCCCCCTCTGTCTCCACCCCTGCTTCACACCCAAGTGTGGAAGTCATTCTTCTATAAATAAATTTAAAAAAAAAAAAAAAAATTGTATTCCTTTAAATCAAAATGGAGCGCTTAAATTTGAAGATTGAAACTACAATCCATCAAAAGCATTTATTTTTGTTGTCATATTTTGGAGTAGAAATACAACTTTTTAATATGTCATTTTGAAATTGTACTTTTTAAAATCTTACGTATCATTTTTTAAATAATAATGTTCAAAAGCTTTTAAAAAAAAGTATAAGAAATGGACACAGTTATTATTTAGTGTTTGGTTAGAGTAATGTAGATAGAGTAATTCTAAATAAATAAATAAATACAATATTTTTTAGCAGAGTTGACAAGTCTCACTAATTTTTATTTAAGTCTATCACAAAACTTTCTCATTTACACCAACAATCTCTTATATCAACGGGGTCAATTTTTTGTAAATACGGACTTTCTCAATCTATGTAAAACAAAAGTAGGCTAGCATCTTTGACTTTCAGCTACAACACCTTGGCCTACGGCATACCAACTTTCACACGTTTGAATGCGTTCAGTTAATAACTTCTTTTATTTCCCTACGCAACTCAGTGTCTGTTTGTTTCAGCGTTTGAAGCCCAAAACGTGCGTTTTCAAAAAAGCCAGCCCAAAAATAGTGCTTGGTAAGTAATAAACGCAACTTTTTGAAAAAGTTGCGTTTTAGATTTGTGAAGAAACGCGCGTTTGAGTTTATGGAGCTCCGGAGGTCCATAAACAAAAAGCTCATGCGCGTTTTCAAATTGATCTGTTGGGCTCTTCCAAAAATAACCAAATTACTCTTGATAAATCATCAGCTCTCATCTCATCTCTCTGCTCTCCCAACAAATTTCCATATCCAAACACAAAAAAATCTATAACAAATTCCCAAATCATCTCTTTGCTCTCCCAACAAATTTCCAAATCCAAACACAAAAAAATCTATAACAAATTCCCAAATCAGCTAAGGAAAAAAAAAAAAATCAATCCCTTGCAAATTAGGATTCCTCAAAATGCAAAAAAAAAAAAAAAAAAAAAAAAAAAATCAGAATATAGCATAGAGAATTACAGGACAAAATCGAAGTCGAAGCGTCAAAAACACCGAGCTCTGGGTTCGATCAAATCGGCGAACACCACCCAATCAAACCCGGATGACTCTGACTCCGACCCCATTTTCGATCTCCAAGCCCTTCCCTCTCAGCCACTCACCGTCTCCGAACTCCACCACCTCATCTTCATCGCACACTCCGATGGATTCTACATCGCCAGAACCTGAGTGGGAATGCTATCGATTCTGCCAAGAACCAACAAACGAAGTGCTAAGAGAAAAGGGAGAAAGGAAAAAAAAAAAAAAAAGAGACGAAGAAGGAGAATGTTTTGGTGTTTGGAGAAATGGCAGGGAAGGAATAAAGAAAGGAGGAAAGAAGGATTAAAAAAGGAAGAAAGAAAAAGAAAAAAAAAAAGAGACGAAGAAGATGTTCTGGTGTTTGGAGAAATGGCAAGGAAGGAATAAAGAAAGGAGGAAAGAAGGATTGAAAAAAAAAAAAAAAAAGAGAGAGACGAAGAAGGAGAACGTTCTGGTGTTTGGAGGAATGGCAGGGAAGGAATAAAGAAAGGAGGAAAAGAAGGATTAAAATGGAAAACAGAATGGGTACGTGTGTGGAGGAGAAATTTAGTGGGGAAAAAAAAGGAGAAGAAAGAAATGCCGGGTAGAGGATAAAAAAAGAGTGGAAAAAAAAAAGGAAAAAAAGAATAATGAAATATTATCACAATTTTTTCGTAATTTTTTCACAATAAATTTTAAGGGGTTGGTTATTATTAGTTAATATTGGTGAAAAAAATAATTTTTTTAGAAAGAGAAAAAAATAATTTTAATAGTATGTTAAAATTAAAATTAGTATTAATTTTTATCACAATATTTTTACAATAAATCTTAAGTGGTAGGTTATTATTAGCTAATATTGGTGAGAAAAAAATAATTTTTTTAGAAAGAGAAAAATATAATTTTAATAGCATGTTAAAATTAAAATCAGTATCAATTTTTATCACAATATTTTCACAATAAATTTTAAGTGGTAGGTTATTATTAGCTAATATTGGTGAAAAAAAATAATTTCACAATATTGATTTAAGTATGAAATAAACTCTCTTATATATACATTGTCATTTTTGGTAATTTACATTTCAAACTGCCACTTTTATAAGTGCTAGCCAAACACTCAGCTTTTTCAAAAAGCATTTTTTAACAGCTTTTACCAAACACTCAGCTTTTTGAAAAAAACACTTTTTTATTATGCACTTTTTGAAAACTCAATTTTTTCATTATGCACTTTTTCAAAAAGCTGAACCAAACTCACCCTCAGTCAATTACTCGATTGTATGTAAAAATAACTTTTGAAGTGGTTAACGCCACTATTTTTTATCATGAGAAAAGTAAAATGTTCATATCTCTTGAGAATGTATCTAATACAGCATGTATATGCACTCTTGAACCACTTTGGTTGCAATAACAATGTTAAAATGGTTTTAAAACTCAAAAAAACAAATGAAATATATATATATATATAAAAGATATACTTAATGTAACTTTAAGTGATGTTACATTACTCAATATTTTTTTAATTAGATGCAACTTTTAGCAAACCGACCATTGATTGCATTATTTTTTATATATTCTCAATACTTATAAAATTTCAGGGTAATTAAAGATCGATGCATGGTTTTTAGACCCGGCCGTTTAACAAACCAAAAAAGAAAGAGTTTCAAGGTTTTTAAGATTAAACCAAGGTTCAACCGATATCGAACCATGATGATATTATAATTAATTTAATAATAGTAAAATTAAAATAAAAGTATTAAAATGGAAAACATTAACAAATATTTACTAAAAATACGTCTAAAAAAATTAAACAAATTTCAAATGAATTTTCACCGTCTTTATAAGATTAACAAAAAATAATAAAGCATAAAAAAAAGTGTAAAAAAATTGTTTTTAGTAATCTTTCATATAAAATTTTTTATTTAAACTAGAATCATTTTAAACATAAATAAATATATTGTATATTCACATGTAAAAAGCATAGTTCTTGAACCTCGAATTAAATTATCAAATAATAATAGATTGAGGGGGTAATATAAAAAATTAGAAAACTATAATCTAAACTATAAATAAATAAAATATTGAATCCGAGAATAACACTACAAAGGAGCATAGCCTATTGGTTATTATATCAATATTAGACGTACTAAACCCATGTTCCATCCCTCGCCTACACCTATTTTGATAATTTTTACACCTATTTTGATAATTTTTATATTTAAATGTCAAAACATGATTGAACCATAACACTCAATTAAAAAACCAAATTTCTACCCTAGTTCAATGTTACTCAAGTTGGGCCGGCCTGTTTGGTCCGAGTCTAACAACCTTGTATCTATATCATCAATCAATTGTTTAAATTCAAGTTTTAACATCATGATAAGATTTTCAAAATATGAATTTAGTAACAAGTTATTAGGTGATCTAATATTTATTTAGATTTAAACTAGGATTAAATTTAACCCAATTGGAAGCTACACCTATTTGATAATTTTTATATTTGAAATGTCTGAACATGATTGAACCATAACTCCCACTTAAAAAACCAGATTTCTAACCAGTTCAAGGTTACTCAGGTTGAACTAGTCAATCCAGTCTGGGTTTGACAACCTTGTAGCTATGCCATCAATCAATTATTTAAATTTAATTTTTAACATTGTGATAAGATTTTCAAAATATAAATTTAGTATCAAGTTATTAGGTGGTCTAATATTACTTAGAGTTACACTAGGATTAAATTGAACCCAACTAGAAGTAACAACCAATGAGCATGGGGAGAGTATTTTCAACTGAGTAAGGTTGTCAAAATCGGGATCCTATGTAAAATCGTGGAGGGATGGTGGAATTGTGGATCGTAGGATTGAATCATGAACCGTAAGATCCTACATTTTTTTAGAAAAAAAAAATGGTAATGAATTTATATGTTAAATAATCATATAAATTATGAGTTCATCCAAAAAAGACAAATTTTTCATCAATATATTATAATTTGTATACCATGCATCGCTTTGTCTATACTAACAAGACATAAAACTTCATTTTTAACACAAATTATCCTAAAAAGTTAAATAAATGTTTAGTTAACAAAATCATTAATAAGGTGGAAAATCGGTGTATGTTAAAGAATCAATATATTATTGAAAATAATTTTTTTGGTAAATATAAATTTGACATAATATTCATAATAATTAAGATAAGAAGAACTACAAATTGTTTTATATTTTTCAAAACAAAATACTTATAGAACGACAAGTATTATATTTACTACTCTTACTTTGTTTTTAACTTTATCTTATTTTTGTAGGAGAGGAGTCGTCCCAAAATAAAGTTAAAAACAAATGGTATTCTATCAAGGAAGAATGCAAAAATGTGGTACCATAGTAGAAAAGTAGAAAATTCATATCCCATTAATACTGCCACAGGCCCACTACCCATCCTACCCCACCTTCTTAGGCCTGTTCAAGGATATACCGGCACCGACAAAATCGGTCTGACCACACCGCCCCACCTCACTCAGGACTCCGCTGAAGGTTTTCGACATAGTGGTCAGCAATAGATCTTCAATACCAATGTCGGACCAATGCAGCCATCGACGTCGAGATTTGCACATTAACGAGGACCAAACCAACCCAAGCATGTTTTATATACATGTAAATAATATGTATAAGAAGAGGCCTAACGTTCATCCATGAACAGGGTCATTCCCTCAAAATAAATAAATAAATAAATATATATATATTATATAATGGTAACGTGTGTCAGGAGGACTGGGGAAATTGGAGTAGTCTCAAATCTCAATCAGGTCTTGTCTCTTAAGTCTTGGTCTTGCTACT
The DNA here is from genome assembly GCF_001633185.2 of Quercus lobata. NCBI lineage: Eukaryota > Viridiplantae > Streptophyta > Magnoliopsida > Fagales > Fagaceae > Quercus > Quercus lobata. The sequence continues at coordinate 54,641,938 of NC_044908.1, forward strand.
TGAGTTTTCCCAATTTAAAAAAAAAAAAAAAAAACAACCCGAGTATTTGTTTAACGGTTACCGTTTGAGTTATTGTGTGAGTTTGTAAGATATTTTCTTTTTGCTTTTTTGATCTCAACCACACACGTCTTGTCTGAGATTGAGTTGTCTCCTACTCTCTTTTTCTCCTCTTTAGAATTCAGACTTCCCACTTTTGCTCTTAGAGACTCAAACAATTAGACTCACTCAGCAACCTTCGTTTTTCTTCTCAATCTTAGGCTCCCACCTAACCATTTTTCTCTTCTTTTTTGGCTCTCGGCCACATAATGTAGTTCTGTCTTTGGTAACCCTAACACCTAATTTTTTTAGTTTTATTTTGAAGTCACCAAATGTTTTTTGTTGATTTTAATTTTTTTTTTTTTTTTGGGATTATTTTCTTGTAATTTCAAGGGTAAATTTGAGAGATTCAGCTTCAACCTAGTAAAGACTAAATCTCAATGGCTTAAAGAGTTCATGGTTTTCTCATACTATTTATACTTGTTTTGAGTTCACTACTGTTTGATTTTTTGATTTGCTGTTTGATTTTGTTTTGAGGGTTGTTTTGAGTTCACTAATGTTTGATATTATTATGCTAGAAATATTAATGTTGATGTTGCTACCATGCTAGAATTCTCTTGTTACTTATGGTTGAGACTTTTTTTTTTTTTTTTTTGACTTGATACTTTATAACTGTGTATTTGATTTGGAATGTTGTAAGTCTTGTGATAAGTTGAGGTTTTTAGTCTTATTGTGGTTGAAACTGATAAAAAAAGGCCCAGTTAAAAAATTGGCAAAATGGGCTCAAAATGCTATTTTTAAGAGGCCTAAAAGCCCAAAACTTAGAATAATAATTTATAAAAGCCCAGCCCACATAACCGAACGAACTGCACCGAGCCGCTATGATTAACTGCACCTTGTGTAGACTAGTTCTTCCTTTCCAAAAGTGAGGTGCGGTCAAGTATAGGGTTTATAGGGTGGAACCGCACCCTAAAGGCATGGTGCAAAAAATCTCTAAAAAACCAACTGAACCAAACCGTGTACACCCCTACACCTTCTTACTCACTTTCCCTTCTTCTCTTTTAACATTTGTTTGAGCTCTCTCTCCTCTGTAAATCCGCCGTTTCTCCTCAGTAAATCTGCCCTTTCTCCTCAGCTTCATCAGAATATCTCTTTTGCAAATCTGTAAAACATCAATGGCAAAGCTAAAGTGTAAACTTCCTCTGCTACAAGCACGCATGTAGTATTGTGGGGTTAATTTTTGGTTATATTCTTTGTAAAATCTCTCTTTCTTCTCTTAAACTCAAAGAAAAGATCAAAACCAGGCATTGGTTATTTTTTATTTTATTTGAGCCCAAGTAAATCATCTGTTAGTCTGAAGATATTGGCCAGAAACTGGAATCATGTGGGATTGTTTGGATTGTACGATCCTATTGATCCCACCGATCTTCAACGATCCTAGTACCAATCTTAGATATGAACAATCCTGAAATGATCCGAATCTTTTTGGGCAGGTAAGATCGTAGGATCGTACAATCCAAATCTCAATTTTAACAACCATTCTGTGACCCAGGAGATGTACAGCCAAAACGGGTTGCTAAGAACACTGGGATGAAGCATCCCCTAACAGACAAAGAAATACTTGGTAACCCGGAGTTGTTTGATGCACACCAACAGGATATTGATAAGGAAATTGCAAAAACATATCACACTGGAACGTTGGCCAGAATATAACTAAGTCTCTGAGGGAGGATGTGCCACATGTGGAAGGAAATAATAATAACTTATTGAAGCATCCAATAGAGCCAGAATTGATGAATGTAAAAATGGATAAATGCTTCCAATTTCGGGCAACAACAGTGGAGTATGACAAAGGGGCCAAGTTGACAAAGTTGATTTAGATCATGGGTCCCACATGGATAATGGGAAATTGAAAATACTGGGGAAGGTGGAAGTGTTAGGAAGGATGAGGAAAATATTATTGTGGGCTCAAATAAACCCACTTCAGCCCAAAACGAAAAATGGAAAAGAATTGGCCCACCTCCAAAACAGCTGGACACAATGGAAATTGAAGTGGAGTTACAGTATCAAAAGAGAAAGTCTGATACCATTGAGGGAAGTGAAGGGGGAAAAAAAGCTGAGGTTAGATATTGAAACAATAGCTCTGAGCAAGCTTATGGCTCAACAGTTGGGATCAGCGGGGTTTGCTAATCAGTCTCGCCGGGTTCAATGAGTATCTTAAGTTGGAACTGTTGGGGGTTTAGGAACCACCAGACAGTTCGGGCTCTCAAACGGGCCCATTCTCCTTTTATAGGCACACATGGAAGATCTGGCTAACCAAGATGCAAAATAGAAGTCTAGGGCTGCAACAGAAGCAATGTTATCAGAACTTGATATTTATGACAAGAAGAACACTCACAAAGGAGGTGGTGATTCAAGGCAAGGATAGGGAAAATTCAAGGACAAAAAGAATTGGATGCTTAAGACTTAAGATATGGAGGTGCTAGAGTTAAAAGGTGAAACAAAACTGGAAGATAGTGTAAAAGAAATGGGTATTAACTATTAAGATATAAATTTTGCAGTTGCCCAGCAATGTAACAAAATGTAATTTTTTTTTTTTTTTTTTTCCCTTTAAGAAGGAATAGAATAATTAGATATGACTATTAAATTAAGAAACCAGAGACAGGAAAGCAGCTGAGATCGTGTTTAATTAAGGTTGATAAAAGACAAATCTTTTTAAAACAAAAAGAAATATATAAGATCTGCAAAGAGTTCCTTTCCCCCAAAATATACAATTTGCTTATTGCAGGCAATAGGAGGTAGCATGGTGCAACAGGAAAATGTGGGGCAAATGTAAGTTGTTTTTGTTCATACTTTCACATTTGCTTTGGCTATAATACATGTAAATTGTTTAAATTCATGTGTGTTCTCAATCTATAAGCTTAAATTAAGCTCAACTAGTAAGTTACCCATGCAATGCACGGATAATTTTGTGATATTTTATGTAAGACAACTTTGAAAAATGTTGTACATATATTATAAAGAATAAGTAATTAAATTAGTTTAAAGGAACATATATATTTTGAAATATTAAAAATTAGTTTAGTAGTTTCATTGCACCTTTGTAGATCTCTCAAGGTAAGATTAATTTTAAAAAAAAAATTATGAACCCAAAAAAAGATGCAAAAGAGTAAGATAATAAAAATCAACTAATCTGTATTGTGTTTACTGTCTTCCACTCATCGATAGTATGGCATTAAATCATGGTGTAGGCAAATGTGTCTTATAGATAATTTAAAACCATGGTAGAATATGGTTTTACATTACACACCAAATATTCTCTCTACTTATATACCCAAGACAAAAACTATCCAATCAAATTACCCAAACCTAAAACATATTTAAGCCTCAAAAATTTTTTTTTTTTAAAGAAAAAAATTGCCCAAGGGTTTTGGTGGTTTGATGGTGGTGGAAAGCTAGTATAATGGAGGTGGCAGCCCCTCAAATTCCTTTTTCTCTCTCTTACAAATGATTTATCAATCTCAAGTCTTTTATTTTGGAAATAGTGAAATAATGTGTTTCACTTAACAATCCACAACATTTTCGTGTCTCTTTATATCCTTTCAATGTCTTATCTGGTTAGTTATTACTATTAATCATTTTTTTTTTTTTTTTTTTGCTTTTGTTTTTAATACTAAAACGGTGGGTATGCTAAAATATATGAAGAAGAGAGAAATGAGTGATGTAAGGTCAGACAATTAATGAAAAATTAATGAGATAATAGTAAAAAATAAGTTAATTTGAACTTCTTGATAACAGTTTAAAAAAAAAAAAAAAGGGGGGGGGGGGGGAAGAAGAAGAAGCTAAATGCAAAATTAGAGCACCACATGGCAGGACCTCATACACTCCCACATGAGGTCTCTACTTTTATATATACTATCATTTAACCCGCGCAATGTACGGGACCATTTTTACATATTAAAAAACAATTGAAGGATGATTATTTCATGGACTAATCTAATAATGACTCTAATATCATAACATGATTAAGAGTACTTAATGAATATACAACAATACCACATGCTTTTTTGTAAGGATATTCTGGAGAGAATAATTTAAGAAACAGGGTAGCATACATAAATTGTCTAGGACAAAGTTTCCTAATAACTACAGGGAAGAGCTATTAAATGAAACTGGTGCAATCAATCATAGTAAATATATATTGTACCAAGTTTCTCTACAATAAGTTAGGAATGCAACTATATCTTTACATTAGATATATTTGCCAATGCAACTTGGATTGACTTAGATCCAGAATGACATCTTCTTCTCTAATTTGTCTCTCTATCTTCAATTTCAAAATTGTTAAAATGTTACGAAGCATTGGTTGATACTTTAACCTTAAATTGCAAACAAAATGTAAAACTTAAAGCAATGGTAACAAACTATTTTTCTCAAGTAGATTTCTTGCATCAGATCCAAAGGTCAAAATAAAATTTATAATATTTAACTAATGCATTATAGTATACAATTTATAAAGCAATCAGTAAGTACGTTTTGTTGCTAGTTTAAATAATACAAAACTCATAATACAACAATACATATAATTTAATTACTTATTAAAATCTTTCAAATATTTTATTCCTTGCTTAATGACTTTATGCTTCATCTCTAAATCTTGTAGGTCCAAAGTTGTCAACAACCATGCCTTTAAACATTGCATTTAATTTCATAATTTCTTCATCTACTAAACATATAAAAAATATCATCAGCCAATGTAAAAAATATTCCTAAACCTTACATTGCAAAGAGGAAAATTAATTCCAAGAATACAAAGTCAAACAAAATATATATCTTGAGGTAGGGGGAGAAAAAAGAGATCCCTTAAAGCCAATCCTTATTGTGCACTTGCACTAATTGAAACTAAAAATTGGTCCCTCAAGAAAATGTCCAAGCCTATGTAAGTGCAAAGAAAGTGGCTATGTAAGATGCCATCAAATGGTGTGTTAACCTAATAGTTCGCATAGAAATCTCAACTATGTTGCCACAATCCATTAAAAAAACATTATTAATAGTCAAATATCCAACTTCAAAAGATCTATACATTGCTATAGATTCTGCAATTTTAAGCACAATTAGTAGGAAATTATCTAAAATTCAAACTAAATTAACCAATTTTTTTTAGATAGAAATAGAGAAAGGGAACATGTGATACTAATGAATCTTCCAAGTACTTAATGGGACTATATCAGTTGCTATCATCCAGGCTCTTCACACTTATAACTGCAGAATGAATCAAGACTTTTGATTGTTACATTTTTAAGAAGTGTAAGTGTTTGTTTGTAGATTCCAGCCACTGTTGCAAGAGTACTCTTAACTGATAAATTAGGAAAACGACCACTTTTATTGGTAAATATGGAAACGGATATATTTTTGAGGCAATAATTTACATCATCAATTAATTGTTAATGAAGTCACGATATGTGCTTCAGTTGCTTCCTTTTAGGCCTGTCATTCTTGTTTCAGGTTTCTCCCAAATCCAAATTTTCTACATCCTTATTTTTCAACTCTCTTCTATTGTTGTTAGTAAAAGAATCATCCTTGAAAAAAGTAAGTTTATTATAAGCAGAACCTCCACCAGTAGAGCTCACTCCCATTTTGGCATATATTAGCATAGTGGTAACACAATTTGTGTGTCTCAGATTCTGTATCTTTTCCTTACATTCTTAAAAGAGGTTTAAGTTTCCTATATTCTTATTCCAACGCTTATGGCGTAAATATTAGTACCTTACAATAAATCCGACAATCTTCTTGGACTCAAAGCCCTTTTATTGACTTTGCCTATGACCAAAATCACTGGCATAGAAAGTATTCAATTTCTTGTGCCATCTGAGTAACGCCTATGGTTGTAATCATCGGCATGACAAAGTATGCAATTTCTTGTGCTTCTTTTCCATTGTATCATAACTTGATTCTTAAAAGAAGAAGGGACCTTAATAGCTCCTGGTCATTAAAAATTTCCACTAATTTTGTGCCAAGATGTTAGGTAGTAGTAGTGCAAATTAAGTGACTAATATGTTTACTGTTTAACACCACACCACACTCAAGGGTATTGTGCAGCTTACTCCTAAACAGATTGTCAGATTTTTTTTTTTTTTTTTTTTTTTTTTTTTTGGGTTTGGTATTCAAAAAAAAAAAAAAAAATTAAAATGAGATACCTGTTCAGCAATCTTGAACAACCATACTAACCAACCAAAACCTTCAAAACAAAAATAAAATCGCCACAAAATCCAAAATAGCAACAACCCCAACATAACATTTCACAGTTGATCATATAAAAACCCAAAGATTATATTGCCCATTGAACTTGTTTACTGTTTCTTAATGTACAAAACTAACTAAAGTTTACAATGCCCATATAATAAATATAGAGAGGGGAAACAAATGCAAAATAAATACAACAAAAAAACCATATAGCAAACCAAAACAACATACCCATAATCAAAACCAAATCAAAGAATCCCAGGAAATAGCAAATTTACTGATGCGGCCTAGTATTGGGAATTCAACAATTCCCAAGGTCTCAACCCTCTGTAAGCCAGGAAAACAAGATGTGAAATTAGCTGTAATGCAGATATGATCATGTACACCTTAACTTCAGCACTATATAAAATTGTAACAAAAGAAACAAAGAAATGATTTAAAAATAAAAAAGAACAAAGCAATAAAAGGTAGGACTAATATAACCAAAGAGAAGAAATTTACTATGAAATTCTGCATTGATGATGAGAGAAAAACCCCAGTGAATGGGCAGAGATTAACAAAATGAACATAAAAAGGTAGAGGAAAGTAACAAACCTTGGAGGTGGCATTGATAAACATCAAAGATTGACAATTTATTCAGCAATCTAACAATAATTTTATAATTTTATAAACAATAAATTTATAAATTTATGAACTATTAAATTTTTCATAATTTATTCACCAATGCAGGATAATTACCAATCAAAGTGAGAAGCTTACCCACAAATTAGCTTTCCAATGCCTCAACTCTCCTTTGCACTGTTCTTCCTCATTCATTGGGCCAATAATCTCTTCTTTTATTTATTTTCCCTATATCAATATTCACGTGTCAAAAGAAAAATCAAAGTTCATATAACATTGTGTCTCCAATTTATTATAGGCAATTGAACACCAATCAGTCAGGGGGGAAAAATCCTAAAAATAAATTAAAAATATCACTAACCAGTAACCATTCCTCAGAACACTGAGAGACAAAGCCTAGGTGGAATTTGATCTTCTATGGTGTTTCCCTGGAAAAAAGAAACAGAGAGGAAAACATATTAGGAATTGAAATCTATAATTGCAGCAAATCCTAATTAGAAACCCCAAATCCCAAAATTAATAACAACCCCCAAATCGAAAATTTAGTAATTTTCCTAGTGTCCTTGTTTATTTTCTTTTATACTGAAGGCTATCAAAAGGTGTTTTAACGCTGCCAAACAGATCAAAAGGTGTTTTCCAAATCAAAACCAGTTTTCCAAAAAAAAAAACTATGAACGCAGATATTATAAAACAGGGAAAGGCTTAGTGATATCAAAATAAATCGAAAAATTGAGAAAACAAACATTTTCATGGAGAATCCAAAAGCCTAAAACAAAAAGGAATCTAAACCTATCCAACAGTTTTTTCTTTCTGCTTGCAGCGGTGCTCTAAGTTTGGCGAGGGAACGGAGAACTCTCTCTGCCTCTCTATTTCTATGTCTCTCTTTTCTCTCGATCTGCAGAGAAAGAAATTGAATGATTTAAATCCAAAAAAGAAGAATTCAACAAACCATTACCAAAGATATTTAATAAAAAATAGTCAAATATCATAATTCCGATTTCCTTAACCCTAATTTCAGGAAACAAAATCTCATTGCAATTGTATAAGTGGAAAACATACAACAAAACTAATTTAACTTTAAATTTGTAGGAAAAAAAAAGTCGGAGAAAGAATAGGAACCCGTCGGAGGCATTGTTAATCAAAAATCAGAGGGAACTCTTGTTAATTTTTGAGTTTTAATCAGGAACCAAAACGTAACTTTGAAAATAGATAAAAGGTCAAATCTTCCTTCTAAATTTGGGAAAATTTTTGAAAGAAAAAGAATAGGTACACATCAGAAGCATGTCGTAATGGGCGGGGTATGACTCCTCTTCGTTATTGACGCTTCATCTTGCTTACTTCTTCTTATTCCGGGGAAAGAAATTAGCGGATAGTTAGATGAAGAAATCTGACAGGAAGTGAGAGACATATTTTCATTCTTGATTGCAAACTGCAGTTTTTGATCTCTCGAATTCTCTCCTTCTCCATTCTCTGCCTCTCTATTTCTCTATCTCTCTTTGAATTTTTTTTTAAAATAACAATAAATATTAAACAATTTAGTTAATTGTCATATTTCAAAACAATTTTGAAAAATAACATCTCGAGTATCTAAAACTCGAGTTCCATCTTGGAACTCGAGTTTTTAAGTCTCGATTTGGAGAAAAATAATTCCGCTAAAAATCGAGTTTTAAAGACTCGATTTCCATAGCAAAAAACGCCGCTATATGGCTTTAAAACGTCACTATAGGGATTAAAAACGCCACTATAGGGCACCCTAAACCTGGTACTTACAAAAAATTTTTGCAGGAAAACGCCGCTATAGGGCTTTAAAACGTCACTGTAAGTCTTAAAAACGCCACTATAGGTGAAATTTTTTGCATGGAAATCGAGTTTTAAAAACTCGAGATCTATGTGGCATTTTCACACTTACAAAACGAGTCTTTAGGACTCGAGTTATAATATAGATCTCGAGTTTCTAAAACTCGAGATGTTAGTTTTCTTAATTGTTTGAAAATGTGCCTAACTTACTATTTTGAATGGCTGAAGGAATCTGATATGCACAATACCTCATCTCTCTTTTCTCTCGGTCTCTCTTTCTCCTTTCTCCGTGTAGCAATCTTTCTTTTTTTTTTTTCTTTTTTTTGCTTTTTTTGTCTTAAGCGGTTAGTTTTCTTTTATACCAAGGGTTCCAAACAATGTTTAACGTTGTTAAAAATTATAATTTATCGCTTTTAAATGGTGATATAGTTTTACCAAACAATGTGATTTATCGCTTTTTAACTTACACATATCTGAATTTTAGATAGGCACTTATCCTATTTGTCAACACCTCCTTAATTGTAGGAATCCATTTTCTCTCAGTTTCTGCTATTATATATATATATATATATATATATATATATATATATATATAGAATATAAATATACTAGTGTTTAACCCACATAGTGCGTGGGATCATTTTACATATTAATGAACTTTGCATCCAACATAAACTTAGTTATCATACTTCCACTACATACATTTAAACTCAAACAATATAGTACATTTAAGCATATTGTGTCCAAAAAAAGAATTTGACTTTAAGCAATTAAAGCTTGACTTAATTTGAGCATCTTGTCAAGCTTTTATCATATAAAAAACACATTTATAAAATTTATACTTAGATTATGGCTTGCGTAGCGCACTTTGCAGTGGAGTGCTCTACGATTTTGGTTTTCAACACTCTGCCCTTTACTAATTTGCAAACAATTTGCAAAGGTCATTTTATTTTTGAAGCATTTACTAATTTGCTTCAAGCAAGAATCTACAAAAAAAAAATAAATAAATAAATAAAAATACATAGAAACAAATTAACCTAAGTAAAAATAAATAAATAAAATAAAAAATAAAAACCACATATAAGGTTGAAACACACCAATTTAAAACTTACATGACAATTTCAAATAAGAAATCTGCTATTCCTAGGAACCACAATGAATCACATTGAACTAAAACTTGCATGACAATTTCAAATACTAAATCTACCCTTCCTAGGAACCACAATGAATCAAACCATGAGATTAGAGAGAATTTTACAACCAAAATGTTCAAAAGAAAAAAATGGTTACAGGTTTATTGAGTAGAAAGTTAGAAACATATTAGTTAGAGCCCTTGAGTTATGTATCGTAATTTGTGTGATGGTTTGAAGGAACATATAAAAATTTAAAATAAAAGAGATATCTCTTAATGTTTATGTAGATTAAAATCAATTTATCATTTTGGGTTTAATATTTTTTAAGTCTTAATTCCATATTTGCATTTGATCCTCTGCTATGTACTTAAAATGTGTCTGTCCATTTGCTTATCATTATGTACATATATAATAGTTTGATGAATCATTTCATTCACACCCTTGTTAGGGATAAATATATCATGATTAGCAGAGATTGGTTCTCATTACTTTTTGGAGGTAATGTTAGTTAAAGATATACGTGCTAACAATTATTTGTTGATACAGGTTATGGGTCTCTTGAATGGTTTTTTTTGCTGCAACTTATGAGTCTCTAGAACACCTTAATAAACACCAAAACCAACACATAGGAATCTCTTAGGAAATTAATTTATGCCACAACCTAAAAAGTTATTAATTTTGTACAAAGAACATTATACTTTTAGATTTCACAATCAAAACATGCAAAATCTATGAAATAATAAACTTTGTAAAAAGAACATTATATACTTTCAAATTTCAAAGTCCCACAATTTCAACCCCTTTTTAAAAATAACAGAACATGTAAGAGGGAAAACAAATACCGAAAATTAAGTAGAACTTTGTAGAGTAAGGCATTGACAAATTTAAATCCTAAATACATGGGAAAAAAAATGAATTTCCAAAAAATATTCAATTAAAATAGAAAAACTTATTAATAAGTTGTTATTTTTTCCTCTTCAAATTTTCTTCTTCTTCAATGCATTTTGTTTAGTAGCCTTGCTTTGTTTGTGAAGCATTTGAATTGGCATGCTATCATCATCTGATTTTCCTCCTCAGCAAATATGGCAGTTGTAAATAGAGAACTGCTTTCCTCCTTTGTTTTTCTTACAAATTTGTCTTTTGTGTCCTACAATAATTTTCACTTAAATTAAAAGGTGCTTCAAGAATTCACAAACATCTAATAAATCCTTAAACAATAAGTTACAATTCTTTCATAAGCAAAATTTAGATTGCTTTCATTGTACTACATTGGCTTCGAAGGTATCATGAGAAGTTCGAATATATTATTTTTAATTTGATGAGAACTTCTTATGTACCAAGCAGGTGTGCATGGTAAATAATGAGTGTAGCACAAATAATTTTTTTGAAAACATTCTAATTTTGTGAATCCCTAGAACATGGTTGGAAGTAATATTCGTTGCCAACTATATTCTGAATCTCCCTTGGTAGGACATTTACATCCAACTTCAATTTTTGTATACACAGTCACAAATTTAGCCAAGTATACATACATACGTCATGACCTGTACCATTAGTTTTTTTTTTTTTTTTAATAAGTTTATTGCATTCATGGTACTATGCTGACCTTGCAAGCTAGAAATTATCAAATATCTTGAGTATTCTAATGAAAATTTATCTAATTTTAAGCAATGTTCAAAATTGAAATTTCCCTTCAACAATAAATAGTAATGTGCCGAATCAATCAAACCATATAAACCTCAATTTTAAGATGCAATATATGAACCATATTGGATATATTATTGTCTTTAATAAAAAATAAGAATTTCTTTAACTCAGAATTTCAAGTAAATTTCGACATTCTCATTCACATTCATGTCTTCATTCTAATTAATAATTTACTTTTAAGTTCTAACCATTCACTTTTGTAATTGTATTCTACTGTTAATCAAGCAATCACGTCAAGATTATAATGGGCAGTCCTTTTTTCTTTTCTTTTTTCTTTTAAATTTAAGTCATTTACTTGGAAATTCTTTACAACCACTCTCATTTTCTAATTCATGGATTCCTTGAAGAACATCACAACAATTGGACCCATCTTGTACCAAAGTATCATATGTACTTATGGTCATTCTAGTTTCTCCAAAGGAATAGCCCATGTCAACATCAATATCTAATAATCAAATGTGAATAGAAAGTTTTATTTTCAAATTTAGAAAAAGGAACATATAAAGAACTAATAAGTACAAAGTGGCACAAAGAGAAGTGAACCTCTTAACGCATACACGTCAGTACTTGTACCAGTTGAATGCAACAAAGAGTGGTCATGAATTAACACCATTCTATCCCTCCTTTTTCTTTTTTCAGTAATGACCATTCGCATGTATTTCCTAGCCTGGGTAAGTTTATTTTGTAAACTATTTTTTCTTTCATGCCATTTTCTATTGGTTCGTTTCTCAAAATTTTGCAACCATCTTTTTAGGCGTGCTTCTCTTGCATTTTCCTCTCTTTTTTTTTTTTCTTTTCTGCTATCATATCATGGTATAGGAAAGAATAAGTTTTAGCATTTATTTTTAGAATCAAAGAATCCGTATTTGATAATCTTTAAAACTATTTTAGTTCTATTTTTTTTAATCAAGCATCAACAAAGGACAACGAGTTACAAATTAAATAATAGCTACAAAGGGAAAATTAGGCTTTCCTAACCTTTCAATTTAATTTAGTAGCTCCTATCGAATAGTAGCCAAAAGTCTTATAAGTCAAGGATGAGTATTAACATATGGGGGAAAATATGTCATTATAAATACAAAATTCCTAATAAGAGCCAATATAAATGAGGCGCTAGAAACTGAGATCCTATAAGACGTGATTGTGTGCCATGTAATTATAATTATAATTATCTAAAATTCAGAAAATATGGCAGGTTTATATAAATGAACCATTAAAAATTTTGAATCAATACCAAACTCAAATTCAACAACATAAAGTAATCCATATATAAAAACACTATTTGAAATTGAAACTCTCATTTATAGAGTCATCACCAATCACAACTGAAATCCTTCAAAATCAAGAAAACTTAATCTTTAGGGTAGACTGAAATCTGGAAACCATCTTAGGTCATATGCAAGGTTTGTTTCAAGAGGATCATAGATTAGTTCATGAATAAAGCGAAAGAGCTTTTGGTTGTTGGTCAATTTCTACACTAACTAAAGCAATTCAATACCATAGTTTTTTGGCTTTAAGAAATTTCCAAGTTTTACCAATCGGTTCATAGAGTTTGAAAGGCTCTCTACAATCTTCTAGGGAAGACTCTTTCCCATACATTTGATCATTTTACAATTAACTAATCTAGGCTAAAGTGTGGGGTATGTCTCAATTAGTTTTTAGTTCTATTAGGTTTTTCCATCAGTTTACAGTAACAAAATATATTGTTAGGATTCTCCTTTTGTTTTTTTTTTTTTTTTTTTACTACACTTTCTAATCAGTTTGCCTAATCTGTTGCAATTAACTAATCTGGTATAAAGTATAGGGTATGTCTTGGCTATTACTATTTAGGCTCTACAAACCATCTCTCTTGGTTTTTTTTTTTTTTTTTTTTTTTTCATAAAAATTTTGTAAGTAAAACAGATGACTATATCTGCTGGCTATTCCACAAAAGGCCTCCAATAAGTTTTTTTTTATTTTTTTTTATAATTCAATAATAATCATATATATTTAATTTGCTTGAAGCTACATTAATGATCGGTTTACCAAAAAAAAAAAGAAAAAAAAAAGAAAAAAGAAAAAAAAGTAACTTAAATGCCAGGAACATAATGTATATTGCTTTTGGATTAGATTAAATTCCGTGAACACCACAATTGAGAAACAACAACGACAATAGAGATACTCTATAGTGTGCCCCATCAAGATTGATAGGAAAATCATACATTCTTATCCACTTCAATCGGTTTCTCTAACAACATAAATTATTCAATAGACTATGGATGTTATATATAAGTAACAACATCAAAATAGGAACTTGGTGCTTCTTTCCACATCATAAAACGTAAATTATAAACAATAAAAATAAATTTTAGAATAAAAACAACAGCAAAATTTTATAAAAAAAATTTGTGAGCATATTACTAAAATGTAGTTACCATTACCATTACCATTAGTGGAATCTTTCTAACGTGGAGACCACCAATTACATACAGTTGGGTCAATGTTTGGGTAGGAAATGACAGTTTTTTGGACTACCAACACATACTTATTTATCTTCAAAAGGCTAAAATTGAGTGATTTGTATGACTCAAGCTGTAATGATCTTTCTCTTCTAATAACAAAGAATAACAGATACACCGGCTTTCTTGTCTTCCAAAACAGCAAGCATCATTATTTGTTTTTAAAAAATCTAATGTTCGATAACCCAATATTGTCCATCAGAGAGATTATATAAGTCATTCATATACTGAATGTGAAAGGTAGAGAATGTTCATTAGATTAGATAACTATAGTTAAAATGGGCATAAGAAAAATGTTATCTTTTACCTTCAATGACTAATACATTCAAAGAATTTGAATTTGATGAGAATAGCAATAAACCCCAAAAAAATAAATCATGCCAATAATAAACACGTCTATAAGACATTTATCAAACAGGTATGATGTACATGGTACAAATCCTTTTTATTGGTTTTGATGATTGCAAACTCTCCAACATAAGCACAAACTTACTGGATATCTAAAACCATATTATATTAAAACTAGTATTAGAGTATTATACTATAGAAGGCATTGTTAATGGAAGCCTAACACAAATAACAAAATCTAAACCAATCCAACCAAGAAATTCAAACCTAAATCATATTCAATCCCCAGATTTATAAAATGAAAGCTTATAAAATAAAAAATAAAAAATAAAAACTTTACTAGTTACGGGCATACGACCCGTCTCTCTGTGCCTGTGGTTCCGACAAACATTAACCGAACAATAAACCTAAATAAATAAGATTGAAAAATAAAAAAACAAATATCAGCACAACACTCAATCCTACACTTATCTGATCCCAAGGATTTCACTAAGATTAGTTACAGGAAACTGATTTAATTTCGTTTCTTTATGGTGAAAAACCAAAACTAAAATCTTTCCCTTTTTTTTTTTTTTTGTAATTTCTGTAAGTTATATATAAAAAAAATAAAAAATAAAAAACCCTTCATACATAAATCTTATCAAAAAAAGAAATTTCATACCTAAATCTAAAAAGGGGGAAAGATTGTGCCGGCGCCAGTGCCAATAATCTGAGGGTGGTGCGTATATGGCCTTACGGTGTTGATGGTCCATAGATTTTTCTTCTATGGTGAGGCTAATGATGGTGGTCGGACTGACGCTGGTGGCAGCGACATTCACGAACACTTTCTCTGTACCCCTCTCAATCATTCTGTGTTTTAAAAACCTGAAACAAAAACAAATCAAATCTAAACCTATCCAACAGGAAAACTCAATTAAAAGTAACATTTCATACCCAAATCTAAAAAAATTTACCGGTGTTTATGAGCCATAGATTTTTCTTTCTATGTGCTTATGGATCCGGTGGTCTGATTTTGCCTCTTTCTCTATTTCTTTCTCCATGTCTCAGGCCTCATCATCTCGGCACGGTACAAACTCTGTCTCTCTTTGTGACTGTATCATTCTCAAGCCTCTCGTTTGTTTTTTTACCACTCTGTTCTCTTCCTCTTTCTCCGTACAATTTAATTAATTTATGCAGTTATTTCTTAAATCTATAATTCAACAATATGTAAAATAACAAAATTCAACAAATCTACAATTCAATTAAAAAAGAAATGGAAAAATCAAACTCACGTCAAAGTCAAACTCTTCCTTCTGAATATGTAAAATATTTCAAACGTGATGTAATCAAGCCAAATATTCAATGCATAATCAAATTCAAAAATTTTAATAAGGTTTTGAAGTTATGCAATAGAAATATGTCACTATTTCCAAGAAAAAGTATTGGTTATAGATTTAAACATAATGATTGTAACTCTTTTTTCTTATATATATATATAAACCAAGAGTACAAAGGGGAAAAAAGTAAAGAAATTTTTTTGAAAAAAGAAGAAGTATTGTGATAATACTGTCATAATCTAATCTAACATCTAATCCAACATATGAAAAATGAGTAAATAAATAAATAATTTTAAACACAAAATTGAATTCGTTTTCCTAAAAATCTCAAGGAACACATAAGTGAGATAATGAATATGAGCAATACAAAATATTCCTAAATGCTTAAAACAATTACTCAATAATCTAAAAATATCATTTAATAAAGGCATAACAATTTGTGGCTAATTTGTTAAACAAAATATTTACAAACAATGAAAGGAAACTGCACAAAGACCATCTTCTTCAACTGCAATAACTGTTCTTCATCATATTGTCTAGACTATCCTGCTATTTTTCAAATAAGTTAAAACTTGACAACAACACAAAATATGGACATATTATAATTTGATTTTTCCCTAAATCCGATCAACAACATTAAAAATATTTCATGTTGTAAATAAAGTGATAAAAAAAAAAAAATACTTGCATCAAGGAACACATATAAATTAGTCAATAATAAGACAATGGGAGTACAAACCTCATAAAAATCAAACAAGGAATGAAAAAAAAAAAAAAAAAAATAGAGAGAGAGAGTGTGTGAAATAACATTTATGTGTGGGAAAAATATGCATAAAATGGGAGAGAATGACAAATTTATAGTAAGAGAATGAGAACAAAAATAGTCAAAATAAAGGAAGATAAATGGGCAAAATTATATGTAAAGTTAAAACCATCTAAGAGGAATATGTATAGACAATCAACACATTAACTAGAAGTCTCCACTTCCATGATCAAGACAAATCATCTTAGTTGATGCATTATAGTCTTCGCAGATGAAACACCCAATTTCATCACCAACTACAAACTATATTTTGACTTTACAATGAACTTTTGATTTATATCTTCTGTAACTAAATCACATATAATGCTTCTCAAGAACTATAATAATGTCTCATTAGTTCATTTATAAATAGTCTCATATAATTAAACTATTAAATTATTTATAACATGCCAATAAATTGGATTTTAGGGCACAAACCCTAACAAGACCAAGGTCAAAAAGTCTATTCAATCTATCTATGAACATGACCACTCGGTAGAAATTAGGCTAACACTGATTAAGACTAAGCTTATAGAACCTAAGGGTCTGCAAAAGGATAGGACAGGGATGGAATCTTACCCCTCCCTCTATCACGGCGATGAAGGGGATAACAATAAAGCCTTGCTTCCTACAATTAGGACTGATACTGGGTCGGGTCGGTTCGGGTTTACTGTGACCCGAAACCCGACCCGACAGAAATCGGGTTTATATGTCTGAAACCCGACCCGACCCGAAAATTCGGGTCTGAAATCGGGTCGGTTTTCCGGGTCTCGGGTCGGGTCTTTTTTTTTTTTTTTTTTTTTTTTTTTTTCTTCTCCCTGCTGCTGCTGTTGTTTGTTTTCCATGTGCATTTAGTTACTATATTCAGTTACTATATTCCTTTTTGTAATAATAATCTCTCATTAAAAAAAAAAAAGTCCAATATCAAATCATTTTAAATACTATTTTTAAAAAAATCCAATATCAAATCATTTTAAAAAAAAATTATGAAAATAAAAGCTAAAATCTACTTAGCAAGCCACATTTATGACTATTAAATGGATATACACAATAAAAACACAAAACCAACAATATCTTCATTGAACCATCAAAGTATGATATCTCTTCTTTCTATTATGCAACTCCAAAGCACACCAAACAAAAGAAAATAATATAGTCCTCCACATTCCATTCATTTATAACCTATCCACTCTAATTCATTTCATTCTGTTGTGTACTCTCCAAACAGTGTTAGAACTTTGAGAAAGCAAAACAAATGCATAAAAACCAACACAAGCACTAAAGAGCCGGAAATGAAAAACTATGACAAGATATCTAAAGCTTTACATTACAACAAAATGCTTAGTCGTGAAACAAATTACAGCAATCCATTGCTGGACAGAATGCTTAGTTGTCAAAAAAAAGTTTCTTTTCAATAATCCTGCATGTAAGCACTTCTTCAAGCTCCAACATTAAACTTGGCTTCATACACATGCTCCAACATTAAACTTGGCTTCATACACATGGGGTTGCTGCAAAAAAAGAAATATTCTTTTAAATTCTGAATGGATGCAACTAGTTTTAAAAATTATAACATAAAATGGCCAATAAGACATGAGTACGGCATCCTAAATGAAGTGTCCGTACTTCCTAGTGTGTAAATTACCAACTAGTTTTAAAAATTATAACATAAAGTTGTACCTGGTGGTTGTGGTGTTAGGCTTTTGCAAGCAAATGCAAGGCTATTGATTCAGTTCTTAACAGGATTTTATGTGGAAAGTGGGGCATTAGTCCTATGTGCTATGCAGAAAGTCTTGATCTGACTGTGATGATCAGTGAGGGTGTTAGAGTTGAGGTTGAACAGTGACTTGGGTTGTGGGATTGCGATCCCAACCTGATCCTATAGAGGATTCTAACATAAGGAATACTTCTGGGTAATTTCCACACCTTTACACAGAAACCTTGGATAATTCTGGTAGATCATTCACTATCAACAGTTAGCATTACAAAACAAAAGGCAAAAATAGTAGGCAACATAGAGACAGAGATAGAGGCAAGTGAATAATATGAGATCACAAAATTGAGGCTGAACCATGAAAAGGGAAACAGTGTTACCTAGTCAAATGTTGGATACATATCAAAGCTCGACCACCTTTTTGTCATAGCTAATGCATATATCATCAGCTACTACTGCCTAATACCAAGTAAGAAAGACGGAGAACAATTAAACCAGTAGTCAAGAGGTTGACATTGCCTGTTAAGGAAATTATTAAAAACAGAGACAAACAGTCAGAAAGATGGAGAACAATCAAATAAGTAGTCAAGAGGCTGACATTGTCATTTAAGGAAATTATTAAAAACAAAAACAAAAACGAAAAAACTACCTACAAAAACAATCAGACAAAACACCAGCAAATGCTTTTGGAACAACGAAACCACTCTAGTACAGCAAAAAAAATTATTAATTGGGTCAAATTACATGACACAATATAGGACATGGAGTAGGTCCAAAGTCCAAAATCTAGAAGTATTTCCTTTCCTTCCAGGAAAGACCCTTTAAAGAAAAATAAAAAAAACAAAACCCAGAAATGATGATTAGATTAGGTGGAGGAAAGTAAATAGTTATGATTACAAATCTTCACCCCAAAAAAAAAAAGTAGCAGGTTGGCACTGCCAACTCCATCCCCACTGCACTAATTAAATCCTCGCATGCTTGCCACTACATAAATATATATACACATATTGCTCTCGGCTCTCCCCATCTCCTGCATTGTACAATTGTAGTACAGAATTGATTAATACTTTAATTCAGTACTTCAACTACCCAACAAATTATGGAGTTTGGAGATTAACTACTTACCAGAATAGTTACTTGGTGGTAATTACTGGTGGTGGAGCATTGCATATATTAGTTGCAAATTGCAAGGAATGTAAACATCAATGTGTGTTGACAGAACAGAAGTGTGTAATTATGTTAAATTTCAATAAATAGAATTTTTAGCTAAAATCAAAACTATTACATGTGAATATACCAGCAAAAAACATGACATACTTAAAGGACATGGGTTCTTTGGTTTAAGAAACTAAAGCAAACAGTTTAAGTACACGAATCCAACAGAGAAACAGAGTAAAGCTTTCAAAGATTTTGTGGCAGAGAGGTCTTTTACCTTGGCGAAAAGCAAAATAGTGAAACCCCAGAGAGAGGCAGAAGAGCTCTTTAGTTAAAAACCTGAAAAAAATTCGAAATGGGTCCTTAAAAAAACGATTCAAGCCAAACCCACATCACAAAAAGCAAGAAAATCAAACCCAAACAGGATATTCACATAGAAAAAAACCCCAAAATCCGAAAGTATTAAAAACCCAACTATATTAACAAGAAACAGAGATAACAAATTAACAAGAAATAGGTTCTATGACTTACACAGAGACAAATGGAGCAAATAGCTTGAAACTGGCTTGTAAGGATGAGGTTTAAACCTTTGAGGAATAAAGAGAGAAGTGAGGGAGGGAGGGAGGCAAAGAGCTGAGGGAGGCGGAGACTGAAGAGAAGAGAACGTAGGGTTTTTTTTTTTCAGAAACACAAGAATCGGGTTCAGACTTAGATATTTATAGGACCCGAAAACCGACCCGAACCCGACCCGAAACCGAAAATAACCCGAAAATAAGACCCGAAACCCGACCCGAATATTCTTAGACCCACCCAAAGCATATCGGGTCGGTTCGGGTCGGGTCGGTTTTTGGGTGGGCCGGGTCAAGTGCTCAGTCCTACCTACAATCTTCAATTGCCTCTTGGGGCCAATATTCTATCTCTACGTCTAAAGGGATATTGTACTTGGCCTTAAAAGCCAAGGCAGCCTCACGGGCATTTACTAGCCGAGCAAATCCCATTTCTTTTTTGGATTAAAGAGCAAAAAGGGGGGGGGGGGGGGAATATAAGAATTTATGAGTAAGAGAGGGATAAGATACTTACAAGGAGAAAGAGGGGCAGGAAATGCTATGAGATAAGGGCTTTAGGCAAGGAGAGGAAGAATAACAGGGAACAAATAGACTCAAAGCAGAGAGTGAAGATGAAAAACATTTACAAGGGGAAGAAAGTGGTATTTATAGGAAGGGAATGTGTTAGGGAAGGCGAGAAGAGTAAACCCACGTTGCTTCTCGATTTGCATACATGGGGAACCCAAAAGGCGGTCACTTCAATCATCAATAGGGGACAATTGTCAAGACACATGCAGATAAGTTGAGCTGTCAAATATGACGCATTTATTGCCCGTTGCTTGGTTTTCCCAAGGAGAAACAGTGAGGGGATGCACCTATCAAGATGCTGAGGACAAAACCACGACCACCTTCCCCCAATAGGGCAATGGGATCATGGGGGGCTATTGTGGTGGGAAAGGTAGTAGGCTCATTTTAGAGTTAGGCCGAAGAGATGAGGAGACCCATTCTAAAGATTATGCCTAGCTCAAGGATGGGAAAATTATGAAAAGGCTCAACGTTCAGACCTATGACCTTAGCCGAAGACATGAGGAGGCCCGAAGATGAACATATGTTTAAGCACCTAACTGGTGTCAAGCACAAGTTACTAAGCAATCCTCTCAATGTCAGAAGGTTGGGTCCCACTTCTAATAACTGATTTGATGGGCAAGACAGTGCTATAGACCTAAATGATCACTTTAACCCCTGGGTCGGTGGGTCCCACACACATGCGAAAGATTCTATCATCATGAGGACTCCACCAACAAGAGAGTATAAAAAGGGAAGGAGGTTACAGTGGTGGTGGTTGGAAAAATTGGGGGAGAAACAAGAGAGATAGGTGAGAGCACGATCCCTGGGAATTGAGGTCCTTCTCAAAACTTAGAGGGGGAAGCTCAGCCAATGAGTTGTGTCCTCGACCAAAGACTCATGGTATAATTGTGAATCAATAGGAAGGCCTGGCCCATCACAGCAATGGATTATTCCTAGGATCTCCCATTGTGGGCCAAAAACATCATCAGATAACAAATTAATTGAGGGCTTAGGCCCAAACAACAACGCAAGTTTTTGGGCCCTAGTGACCACAATATCCAACCCCATCTCGATGGTACCCATCTCATCATCAACCTTCTTCTTAATTTCTTTACGCTGTTTCAATAGAAGTGACTCATAACTCTGGGCTTGGTATCTAATAGTTTTTCTCCTCTCATCTTCTTCATCACAGATTTCCTTTAGCTTTTCCTACATCTTTTGGAACTGCCAAAATGCATGTTTTCCCTCACACATATTCCGCAGTAGGATAAACTCAGTGTTAATGAGCCTAAAAAGGTCCTTTTCTTGATTCTTGCTAGCCTTTCTAGAATTTAGCCACCCCTTCAATTTATTTGCAAGAAATATACACCTACCTGAAAATAACTAGTAAATGAATGCCTCATCATTATTGCTATGATTAACATTTCTGGAGGCTTTTTCAATATCATCAATCTGTGGAGTCATATGTCCACTCAACATTCGCTTGTCCAAAATTAGAAGGGGGAAATCGTCACTCAGGTCAACCCTCTCATAAGAAACAAGATTAGCTCTCACTTTGTTGTGCAAGACACCCTTATAAAGACAACTTAATCCTCAAGAAACATTGATATTGTTATCCAAGAATCCATAGATGCTGTCTAACTTTGGTTCGTCAAGAAAGCACAGCAAGAGCAGCATTTCATTCAAATGTTGTACTAACAGTATTTCCGGGATTTCATTTACCAGCAACTGTACTATCATTCCCAACAGCGAGTTATGAAGGCTAAGAGGAAAAGAGTCCATCATGATTTACGTTCTTAAAGTAGCCTATATGTTGGAGATCTTCAAGTAACGATTTCTATCATCACAATACAGCCAGATCTCCATCTTCAAAATTTGAGATTTGTCTTCATCTCTAAACTCATTTCTTGATAAATCTTGAATCAATTTCACTGCTGCATCCACGTCCATTGGCTTCCAATCAATGCTTTTAATCATATGATGAACTGAATCAGGTATACCTTCTAGCACAACAAACTGTAACTCCTCTAATAAAGTCCCTAAATACTTATTCTTCATATGCGCTCTACACAACTTGCCATCAAAAAACCTTTTTTTCACAAATACAACATATCGAAAAACTCCAATTCTTGGTCTCTTTTACATAATCTACTGCCTTTGTCAACATCTCTTTTGCCTTGTCATTCAAAGATTGTTTTATGTCTTGGATTCTAATAGATAAAAATTCCTTCTTTTCAACTAAGCTAATCACATTTTTCCAATAGACCTTAGTTGGCATTAACATGTCGAGGTTCTTGATATCATCCCATAATCTGAAACTCTGATTTTCCATTAGGAAACTCAAATATATCTCTGACTTCTAATCTTGTAAAGTTTTGACTATTTCCTTTATATCCTCAGTGCATGATTTGTCCTCTATCATCTTCTTCAGCTCGAGTTTATTGGCTACCTTTAACAACTCTCTCAGTCCAATTTTCATGTTCTCAATCTTCGCCTCTATGGTGGAGTCCTCGGGATGTCTCCCATCCACGTTAAGGGGATCCTCAATTGACAATGCAAGCTCGCATTCTTGAATAATGGGTGTGTAATAAAAGTTCGAACTAGCACCATCTTATGTGAGTTTAAAATTGGCTCTCGTATGAAGTAGTGAGAACATTATAGAGCTCAGGGAAAGCTCTAAGGCTTTTTCAAAGTCACTCATGACGAAGGCAAAATGGCCATGCTTTTCTGCAACGTGTTCAAAGTGTATGCGGGGAGATATTGCAATACCAAAATGGACGATGCCTAGGATGCCTAAAGCAACCGTAGAGTTTGGGGAGCGGGAAACAATGGTCCTAGCGATCTCTAATGTTTTCTTGTAGTCCCCTGCTTTGAGAAATAACATTGCTAATCTACTTTGATGACTATGTAATTCATATAGTGAGGAAGAAGAAGAAGAAGAAAAATAAGCTTTTTTGTGTACTATTCTTGATTCTATGGGGGTATTTTGGGAGAGAGAGGAAGAGAAGGTAAAATAGGTAATATAGGAAAGTTTTGGAAATTATGGAGGAATAGAGGATATTAAGAATAAGCAAAAAAATTCACTTGACAAAATAACTAACTAATTAAGACTAAACTAACGCAGGAAAGGACTAATGCAATTAAAACATGACACTTGTATAGGACTCATTTTATTCTATTGTAATTTGAACTTTTACCCCAATGTCATTTATGGTTGTGTGTACATCTCCATTTATACCTTTAAAAAGAAAACCCATTTATGTTTTAACCGCAAGACCTATAATCAAATATTTCTAGCTTGTTGCTTTTGATAGAGAGTTAATGAATACTTAGATTCAATGGAAACAATATAACAACTACATCTTGGCATATACTCCTTTAATAAGATTTTGTAATCTTTTTTTCATATATCGATAATTTGTAACACCAGGAGGTGATTTGTCTTTTCTATCAAGTCAAAATTATTTATAGTCTTGTTAGTAGTTGTTATAGCTTAGTAATCTGTTTAATGGGTGAAGTAAAGACTATCGAAGAAATTGTCTCTACTATCGACATGGTCTTTTTTTTAGAACAACATGGTTTGATTACTTTGGTTTTAATCAATTGGTGTAGTTATATATGCATCAAGTATAAATTTGAGAAGTTTACCTGTGATTCTGTGAATGATTAGAAGACTTTTGCAATGAAATTCTGGACTCTTTTACTCTACACAATGATAATTCATTGCTAACGGGTTCTTTTTAAGTGAAAGAGATTACCCCAAAAAAACAGTATAGGAACTTTCCTATACTTTTTTTTTTTTTTTTTGGGGTTGATCTCTTTCACTTAAAAAGAACCCGGTAGCTATGAATTATCATTGCGTAGAGCAAAAGAGTCCAGAATTTCATTGCCAAAGTATTCTAATCATTCACAGAATCACAGGAAAACTTCTCACATTTATATTTGATGCATATATAACTACACCAATTGGTTAAAACCAAAGTAATCAAACCATGTCAATGGTAAAGACAATTTCTTAGATAGTCTTTACTTCACCCATTAAACAGATTACTAGGCTATAGCAACTACTAACAAGACTAAATAATTTTGACTTGATAGTAAAGACGAATAAAAAAAACAAATAGATGCAATAAATAAATAACACAGGGATGTCACATAAGCTGTCATTGCGCTCCCACATCAAAAGGGGTGACCAAACATGCTCTTGATTGAGATAATATAAAGATGAAAGCGGTAAATAGTAAACTGGTATTAATCGATTCTGAAATATTTCGTTCTTTTGATCAAACCAAAATTACCTCTAATAAAATATTGCATACCTTGAATTGTAAATTTGTAGCCATGGAGTTTTTTGTATTATGCTTTCAATCATTAAAGTGTCTTTCACTCACAATCGTCCAAGTCAATAAACTATGAAATTAGGTATTCAAATGGGTGTGTTTCTAAGAATTATTCAAAAGCTCCTAACTGTGATTAAGAGTGTGACCAAGTTAGTAGTGTGCAATACACAATCAGTACACTTGTTAACTTCATAAAATGGCACTTGACAGTTTGAATGAGCTGATTGGAACTGAAAATGGTGTCCTTCAATTTTTGTTTTTACTAGAGAAGTTTGAGAAAGGAAAGTAGGAGAGTGCATTTTATGGGTCTCACTCAGAAACCCCACTCTTTCTTGCAGGGGCTTATTCTATGAAAGATAATTAAATCACATAAGAGTATAATAGATTTTTTTTTTTTTTTTTTTGGTAGTAGCTGCTTGTCTGTTTTAAATTCTTTTTGGCAGTCTCTTTTGTACTTGTGTTATAGTTTGTCATTGTTTTTTTTCTTTTTTTTGAAACATAGTTTGTCGTTGTTATTACTTATTAGTTATTACCATTGCTTTCATTAGATGTTTTTTGCAAGTCCACTTTCCAATTAACTTACTATTGCACCCGTAATTAAACTCCACTTTCCAATATTTATTACTATTGCTTTCATTAGTAGTATCTTGCAAATCCCCTTCTTAATGGTATTTACTATTTTTTGTTGCCATTTTAAATACCCTAAAACAAATTGTACCAATGTCGACAAACAAACTTGGACCATCCAATTTGAGGAAGAGCCCTTGGCACCTTGCTGCTACGCTATTGACACAAACCTAGGTCTAAAATAAACGACAAATGTTAGTTTTTAAAGATTACTTACTAAATACTTTTAGTCCCTGAAGTTTTAAGTGAGCGCTAATGATTCTTGAAATTTCAACAAAGAATATTAGTGGTCTTTCCATTAATTTCTGTTAGTTTTTTTGTCTATTTGTCTAATGGAATAATGATGTGGCAAGCTGATGTGATAATTTTTTATTATTTAATAATAAAAAATTATCACATCATTAAAAAAAAAAGTTAATGATGACTAAGAAACTAAAAAAGTTAATGGAATGACTAATAACGCTAATTGTTGAAACTTCAAGAATCAATAATATTCATTTGAAACTTTAGGGATTAAAAATGCTTTGTTTGTAAACTTTAGAGACTAACAGTATAGTTTCGCCTAAATTCTTCATTGAAACTTTAAAATCCCTAAAAATTTTACCTAGACTAAAGAAAATAAGCATTAACAATATAACTCAACATTAACAAATGTAAGTCTTTATATTTCTAAAAACATACAAGTCAATTTAATAAAAATATAACATAATTAAACTAAAGGATTTTTAACTCCTAACCATGAAATCCACATTTGTCTTTTCATCTAAACAAAAAAAAAAAAAAAAAAAAAAAAAAAGTGTCCATCTCAAAATTTCTAAATGAAAAATATTTTTAACAAAATGAAAAAAATAAAAAAGGTATTTAATAAAAATATTTACTTATTTATTCTCCTAAACACTCTATGGTTTAATGAACTACTATATGGCATAAGATTAATT
Organism: Quercus lobata; assembly: GCF_001633185.2. Classification (NCBI taxonomy): domain Eukaryota; kingdom Viridiplantae; phylum Streptophyta; class Magnoliopsida; order Fagales; family Fagaceae; genus Quercus; species Quercus lobata. Next base: position 54,668,325 of record NC_044908.1, read on the forward strand.
AGAGGGGAAAAATAGTACATTAATATTTATATAAGCTAATCTATTTTTATGAAAGTATACATTAAACTTTGATTTTTATACGAGCTTTGGCTGTTAAGAAGGATTTTGGAGAGCTTGTTCAAGATGGGTTGAGAGGTAGGAAGATGGTTATAGATCAATGTTGATAGTGCCATGATGAAGATTACGGTTCAAATTGCCAAATGGATCACCTTTTGGAACTGGAAATGCTTGGAATTTGGTGGTTGAAGATTAAGGTTGACTGAGGGAAAGTGGAGGAGAGAGACCAGATATATACAATTGAGAGTAGAGTTGACTTAGGACTAAGGAACTTGGTCTTGGGAAGAATTTACCACGAGGGATCAAAGACTATATTAATGACGGGATTCCTTGTTTGAGTTTCAATATTTTATGTACTAAAATACTCTTACACAAATTCTTAAACTCTCTAAATTACTCTTATCTTTTAGTTAAATAATTTTAAATTAAAAAACATAAATTGATTAAAAGAGTAATTTACTGTTTCTAATTTTTAGGTTGTTTCATCTATCTTTTCCATTCGGCCTAAAACTTAGGACATTATCTCTATTTCATTTCTAAACATTATTCCACATTACTTTGTCTCTTTCTTTAAAAAAAAAAAAAAAAAATTACACAGTTATTTATATATCAGTTTTAAACATTATAATGCTAAACTAAAAAAACAAATAAATAAAAAAGAGCATTATTGCATACGCAAAGTGCATGTGATGAGTCTTATTAGAATATTGACTTATTATTATAAAACTTGGTGAGGTCTGGATCAGGGTTCTGTTGAAAAAAGAATTATTCATTTCCTCACACCCAAGTGTCAAATTCAATTCATGACCTTGTAATGAATACTGAATAATATCAAGATTGCAAATTCATATTTTTGGTAGGGAGCAGGTTGGCCAAATAATTTTCATTGGAAAAATTCAATTCATTCCATTGCAGTATCTAGTCCCACTTTTCTTTTCTTTTTCTTTTTTAATAAGAATTTTTTTTTTTTTTAAATCTTATAGTTCAATTGGTACATTATAGTGTTTCAAATGAAAACATCTAAGGTTTCAAATTCTGCCGTCCCATTCTAACTATCAAATTAGAATTTTTATTTTATTTTATTAAAAAAACACTTTCTTTAAATGGGGTTTTCAAAATGGAGCACTTAATTTGAAGAATGAAACTTCAATCCATCAAAAGCATTCATTTATAATAAGTTTTGTCATCATATGTTGTCGTAAAAGAATTGATTGTCATTATAGTATCCGTGTGACATCTCAGAAACGATATTTTTTTTAAATATTACTTTTTTAAGTCTCACCATTTTTTTAGGTACAATTTTTTAAACCTATGTTCAAAAGGCTAAAAAAATAAAATGTACAAGGTCGACACAAATCACAATCCTAATTCTATAGTGTTTAATTTGAGCATGTGACTATCGGTTGCTTCTTCATTTTTTTATTTTTTTATTTTTTTAGATATAAGTGCAATTTGAATTCACGTTTTGTGCGTTCACGTTTTGCGTTTTTCTCCTTTTTTTTTCCTTTTTTTTAGCTGCAGTTATTGACTTTTCTTCAGTATACAGTGCACACTTCAGCAACACAAGTGAGTCCCGTGCACTGTTCACGAGACGCACAAACTTCACTTTTTAGCAACTTTTTTCATTAAAAATAAGTCTCATGACACTATTCACACATTTAAAAATTATTTTGCTATAGTGTTTTCAGTTTTCAACAAAATAAACTGTATCCAAACGGACCCATAATATAAAAATTCTATTATAACCTAATCTAAGTGTAAACGTATGTAAAACTCTCTCGGGAAGACTTGAAACAAGGACTCACCTCAATCCATGTTATAAATTATCAATGCTTTGGGCATGTTTTTGACTTTCAGCACATGCACTTTGGCATTCCAACTTTCACAAGTACGTGAATGCATTCAGTCAATTACCTATTTTTCCTTATGCAGCTCGGTTAATTACTCAATTGCGTAGAAAATAACTTGTGAAAGTAGTGAACGCCACTATTTTTTAACATGAGAAAAGTAAAAGTCCATACCTATTGAGAATGTATCACATAGAGCATGTATATGCACTGTTGAGATTAGTGAACCACTTTTGTTGCAATAACGATGTTCAAATGGCTTTTGAAAATTAAAATAAGAAAACAAAAAAGTTATGTGTAAGTGAATGCGTGCGTGTGTGTAAATTATATATATATATATATATAGAGAGAGAGAGCATCCCTTTTTTTTATTTAGTGAAGTTGACTTCATTAGTAACAAAGGTAATGAAATTAAGCTACTATGAAGGAAAAAGGGTAAGGAGAAGATGTATAGTGTACCAGGATGTCGAAAGGCAAGAGGAAGTTCCTTAAAACCGCCTGACCATCTAAAACCACTGTGCCCTGACAATTTTGTTACCCTCCAAAGGGTAAGGCTCCATTGCCTATATACATGTCTAAACCTTTTTAGTCAATTGGAACTTTAAATTGGTAAAAGGTCATTAGCTAAATCCAAGTGTTCCCTGTGAATCATATTAGTTAATTCATAGAATTTTTCTTTGATATTTCTTTTAAGCAAAACAACATTCTTTCTTTATATTCTGCCCATAGCTCTTCTGGATTAACAAACAAAACTGCCTCTTCATTTGTGCTGTGCTAAAGGAAAGTTCACAAATGGGGACAAGATAACAAAAAAGGTAGGCTGTAAATTAGCAGTTAGCTAGCTCGAAAGTCCAGAAAAAGCCGCAATTTCTGCACCAGGAGCTCACGAGTGCCAAAAAGAGGCTTACCACTGATGATCCAATCCTTCTCGAGAAGTCCTGCTTTAGCACCATTCAGCATTTCATCATGGAAAGCAGACACAACATGGTAGATTGAGGTCCTCAAAACATCAGCAATGGCATATGCTTTTGAATGTAGAGGGCCACCTCTCTTCTTACCCACTGCACCATCTATTCTTCCAGTGCTTGATGTTGCCCATTTAATTCCAGCTGGCCCCATCAAATGAGGGGGGGATTGAATGTTGGTCTTCTTCCCCATGAATGTCTCAACGGCAAGAAGGCAAGATAACAGTGCTGAAATGACTGCAGCATTACTACCAGAGAGCTGAGCAACCCCAAACCTATCTTCTCTGTGTGAGCAGGCAGTCAGTGAGGCAACCGTCCTGGCAGACCATGCACATAGCTGCATAAAGAGTGTCCATCACTAGGTTATATAATTATTCAAATAGCTGCATAATGAAGTTTCCATTATTAAGTTGTACTATGAGTCAAACTTTGACAAATTAGCTAGCATGTTCTTTTTTTTTTAATCTTGGTTAGAAAATTCCTAAATCTCCCCCACCCCTGGCTGCCACAGATCTCAAACCAAAGACCTTGCTCACCCCTTGGGCCTTGGCACTTTGTACCTAGGGAGGCCAGAGGTGCCATTGGACCATTAAGATCATTGGTAAAATTAGCTGGCATGTTCACGCATTTATAAACCCAATATATTATAAATGAATAGTATATATGAGAAATTCATGATGCATAGACCATTGAAACCTAGATTACAATTAAAATTTATGAGATTCATTGCATGAACTAATGTATGCTCATCTGTTTCATATACAGAGGAAAGTGATGTGCATTGCAAGAATTTCATCAATACAAAACAGCAAATAGAGTTGTCGAAGTTCAATAACAATCTCCAATGGTTTCAATATATCGAGACACAATTATGAATCCACCTCCATAAGTCTTTAACACATTTCCCTCAAATGCTATGAAACAGGTGACCTAAACTCAACTTTAGAACCCATAACCTTAATAAAGTATGTACAAAAATACAGAGAGACAAGACAGTAATTTGAGTAGGGAAAAAAAATTATGTTGTCAGTAGAGAAAAGATCTACCATGACAGAGTACCAACAGGCTCCCAATAGAGACAGAAAATGAGTGTGGCAGATAAAAAGAGCAGCTAAGAAGTTGGATCCCAAATTAATTCTAAAAAGAACAAGAGAGAATCTATTGAGTTTGAAACCCAAGATAAGAAAATGACTGATAGCATTATGTCCTAAAATGGAAGAACAACACTGATTCCATACAGCCAGAGCAACATGCAAAAGCACAAATTTTTTTTTGAGAGATAATTAAAATATGCTGCTAATCCCACAGCTTGAATCCTTTCCCCTTTAGACACCCAAGCACGTTGTGCATGGGAAGGTGCCAGCATGCAAAATCACAAATAAAGGAGAAGAAAGATCTTTCAAACAGTATCCATCACAACTAAAATCTTACTGTAGATGATGGCATGTATGCTCTAATCTCAAGGAGTTTAGAGCCATTTTAAGAACAATCTATATGAGTTTTGCAAAGGTGCTCTCTGTGATAACCACTTTCGTTTATGTTCCATACCAGTAAGAACTTTAATCAACTTATACCATAAGCCTCACTTTTTGATATTCAAAGAAGTGCACAAAGTCCTGGTCAACCTGTACAAGACCTTCCATATACCTTTTTTCTTGGAAAATCTAACCTATATAGGTTTGGAAAAGCAAGCCCTGAAAGCAAGCCAATCATTGACAGGAGATGAAAGCAAGAGACATAATTGTCTCCTGCTTAAGATTAGGAGGTATCAAGCACTTAATTAAGAAAATATATAAGCATTATCACCTTGGTTAAGAAAAAAATATCCACCAACACCAGAAATTGGTATAATGACACCTTCGTCCATGTTACTGCTAAGGCAAAACGATTTTACCCTGATGCCAGCGCGCCAAACCTTTTTCAAACAAGGGGTCTTTATCCCATTACTACAAAGCTGAAAATTAAAAATAGTTTCTTTGGACTAGCTCTGAGACCCAGAGATTAAAGACACCAGTGATGAGTTGCAGAAAACACCAGCACACACACACAAAATGATGATAGGGACTGGGATTTTATAATTAGCAATCTTATAAAGGAACAAGGAAAACTTTTGATTGCATATAGATTTTTATCTTATAAAACATATTTCAAGTTGAGTTGAGTTTAAAACATATTTCAGGTTGAATTTTTCACCATATTAACTAGAGGTGTTTACAGTGTTCCTAAGAGCATCCACAGCAGTGGATCTATATTTTTAGCTTTTTAACTATACAAAAAGTCACTTTATCTATTTTAGCTCCACACATACTACAGCAGTGGATCTATTTTAACTTCTAACCCAATAAAATAATATAAATATCCCAATAAAATAATATAACTACTATAATAAAATAATATATCTCACTACAAATAAAAAACCTCCACACCATCGTCCACAACCACCTCCATCATCAGCCCCACCCACAACCACCACCACCACCACCACCACCACCACCAGCGGCCACAACCACCATCTACTTTGACAATCACAACAGAACATAGAAAAAAAAAAAAAAAAAAAAAAAACCACAACCACATTCACAAATTCCACAAACACCATTTCTATTCTCAATTCATTGAATCAATCACTTCTAAACAACGATTCCAGGCACCGAGCTCCCGGCCTGAGCTGTGGGACCCAGATTCTTGATCTTAACCGTGGCGGAGGAGCTCAGATTCTCCGTCTTGATCTGCGTGTTTCGAGCTGAGCCGAACCGGAGCCTCCACCCGCGTTGGCGGATTCGAGGTGAGCTGCGGTGAAGGTGCGAATGGAGGAGTCGTCTTCATCGGAGTTTCAGTGTTTGCAGCGTCGGGGGCTTCCTCGTCGGAATCGTCGTCAGAATCAATGTGGGCGATGGTGCTTGGGGTGGGTCGGCGAGCTGGGTCGGCGGAACAGATCGGCGATGAGGGAGTTGGCCGGCGAGCTGAGGGATGAGGGAGATGAGGGGAGCTGGCCGGCGAGAAAGAAAGAAAAAAAATTGAGGAAGAAAGAAGAAAGAGAGAAGCCGGATAGAGAGAGAGAGAGAAAATAGAAAATGTATATTTAATTGGAGAGGAGAGAGAATTGTAATAAAAAAGTATTTTTTTTTTTACCTGTGAGCTACAGTGCACATCTAAAAATAGATGTGCACTGTAGCTGAGGAGCTAAATCTTTTAGATTTAGCTCCACTGCTGCATTGTGTTTTTTGTGATAAAAAGCTAAAATTATACCATTATACCTATATAGCTCCACTGCTGCAAATGCTCTAATGCCCAGTACTTATACATAAAGATTTGACCTTCAGTTGCGTAAAACATGTAGAAAATTAAGTGACATCTCATCTGTCAAAACAAAGGTTAAAAGCTTATTACTATTTATGGTTTAACTAAATCAACAAATGGCCTTGAACAAGATATGTCGGTCCATTTATATACTCAACTCAACTCAACTAAGCCTTTTATCACATCTGACTGATGTCACAACAATCCTTTACAAACTTATATTGGTTCACCATGAAATTCTTTTTTTCTGCATATTTCTTGTATAATTTCCATGTACTAAGGCTTCAACCTTTTTATTTTTAGAATCTTGATATGGTGTTAGTGTTCATTACATATTAATAAAAAAAAAATAAAATAAAATAAAACTCATAAATTAAATGCAAGGAGTTTGGGAGATAATAGCATGTTGGCAAGGCAGGTTTGGGAGACAGAAATAGTGCCATTTGGAAAGCTGTTCCCCATTGTTTGATGTGGTGTATCTGGGGGGAAAGGAATAGAAATTTTGATGGGTGTGAATGAATAATTGCAGATTTGAAGTTGCAGATGATCAGAATGTTATTTGAGTGGATGCTAGGCACAGGGACATCCTTTTTCTAATTTATTGGAGTTTATAGATCATTGTACTTTCTGATTTGCAATATGTAGTTCATCTAGTATACACTTGATGCATTTTTTCTAATAAAACGTATTACTTATCAAAAAACAATTTAGTCAAGTCCCATCCACGCATCTAGTATAGAGATCTATCAAGTGCAGATCTTAAAGTCAAAGTTGGAGTTGACACCTGTGTGTCACATTTGCATTAGAAAGAATTGAAATTTCTGTTACACAGCAGCAATAATAAATCATAATAACAAATCATTAAAAGGAATCCTCCTACAATTACAATTCACAACACTACTTATTTAACAACTTGCTTGAAGAAAGGTAGAGTCATGAAGGAGGTCCTCCGAAAATTCTCGGACACTCGTGAGTTTGGGAGGTTGCAAAATGTGCTTGCACATAGGTAAGCCCATGTGAGTTTAAAAAAAATTAAAAATTAAAAATTAGTCTAAATAAAAGTAATCTTTTCACTTCAGGACAAGACACCATGATGAGCTTCAACAAATAATGCACACAAACACACACACTTGTGCATGTACACATCCACAAGTGTAAGCAACAGTGTTTTGTACCTGAAAGTTTTTCAGTGGTTTGCAATACTTGGATTCCAGACGGGAGTCAGTTGGTGAGAGTAACTGTTTGGACAGCTGGGAGTTTTTGTCAACAGAACTTTCCAAACCTTCAGCCAACTTTGATGCAAGCTTTTCCAAAGGCCTCAAGCATACAGCTATAACTCTTTTGTAAGTCTCACCCGTTTCTTCAAAAAAGGCAGCTCGTCGCCATGTATCAACATTATTCTCACAGACCATACAGAGATCAAGATATGCAAGATATTGAAGAAGAGAATTTGGGTTGCTATCCTCCAGGGCTGCAAGGAGATGCTCACTTGGATTTGTTTCTGCTGCTGCCGACCCTTTGGGTGGTGCAAATGTGAACCTCTTTGTATGTAGCACCTATATTGCCACATAGTTTCAAACAATTAATGACTGTCTTTTTAGAGGTAACAGGAAGGATATGAAGCCAGAAATAGCTGGAATAAAAAATTTTAAACAAATCACAGTGACAGGTGCTATTCACATGGAATTCCTCATCCATTAAGGATTAGAGGGAAGAGGAGATATTTGTTTTTGTGATTAATAATGAGTACAAAATGTTATTAGAAGAGTATGCCAAGATGCATGTATTCTAGTGTTTCCATTGCAACTAAGTTCTCATTAACTCTCCATTAAAAGCAACAAGCTAGAAATATATATTATAGGTCTTGCGGTTAAAAGATAAATGGATTTGCTTTACAGGTATGTCAATTATACATAGATAAGCAGATTTACACATAACCATAAAGGATATTGGGGAGGAAAGTTCAATTTGCAATAGAATAAAACTCATCTAAATAATACGGCAGTCAGGTTGTATGGACACGCGGTAGGGTACAAGAACAATAAACAAACATGTTGAATCAAGGAAAGACAGTAAGTTCATTTGGTAACTCTACTGTATTTGTAATTTGAATTCTAGAAGAATAAATTTCAGCAAAATAAATTGTTTTGAAAAATAATTTTGGTATTATGCTAAAATTCTTACCAAAAAGTGATTATGCTAAATGAAATTGCGTAATAATCCTTAGTTTCAGGAATTCTCATTTTTACTGTAAAATGCATTTTCCAAAAGAGAAATAGAGAATGCATTTTCAAATACCTGCTTCAAAGTAGTGTTAACAAACCCAAAAAAACAAGGAAACATGCATTCTCAAGCCTAGAAATTTGTGAAAAGAATTTTATGTAGAGTTGCCAATCATAGCCTAAATAAACATATTTTCACATGTATAACCGCAGTAATATGCTCTTTTTATTTTGTGGGTGGGTGGGTGGGAGGGGGGTTGATAGATAACAGGATAATTCTTTTTTTTTTCCCCGGAGGAACTCTATTGGGAATCAAACCCAGGATATCTGGGTCTACAGTTCATCCCAAGCCTCCAACCACTAGGCTGCACCTTGACAGGTTAGATAAGAGGATAATTCTTCAAAGAGAAAGGGATAACACCCAGGCATATAGGAATAACAAACATTAATTTGAGACAGTATGTAATACATTAAATAAGTTTTTCATCATTAAATTGAGATGATTAATATGTGTGTCTACTGCACCTCAGTGGATTACTGAAGTGATAGAGAAGTGCCCCTGCTGCATATATAGACGCAGGACACATAAAAATTCAACAGCATTGTAAATAATATAATCTTCATTCAGAATTTTATCAGAAAATAAACAAATAACCAAACATGATAGGGAAATGGCTAAGAAGATGAATACAATGATCAAAGTTTGATAAACCCTAATCTTGTTCATGTTCTTGCCTGTTCCTCTCTTAATAAGTACATATGTTCTTTCTGTTTGACTAATGGAGCAATCAAGAAATAAATTTTAAAAAAGAAAATGTATATCCAACTTATAAAACTGCTATTCTTTGGGTCCCCAGATATACAGTCCAAGCAAAATATTTTGAACTAGCATACAGTTAAATAGATATTTGCCACATAAAGCTTGAGCATTTTCAGCCATGATTACAGTTTTTCCCTCTTTTATGCCTCGTATGATTCTTTTAAGCTTCGTTTGGAAGTTCATGAGGGAATGGAATGGAATGATCATAAGGGAATGGAAATGAATGGAATGGAATAGAATGTATTTAAATAAGAGAAAGAAATGGAAAAGAATGGAATTAAGTAACCTTGATTGGATGTTTTAAAATTAAGGGATGGAAAGGAATGAAATGTAAGTAATCTTATTTGGGAGTAATATGGAGAGAATTGAATGGAATTATTTTATAACAACATTACTGTTAGACTCCTATTTTAAAATAAAGGGTTGAATGTATAGGGGTATTTTGGAAGTTTTAATAAAAAAAATCATTAAATCTAATTTCATTCCCTCTCATTCCTCCCAATTTCGGGAGGAAATAAAATTTGAGGTTTTAAGGTAATAGAAAGAAATGAGTGTTCCCTCCTACTCATTTCATTCTCTCCCACTTAAACTCCCAAATAAAGGAATTGACTTTCCATTCCCTTCATTAAAACTCCCAAACAAGGGAAGGGAAGAATATTATAAAATTATTCTTTTCATTCCTTTCCATTCCATTCCATTCCCTCCTTCCAAACGAGGCCTTAGTCTAGCAGAGGAAAGATGGAATGAAAGTGAGGGCATTGGTCAGGGATAATAGTATAATACAACATGCAAGACATAATGTATCTTGAAGAATCAGATAAATGACATGATATGCAATGAGGATTAACAACAATGAAACCAGCTACTAGATGATATGAACATCAATGGATATTGCAATTATATGAATTGCGTCAGTTGACCACCTGCTAAAGCTAAATGATACTGATAAGAACAAAATTCACAACTAAACTATACCCGATGTAAGTGGTGACTTAATTCCCAGCATAGAAACACTGCAAAGCTCCCAATGCAAAAGATGATTTGCTCAGCAATGAACTTTCTCACTGTAACCTGACCTTTAAACTGATCCAACAGAATTGATCCTAGAACAGCTGAAAATAGGTAAGTCACACCCGAAAGCTTCAAAGCCCGAGTAATAGCCGAAGGAAGCCCCATCTTGAAGCTGAAGAAAGGTGGGCGCTGTTACAACAAGCAATTAAAAGTAGAGGCCATGAGTCTCATAAGTCATAACTAGAAAGCAACATACTCTGTGAATAAACGACAATCTAATTTATAGCTATAGATGACAATATTGCAGTTTGGTTCAGCTTATGTTTCATCTTTTCGAAAAATGAGTCTTTTAAAAGAAGTTGTACCTAATAAATAAATAAAAGTGAAGTTTAAGTTGTACTTTGAACCACTATGCCAAATGGGCAGACATAAAATTCTCAACTAGAAATCAACTTTTTTTGCTATGATGCAGATAACAGGCTATTCAAGACAAGGGTAAAACCTGATGTTTTGAGCAACGCATAAACACTATAGTAATCAAAGAGTGACAGAAAATTTGATAAGCACCCAGATTTCTCCCAAGCAACAACAAAAGGAAAGTTAAGAACAACAATGATAGGTGCAAGTGGTCGTAATTACTGATCTGAACATCAATCTAGCCTGAATTTATCCCATATCACCAGTAGAGAATTTTTCAAGATAATGTGTGCACACACAGTAACACCAAATCTTAGGCACCATATCAAAAACAGGAAAATTTTAGTGCAGCACGACCCAATACTAGATAGGCACTCATAATTTCCTGGCATTGACCACAGGACTATTGGTAATTTGAAGAATATATAATAATTTTCTATGATAAATTTCAAAGCTTAGAGGAATATGGCTTAAAAAAAGAGCAAACACAATCTTTCCCTCTTTTTTCCACAATCAAAAACATCACACCCTCATTTTTGCTCACCCAGATGTCTTAGCTATGATGATTATATCCTATAATCAGAATCAAAGTCTGAAGCAGTAGAAAATATATCTTCACCTGATCCCCTATGCATTCCAACATTTAATTTATCATATAATACTCTTTTAACACTTCATACCCAATACTAACAGCATATAAAGAAAAAAACAAAAACATCCATATCGAAATGTGACTAACACAATTATTTTAACTAGCACAACATGTAACACCAAGTAATAACAAAATCAATAAAAACATTCTAAACCATCTAGTCTCTCAACTCTCCCTCACATACTGACCTGAATAATGGGAAACTCCAAAATCCATCTGTGCTTATAAACATAAAACAAGCTGTAAAGCAAACCAAGAAGAAAACCAATGAACCCCACTTTGCCAATCAGCCAGTCTCCATCAAAGCCACTGGATTTGACCCAACACACAGACACTAGCCCCACAAACCCAGACACAGCACAGGCCGCCACAAACAACACAAAGCTCAGAGAAACCTTAGCCCGGGTCCGAAAATCCGGCGATACCGAAGCCGAAGAGTCCGAAACGAGAAAGAATCGGACGAGGCCGAGAAAGAGCTCAAAAGGGTAAGCAGGGGAATGGGGATAGGGCGAGGAGACGAGTGAGAGAGAAGCAGAGAAGAGGAGCTGTGAGAGGTGGAATGTGAAGAAAGTGAGGAGTGAAATGAGTGATGGAGCAAAAGAGAGTAATGGGTTTTTACTAGTGGAAGTGGTGGTGGTGGAGGTGAGTGTGGAGATGAAGAAGGTTTTGAAGAAGAGGAAGATGGCAGTGGAGGGAATAGACTGCCATATGAGGAACCCTAAGAAGCGGTTCTTGACTACGATTTCTAGTGGTGTTGTCAAGGACATTATTGACATGGTTGTTCTTGTTTTTGGTTTTTGGTTTTTGGTCTTTTTTTATTTTGCCAAAAGTGTGTTTGCTTGATGATGCTTTTGGTTTTTGTTTTTGCTGGAGAAGTTTAGGGGAAGAAGACTGTAGAGAAGACACTGGACATAAAGACAGTGGTGGGGTTTTGAATTTGGATGGGTTTGATTTGTTTTGCACAAAATTCCTGTCTTTTTAACTTAATTGTTAAGGAGTCAAGTCCTTGAGCTTTTTTTTGCCCCAAAAAAAAAAGTCCTTAAGCTTTTGTGTCATTTTTGTTTGTATAATTTTCTTCATTTTCGAATTGACCCCATTTTTAACAAGGTTTTAGCAATTATACCCATTTTATCTTTCATGTTTTTAAGGGTCTATTTGGATAGAACTTATTTTGCTGAAAACTGAAAATACTGTAGTAAAATAATTTTTAAATGTGTAAATAGTACCGTGGGACCTATTTTTTATATTTTTTCTGAATAAAGTGATTGTGTGTCCCATGAACAGTGAGTGAACAATACCAGAACAATGCATGAGCAGTGTTAAATAATATGTGAACAGTAAATTTTGTCCCCTCTGAAACGCGTGCAGCAAAAAAAAAAAAAAAAACAAAGAAGGAGAAAAACACAAACGCAAAACGCAAATGTGGATCCAAACCCACACTAAGAGTCCATTTGGTTGGCTAGAAAAGTGGAGAGAAGAGAAGGGAAAAAGAGAAAATAGGAGGAAAATGATGTTCAGTTGGGGAGGGGAGGAAGGAGAGAAAATGATGAGACCCAAGAGTTTTTTCTCCAGCCCAAAATTTGGGAGAAAATATATATATAAATATATATATATACACACACACACACAACCAAAGTAGATCTCTGGGCTCTCAAATAAGGGATAGGCTCATGGTAAGTCCCCACATGTATGACTTACCCCCTATGTGAGAGCTTGGAATATTGCTCCAAGGTGAAAAGTGGGAGACGGTGGGTTTGATAGGAAATTACCATGCCCTCCCTCTTTTTAAATGTTTCTACTTTTTTTTACCCTTTTTAAGGTATGTTACGTTTTTTTTTTTTTTTTTTTCCTTGACTTTTAGTTTTTTTTTTCTTATATACTATTGATTTTCTTTTTTCTTGGCATTAGAGGCATAGGAGTAAATTGATACAATATACTTTTTATGTCCTCTCTTTTTTTTTTTTTTAATTAAACAAAAGAATTTTCTATTCCTTTACTTTTCCACTCCTCAACCAAATACTATGAGAGGAAACTAAAATCTCTATTATCTTCCAACTTTTCCATCTCCTCTTCATTTTTTACCTTCCTAGTTTTCCATCCCCCAACCTTTGTAAGTATAATTTTTAAACTCATCTCAAAAGTTTGTTGTATTCTAATTGAAATTACAACTTTTGTTGACCTAAAAAATATACAAACACACATTGAAGTGTAATATTGAGATAAAGACAAAGCAATAACAAAAATTTTCATTACAATTTTTTCCCCAATTTGGTTTTTCAACAAAGCAATTCTACTGTAAGGACACGATTTGGTGACGAACCTAAACAGTATTGGGTTCGTACGTAAAAGGCCCAGACAATATGATTTGTAGAGCGTGGGTGTAAAGAGCTAGGTTAACTGTGGTATCTACCTCCAAGATTTTCTCTCAAGCCCATACCATGTTTTCCTTCTTTTTTTCTTGGTATAATCAACCTCTATTCTTAAGTCCCTAATGTTACTCTCTCCTTTTTCCTTCTCACTTCTTTCTCTTCAGTTTTATGTGTGTTCTTCTTTTTTTCTCGATCCCCTTCTTCATGTTCCTCTTTTAGTTTATATACTCCCCTCCGCGATCCATCTTCACCGAACACGTGTAGATTGTGTCCGGGGGATTTCTTTCTGTCCCATCTGGCGCCTCCTGGAACTTCCTACGGGCAGCTGTAAGGCTGCTTCCCTACTGCTCAGGTATCACCTCCACATTAATGCGGCCAGAGAGTTGGTTGAAAGGTCATTAATGCGGAGGCAGCTGTAGTTTCAGATATTTGTTTGCCTTATCTCTTTCATCTTTAGTCGGCTACTCTATCCCTTGAGATGACCTACTTCTGAGATCTGATCGTGGTGAGACCACGTCCTGATCGTCTTCGGGCGCGATTGTCCTCGGACGCATACTGCCGAGGAGCATGGCGTCCTCGGACGGGTGCACGACCTCGGATGGGCCACTGGCCCAACAATCCTCAACCAATTCTGAATCTTATGGGCCTATCAACCGAATGATCCCCACATCTACAATCATACAATTTTTTACAATATTTTTACAAACCACTGAGGTGATAAATTTTTATTGGTTTTCATCTAAACTTACCATTGACATCATTTTTTTGCTTATCAATAACCACTCACCACATCAACAATGTGTAAAAAAAAGTTCATAATTTTAGCTATGGGGTCCGAAATCTGAAGTCCCAGCCCACTTGGTGTTAAGGGCCCAAAGCCCAGTCCGATAAGCCTTGCTGCTAAGGACGCGCGATGAAAGCTCCTTGAAGGCCCAAGGATGTGGCCGAGGACGACCTCACGTCCAACATCTCACAAAAACGCCTGAAGAAAAGGACAAACTCAGTACAAAAACAGTACAAGGGAAAAAGCTGCCAACGCCATAATGCGGAGCCCAGCGCCTGACAAACCCATACCCATACCATGTTATCCAGCTTTTCCCAACCACTTTAACGTATAGATTGATAAGACGAGTAACTACCCCAAACAAGGAAAAACTAACACGTAGGTGAAGAACGGGAAGGGGATACTAGTATAAAAGAAAAAGAGAGTTGAGACAAAGAGGGGGGGGATCCAACAAAAACGGATGAATGGTGAGAATGTAATTCCCCTCGGACTAATTCCGAGGAGTCCAACCTTTCAAATTAGCTCGATGTAAGGCCTAGCTATACAAGCCAAACTTATCTTCGTATGAGCTTGCACGGGAAACATGACTAAACCGCCATCTGACGATCGAGGTCCTGCCTTTCTAAACCCACTCTCTACAAATCATATTGTTCGGGCCCTTTACATACGAGCTCAACGTCACCCCTGGGTCGTTAAAAATTGTGTCCCTACATTAGCATTTTCCTTCTAAACATGATTCTCTCCATTTTACAGTTTTCCTTGAGAGAATGGAATAGTGTCCAAAGTTTCAAAGCAACATTATTTGATAATTTAAAAAAAAAAATTAATACCTTAAAAAAAAAAAAAAAAAGACTTGTAGAACCTACTAAAAATTATTGTTTAGATGAATGGCTCACATCTCAAATAAAATTTTTTAAGATGGATAAAAATATTAAAAACTAGTTCATACTTCACACAACCTATTATACACATTTTCACATATACACTCAAATTGCAAATAAGACGTGACTTGAAGTCATAGTTTCCAACTTAAAAAATGTGACTTCAAGTCACAATTTATGTGCAGTTAGAGTGTGTGTGTGTGTGTGTGTTGATACCGTATTTTGTCCACTCTTGATTTGCGTGTCAGACTCCAAAAAATCCAAAAATGTTATTTTCTCTCCATGGGGTCGTGAGAACATCCAGGATGATGTGGCATAACCCATTCGAACACCAGAGCACCCAAAGTGCCTTTTTTAGCTAAAATGACCAAAATGCCCCTAGTCTACCTAGGTTTGACCGAAGGTCAAACAAGGTCAAAATCCTCACAAAACAACATTTTTCATAGTTTTATACCAAACCCGAGCTTTTTAAAGATTTTTGACAACTTTGACCAAGTTTGACCTAGCTGATCCAAAGTTGACTTTCGGCAAGCCCTAAAAACCCTAATTTTGATCTGGCCATCAGAATGGGTTGAAACCAATGTCATTGCGAATATTATCAAATTCTCAGTTCAACGACTATTCATGGGTCGAAATCAGAGTTAGAACGGCTGAGATATCACGAAAACCGTGATAACACAAAGATCGATGCACCACTAACTTTTGAGAGCCATAACTTTTGATCCGACCGTTGGATTTTTAATTTCCATACCTTTTCAAAAACAGGAAGTCAAGATCTTTCCAGGGGTGTCAAGATCAACCTGATCTGTGGCCATTTGAAGGTGTCGTTAACTGCCCTATAAGGGCCGTCGCCTCGTAAATCGTGCCAAGGCTATAAAAGGCACTAGGCATCGTTCAAACCAAAGAAAGAGGAGACTCCCTTGGTTTTGCTCTCTACCTAGATGAATTCTAAGCTTTTCTCCCCTCCTCCAAACACACACAAAAAAAAAACACACACACACATCAAAGCCTCTTAATTCTTCCTTTTTCACCAAAAATTCAAGATATTGTTCTTATACCCAATCTTCTTATCCTTGATTCTACACCTTGGATTAAGGGTTTAGGGGTGTGGATTTAGCTTTTTAGCTACTATCCACACCCTCTAGCTCTCTAAATCTTTTTCTAGCATTTATCTTGCTCTTTTTACTTGAATAATATGATTTATTATTTTCCTTAGCATGCTTCTCGCTTTATCTTGCTCCTAACATGTTCTTAGTTTAGATCCATGTTCTTCTATGCTTGTTTACATGTCTATTTGTCTTTCCTACATGCTTTATGCTTTATGCCATATTTTCCTATGTTTTGTTCCTCTTTTTGTTCTATGTTGATGTTAGGGTTACATGCCCACATGCTTGATATCATGTCTATGGTTATGCCTTGCTTAAATCTACATGTTTACATGAATATTTCTATCTAGATCTATGTTTTCACATGCTTATGTGCTCGGATCTATGCTCTTTACATGCTTTATACTATCTTCTATGTGCTTGTGCACTCCATGCCATGTTTATGTGCTTAGGCCTAAACCTTGTTTGTCATGCCATGTACTATTGTAGCCCTTTTGTTCATTTTATCGCATTTTCTTATGTTTTGGCCTAACGGTTAGGACCTGATCTAGACCCTATGGTCTTTGTCATCGTCCATACACCAAGGCCCACATAAAAGGGTTTAGATCACCCCTATTTGCATGTCTATGCTTGCTTACTTCTATGCTTTATGCTTGTGTTAGCCTGTTTTTTTTTTATAACCATGTTAGCCTCTCTAGTTCTAGGCTTTGACATGTTTGGCACCCCCCGTGGGCTTGACCTTGTGTGGTTACATCTGACGCCCATGAGGCCTTGTTCGGATGTAACCATTTGGGAGGCATCTCTGGATGCCAGGTTACTCCATGCGTACCCTTCCATTTTCTGCTCCGCGCGATGCTATGCTTACCATGCTTGTTTGTGCCACCCATTGGCTTTCTATGTATCTTTACACGTTTGCTTACATGTTCATGCATGAGTCTTGCTTGCTAGTGTGTCGTCCATGCTTTAACATAATGAAGTTATGGACATTTAATCCAAACCTAGATTTGTCCCTCTTGTGGACACCACCTCTCGCTTGTTTGCCTTCTAGCTTGTTTGCCTTCTCGCCTGTTTGCTTGCTTTCTTGTTCCTTTGCTTGCCATGTCTATCATGCTTATCTTCTTTATGTCTTTTTCATTATTTCATACAGTCTTTACATCTTTTCCATCCATTACTTGTTTGCTGGTTTCTTGTCTTTGTCTTTGCATGTACACACATGGAGCGAGGATGCATGGAGCAAGGTAGGGGTGTGCAGAAAACCCACCGACCTGCCAAACCCGACCCGACCCACCCGACCCGCCGGGTTGGGTCGGTTTTTAAGGCTTGGTGGGTTGAGTTGGGTTACAAAAAAAATTTTTATGGCGGGTTGGGTTGGGTTTGGGTCATAAAATTACAAACCCGCCAAACCCAACTCGACCCACCCATATTTAATATATATTTAAAATATATTTTTATATTTAATAATTTTTTTTAAATCAATTGTAGGGCACTTTTATATATATATATATATATATTATATTTAATAATTAAAAAAAAACAGTTGTAGAGCAGCATTTCCTTAGTTCCTCCTATTAATACTAATTTAATATATATATATATATATATATATATATAAAATATATTATATGATTAATAAAATTTTTTAAATAGCCAGTTTTTCCTATCATATATAAAAGCCAATTATTTCACACAAATCCTAATAAATTACTATTGTTGTTTAGTCATTAGTGTTGTTTGCTTTTAAGGAGTTACATTGATACTAATCTTTAGGTTTTTTTAATATTTTAAAATTTTTTTTTCTACTCAATTTAATAATAATAAAAAAAAAATTTCAAACCCATGGGTTCAACCCGACCCATGTGGGTTGGGTTGGACTTATGTGATGGGTTGGGTTGGGTTGGGTTTTTTTTGACCCACCATGGTGGGTTGGGTCAAAAAATCCCCTCAACCCGACCCAACCCGACCCATGCACACCACTAGAGTAAGGGCACAGTCTCCCAGGCACAAGCAAAAAGGGCGTAGACGCAAGCATATCAATATAAACCAAGCAGCAATGTTAAGTAGTTTTAAGGGTCTAGCCTCTCCCATTTGGTTATGTGCTCTTTTAAATCCCCTTCCTTCCTCCCTCATTTCTCTCTTAGATAGGTTTTATTAGGTATATCATGTCATGTACTATTTGTCCTCATCTCTAGAGTATGGCGACCTCTATTTACTTTCTTGCATCTATATTTTGGGTCATGTTCTAGGGATGTAGGCATTTACTTCCCTGCACTGTGTGCTAGCATTGTGCATGATGTATGTATATATATACCTGCTCGCGCCCTTCCGGTGTGATTGTCATAGTCCATGTCACTTAAGGCAAAGCGATGCCTAATCGCCAAAATAAGGTGATGTGTCATTGTATTTTCGCCGTAGAAATCTGGTACTTTGCTCAAATGCCTTAGGAAAGCATAGATTAGGAACACACCCATTCAAAAGCCAAACCTCAAAGCCCTCTATGCATGCAAAGCCCCGAAAGCCAATGCCAAAATCATGTTTTGTATTGTCAATCTCCGAAAATTAAAGTTTTATCAAAACAAAAGACTATCATTGGACAGACATTGTGCGGTGCCTAACACCTTCCCCACATGTAACCAAACTTTCGGACTCAAAAATCAAGATTTTTTGCCATACACATTAGATTAGGAAAAATTCCCTTTTTCTTAGCCTAGGATTGGTAATAAAATCAACTAGAAATAGGTGACCAATCACACCTTAGAAAAACTCAATGTTTGGTGGTGACTTCACTTACCTTTGGTAATTCCCTTAAAATTTGGCCAAGATTCCTGCCACACCTCCAAAGGTAGACCTACCTTCCTCCACCAAGAGAGAGAGCACTTGAAGCTCCGCGCGACCCACGCCATCATCAAGAGGGGCCTCCAACGGGCCCCACGCACGCGAAAGTGTCTCCAATTAATCGAGGCCGGGCGTCAACAGTGTGTGTGTGTGTGCGCGCGCATGAGAGAGAGAGAGAGAGAGAGCAAGTGTGTATGTTTGTGTATAATGGAGGAGTTTTATTTTTTTAAGGCTATTTGCACATAAGTTATTTGGAAATTATGTGTAGTCCATAAGATGCATTATATGTAATTTAGGTATGAGAAAGAGGTTCATATATAGAAGATCTAAATAAAAAATTCTTTGTAAATCCATAAATCTTAGTTCGTAGTTCATGATGAAATTGGGGCGTTTCATCTATTAATAACTATAACATGTCAATTGTGATGATTTATCTTAATCATGGAAATGGAAACTTTTAATTGATATGTTGCTATATTTCAACTGTTTGGGATACAGTGAATTGACCACTATGAGATTTTTTTGTTCTACCAATTGCTATCATTTGAACAAATAAATCTCACAACTTCTATTTGCATTGACTTTCAATCTTGAAAAAATGTGAACTTAAACATAATGTGTAGATCACAACGCAAGAAGAAATAACAAAGCAATAACAAAAATGCTCATTATAATTTTTTTTCCCCAATTTTGTTTTTGAATGAAGCAATGCTACAACCACAAACCTTTTTACAAATTGTTGAGGTGGTAAATTATATTGGTCCTCATTCAAGCCCACCATTGATATCACTTTTTTATTTGTCAATAACCAATCACCACATCAACAATTTGTAAAAAAATTTTAGTTTTAGCATTTTTTTTTTTAAACATTATTCTCTTCATTGAACAGTTTTCACTTGAGAGAATGGAATGGTGTTCTAAGTGTCAAAGTAACATTGTTTGATATGTATTTTTAAATTTTGTTTTTAATACTTAAAAAAAAAAAAAAAAAAAAAAAAACTTGTGGAACCTACTAAAAAATATTAGTTGGATGAATGGCTCATGTCTCAAATGCAAAGTTTTTAGAAAATACCAAAATGATGTTTTCTAATGTGAGTTCTTTGTTTTCTCCAATAGATGATGGCAATTTTATAAATAATTTCACCACCCATCGAACAAGCCCTTAAATGTCCTCTTTCTCTCTCTCTCAAACTTGGGCACATAACTTCTTTATGTGTTCCATTTTTATTTAGCTGTGTTGGAAAAAGTTTAAGCAGTAGACTGTAGACATGAGCACTTTAGTTACTATTGTAATTAACTCATCCATCATTTGTAACCAAACCCCACTAGTGTACCTTTGGAGCAGTTTTTTTTCGAGATATGGTGGGGCAAATTCTAGCAGCCTATTTTATAAACTATAAAGCTTGACTGATTGACTCCCATCTAACTTGGGAGTAGTTACTCAATGTTGCTGGCATGTGTAAAGCTCTCATTTTCGCAAAATAGGTTAGTTTTTTGGGATGATTGTGGATCGTGTTAGTGGATGCTTGTATGGAGGACTATGTGAAGATTGTTAGCCTCACTATGTAACAAAGTTGCTATGGCTCTTGCATGGGTTTGCACGGTTCCTCAAGTATTGTTAGAGGGATGACCTTTTTTTTCCCCACGAATTCAATTTATTAATAATGTTGACGTAGCTTGATCACGTGGGGTTAATTCCCATGACATGAACTCAATATTGGTGTCGGAGTCAAAAGGGCATGCACTTTATTTGGTTCAGCAATTTTGTTGCAAGAATGTAAGTCTTAACATTGCTTTTGAGAGTTGGCCGAATTTGACGAGGATTGAAGTCCTTATTTGTCTTGGTTTCGGAGTTCTATATATCATAGGAGTCGGTTTGCATTGGAGTAGTGTGCACGTGAAATTTATTCCAAAGAGAATTGTTTATATAGCAAATTCCTTTTGCTGGAAGGACACGCATGGTTAACCGACTTAACTCTTCTATATAAGTCTAACCGGTGTTGTGGTATACAGTGTGTAGTGAAATCTCTTTGAGGGTTTTGATTTAGGTGCAATCCGATATTTTTGAGAGAGAGTGATTTAACGTACTAGGGATTTGGGTTTGTGAGAGTGCTTATACAACACTAATTTGTTTTCTCTCAAATTTGATAGTTAAAATAGAACATTGGAAGAAAGATTGACCTTGGTTGAAAAATATGGACCAGAAGGATTTTAATGCAAATATAACACATGACAGTGGTGATGAGGACTCTAATTTTGCATTCACTAGTTCTTCAAATGAGTGGGTTATGGATTCAGCTTGCACTTTCCATATGTGTCCGAAGAAGGAATGGTTTTACAACCTTGTTGAATCAAAAGTTGGTTCAGTCCGTATGGGTAATAATCAAACCTGTGAGATTTCAGGAATAGGTCAAATTAAGCTAAAGTTGCATGATGGAATGGTTCGTGTTCTAAATGTGGTTCTTTATGTTCCAGACTTGAAGAGTAATCTCATCTCACTTGGTTCATTAGAATCCAAGGGTTTCAAGATTGTTATGGAAAATGGAATTTTGAAGGTACTAAGTGGTGCTTTTGTGTTGTTGATAGCCACACGTCGAAGGAACATGTATTTCCTCAAAGGGAGTACAATTGTAGATGGAGCAACCACAATTTCTAATACAACTAGGGAGGTTGCATCAAATACTACAAGACTTTTGGGACATGCAAGTGAGAATACTTTGAGTGAGAGTGCCAAAACCTGCAAATTGGAATTTTGTAAGCCTTCTGGTTTGGAGAAGCAAACTAGGATCAAGTTTGGTCATCATACTAAGGGTATACTTGACTTTGTACACAAAGATGTGTGGGAACCTACTAAGGTTACTTCTCTTGGAGGTAGGCATCATGCCGTTAATGATCATGCCGTTAATGTAAAGATTTGTTGACGTGGCTTCAATTTAATGGTCACATGGGATTAATTCATGTGGACTCAATATTTATTGGAGTCAAAAGTGGCACTTTATTTGGTTAAGCAAGTTTGTATACTTGTAGGATATAAGTCCAAAACAACGTACAACAAGAAGACTCTTTTTTTTTTTTTTTTTGAAGTAAATATTTGGTGAAGTACATATGTAAGGCTCAATTTGTTTTTTTGAGCCAACAAAAATTGGTTTGTCCAAAAATACCATTCATTAAATTTAATATATATATTCGTCATAACATTTTGTTTTAAACATTAATACAAACCTCTTTTTTTTTTTTTTTTTTTTTTTGTTGTTGTTGTTGTTGTTGTTGATAGGGACCTAAGTTGAATCTAGTTTGGATTAAAAATATTAATAATCCAATTACCTCTCACTTCACAAAAACAAAAACAAAAAACAAAACTTAGATACATTATTTTAGATTTTGTATATTAAGTTTCTTAATTAAATTCAATTATGTGTTTGCATTGACTAATGCAACAAAGAATGTGTCATTGTCCCCCAAAGACAATTAGATTCAACCATGTGCTTCATTAGCTAGTGCAATCACATGGATGAATTTAATTGAGAAGCCTAAAGTAGACATTCAAGGAATTGCACTTATCTTTGTAAAAAAAAAAATGATAAGGAGAAATTTGGAATCCAATTGGCATTCACAAATTACACATTTTGAGAAGTAAAATATAAGAAGCACGGACATACCAAAATCTCCGATTTGTGTTCAACATGTGTCCATATTAGACATGCTGAAAGATACTCTAGATGCATGTCCTTAGTATGATAGGAGAAAAGAAATTATTTAAAAAAAATCTTCAATTTTAGATATGTTTTCAAAATTCTTGATAGATGTTATTTATTTAGAAAACTTAAAATGAAGATAAAATATATCTAGATATAAAAAATATACTATATATATATATATCAATTAATTAATTATTGCATACTACAATATCTTCTCCTAATTTTTTTAAAAATTATTTTGTCGTCATGTCTGGTTTATGTATGTTCCCAAACTTCTTTTGAATACAAATCTTTTATCTAAACCCAGACTTACCCTAATAATCCTCTCTTAAAACAAAAATGGAGAAAAGAGAAAAAGACTTGCATCGATGATTAAAGAAGTTAAATTTAAATTTATGTTTCTGGCAGTATAGTTGGAGCAGGTTTGTATAGGTAATTAAGAGCCATGCACTTGACTTGGGCAACTTACACTAACAGCATTGGTGGAGATATCAGGCGAGTGTTATCAGACTATAATCTGTATTGCAACACTTCCTTCTATCATGCACGTATTTTGGGCTTGTAATATTCTCTCTCATTGATTATTATAGAACGAACTAGTTGCAAACCCACGCGATGCATGAGAATAAATAATTATTTTGTAATTGTAATTGCAATATAATGTATAATTTGCTTTTCCTAAAAATTAAACAATTGATATTCGGTTCAATTAGGTCTAATTCAGTCCACTTTGGTCCAATTCGGTCCAATTTCATCCCATTTGGTCCAATTAGTCCACTCAGTCAATTTCGCTCCCTTTCGGTCCATTTTGGACAAATTGAGACTTAAATTGATAACAAAGTAGAATTTCCCAAATAAAGATAACAACTTAAAAATATAACAACTTCAAATAGTAAATTGGGACTTAAATTGGAAAAAAGATAACATCTTAAAAATATAACTTAATCACATCAACCCAAAGTATAATTTCAAATAATACAAAAAACTTATCAACTTAAAGTAGAGATGCAAGAAAAATAATAAAAAAATCCAAAAAAAAAAAAATTTGAGAGAGAGAAATAATCTTATGTGTGTGGGAAAACTATGTATAGAATGAAATTGAGAATTGTAAATTTATAATAAGAGGGGGAATAAGAAAAGCCAAAAATAAAGGAAGATAAAAGGATTGAGGAAAAGTGATATTAAGAAAGATAGTAGTGGGGAAATGAAAAGATAAAAGTGAGGGGAAAAGTTGGTGAAAGTATAATATTAAGTTGGGAAATTAATAAGAGAAAAAAAAAAAAAAAGAGTTAAAAAACAGAAGAAGAAAAGAGAGAACATTAGAAATGGGTGACTGATATGGCTGCTGATTTGATTCAACAGAAGAATAGCAGTAATAAATGCTACTCTTCAACTTTTAAATATATATAGATATAGATTAGAGAGGTTCTATATCATAATAGAAATATATAGCAATTATTGATCAATTAAAGCATCACTCTAACCCGAAAATATGACCCAAATATCACTGTGAGGGAATTAATGTCATAAGATGATGTGTGCATACATAGTCTTTTTTTTTTCTTTTTTATTTATTTATTTATATAAGATAGAAATTTTATTTTAGCCGAATTTAAGAATATATGTGTGTGAAGCTCCTTCCTAGAGACTTGAACCTCGGACCTTGCCCTCCATACCTTACAAACACTTATACTTGTGGAATGACTATCGCACCAAAGATATGCAGTGGTTGTGCATACATAATCTTATTACACCAAAACATAAGCACCATATTAAAAACAGGAAAAATTTAGTTCAGCACAACCCAATATATAGTAGATAAGCATTAATGATTTCATGGCACTGCCCACAAGACTATTTGATCATTTGAATAATATACAATCAGTTCCTCCCATAAATTTCAAAGCCTAGAGGATTATGACTTAAAATTAGATAATCAAACAAAATCTTATTTATTTATTTATTAATTTTTAATTATTTTACAGCCAAAAACATAAAAATAAACCCACATTTTTGTAACCTAAATGGCTTACCTATGATACATTACATCTTATTATCAGAATCAAAGCCAACAAGCAGTAGAAAAAATTTCTTCACTTGAGCTCCTATGCATGCATTCTAACATTTAATTGATTATATTACACTCGTTTAACACTATCTAACCAACACTAACCAAAGTGATATACTATATGGTACTTCAAACAACGTACCAAAAACAAAAAGATTAATTTCCAAATATGCCTAACACAATTATTTTAACGAGGATAAGGTGTACGCCTCTTCTATTTCTGAACCCAACACAACATGAAACACCAAGTAATAAAAAAATCAATAAAAAATTTGTGAACTTTTCTAGTACCCAACTCCCCCACATACTAACCTGAATAAACATAAAATAAACAATAATAAGCCTAGAAAAACTATACCTATGGTATACCCAAAAAAGAAGGAAAAAAAGAAACCAAGATGGTGATCCAACCTGCAGAATCTGAAACTTGCCGTTTGCCAGTTCACTACGATAGCATATGAGTGAGAAGTTATGAGTTTTGACATAGTAGCTAGCTAGGTAGAGTTCATTCCACAAGAAGAATAATTAAGCAATTTATACAAAGTCGGATTACCTAAGAGATGAAAGAAGGTTTTGTACTGTTGCAAGGGAGAAGAATAACCAAACAGATCAATGTGATCGGTAAGTGGTTCCTTTCTTATATCAATCAAGCCTAGCTTCTCACGTGTGGAAAATATTCTCCACGCATGAGAAGCTAGGCTTGATTGATCTACGACGGCTTTTTGTGTTGTTGCGACGAACTTTGGCTCGCTAATAGCAATCTTTTTTGTAGTGAATGAAAAGGTGACAAAACCGTTCAAAGCAATAAGAGTGCTCATAAAATCTAAACTAGTTTTAACAACAATGATTCCCAGTCATGCAGCTTAGTCAAATTATTGCATAAATAAGTTATTGAAAATAAAATAGATAAAGTTGATGAATCAGAAGTATTATTGATGATTAGAAAACAAAATACAAAGCTAAGCTAAAAGCCAAAAGGATCGGGACAGTTAGGAACATGTTTACATAAGAACACTAAAACAATAAAACAAAACAGACCACCTAAACAATTTTTTTTGATGAATAACATACCGAAACCCAATCTATGCAAGAACATGGCCAACAATAACTGTAATATCATCTCTCTTTCCTCCTATGTGCTTCTGTCCTGCCAACCGAGCAGCATCTACAAATGGGCTATTGACATTTTCTTCAATCGAGTTAAAGAATGCCATTGTTGCAATACTGGAAGCCAACTGCTCTGTGCTTACACCTTCCAAAGTTCCCTTCTCAATAATATCTTCGATTTCTGCAGGGAACATATTGTCTAAAAGCCCATTAGTACAAAGAACTATGATATCTCCAGGTAAAACCGCCACTTTATCCACCTTAGGCCTATATGGGATACTAATTCCCCACTGCAACTGGTACGGTTGGTTAAATCCATGCTGGTATATTAGCGATTTATACACTTGTTTTTCCTGAATATCATTGTTAATGTGTATTAGGGTATATGGGCTTTAGGCTCACCTTGTTTACTTGTATAGTACATTTATTTGTACTGCACACTCTACCTTCTATATAAAGACACTCATGTATATTCTATTACTTGAGAAATACAATACACTTATTCAGTATTTTTAACATGATATCAGAGCTACTGCTCTAATCCTCTGATGTGCCGCTCTTAAGCAGTCTTGTCTTCTTGGGTGTCATCCACTACAACCATCATTGTGAGTAGCACTACTGCCTCCACTGTGACTCCAGTACATCAAATACCATTGCCTTGCCGCCGCCACCACTTCCGCTTCTCCGATTAGACCACAAACTGCACCATCAGAAAGTACTCTCTCCGATCTGCTCTTCTATGAAAAATCATCTTTATCGAAACCCTCACACGTCCCCACGCACTGCTACAAGTCTTGGCGATAAAATCACATGCCTCCATGCGCTGCCTATCTTCTTCACACGCCGTCACATGCCGTCACGCACCTACACACGCTAGAACTCTGTTCACTGACGTCATCAATTACGCCACGTTAGCCTTAGTGACGTGATCAAGCCACGTCATCACTGTTGCGCCAGCAACACGTCATCACCCAATTAGCACTCAGTTAGAGATTATGTCATCCTGTTGACGTCATCACCGTTGACTTTTCGGTTGACTGTTGACTGTCGCCTTTGACTATTGACTTTGATCGTTGACTTTTTGTCAGAGTTGACTTTTTGCAATCCAAGTGCTTCTTACCCAGTTCTTCGCATAGATTTCATTTTTGTAGTCCATTTTTGTATATTTTGCTTCTAAATGAAGTGTTAGGACATATGTGATTCACTTGTTAGAAACATATGTCACTATTTTATGTAATTGGCTAATCTTTTGACAAAACGCACTTTACTTGTAATTGGGTAGATCTAGGTGTTTTTAATACTTCAAGAAATTGTGTCTCAAGATTAAGTGTTGAAGTCATCAAGTCTGTTCAAGAAACAAGCTGAGAAGTGCAAGTTCATTAAAGCTTGACAGCTAGCATGTGTAAAGGTTTAAGAAGCTGTTCAACCTGTGTGCTCGACAACTGCTCGACACCTTCTATCTGTCGAGGTTTAATAAAGAATCAGAAATTATGATCTGTTTTCTTGGAATCCGTGAATGTGTCTTTGAGACTTTTTTTCTCCTAACCCTAGACATATAAAATGATTATTTTAAGGGCCGTCAAAGAGTTCACAAGTTACACAAACTTTGAAAAAAACATGTTCAAGCAAATTGTGATCGGAGACAAAGTTTTGCTCTAGTTCATCTCTTCTGAAGAAGTTGCTGTGTTTGTGCCCCGTAGGGTTTTGTGACCAAGCATTTTCTTGATCTTCATCGTGTGGATGAATTGAAGAATTTTGCAGCCAACAACCTTCTTTAGTTGGTGATTGAAGTCATGTATTGAGATTTGCGTAATTGCTTAGTCACGTACTTAGGAGCCGTGCATTAAAAGGAGAAATTGTCACTACAGAACAAGTCAAATTGGGTA
This sequence comes from Quercus lobata, assembly GCF_001633185.2. Classification (NCBI taxonomy): domain Eukaryota; kingdom Viridiplantae; phylum Streptophyta; class Magnoliopsida; order Fagales; family Fagaceae; genus Quercus; species Quercus lobata. The sequence goes on from NC_044908.1 coordinate 54,696,347, forward strand.
TTGGGGTAAGGGTTCAATTGTAGGTTAGTATAAGGTACTTGGATTCTTTTACTTGTAATCGCTTGTTGTGATAATAGTGGAATTTCGGGAGTGGTAACCTGAAAATCACCCGATGGGGGTTTTGTCGTGTAGGTTTTTCCCATTTGTAAAAAAATTATCGTGTCAATTTAATTTCCGCTGCACTTAGTTTAATTAGTGATTTTTTTGTGCTACCACGCGCTTTGCATGTTAATTTGATTAATTAATAAACTTGGCTAATTAATCAATTAATTTAATCATAAGGGGTCAATACGTTTTTGGCTTATCATGAAGCATAAGAATAGGTCTTCTTCTTGTTGCAATAATCGTCGCCGTGCATCAAAAGGAGAAATTGTCACTACAAAACAAGTCAAATTGGGTATTGGGGTAAGGGTTCAACTGTAGGTTGGTATAAGGTACTGAGATTTTTCTACTTGTAACCGCTTGTTGTGAGAATAGTGGAATTTCGGGAGTGGTAACCTAAAAATCAGCCGATGGGGGTTTTGTCGTGTAGGTTTTTCCCATTCGTAAAAAAATTATCGTGTCAATTTAATTTCCGCTGCACTTAGTTTAATTGGTGATTTTTTTGTGCTACCACGCGCTTTGCATGTTAATTTGATTAATTAATAAACTTGGCTAATTAATCAATTAATTTAATCATAAGGGGTCAATACGTTTTTGGCTTATCATGAAGCATAAGAATAGGTCTTCTTCTTGTTGCAATAATCGTCGCCGACAATCTAGCACACGTTTTGCAAACATTTTGGCAACAATATTGAGACTTGCTAACATCGCAAAAAAATCAGCTATTTCAATTTCTACTGCTACTATTGCTAACACTGAAAGTGTCCAACCAATGGCTCCCATCTCTGCACAATCTAAGTCTTTAGGACACACTTTCACCATTTTTATAGATAACCTCAGTGGCATTCAAGAACTCAAGGATTTTCTTAGTCAGCAGTTTAAGATGAAAGATCTTGGACATCTCAGTTACTTCTTGGGTCTTGAAATCACTCATTCTATAGATGGACTTTATATTACTCAAGCAAAGTATGCCTCTGAACTCTTCTCTCGAGCTGGACTCACTGATAGCAAGACTGTTGACACTCCAGTTGAGCTTAATGCGCATCTGACTCTCTCGGGGGGAAACCATTATCTAATCCCTCTCTTTACAGTCACTTGGTTGGAAGCTTAGTTTATCTCACTGTCACTCGTCCAGACATTTCCTATGCTGTTCACCAAGTGAGCCAATATTTGTTTGCTCCATGATCAACTCACTACTACTATTTTGCGTATTCTTCGATACCTAAAGGTCACTCTCTTACATGGTATTTTCTTCTTTGCTTAGTCTCCTCTTATTCTTTGTGCATTTTTTGATGTCGATTGGGCAGGAGATCCCACTGATCGCAGGTCCATCACTGGTTATTGTTTTCTTCTTGGTTCTTCTCTGATTTCTTAGCGAAGCAAGAAACAAATTCATGTGGCCTGCTCCAGTACTGAAGTAGAATATTGTGCCCTTGCTGGTACCACATCTGAGCTCCTTTGGCTACGATGGCTTCTCAAAGACTTAGGTGTGTCCACATCCTCTACTACTCTTCTTTATTGTGACAACCAGTGCCATTCATATTGCTTACAATGATGTCTTTCATCAACGGACTAAACACATTGAGATCGATTGTCATTTTATCCGTTATCATCTTGTCTATGGTGCTCTCAAGCTGATCTCAGTTTCCTTTAAAGATCAACTTGCAGATATCTTTACCAAGTCACATCCTAAGGGACGCCTTCGTACTTTGGTTGACATCCCCAAGTTGGTCTCACATCCACCTTGAGTTTAAGGGGGGCTATTAACATGTATTAGGGTATGTGGCTTTAGGCTTACCTTGTTTACTTGTATAGCACACTTATTTGTACTGCACACTCTGCCTTCTATATAAAGGCACTCATGTATATTCTATTACTTGAGAAATACAATACACTTATTTAGTATTTCTAACAATCATAAATCCACTATCTCCAACGTTGATAGAATGTAAATAATAATCCTTGAATGTCACAATAGAAGCTATAGATGAACCTAAAGCCATGGTTTTTTGGAAAGCTTCCTCCAAAGCTTCTCTTAGTTTCACAACACCATTGGGCGGTCGTTGATTATGGATTGCAATCAAAGCATTCCTCATGAGTTGGTGTGTGTATTCTCCAGCGTCCACACCATATTTAGCCCAACTGCCAATGCCATTGGCCGCGCCAATAGTATTCTTCTCCGCATGGATAAAGTGAGCATCCTTGCCTTGAGCTTAAGGCTTCTGCACTCTGTCCTTGGGTATGTAGAACGCACTAAAACTCATCTCCATGCGGCAGTGTCGTTTATGCACCACAGGAGTTGGCATCAGTGTTCCGAACCATTGTGGTTTCTTGATGATTATGTTGGAGACCCAACCAGGAAAATCCCTAGGAGCAAACTCAAAAGTCCAAAGTAAAGGAAATAGAAGGATACAATGCTTTGGGTTCTTTAACTTAGACTCTTCTATAGAAGGATATTCCTGAGGTTGATATTCTCACGTACTCTAGAATCCAGTCCTGTTAGGATTCGTAATTGGGAATTCTTGAAATTTGTGGAGAAGTAAGGATAGCAAAACAACCCACACTTCCCGTCAAAAAAAAAAAAAAAAAACAAAACAAAAAAAAGACTCCCCTTGCTGCTCTACCCAGCAAGGATTTTTCAACCCCAAAAAAGAAATAAGGTGGGGGGATAGGTTTTGATTTCCGATTTGAAATCATGTCTTCAACTCATGAGTTCAGTTCAAATTTATTTATATGTACGTCTTTTGGTGTGAGTACGGTACCCACTTATAAATCTAACTACTAATTTCACTTGTTTTAATTCAAGCCGTTGATGTGAATTAAATGAACTAGTCGCTAACCCGTACGATGCACAGGATAATCAGTTAAATAACTATTACAAATAATTTTAAAAAAAAAATGTTCTTTGATTACAAATGTAGGATATTCCACATAACACATAAAGGCCACACCTTGGTTGCTTTATGGCAATGAAAACATTATTACCAACATTCCAAAAGCTCATAAGTCATAGCTTCAATTAAACACAGATTTGGGCACAAGATGAGAGTAGGACCTGTAAAATAAGTATTATTAAGTTATTAATATGTAAAGGGAATAATTTATAACAATAATAGTTTTATACTGATTATTATTTTTTTATTTTTTTTGGTTTAGCAGTTATTAGTAGAACGTAATTAGTTTAAATTTCTTTATTAGTTCTATCATTTCAGTCAAAAAAAAAATCTTTATTAGTTGATTTAAATTTCTTTATTAGATAAGAAAAGAAAAGCAAGAGTTATATATTAATCTAAACTCTATGATTGGTTTTATATAGAATAAAAAAAATTTAATTTCTTTATTAGATAAGAAAAGAGAGAGTTATGTATTAATCCAAACTTTGTGTTCAGGTTAAACTTATCTAATACAGTATTCTTTAAAATTGGATAGATTGGATTGTTATAAAAAATTTAAAGTTATTTTGTTAAATTTATTTTGGTAATAGGTGGGATAAGAATAAGATGATCCAAAAAAAAGGTGGAGTAACATTGAAAGCAAATTTTTACATTGCAAATACTTTGAAGGGATAAGCATAAGTTTAAACATGATAATTGATAAGCTTAAATAGAACAAAATCTAAAATAAGAACAATAGTAAAAACCTTAATATTGTTCACATTTATTTCTTTTCCAGTACAATTCTAGCAACAAATGAAGCATCAAGTTAATAACATTTCCACACATTTTTTACTATTTAGTTTGATCCTAAAAAAAAGGTGGAGTAACATTGAAAGCAAATTTTTACATTGCAAATACTTTGAAGGGATAAGCATAAGTTTAAACGTGATAACTGATAAGCTTACCAAGCATAAAATTTTAAAAAAGAACAACAACAAAAGCCTTAATATTGTTCACATTTATTTCTTTTCTAGTACAATTCCAGCAACAAATGAAGCATCAAATTAATAAGGTTAATAGTTTTATTGATCAGGATAGTGGGCTAAACTTGTTGCAAAGTAGTTTGATCAGGTCAGTGACTTTGTTCACGATAAGAATGGCTACTATCCGAAGCCAAAATAAAATAAACTCTTCATTGCATCATCACATCATGTTCACAATAGAAATTACTACTACCCTAAGCTAAAATAAAGATACTTATCACCTATCATGACATTATCATAAAGATGAGGGGTGATGTCATGCATTTTGAAATGAAAGGGGAAAGACTTTCCAAGCACAACAGATAAGTGAATAGAAGGAAAAAAAAAGAATAATTGTTTATAATTTTTTTTTCTGCATCAAATAGGGAAATAAACACCAAACATCAAATTTATTTTAGAAAACAACAAAACTCTCTGCATCAAATAGGAAAATTTACACCAAACAACAAATTTATTTTAGAAAACAACAAAAGTAATGTGAAAAATGTTAAGGAAATTTATATATGTTATTACAAAAAAAAAAAAAAAAAAAACTCACATAAACAAAGAGGGAAAGGCTTACCTAACACCAATATGCAGGATTTGTTACAGAAAGAAGACTCTCATTGGAGTTCTCTTCGAGAAATCTTCTCTTAAGGTATTCTTTACTTGATCTTCAAGATGTAGAACTTACATGAGGTTTGTTTGAAGCAGCAACAATATTAGCAAAATTTCAAAATTGTCTAAATGCTTATATAACTTAATAAGGATAACAATATGTTTAAATGCTTACGTGCTAGATTGGCAAAGTTTATTTTTCAGCTTTTGGAAAATGGGGTTATTTGAAAAGGCTGTTCCTAAAGAAAAAGTATTCTGAAAAGGTTACTGCACAGGCACATGGCTTAATAATGATAAGAATATATCTAAGCATATCAGAAAGTGGTAGACCGTCCAACCTCATTGATCACTTGAATATCCAATATACATTATACGTTGCTCTCATTTAAATTCACACAATCACCATTGCAGCTTTCTTTGGCTGACTACAAAGGCATGAAACATTACTTTGATTTAGAAAGATTTAATTCAAAGTAAAAGATGATCTATATGCTAGCTTAGGTATGTGTAGTAGAATGAACAGAACAAATGAAGCAAGATGAGACGTGGCATACCTTATGGAGTTCATCTAATATAAGTATCAACTGGCCGAATGAGATTCTTGAATTATCATCAACAAAATCATCCGTCTTTCGGTTCCCAGGCACGTCCCTAATAAAATGTTGAAATGCACATCTTTAATTTGAATACAAATAGAAATCTAAAAACATTAAGATTAGAAGATTGCATTTTCCTTTGCCTATTCTGAGACGTAAAAGAACAAATAAATTTCTACCACAAACCTTAACAATAAATGTAGAAAGTTTGCAAATTAGTGTATATGTGATTTGATAGACCTACTGCAAGGTATTCATTTAGTGTTTGTGTTTTTGTTTTAGGTGCTAATGAAGATGAGTGAAAGAAAGTGAAGCATGCGGTTCAGTATGGAGTTTCACCATGTATTACTTGGCCGTAGAGACTTATTTTCTTCAGTGAACCATGAAGATCCAAAAAATGTCCCTATTTTAGATTTGCCTTCATCACTCAACTATACACAAACTTGCTTACAAAATGGTTTCTAAAAATAAATAAATAAATTGCTGACTGAATTTTACCCTAATATTCAAATTCAGCTCTAGCTGCATTACCTGCATCAAAACCAAGCTTGGCTCAATAGACAAATAACATAATATATTACACATTGACTGAAGGAACTTTCAAAATAGGCCAACTAACACAATAGAGTTTGGTCAGTATAAGTAAAGCAGCAAATAGTTTTAAGTTCCTACCAAGTGAGCAAAAACAACCTTACCATGTGGCTGAGGACCATTCTAAGCAGTAGGAAGTAAAAAGAAATAAACAAACTAAAAATTAATGGTCTTTTTGTAAAAGAATCAAGATGCAAACAAACACCAAAGTTGACATTCATTAGGTTTTAGTGTGTGAACTGTACAAACCTTACCATAACTAACAAATAAAATTCATAGATTAAAAATCAAGATTAGAATTACCATAACTTGCTTCTCAAAAAAAAAAAAAATAATAATAATAATAATTACCATAAGTTACAGTGGTGTACCTATTTCCATTTTTGACATTCATCAAGTCTTTTCCATTTATATCCTTTGGGTTTTTTAATAAGATTTAAGCTTTCCCACTTTCCTCTCATTCACCAAAGGCTGTTGAACCACTAAGCTATCCTTAGCAATGGGTTTGAAATTATGACCATGATACCCAGGAGTCTTCCCATACATATATATATATATATATATATATTAAAAAGACAGTTTTATATATGATCCCAATTAAGCACTTTAAGATACATGATGCACAAATTATTCTTGATAGTTAAAAACCAATCAAATTAGACCCAAATTCACAAACTCTAATCTCAATGCACAAACATACAGTGAAATAAATCAATAAAAAATCAAACCCACTTCTCAATATCCCTTAAACTTTCAAATTGATAATCTCAGATACCATTGTGATTCAATTAATCTCCTTTCTACTATATAAACCTATCTCACCATCAATATCAATCCCAATATCTAACATATAAATCATAAAAAATTCAAACCCATAGCTCAATTTCCACTAAAATTTCAAATACACAATCTCAAAGAATCAGAATTTAAAATTCCTAATGAATTTCGAATTTATATCTAGAATTAAAAGGCTCATAGATCAATGCCTACAGAGAAACTATACACTAAAATCAAGTTTCTAAGTGGTAGCCACATGAACCCAGATAAGAATTCACAAAATTAAATCCAAAAAAAAAAAAAAAAAAAAACCTAACAATACCCAACAACAGTATTAGCAAAAGAATTGAATAGAAAATCAAAATATTACTTACGCAACAATAGTAATTTAGTCTAGGAATCAACAAAAAGAAGCAAAGCCAATGAACATTAAAAAACAAATATTTAGAAAGAGAAAGAGAGAGGGAAAGATTAGATACATGATATTAAGAGCATCTCACCTGCGTAACTGGGCCTGCGACATTGGAGATTTTGCGATGGCTATGATGGGTAACGGCTTAGCCATGGGTGGAAGAGTTGGCTATGGTGGACTATCAAGGTTATAGAGAGAGTGGCTTAGAAAGGCAAAGAGAACAGTTGGTTTCAGACTTTTAGGGTTTTGATAATTGAGAGAGGCAGAGGCAAAGGCAAAGAGGCTTATCCGGAAAACCTGACAGAAGTATACAGAGAGAGTGAGACTGAGAGAACAGGGATGCTCTGCGTTTAAGCCAAAGAGAAACGAATGAGGGGCAGCGTGAAGACTGGAGAGAGATAAGTATTAGGTTTCAAAAAAAAAAAAAAAAGGGAGATAAGTTTTTAATTTAATTTTTAATTTTTTAAATATTGTGTTGTGCTGATATGGAAAATTGTGGTGCTAGCAAAGACTTTGGTTATATATATATATATATATATATAGATTACCAATTATTGGTCAAGAAGTGAACAGATAAAGAGAAACACTCAAACACAGGAAAAACACAGACATCTCTTTTTTTCTCTCTTGCCGTCTCATGTTCTCTCTCTCTCTACTTCTTTGCTACATTCTTTCAAGTGAAGGCGAGAGTAGGATAGGTTTTCTCTTCATCTCTTTTCCCTGAATTTATCGTCAAGATTTGGGCCTATTTGATTGGTTTTTTTTTTTCCTCTAGGAATTTTTAGCACTAGCATTAGGAATGTTGTGAAATCTGAACTGAAATTTAGTAATATGCGGATTCAGGTTTTGGAGAAGGCACTGGGTTTTTTTGGTTAAATTGAGTTTAACTCATTGAATGTATGAATTGATTGGTGAATTTTCAGACTCAGGTTTGTTTTTTAAGTAACTAATTTTGTTGGTTAAGTTGAACTTAGCTTGTCGGACCATGTGAACTGATTCGTGAGTTTTTGGATATAGGTTTTGGGGAAGTAACTAATTTTGTTGGTTAAATTGAGTTTAGTTTTATTGAGTGTGTGAATTGGTGGGCGAATTATTAGATTTGGGTTTTAGAGAAGTAACTTGTTTTGATGATTAGATTGAGTTTAGTTCATTTGTATTTGCGTTGTGTGTGTTGTTTTGTTGATTCAATGGTTTTTGGTCCACGAACAAGCGGTGCGTGTTGTTTAGTTGCTTGTGAATTTAAACTGATTGAGTATAATTTGCCAGTATTTTGTGATGGTCTAGATTGATGGTTTTAGGGATTTCAGGTTACCATTATGCTAGGACCATATAGGCTGTTGAGACAATTAAATACATTTCATGATTGCTGAGGAAAAATAGGAGAAGTTTTATGCTTTATTTAGTTGTTGCAAAATTAGAGAGAAGAGACAGGAGTTTAAACCTTGGTTATAGTAGGGGGTGAGTTTAGTGGCATTCTTCCCAGCTTCTTTTCCAAAAGCACTACCAGGGTTAAGGTGGTCTAGGGCAGTGTTTTCTTCGAAATTCTAATGAGTTTTAAAGTGATGAAAATTCTTTGAACATTTTGATTTTTGTCTTATTCCTACTTTTCTTATCAACCAAAGGTATTATTGTTCATGGAAACCTAAATTCATTTAAAACAGGGGCTCATGGAATGGTTTATGGTATTTAGAGAATTAGCTATCCATGTTTCTAATTCAGTTGTTACAAAAAATGTTTTTAGATTAATATTGATAGGTGTATGTCATTTACAGGCAGCAAAGCAATGGGATCAATCAGGGTCACGGTGACATTGGAGTGCATGGTGACTACTTATCTCTTTTCATATAAGCTTTTTATATCGTTTCTATTTCTTTATATGTTTCACTGCCCTAACTCAGATGCCCTAATTCATGTGAAGATTCCCGGATGAGTCCAAATGATCTGCGTTTGAAACTGATAAACAAAAGAAAGATGAAGCGAATTCCAAGGGTTTTTGAAGAGAGAAGGAAGATGGACCAAAAGTCAAATTGTCAAAAACTATTCAGCCTTCAAGGCATAACATGCAGCAGCAAAGGTCTGAATTAAAAGGACGTACTTTCTTGTGGCGAACGCCAGCCACAGAAAGACCTAGATCCCCAAATAGAAATTTGAAATCTTCTAGGGGACTCTCACCACAAAGAAATTTCAATGAGCTGCACCAAGTACCATCGCTAAGGGTAGCTAATAATTCAAGAGCTGGATGATTTTTAAGCAATGATGGTGCTTCTAGGCCAACAGGACCTTTAATTGTCAAAGGTCCTTATACTTCAGACCTAGTCATGTAGCTTACACCAATAGGTGGCATTGGGTAGAAAAGTTTTCATTCGGTATGATTTTTCCCCCCTGCTACCCTGTGTTAGCTTAATTTAAGAGGATTTGGTTTGTATTTGTGAGGTTATCTAGATTAACGGTTGTGTATAATTGGCATTGGTCATCTAATGTTATGTATTCATCATGCTCTGTTGAATGGAATTTTAAAAGGTGGAAGAATCTCACACTGTCACTAGCTTGTTGCAATTGCTTGGTTTGGGGAAATATAACATTCTCTTCCGGGCTGAAAAGGTAAGTAACCTGCATCTATCCAATCTTTTGAAAGAAAATTTCCTGAGGATAAGTTTTTCTGTGGTGAATGTTTGACCTTCCCATATTTTGAATGGAAAGTATAAGCCAGTGATGTGATTTCTGAGAGAGCAAGATAGATCTGTTGTGATGGTTTAGTATGTAGTCTGTATAGAGTGGTGACTGGGAAATGCATAAACAAAAATCATTTAATACTTGGTTCATCTAATCATAGTTGAAGTAGATGGTTGATAAAGACCTCAGAGATATAGGGATACCAATGGTATTGTGCTTTCACTCTCTTAAAATTTGACAACTGTTTAATTTTGTTTTGCTGTGAAAAAGTCACTTTATTGTTACCTTTCAATAGTATCAAAGCATCAAATAAGATACAGGATTGAACCTCCCCTATGTGTTGCTTATTTATGTTATTATGATTTTCTTATTCTACCTTGAGGGTTTGTTTTGTTTTGTTTTTTTTTTTTCGGGTTCATGTTGGATGTTCACAATTCTTGCAGTCTACTTTGAGCCGGATGATTTGTAGGGAAATAAGTTCAGCTCAGTGTAAATACTGAGTATTGACTGCAGCTAAAAGAAACATTATCATGTAGGGGCTGTTCACAATTCTTTTAGTCTACTGTGAGCCCAATATATTGTATGGAAATAAGTTCAGTTCAGTGTAAATATTGACTGCAGCTAAAAGGCCCCTTTACTGGCCAATCACCTTGAACTGACTTGTGTATCATCTTCATTTCATGTATAGATTTCCAATGGAAAACAATTAATCTGTTCTCACAAAAGTTGTTTGACATGCAGGGACCGAGAAAGAAGATTCTTCTTGCTCTGTGGCCTCGTTCTAGATGAGAACAACCATAGCTGCAAACATTTATTGCCTGCACTTTGGAGAGTATTTGTTACATCTGTAACTTATAGCTTGAGTAAATATTGACAAGCATGGGGAGTATTAAGTATTTTTTAAGTGGAGATATAAGTGTGTTGCTTTTCAAGAACCAGAAATCTGTCTTGGAGAAAAAAATGAAACGGTTTATATATGTAATGGCATATGGAAGATTGTGCTAGTGAAACATCTAACTATTTGTTTAATCAGCATAATTTTTTTCTCATTTTGCATATTGCTTTGGAATGATTCATTTGTGTTTGGATTATCTTTTTATTGAAACTTGGCAAAAGTATAATTGTGCCTTTATGAGTGAGATTAATTCTTTGAAAAAAAATTACCAAGAAAGTAATCATATGTTACTTTAAGAAAAAAAAGGAGTTAAATTAAATATTTCTATTAAAGCATTACCGAAATTGAAAATTCTTACATAAATGAACATTTAAAGTTTTTTTTTTTTTTTTTCTTTTTCTTTTAAGAAGAATTTAAAGTTTTAAGTGAAAGTTATATTTAAAACACACACACACACACACACACACATATATATATATATATATATAAATCAGTAGAACATCATATATGGTTTAGTGAATTGTATATATATTTTTTTAATGAATGGGAGATTGAATTTTTATCTTTCATACAACAATTTATTGAATTTTTTTTTATTATTATTTTTTTAATGAATTGGAGACTAAATTTTTATTTTTTGTGATCACAAATGTATGTGTTGTGTGCATGCATGTACTTGTACTTCAACGTTGAGGCACTCATTCTTTTTAAGTTTTGTAGTTGACAATTAGGTTTGTGACAAGAATTTGAAAATAAATTTGCAAGGCCATTATACTTTGAAAAAATAAAAATAAAAATAAAATGTTCCACTTATTGTTAATCTTATTTCACTAGTTCAAAGTTCAAACACTTGCTAGCAATTGTATTGCACAGTTTGATTGAAAGATAGAGATTTTATTAGGAGTTGGAAATTGATGCATAGTTAAGCACTACAAGAACAGATTTCTTCGACTTACAAACTATTAAATAACATCTAATTTTCCTACTTTGACCCTTTGATGATTCAATGTCAAACTTGTTGAGTAGTCTTACACTCACAACAAGGGTATTCTAGAAATTTTAGAGGGAATCGAGGGTATTTTGGTCATTTTTTAGGTTTCAAGGGTATTTTGGTCATTTTTAGGTTTGAGGTCATTTTGGTCATTTTTTAGGTACTAGGGGTATTTCAGTCATTTTCAAGTTTCTAAGGGTATTTCAAACATTCTCTTGGAATGGTGGCATTATGGTCTTTTTTTTTTTTTGTTCTTTGGTCATTTTTTAGTCTTCATGGTTATTTTGGTCATTTTTTAGGTTTTAGGGTCATTTCGGTCATTTTTAGGTTTCAAGGTCATTTAATCCCTTTTCATATTCTAAGGGTATTATTTTTTATCATTGTTTGCACCCACAATCATTTTTTAGGTTCTAAGGATATTTCGGTAATTGTTGGGGATTTTGGTGGTATTTTGGTTATTTTCAAGTTTTATGAGATATTTTGGTCATTTTATAAGTTTCAAGGGTATTTTGAAAATCTTTAGGTTTTAGGGTCATTTCGGTCATTTTAAAGGTTTTATGGGTATTTTGGTCATTTTTTAGGCTCTAAGTGCATTGCGATAATTTTTTAGGTTCTAAGGATATTTCAGTCATTGTTTAGGTTAGGTTTCAAGGTCATTAAAGTCATTTTTTTTTTTTTAAATTCTAAGGGTATTTCAAACATTTTTTAGATTTTAGGGTCATTTTGGTCATTTTTAGGTTTAAAGGGTATTTTAGTCATTTTTTAAGTTTTAAGGGTGTACGGCACTGAGGTTCCCGAACCCAATTGGGCCTTGGATTCAGGCCCAGCAGCGCGGCCCACACTCTCAATCCCTTTTACTCTACCCTCACAAACTACAGGTCCAAGTCTCATCACCTAACCATTGCTCGGCGTGAAATGCCCGAATAATAAAGAAAGACTAAAATCCGAACACGTCATAGCATGCTCGGCAGTTTCCAAGAAACATCACTACCGAGCATGAATCTTGAGTTGGAACCAAGTTCCAAGGCCACACTCGCCACACTCCACTTTCACCTAAACATCCACTTATGACAGATGATATTGGATCTTCAATTGCACTAACTATAGCAGTAATCATGATCTCTTCACTAATTTAGAGCTATAAATATGAGAAGTTAGGGAAGGAAAATGGGGGTTGAGAGGTTCACAAAATAAGATAGAGAGTAGAGCAAAACAGCGATTCAGAAAGAGAAAGGGTAAACTACGTTGAGTCTCTATGCCGAGAACAACTCAAAGTAGGAAATCCTAAGCCCACCTTATAAGTAAGTTGTGAGCCTAAGTGAGGTCAAGCCCAATAGCCTCATTTCCGGTGCACACAATTGGCGCCCACTGTGGGGCTATCCTATGAAGTTGTGGTTCGACTGAGACTCAAGCACGGGAAATGTTCGAAGGGCGTTAAGGAGGCCAAGTCGAAAGCGGATCGGTAGGATTTTCTCTAGACTTCATATTGCAGGAAAGAAGGCAGAAAAGGCGTGAGGATAGGGAGCGTGGGCATGGAGAAGAAGAATCTAGCCTGGGGGAGGGGTCAGACCAGACTCACCGAACAATGTTGGGTGCCTCGGGGCACGAGCAACGTGATGAGAGAGACCAAGAGCTGGAGCAGTTGCGCAGACTGGTAAGGGATTTGGAATTGGAGGCAAGGGGTTGGCGCCAGAGAAGGGATCGAGACAACCAAGAAAGAAGGGATGATAGTATGGGAAATCGAGGCGAGGAAAGGTCTAGCCACTCCGGTTCCCGACGATTCCGAGATCGTTCACTTTCTTGAGAATCACATCGACATAGGAACCGCTCGCACTCCTGCGAGACGTGTCAGTGCCAGAACCGTTCACGTTCACGCGAATATGAAGACCGTGGTTCGGGTTCCCCGGAGGAACGACAGCCCTACAATGCTGCCATGGACACAATGAGCCGGGCCTTACGAAGAGCTGCTCAGTCGTCGTTCTCAAACGAAATTGAACAGTCCCCTATGCCAAGCCGATTTACACGGCCACCATTTAACTCCTACGATGGGAAAACAGACCTAGTGGCTGAACAAATCGTTCTTCAGGTGGCCGAACAAGATGGGAGGCGACCCGTCTCGGAGGAATAAAAAATTATACTGCACATACCACAAAGATAAAAGGCACACCACCGAGCAGTGCCGGGTATTAAAAGATCATTTGGGGTAACTAGTGAAGGTAGGATATTTGAAAGAGTTCGTAGTGGATTCCGGTAACCGGGATGCCAGCCATGGTGCTCAGCAGAAAGGGAATCCCCTTCCGCCGCCATTGGGAGTGATTGAGGTCATCCATACTGCCTCGGGGGGTGTGGCCATAACCAGAAGAGGAGTATTAACAGTGACGCCCAAAGAAACCTGCACAGAGAGACAATCACTCGAAAAGAGGATGAAAGTTGGCAGGTTGGCAATTTCTTTTGACGATGAAGATCTGGAGGGAACGATTCAACCCCACGATGATGCGTTAGTAGTAACAGCGCGGATAAGCGGCTTCTTAGTGAAAAGGGTGATGATAGACCAAGGAATCGGAGCCGATGTAATGTACCCAGATCTGTTCAAGGGGCACGAATTAAAAAATCAGGACTTGATGAAGTATGATATGTTGTTGGTCTCGTTTGATGGAAGAGTGGTGATCCCCGAGGGTCAAATTTCTCTTTCGGTGAATATGGAGGGCAAGGAATTGATGGTGACCTTCATAGTAGTCAGATCATTCTTCCCATACACGACAATCTTGGGAAGGCCGTGGATTTACGCAATGAAAGCTGTTCCGTCCACCCTACATGTAAAAGTTAAATTTTCTATCGAGCATGGAGTTGCCGTGGTACGAGGAAACCAGTAAGTGGCTAGGCAGTGCCTGGTCGCCACGGTCAGGTGGAAAGGCGAGTAGGTTGAACAGAAGGAAACCACTAAAATAGCATCTTCATAGCAATTACAGAAGCTCCGAGAAGAAGTAGGGGCAAGTTGTGCCGAGGAGCTTTTGAAGGTCAAAATTTTTCCAAACACTGAAAGGTATTTTCAAATAGGGACGAGCATGAAAGATCGGGATAAGGTAGAAATATTGTTATTCCTATTGCAGAATGTGGATGTCTTTGCATGGAGTCCGTATGAAGTGCCTGGAGTAAACCCCGAGTTCATTATCCATAAGCTCAACGTGGACCCGTCATTCCCCCTGAAGAAGCAAAAGCCGAGAAGAGCATCGAAAGAGCATGTTGACGCAGTCAAGTTGAAAGTCCAGAGGCTGAAGGAAGCTGGGGTGATAAGAGAAATATTCTTCCCGGAATGGTTAGCAAATACAGTGGTAGTGAAGAAAAAGAATGGCAAGTGGAGGGTTTGTGTGGACTTCACAAACTTAAACCGGGCATGCCCGAAAGACCTGTTCCCAATGCCAAAGATTGATCAATTGGTAGATGCTACATACGGACACCCGAGGATGAGCTTCTTGGACGTCTTTCAGGGGTATCATCAGATTGCCCTAACACCCGAGGACCAAGAAAAGACAGCATTCATTTCCCCATATACAAATTATCACTATAACGTAATGCCATTTGGGTTGAAGAACGCCGGAGCCACGTACCAACGGATGATGACAAGGATGTTCTGAGAAAAAATTGGGTGCACGGTAGAAGTATACATCGATGATATGGTAGTGAAGAGTAAACAGGAAGCACGGCATGTAGAAGATCTTCGGGGAGTGTTTGAGGTGCTCCGGTAACATAAGCTGCGCCTAAATGCTGAGAAGTGCACTTTCGGTGTGGGGGCTGGTAAGTTCTTGGGGTATCTGATCACTAATCGGGGGATAGAGGCCAAACTCGACCAGATCGAAGCCGTGAATCGCCTCAGGCTGCCGAGCAGTCCCAAAGAAGTGCAAGTATTAACCGGGATGTTAGCCGCACTTAATTGGTTCATTTCCAAATTTGCTGATCGCTACAGACTGTTTTATCAGCTTCTGATACAAGCGCCCATGTTAACGACCCCAGATTCCAGAGAATATTTATTCATGTACCTCTCAGTGTCCGATCACACCGTAAGCGCTCTGCTGAGGGAACGAGGAATACAACAACCGGTGTATTACATAAGCAAAACCTTGGTAGATGCCGAGACGAGATATCTACCTTTGGAGAAGTTAGTGTTGGCCCTAGTGCACGGCACAAGGAAGCTGCCGCATTACTTTCAGGCTCATATTGTGTTCGTCCTAACCGAGTATCCCTTACAGTTGTTGTTAAAAAGGTTAGACTTCACTGGCCGAATAGCTAAGTGGGGGACTCGGCTAGGTTCCTTCGACATAAGGTACAGGCTGCGAAGCTCAGTGAAGGGGCAGGTCCTTGCTGATTTCATTGCAGGGTTCTCTCCTAAGAATGATGGGAAGATAATCTGTAATGTAGAGAGTCGCCCGTGGAATGTGTTTGTGGACGGCGCTTCGAGTGCTATAGGGGCCGGAGTCGGAATTGTCATAATCACTCCGGAGGGTATACGACTAGAGCATTCCTTCAGATTAGGGTTCAAAGCCTCTAATAACGAGGCTGAGTACGAGGCCTTTCTTGCCAGATTTAGGACCGTTTTATGCCTGGGCGCACGGGATGTGGAGATTTATTCGGATTCTCGGCTGGTTGTGTATCAGATCTAGGGAAGCTTTGAAGCTCGGGATTCTCGGATGAAAGCCTATCTGAGCACAGCAAAGCAAATCATTAGCAAGTTTGGAATAGTGAAGGTGGCCCAGGTTGGCTGGGCACAAAACAGGCACACTAACTCACTAGCCACGTTGGCCTCGTCAGTGACTGAGGAGCTTCCTCGGCTTATCAAAGTAGAACTTATAAGGGAGCCAAGTATCAATATGGAAGATAATTGTATCTCGACCGGGGTCAACGTCACCGTGATTTCAACACCTAGGCCATGTTGGATGGACCCGATCATTGACTTTTTGACCGAGGATAGAGTTTCGGACGATGAAAAGGAGGCTAAAAATATTCGTCGGGTGGCTTCCCGGTATTGGTTGTCAGCAAATCGCAAATTGTACCGGAGGTCTTTTGGAGGTTCGTACCTTTTATGCTTATATCCTGAGAAAGTAAATGAGCTTCTGTCCAAGCTGCATGATGGGGTGTGTGGTAGTCAGGTTGGGGGGCGCTCGTTAGCACACAGAGCAATGACTCAAGGATTTTGGTGGCCGCAAATGCAGAAAGATGCAGTGGAATATGCGCGGAAATGTGAA